>NC_089654.1:28209325-28847433 GCF_037042795.1 Molothrus aeneus | reverse complement strand
GGGAGGGCCTGAGAGGAGCAGGAGGAATGGGGACAAGGGCTTGGCATCAGGGCTGAGTTTGCTGGAATTGCAAAGGCTTTGGCTGCTACTTTTGCTACTGATTCAAAGCCTAAGCAGGAGCAAACTCCTAATCTCCTCCAGATCCCCTATTTCCCCAGCTGACCATCCATACCAGACACATCCCCCCACCTCAGCAGCTGCCCACACTCACAGACACCTGAGCCCTAATCGAGAAAAATCATTTTTTGGTGGCAAGTAGCTGCATCCAACTGCTTGGAGCCACATTTCCAAGCCTGGGCCTGAGTCAGAGCCTGGGGATCCCAGGCGCTGGGAACATCAGGGGCTGACAAGGGTTCATTTCCCGTGGCCCCCGTTGGCCACTCTTTGTTGAGCTTCCCCAGCCCATGTAAACATGCTAATTGCTTGGGCTCAGCACAGGGCTGGATGCCGTGCTGTTTGTTTTCCATTGAATAGGATTAGGGATTCTGACACCAATGATTAATCGCCGTGCTGCAGACGGCTGACGAGCCTGGGGAAGGCGTCCTCTCTGAGCGGAGAGCGCGCACAATCTCTGCCAAGCAGCTGCCACTGACTTCTATCTAACCCTCTGCATCTTGCCCTTTATCCTCCCTCTTCTCCCAAAATGTCTCACATTCACCAAAGCCAACCCCAGGCTCCCAGGGAACATTGGGAGAGGGGCCCCGGGCATCCCCTACCCTGCTCTCAGCCACCACAATGCCCCATCCTCTGTGCCAGTTCCTACATCAGCTTATCCCTGCATCCCATGTTGCCAAAGCCCTCCCAACATGCTGCAATGCTTCAGCCAGCTCTTCTCAGACTTCCTATTAGTGGCCAGGGAGATTCACAAAATTTTCCAGCTGCCGTCGCCAGGGCACGGAAATGTCACACAACAGCCGTGTCTCTCCACCAAGCTCTGTAAAGCCACCAAATGCCCTTAATGGGCACAGGGCAACCAGCACTAGTCCCCAGACTCCCTCCAAGTCCAAAGGATATCCAGGGACTAGAGCAAGGCAGAGAAGAGCAGTGGAGGCACTGAATGCCTTTGCCACATCTACCCTCTGCTTGTGGCCACAGAAACATTTCTGTGCTCCCGTTCTGCCCAGCAGCAGGTGAGGAAGGGACAAAGTAGAAGAGGTGGGAGAGGAGGAAGGCTGGAGAAAGCAGCCTTGCAGGAAGCAAACCTCAAATAGATGCAAGCTTTGAGATTACCTCTTCTCCTGACCTTGCGGAAGGAGTGCTGGAGGCAAATCCACCCATCTCCGCTGGTGCCTTGTGCGACATACTGTCACTCAGACAAGCGACGTTCTTAATGGGTTTGTGGGAAAGGCCTGGCCTGCCTTTCCATCTGTACCTTCTGCCGGCTCCCCTCTCCAGCACTGCCTCCCCATACGACATTCCCTTGAATTATTTAGACTGGTAAATCTTCCTGCATCTCACATCTTTAGTCCATCTGTTAGCCGGGGCTTTGCCTTTATAGGAACTGTCCTTTATGCATGCCGGCATCTGTCAACAGTACACTTGCCTCTTTTATTCATGATCTTCCGTGGGAGATGGTACAAGCTGCAGAAATGCCTCATTTCTGGTATGCATTTCATTTTAATGGAAGATTACATGACTGGGGCCCATTTTATTACTTCTTGCCCTGCACATTCATCCATCACAAGCCCCATTTGCTGAGCCTGCACTGGGACGGCAGCCATCAGCCTGCTCGTGTCGGATTCCTCCCGTGCCGCTCTCTCCCCCCCTCCGGGATTGGGAAGAAGCGCATTGCGTTCAAGGAGGAGAAGGATAGCAAGGGGAGCTCATCCACCACGGGGCTCAGAGTTGAGTCAGCCTGCTGGCTAAGCCAAGCACTTCTGGGAAACAGGCCTGGAAGTCCAGGGGTCTCACCCCTACACCCGTGTTCAGCTTCACACCATTCCTTCCCAACCCACACCTGCCATGGGTGTTGGGGTGCTGCCACCTGGTACCTCAGGGCTCTCTGGAAAGGTTCCACACCCCCAAATAAACACACACATGCCCCTCAGCTTCCTCCCTCAAGCCTCAAGCCATCCATGATTCCCTGTGCATCCCACCTTGCACACACACACACACACACACACACACACTCTGCTCACACACAGCACTGGGAGCAGCATAAATAAAATCAACATGAACCAACAGTGGTAATTAAACTGCCGATGGTATTTGCAGCCTCTCTCTCCTGTAAGGAAGGTTGCATGCAATTAGTGAAAACATTTTGGACTGGGAACAGTGCCAGTTTGCTCTGTCCTTTCTTTCAACTCCCACAGAAACCCAAGGACCCCTGATTATCCTCCAGACTGCAAAAATAAAACCCCAGTAAAAACATTCCACTTCTACATTGTGGCTCCCTGAATTAAGGGTTTACTGTGACCTGAGGCAGCAAGCGGGGTCAGAGGGGCCAGAGATGGAGGTGACCCCTTCAGAGATGTGGGGACTTCCCCAGCCCACAGTCCTCAGGCAGCATGAGACACAGGTGGCCATTTTAACCCAGAAAACAGTGTCTGTCCTCAAAAATCCCAGCAATGAGACTTTTCACCAAGGAGAATTTCTTCTCCAACTTGTTCAGATGAGATTTTAACATTTCCACTAAAGACTTCCTCCAAAAGTTAAAGCAACCCTGGTGTCTTGAGGAGGTTCAGACGACACTTTTTGTTTAACTTGGTTAGAAAATGGAACTTAGATGAAGTAATGTGAGCCAGTGCTCAGCTGAGACTCCAAGCCAGTCCTTGGTGGGCATCAAAGCACGGAAAACGTGAACATTAATCATTTGAAGCATGGAAAACCTGAACCACAGTCATCACTGTTGGCTGGGAAGCCAGTTCTGGCTGGGAAAGAAAAAATGAGCAGCTTTTGGATGACAAGGAGCCCTATGGAAAAGCCAGTATTCTTGTGCAACCTACGATATTAGTACATACTAAAAAAAAATAGGAAAAAATTGCCATAAATAACGTGCTAACCACCACAGCGGAAATTCAGGGGGAGAGAGCCCAGACATGCCTGGAGAAGAAATATGTGAGGGAACTGTCTCCAAACCGACTGGGATGAGCTGGAAGAGGCCGAGCAGCTCCTGCAGACGGGGAAGGAGCCCTCGCCAGAAGCCGCTCCCACGCACATGCACGGTGCTTCGGAGCCGGTGGGGAAACCTGCGAGCGAGCGAGTGAGCGAGAGCTCCTCACCCAGCAGCCAGGAGGAAACAGCACCACGTGTGTCCCATATGGCAGGAGAAACCGGGAAGAGTCTGGGCAAGCAGCTACAGCAGAGACTGAGGGAAGCAGACGATGCATTTCATCAAGCTGCTCAGCTAAATGGTCACCGTAACTTCCATCTAATATTCAAAACAACCTCAACTCTGCCCTATTTCACACCCAGTACCCCCATCTAGTAGATGCTCTCCATATTGTCCAACCTGATGGCATAACTCAGCAATTTCCTTTCAGGAATCAATGAGAACAAATGAAAATTTAATACGTTCTCCAGACAACCCAACTCCTTTCTCTCCCCCATGGTAAATAAATAATGTGCTAGTCAAATGATGGATGGAGTGCTCGGAGATCAGTGGCCGAGTGCTATTAGGGGCCGGGGAGGACGGTGGAGATGTAGTCTAGCACAAGATGACATGGTGGCCATGGGTGATTTGAGCACATAAAGGAACCAGGAGTGAGAGGGGAGGTGTCTGGTTGATGCAGGAAGGGGGCAAGGAGCAGGCTGGGCTCTCCTGTAAGGGCTTACGCACAAGGCTTATTTGGTTTCTCCACATGACTAAATCCAAAGCCTGGTGCTGTCAATGAGAAAAAAAAGCAAGGAAACTCCTTTTGTCTTCAGCCTGGTTTGGGTCAGGAGATTTTGCTGGATGAGGATGTGAGATTTTGGCTTGTTTGGCAACAAGTGGCTGGAGAAGACTGAGAATGGTCTGAGGGATCTTCAGCCAGCACAGTAGAGGGACAACTGAACACAGATGCACTGCACCTCTCTCAGAGCCAACAGGAAAGGTGGAAAAGTAGAGCTAAAGAACTAAGGAAGGGAGACCTGGCTGCAACATCACCTGGACAGGAAAGAGATGAAGTTTCTCAATTGCTCCCCAAGTTGGATGACCTGTGTCCTGGGACACATGCTTGTCTAGGAATTGTATCTCACCTCAAATTAAATGTAGAGGTTCGCCTTTTCCCTTTGGGCTGTGAAAAGTGTCCCTAGGTCTCCCCAGGTGGAATCAAGGTGAGTTCTTGGAGGTGGAGTTGGGTTGCCCTAGCAGGACCCGCTGGAGAAACAGCTGTCAACCTGTGACATGTGGTGGACAGGACAGATGGTGGCTGCCAGGGACATGAACCTGGGCCAGACCTCCACATCTTCACCAGGACAGGACGCTGCACTCATTAACTTGCATTAATCCACACCTTCAAGCCCAGGTTTGGGGCTCGGGTCTAGGAGTCTGAGGGAGCACTGCTGGCCCCATTTCTCACTGCAAGCCACTGAGCAAACACAGCATCTGTGCCTCCAGAGGCCAGGTCCCAGCTGGTGTGTGTGGTCCTGCTCGCATTCCCCTCTCCCGCACCACACAGCTCTGGCTTCTGATCCCATTGAACTTCAGGATGCACAAACAACAGTGCCTGCTCTGCCTGGTCCCACAGCTGTGCTTATCTCCCGAGCTGACTGTGTACCTCCTTATCTCTGGGGAGAGCCTCTGTGTAAATATTGCTGTAAATTCTTTGGCTTCCCTTCCAAGTCGCGCTGTTCTTTAATGCCTTCCTTGTAAGACCTGCTTGCCCTACCCCAAGCCATTAGCTGTAACAGGACGTTAATAAGGAGGGGGTTTGGTATCTCTCAGGGATGTTGACCTCTTTCACTAGAAGCAAGGCACCCATTACAGAGCAATGATAAATCACAAGCCTTCCACTCCTTCCCCAGCAGGCACTTCTTTGCATGCATAAACACACGCCAGAGGCGCACGCGCACCCTGCATTAACTCTGGCAACACCCAAAAGCTTTGGCAAGCCTGGGGCCAGTTCATCCCCTCAGGTCCCCCTCACCTCTGTGCATCCTCACAGAGCAAGGCACCCTCCAGCCTCTGGGTCCCAGTGTGGTGCTCCTTTGTGCAAGTCAGCTACGTCCACGTGTAGCTCCGAGATCAGTGAGCCAGAGCATCAACCCTTAAACCATGGTTGGTGCTGCCAGAGACACCACAGATGTTCACCCAGCACCAGGTGGGCATCCAGTGGGCCAGGGAAGGACAAAAATCATCACTGAGCTCCCTCAGAGTGGGAAAGCACCTCCCTATCACCTCTGCCAGCCAGGCTGTCTGCTCCAAATCCCATGGGACAGAGCACAGACTCTACCCAAAGCTTCCCAAAGAAAGCAGCATTTCTCCAGCCAGATCATTTTTTGTTATATTGAGGAGCTGTTCTGTTCAATGTTGTGTGCAAGCTTTGCCCATTGAGCTGAACCAGCAGAGAAGACACAGCAGGCCTCATAACCTGCACAGGGAGGGGGACACACTAACAGGGACCTTCAGATGTCACCAGAGCTGGGCTGCCACCATCCCTGTCCCTAAGCTCACAGAATCATCGATTATCCTGAGTTGGAAGGGATCCACAAGGATCATCAAAGTGCAACTCCTCCACAGGACCACCTCAAGAACCACAAGCTCTGCTCCATCTGAACCACCCTCAGACTCACAACTACAAGGCCATCAAAGAGTCTTACATAAAAAAGGCCCCCAGTAATTTTCCTGACATTCTTTAACATGTGTTTTTCCACCATGACAATAAGTTCTTAAAAATCTTCTTCCTTTCCTCTCTTTATTTTTTTTCTTTTGACATAAAATCAAAAATACACTTGGAGACCTTGCTAGCTTGAGCCTTTGGATTCAGACTCTGAGAGCTGACAATCCTGTTTTCAACGTTGTTTTTTAAGCAAGGAGAAAAAACAAAGCCTCAAGCGCCAAAAGCAAGAAATTTGGCTGAAAAAGAAAAAAAAAAAAAAAAGAAAGAAAAAAAAAGAAAAAAAAAAAGAAGAAAAGAAACCAAAAAAGCAACATCTGCTTGACAGAGAATTGGTTTTGACAGGAAACTATTGACAAGGTCTAACAAGCAGAATTGGACCTGTTGGAGCAGGAGCATGGGTTTCCTCACCCATCCTGCCATTTGTAGTGCTGAGTTCAGCCAGCCCCTGTCTGAATTAGCAGCCAATTTGCTCTCAGCCCTTCATGGAAGAGCTGGAAAGCTGGAGAGCATCCGAGCCATGCACATCCTGGCCCAGGGTCATGCTCCTGTGCAGCAGTTGGAGCTGGGAATGGAGCATCTTCCCGGCATGCCCTCCTCTGCACTCATAAACAGCCTCTTGCAGACGCCTCTGCTCATCCTTTAATTACATTAAGGCAAGATTTCTGCTGAGCCCAGCACAAAGCTGGATGCCTGGTGGTGCAGGGAGAAGCAGGTGTTCCTCCTGATCCTGGCTCTGCCCACCCCATCCTGGTGTTCTGCCTCAGTTTCCCTGGTTTGACAAGTGTTCCTCACCCTCACACCATGCTGCTGCAGTCTGCTTGCAGCTAAATACTAACCCGCCCTCACAGTAAAATTTTTTTGCTTAATTTGAACAAATAAATTTAAAAGCCCCAGATTCTCACCAGCAAATTCAGAGCAACAAGCCTGGTCAAAGCGGATTGAAGGGTTGGATCCAGCCTGCTGGGGATGGATGAATCCCCTCCATTCCTGCACTGTGTCCAGGCACAGCTGTTTCCTCGGCTGTTGTTCTACTTTGGACTCTGGCTGCTGCATTTAAAACTTCTCCACTTTTCCACGCTCACCTCCTTCCTGGCAGCTCAAGGGCTTTCGCTCCCTGGGGCTGTCATTAATCGGTTGTGATCAGAGGTCGGCTATAACCCTTTCACAGCAGCCTCTTGACTTCACTCTCACCCTGGGGGATGCACTCAGGGACAGAGCAAGAAGCATGTTGAAATATGGCTTTTTTTTGCTCCCCCCT
This sequence comes from Molothrus aeneus, assembly GCF_037042795.1. Classification (NCBI taxonomy): domain Eukaryota; kingdom Metazoa; phylum Chordata; class Aves; order Passeriformes; family Icteridae; genus Molothrus; species Molothrus aeneus. The sequence continues at coordinate 28,840,413 of NC_089654.1, read as the reverse complement.
TCCTTACAGTAAAGCCCTTGCTGTCATCAGAGCTGCTCACACTTGTGACACAAAACCAGGAAATCAGGGCGCTCTTACTCCAGACTCTGCAGCTGGTTAATGACCTTGGGCAAAGGGCTCCATTTCTCTCTGCCTTAGTTTTCAGTGATACTTCTAAAAAAATATGGGGGAAGAGAAGGGTTGTATTTCTAATAAGGGTGCTGGCTCCAAAGATGAGACCTAGAGGGCAAAGTCTGACTGTGACACCATTAGCAAGCCATGCTGCCAGCTCTTGGTGGCAGGCAGAGTTTCCAAGGAAGGTCCTTTCCAGCCTAAATGTGATGGGAAGGCACAGGCTGGTGGTGAGAGCTGGGCTGGGCAAGGCTCATCAGCCCTGAACTGAACATGGTGGTCACTGAACCACTGGGAAAATGGGGTGGGGACAATGGGAATTCACTGAGGGATGGAGCTCCATCTAAGCCACCTTCTCCAGGAGCACACAAATGCAACATGGGCAGATCACAACAACCCTGAACTGAACATGGTGGTCACTAAACCACTGGGAAAATGGGGTGGGGACAATGGGAATTAACTGAGGGATGGAGCTCCATCTAAGCCACCTTCTCCAGGAGCACACACATGCAACGTGGGCAGATCACAACAGCCTTGGTGCAGCCCAAGCAGCCCTGCAGGGGCAAACATGACTTCAATTATTTGTGATATAGGCAGTCTGGTGGGGCAGGCTCTGCTCTCAACCTGCAGCCACCTCACCATGGAAGCTGTTTGTTCCCAGCACGTTTCCATTCCCACCTGGAGCAGTTTAGCACAGGAAGATCTCTCTTCCAAGGAGCAACACAACAAGACCCAGGCTTCAGCTAGGCAAAAATGCCATATAAATTACCACAGAGCCATTAGAGGTGCAAATCCTCTTCACTGTTCTACATGATAACACCCTTATAAAGGGACACCTCATTTGGCAGGTTATTCCCTGCCAGAATGAGGGGAATGATAAGGACATTGGCTCTCCTAAGCTGTTGGCAAATTGATGGGAGGTGGATTCCACACAACCCCATAAAATTAATACCTACAGATCAATCTTTCCTCACCTATTTTCCTGTGATTGCGTGGCAGGCAAAAATATGCACAAGGGATGATGAGGTGTATCCAATCTCCTGCTAGTGGGAGATGGGTTTCCATTCAAGCCCAAAACTTCAGGATGCCCATAAAGGCAACTCTCCAGCCTAGTGTGAAAAAGAGCCTCCAACATCTCATTATGCAGAGGGGTAAATTATGCCAGGGTAAGTCATTAATTCTTCTCATCTCTACTGGACAAGGATGGCTGAGAGGACCTGGCAGTGAGGATCATGTTGGAAAGGATGGGGAAAAGAAGCCAGTGCAGGGACATTGGTTAGGACATGCTTTCTGCCTCTGTGGGTTTCTCAGTCATGGCCCCACAAATGCATCAAAGCATGCTGCTGCCAGGTACAGCCTGAGGATGCAGCAACAGTAACATGTCACACACATACTGGTGTGTTGTCACCTACCCACAGGTTCAGATGTCCAGCCAGATCTTTAGTGGGTGAAAACTTGAAGATTTTAGCCCAAAGCCATAGGAAACTGGACTTTTACCAGAAGCTTTGTTCCTGCTGGGTGTTTAAAATGGCACCACAGGGCGGGAGGCAGCACCACTGAGGGGTGAGTGAAACAGCAGGTACAGCTGGGGCCTGGCAACAGAGCTGGCAAATTTTGTCCTGAGAAACACAGAACATTCAAATCCCTTTTATCTGAACACCTCTGAGTGCTGCTGCAGGCAACAGAGGAGCTCAGAAGCAGGGTTAGCAGTAGGTAGGAATGCCACTTGATCCAAGCACGAGTGTAAGGGCTTTAAACATGAATTTACACCTGGGATAAGTTCACATTGGCTTCAGAAAAATATCAGGCACAGTACCTGCCAGAGCCAGGAATCCTCTTCGAGAGATGGGGGAACCCTCAGCATGCAGTCAAGCAGAAAACTCCTTCTAGATGTATTAAAGCTGTAAATAAATTAATTCACATGTCACTGGTGGCTAAGAAGTTTGGGGAGAGAGTCAAGGATCAAGTGGCATAGGCAGGACATGGAGCAGAGCCAGGATGGCTCTGGATCCTGGAAGTTTCCCCTTCTTCTAAAAAGGGGCAGAGAAAGGGAGGGGCTGTGGCAGGCAGCACAGGGGCTGAGGACCAGGCACAAGAGCTCTGTGAAAGGGATAAGAAAAGGGCCAGAGGGGGCAAAAGAGGACAAGGAGTGAACAAAAGGTGCTGGGACAGGCTGGGAAAGGGAGGCTGGTTGCAAACCACACCTGGAAAGACAGATCAGCCCATGTTAACCCTTAAAACTCACACAGGCTTTCCATGGAGATTTGTTTCCAGCTGCTGCAGTCAGAGGCTAAGGGTTGTAGGAAGCATGCCACAGATTTCAGAGGTTTCTTGGCTATAGCTCTGCTCAACAACACCTGCTTTGCTGGAAGAAAAAAGCCCAAAAAGCAAAGGTTGCTGCATGTTGTTTCCCAATAGTGTGCAAGTATTCACCCATCTGTAAACATCTGGAAGCTGGTGGAGTTCAGCCCTAGCTATACTTCCCCAAAAGAAGAGGACAAAAGTGGCACAGTTTTGTGAAAAACAAGGGCATTTATAATGAGATCCTTCAGGGAATCATTGGAACTGGGATCCCTTGGAAGCTCTTGAGTGGGTTAACTCCTGTTGAAATGAGAACATCAGTGAGCAAGGGCCATGGGGACCCAAACAAACTGAACTGCAAAAGTCTGTGCCACTCAGCCAGAATTTGGGCTTTTTAATAAAAAGTTGCTGTTCTGGCCACATCAAGTCCACTTACCTTTCTGGCCTGGAGACATGACTTGAGCAGGACCTCTCAGAGGCCGTACATGGACAAGTCCTGGAGGCTGACACAGCCCCTGGATCAATTTTGAACCTGGAGGGGGACTTCAGCTTCAAAGCAATGCATTTGGGTCACTTCTCCTGCTTATAGCAGTACCAGTTCCTCAGCTCTGGCAAGTTAGACCCACTCTGTGTCAGAGCTCAGCTTTCTAGAGCCAGGTTTGAACACTTGGGTCCCTGGAGCCTCGCCTGAGCTGTCAACGGAGTGAGGGGGAAGGAGAAATGTACTGTCAGGAAATGTAATCTCTGAAAAGTGCAGAAACCCAACTGTGGGAGGATTTACAGGAGTTCAAAACTAAGGAACGCCAGGAAAGACAGCTAAATAAACACATAGATCATGCATCTTGAAAGCTGGTGTCAAGATGGTAAAAAATCAACTCGATTATAGGAGCAGACAGGTGGCGATTGGTGCAACCCCTACGCGTCGTGTCCTGGAGCCTTTGGCTGGCCCTGTCCACTGCAAAGAGCACCCAGCAGATGTTTTCCTGATTATAAAATGCTGTATAATTTATAATCCACAGCCTTGCACTTAAAACGATCCCGGAGCTGTGGGGAGGCCGAGGGGTAGAGAGGCCAAATCCCTCCCGTCCATTAATGCAACCAGTGACATGGAGAACAGGCAGTTCCTGTGATGTGTTAAGGACTGGGTGCTCTCAGCAACAAGTGGGGGGATCTTAGAACATCATTTTGATGCCATTGAGGAGTTGCCTGCTTTTTCATCCTGGTCCAGAGCCACGAGGAACATCCACTATGTGACAGCAGCAGAGGTGTATTGCTCCCAGGGAGAAAAGTCCCTCTTGATGCTGTGCCGGGCTCTACAAAGGGCAATCAAGCTCTTTTCATCCTTTCCTCTCTCTTCAGAAGTTGGCTGAGTCTTGCCAAGGTGTCTGTGAGACGTTTTCAAGTGCTATGGCTCATATCACTCAGGATTTGGAGAGCAGCACCTTGAAATGGAAAATCCAGTACTTCCTCCCCCTTCAGAAAAATCACACAGAGGGGCCCACGAGGGAAAACAATGAGCTATAAAAGTGTTCTGAACATCTCTTCTCATCTTGGCACAAAACACTGCTCTGGGCTTTGCTAGCAAAGGAAATTGAGCACCTCGAATGCCTGGTTTCAGAGACAATAAACAGACTTGCTCCTGGCCAGCTGAAATTGCTCCAGAGATCCCAATGGCCTGATGTTCCTGGGCAAATCTCAGTGCCTGCCCTTCAGCAATGGCTGAAACCACGTACCCTGAGCTGGGCACCCAGGGTGACACTGGGGTGTCAGTTTGCAGAGCCATGGGACTGCTCCCTGGAGGAGCACACCTCGATGGAGGGATGTCCATCCACAAGAGGTGGAAGAAGGGCCAGAAGAGCTGATGGGGTCTTGCCCAGAGCTGCCTCAGGTGGTTTGAGGCTCAAAAAGAAGACTTTGGGGGACACCACTCAGGTGGTTTGAGGCTCAAAGAGAAGAATTTGGGGGACACCACTGAGGTGGTTTGAGGCTCAAAGAGAAGACTTTGGGGGACACCACTCAGGTGGTTTCAGGCTCAGAGAAGACTTTGGGGGACACCACTCAGGTGGTTTCAGGCTCAGAGAAGACTTTGGGGGACACCACTCAGGTGGTTTCAGGCTCAGAGAAGACTCTGGGGGACACCAGCTGGCTCAGGGTTACGGAGTGCTGCTGGAGCTGAGCTCGGTGGGCTGCGGGACTCCCCAGCTCGGCTCCCTGCTAACCCAGCGCTGCTCACACGGCCACATCCCCATGGGGAGAAAGCGGAGCAGAGGCAGGCAGCCCGTCCTTCCCCAGGGAAAGGCGCTGGGAACACGCTGAGAGCCGGGGAAGGGCTGCGTGCCCGGGTGGGGCTCAGCCCGAGCCCCCCAGCCGGGCTTCCCCGCAGCCGGCAGCCCAAGGCAGCAGTCTCTGACCCCCCTCTAGTGGCTATAAAACATAGCCAAGTTCACGAACCCGCCGCCACAGCCGCCTGGCAGGCTCTGGGGGGTTGCTGGGGGGCTGCTGGCCCCGGGAGGGCTCGGGACCAGAAGAGCGAGGGGATGCCCAGCCCGGCTCCATCTCCCGGCCCGGCTGCGGGGAGGATGCTGAGCCATGGGTGTACGAGCGTCGGGGGTAGCACGGTCAGGATGGATGGAGAGCAGAGATCTCTGCAGCCAGGCCGTGGAACTTGTGGGTTATTGCAAAGGGCCTGGGTGCAGGGCCCTGCTGGGAGCTGCCAGCCACAGCTCAGAGCAGGCCCCAGAGAAGTAAAGAGAGTGGGAAAGAGGATGAGAGAGACAGAGAGAGAGTAAAGAGGATAAGAGAGAAGACAAAAGAGTAAAAGAGAGTGAAGTTCCTGTTACAATACCATAAATTTTCTTCTGTGTTGAATATTCTAATTCTCACTAACCAATCTAGTCTAAGATACAAATCCTATAGCATTTACATACAGCTATAAGAATCATTACATTACCATACTGTGTTACATTTTAAACCCTAAAAACTCCTCTTTGGACCCCTTCTGCCAAGCTAGTGGGGTCTGCTCTGACCCTTGGAGCTGTCTGCAAGCAGAGGATGTTGTTCCATCAAAAGGGGATCACCTTCAGCTGGCCATGCCATTGTTTTCCCATTGTTCAGTAACTGAGGTATCTCAAAGCTTGCTTTCATTTCAATCTCGCTTATAGTTTCCATATTCTCAAAATCTTTTACCAGGCAATCATATTTATAAGGCTTTCCTGTTTCATCTTCCCCAACACATGGGGACATAGTGATGCCAGGGCCCATGTGACCCCACCCTTTCCATCCTACCCCCTCCATTCATTAATAAATAAATACATTAAAATAGGTGAGCAAAGATCTCCCTCCAAGTGTCCATAGAGTGCAGAGGCAATCTCCCTCCACACTGTACAGCCCTGCAAGGCTCTGCCCTTGCTCTGGAGCACAGGACACACCTGGGAGGAGCAGACACACCTGAGGGCCACCTGCACAGCTAGGCTGCAAGCAACCGTGTCCCTGCTCCAGCCCTGAGGCACAGCCTTCTCCAGGGACAGCTTTGCAGCCACCATCAGCCAGACAGGACAAGGAAGCAGGCAGCACTTCCCTGCCGCAAGGCCCAGAGGAGACCCCACTCCCTGATCCTGAAAGGATGAGAGTTGGAGTTTCAGCCTTCTCATGGGAAAGCAGCAGCCCTAAGGAAGAACAGCTCAGAGGCAGCAGCATCCCCTGAAAGCTCCTTCCTCCAGCCCCAAGGACAAAACAGGGGGAGCAAGGCCGGCTTCAGAGGAGGCTTTAGATGGTAACAGGCACAACCTCTCTAGCAGGGTTGATAACAGCACCTCTGCTGGGCTGGGATCCCAAATCCCAAAGGTTTCCTGCTGCATGCATCCACACACACCCTCCCAAGGAGGCCCATGGGCTGTGTACCCCTCCAGCACTTCTCGAGTTCACATCAAGACAGTGCTGTGCACATTGAAGCAGACACAGAATGATTGTTATAATAAGTGCAGTAAAACATGCTGGTGCTTTTTCGCTTGGTTCCCAAGGAAAGTGGCTTATGCAATTACACTGTAGGTTTCTGTGTTTCAATCGCTTTGGAACCTGTCAGCTAATTTTAACCCAATTTAGCAGAGAGACAGAAAACTCAGAGAGTTTTAGTCTCACTAGGCTGTCAGCTAAAGGACAGACACCTTCTCAGTGTCCTCCCTGGAGAAAGGGCTGCAGCATGAGCTCAGCCTCTTACCAGACACCAGAGACTCCCCATGGCTTTAACAAGCAGCCCAGTGCAGGAAAGGGGGGTTACAGGAGCCCCCATTCCTCACCCAACCTCACTACAAACCTGGGTGGCAAAGCTGCCTTCCCACCTGCCTCCCTTCTAACCACTAAACCCCATCACATCTTGTTTTTCTCTGGGAAGCTTAGTCCTTTTCATCCTAAAAAAGTTAGGTTTCCTTTGGCTAGTGACAACTATTAAACATCATTAAAAGAAAAACTTGAGAATGCTTTTCACCAGAAATTAAGTTGCTTTTTTTCCTCTTTTTTTTTTTTTCCCTTTTAAATTCTTCACTAGGGAAGGGAAAGAGCATTTTTAGACAAAAGCAGGGGAAAAAAATCTGATTATATACAAGGCAATCCGGTCACATTTGGATGGAAGAAATGTTCTACCAGCTACAGACTGTTGGCACCTGCCAAACATCTGACCTTGAAAGATCAGGCCAGGCTTAGTATGCATGATACAGACAGGGCTTTAATACAAGAGTTTCAGCTATATATAGGAACCCATCCATTTTCATTCTTTAAAACAGAATTCAGAAGAAAAGCCTTGCTGGAGCCAGGGTGTTTGGGAGCCAGTGTACCCTGGCAGCACTGAGAGGCTGACGAGACAGGAGAGCCCAAAGGAGGCAGCCCAGGAAACCGCTCCAGGGGACGTGGTGTGAGACCATGGTTAGTGGTCAGCTCTCAAAACACTCTGCCTATGTTTGGCTGGGGCTGTCAAGATGAAATTAATCTTGCCTGGGCAGTCAAAGTTTGGATCTACCTTGGCTAGCTTCTAATGAAAAATGCATAGTGGCAAGCATTGGAAAATCCCTGACACTCAGCACCAGAGGGTACATTTAAATAATTCTATGAATATAGATCAATAAAACTAATGCACTTATAGCTGCTGTGTGAAGTATTCAAACTAGAATAAAAGTCATCTTGTATTACAAAGCCCTGTATTAATTCCTTACACCTATTGTTTTACATATTCAATTAATCTTAGTCGGCAGAGAGCAACTCATAGATGGTATTAAAAGCCCAAGGCACGTGGGGCTGTACCAGAGAGCCCAGACATCTTCATAACCAGGAGTGAGCTTGGAGGAAGGTGTCCCTACAAGATGTTGAAGGTTGCAATGCAAGGTGTTTTCTATTGCCATCTGTATGGCAGATTATCTTTTGTCAAGTGGGCAGTTTGCCTTATCTCTCTCTCTCAGTGATCACATTCACTCCTCCCTGGGAGGGGACATCTACTGATAACAGCTATTGAATGTCCCTGCATGGCTGATAAGAACTGCAGCATCCCATTGGGAGATGTGAGCCCAGAGGGAGGAGCCAAGCATTCCTACCTGGATATAATCTGAGATTTCAAACATTCCTACCCAGATATAATCCAGAGGTTTTGAGACACCAGCACGGCTTCTCCACTGGATTCCCCAGAGGAACAGCAGCTGCCTCTCCTTCCCCTGGATCTTCAGAGGCAGAATCCATCCTTCTCTACAGGATCCCTGCTCCAGCAGAACCACCCCTGACACTGCAGGAGGGCTGCAGCCACAATTCCAATGGGACTGCTGCCAACAGCCTGACCCACAGGGTGTCAGGTTGGGTTCTGACTCTGTCAGTGTTGTTCTAGTGTACTGCATTGTTTATTTTATCCTTTTTATTTTTTCTTTTCCCTGTTAAAGAACTGTTATTTCCTGCTCCCATATTTTTTGCCTGAGAGCCCCCTAATTTTAAATTTATAGCAATTTGGAGGGGTGGGGAGGGTTTACATTCTCCATTTCAGGGGAGACTCCTGCCTTCCTTGGCAGATTCCTGTCTTTCCAAACCAAGACAAAGAACCCACTGCCTTCAGGCTGCAGAATAGGACACCAGGTGGGCTGGAGACATGAGATGACAGCTGTGGCCATGCTGGGACTTCCAAACCCCTGTATGTGTGGTGTCCAGAACACCATGTGTCTCTGGGGACTTGTGCAGAGGGGGATCTCAAAGCACCAGGAGCAGGAACCACAGGAAAAAGCACCTTCCCAGCAGAGGTGGGGATGGAATGAGGACCTGGAGCACTGGCCACTACAACTCCCACCCATTTGCCTGTGATTCACTGTCAGAGAAGCAAAGGAGATGGGAAATAATCCATAAGGTTGTGGGCTGGTTTTCCAAAATCTCTCAAATGCCAGCACCTCTCACTTAGCTGCAGGGAAAAGCTTTTCATTGAGCAGCTATTTTAGGGATCTCCTCAGGGAATTTGGAACAGGAATCTGTTGGACGTGATAAAACATTACATTAGAGGTCCAGACCATCAAACCAATTAGTCTAAAAGCTGTCAGCCTGGACTTGCCAGCCCCTGCATTTTTAAAACCATACTTTGTGTGGACCTGAAACCACTTCATGCCACACCTCTGCTGGTGTTTGAGTGCCCCACACTGCTGTGAACCAGATCAGCCTTAGGGCTGGGAAGTCAAATCCAGCAATGGCTCTGGGAAGTTTCGCCCTCAGCTGGGAACTGAGGGAAAAAAAGGCAAAGAGCTCTCTGGTATCTCCCATGGGGCTACAAAGACTTGGAGGTTTTATTCCAGCCACACTGCAGGTTCCTTCTCAACTCTGGCAAAACATCCAGCCCCAGCTTATCCATCTCTGAGTGTCCAGAGCATCACCCCTGGAGGCACTGCCCAGCTCTGCAGAGCAGGGACACGTCAGCTCTGTCACTGCCCTCCCCACTGCCACCATGCAATCACCAAAATGCTCTTTGAGTCTCTTTCTCCACCAAAGGCCATAACCTTTACCACCAGTGACATTCATTAAGCTGGTGGTGCTGAACACACTGCTTGCTCTGATTAGTCCAGTAGTGTTGGAGGGCTGCTCTGCCCTGTCACTGGGCAAGAAAGTGCCCTTCAAGGTGGCACTGCTGCTGCCTTAGGATGTAGCTTTTATATTTTTCAGATCCTGTACTGCTTCAGTGTATAACTCTAAACTCTATAGAGAGTGTTAGCTACTGTCTTCACATTTTGGTCAGATAAAAGAATTCCTTTCTAGGCCTGAAACTCAAGGACACCCTACTGCCTCAGGCCCCAAAAGGTATGAACAAAAGTGAGTTGGGAGGCAGCAAACTGGGGGAATATGACTTCATTGAAGCTGTAATTGGAGGATTAACCCCTGATATGTAAATGGACCAAACTTGTGTCTGTCTGAAAAATCTTGTGACCATTGTCCATCTTGGGTGTAGCCCCTTGGAAGCTTTTGGCTGCCCAAGGTGTAGCTGTTTGAAGACCTTCAATAAATACCCACTTTTCTTCTCTTAATCTTGTCTAGCCTCTGTTTTAGGTAGCCACTCCAAGACATCACTGCTGGCCCATTCTCACAACTGCTCACTGTGTGTCACTTCTGACTCACCCAGCACTATATAAACCAGCCCTGGACTCTTGACCAAAATGACAGCACACTCTACATTGGCAGCAAAACCTACTCAATACCTTCAGAAAAGCTTTATACCTCCATTTCAAAAGACAAAGGAATGCTAAAAAAAAAACCTCCCCCAAAAAAGCCCACCGAAAGCATCCAACGTGATCCAGCAGACAGAGAGCACCATTGATAGAGATCTGTGTTAGCCCATTAATAACACAATGCTAGGCTTGCATCTGGACTCATTTTGCTTGTGTATTAATCATGTACTTTCAGTATAATAAGCCCTGTGTGTTGCCACAAGGTAGGACACCCTTATTCCCACATGGCAGGTTTAACAACTTTGCAAGCTTAACAAAGCCCTCCTTTCTGATAGGAGGCTGGAGTTGGGTCCCTACCAAAGTGAGGTTCTCAGGAGGTAATAAAACACCAAGGAGATGCTATCTAGTGGATTTGGAGCATTTCACTCCCTTGAAAGTCAAGTCGACAGCTGATTTAAAGTTTCCAGCTAGGTCATACAAAAGTCAACAGCGGCTGCATCCAGCCAGGTTCAGAGTTTGAATATTTATGGTGTCAATCTGAAATCCAGATAACCACAAATAATCCAAACCCATTAACTCCCCCCTCATCCAGAGGAGAAAGCTCTCTGGACGTTAATGCCCGTATTTCTAGGGTTACCACGGGATCGTGGGCAGAAGGTTGGGTTTTTTTCTGTATCTTTTCTTTCTCATTATCCTTTTTTTTTCCCCCCTAACTGAAGGTTATTTTGCATCCATGGCGGCGTGTCAGGCAGTTCCCGCCAGACCCGCCTGCCTTCCAGGAAAGCTGGAGTGGGCACCACGTGAGTGGAGCTGTTTGGAAGCACTGAGGCTCTCGTGTCCAGGTCAAGTCCAGTCCACCAGGGAACAGCCTGATAAATTGCCATCATCACTGCACTGCAGTGCAGGAGTGCAAGGTAATCATCCCTGCTCGCTGCCCAGCACAGCCACGGGAGGAGGCACGCACATCTCCCAAGGCCTGCAGGTGTTGGGGGGCTACAGGAGACGCCAAGGAAACAGGGAAAAAAATTTATAAATAATAGGAAAAATCCCCCAAAATAGAGGCTGGATTATCTGAGGCTGAGCAGGGCTGGCATCCCGGCAGGGAGAGTGGCTGGACGGAGCTACGGAGGGAGCAGAGAGCTCCTTCCCTCCCCACCCAGCAGCTGGATCAAGCTGAGGAGTCACATTACAGTGACACGCCGGCCCCTGGGGGAGGCCGTGCCTGGAGCAGGGAACGGAGCCTTCTGCAGACATCCCGCAGAACACCCCAGTGGGTTACAACAAGGGTTTCATGGGCAGGAATGCGCTGCAATACCCCAGACAGGAGCCATCCTGGGAGATCTTGGCACGCTGCCTCTGGCCTCTCTGCCAAAGCTCCTGAAGAAATCAATCTCAGAGCTTTCAGTGGTGCTTTCGCATCTCCGTTGGCAACTCGGATGGCCCATCCACAATGTCAGCTGTTAACCCCATCTTTATGGCTTCTCCCTTGCACAAAGGCTTGGGAAAAAGTCTTTCTTTAAAGGAAAAAAGGAGTGCTGCTGGTGGGCTGGTGTGCTTTGTGGGCAGGGTTAGGGTTAGGGTTAGGGTTGGGGTTGGGTTTAGGGTTAGGGTTAGGGTTAGGGTGAGGGTTAGGGTTAGGGTTAGCAAACAAGCACCTGGAGCAACACTGGGCGTGCAGGAGCAGCAGCACCCTAGATTTTGACACGGCCAGCAGAGGAACAGCCCCACATAGTTGTGTGTTGGAACAGATCTGCAACACAGCTGCTGGTGCTTGCCAGAGCCACGAGCAGCCCCAGGCATTTGCCAAGTCCTGGGACTTGCTACAGCAAGGTTGTGGGTATGGCAAGCCAAAGGAATCAGTGGGATGCTGGCAAGGAGGGCAAAGCAACTTGAGATAAGAGCAGAATCAGAATGAAGTGAATGAGTTATTCTAGCAAACATCTTCCCACCCAGAAATATACTCCTAAGGACTCAGCTGAGTTTTCCTCTGCTGCTGGAGAAGAGTTAGTGCCCCTTGGTGAGTTTTAGAAGGATTAGTAAAAGTATTAGGGTTAAAAATAGTTTTGTAACTGTCTTCGTGGACGACATGCCTAAATATAACATGTATTTCCATATGTCATCCAAATGGCTGCTTAATAAAAGCAGGGACTGAAACAACATGAAGCACAGTTTTGCCATCAACTCACACGGGCTCCAGCGTGCACCCTGTCACACAGACAAAGCAGCTCCTGCTGAAGCCAGCAGAGCTGATGTGGGCTGGAAACATTTTGCTTTTTCACCTCAGTTCAGATGTCTGCCATGAGGCTGCTGGCCTTTTGCTGCCCCTCTCTCCAGGCAGCTCTTTGGGGCTGTGCTAGGTACCCAACCCCAGTGATAAACCGGGAGGTTCATGCAGGTAGGATTTTGAAGAGAAAGGCATGCAGAGGCTGTGCCTGTGCATTCTACCCACTGCACGATTGTGAAATTACGTTGAAAATTGATTCATCTGAAGAGGAAAGGAAGTTTGTTCCCTCTGTTGTAATAGCAAATTGAGATGTTGATACACGTCTCTGTTTTGACAGATCTGCGGGGCAAAGTTAAGCTTGAGCGGGTGGTGGAAGTCATTCGGGGTGATTATCAACACACAATAATTACAAGGCAAAAGGGGGAGTTGGCTGGATACCTTAATTATGCATTTTCAGACTTTCTAAACATTCAAGGATCTCACTAAATCAGCCTGCTATTTTCAGAAAGGAAAATATTATTGTGTGGTTGGAATGTCATCAGAGGAGTACACAGAAATATTGGTATGTGGAGTGTAATTACACTCTGTTCCTTCTGGGCTCAGAGAAAAGAGATTTAGGAGTGGAATTGCCCCTGTTCTGTCTCCCCCAGCACACAAGGACTACTTGGCTTCACCAGAGTGATCAGCTCAGCACAATTTTGGGGCCAAAGCAGAGAAGGGACAGGTCACCTGGGCCTCTGACCCTCAAGTGAGGTGTTTCTCCTGGCGCTTGCAGAAGGGTCAGGCCATTCTCCAGCAGCTGAGGAGCTCAGACCGGGGAGAACAAGCTGCCCAAACCACCATTCCACTTATCCCTTTTTATCAAACTCAAGGGTAAGAGAAAAAACATTCTTTCCTTCAAAACAAACAAACAAAAAACTTCACTTGGACTTGAAACCAAAGTTCCTTCTTCCAACTCTTCGTCTCCACTTGAAGCCAACCTTTCGCTTCAGAACAAAATGCTGCTCCTAGAGTGAAACTAAAACATTTCAACTTGCCAAAAGCTTTTCCCCCAAAAGAGACTGTTTCAGGTCAAGCCAAAACATTTTTTGGACCTGCCAGCAAATTTAGCAACACAATTCTTTGTGCTGCTGTAATTAGTATGAATGGGCTTCCTTAGCACCATTGTTTCAGGAGCAGCTGTGCTGCTTTGATGAATACCCATATTTTTGTGTGTCACATGCATTTGCTGTGGCCTGTTTATAAAAGTTTCAAATCATACAGTCAGGAAGCAGAAGAGAAATTATATCAGGAGACTTGGGTGATCTATCACAAACCGCAGACAAAGAGAGAAGACAGGGATCTTGTTTTGGGACATGGGACAAGGACTCAGAAAACCCAGCTTCAGTTCTTGGCTTGGCCAAAGACTGAGCTGGGCAAGTGAAAAATACTCTTCTGCTGGCAGGCAAAATTATCCAGAGATTAAATAACCTGCCAGCTTGTCTATTTAAATTCTAAGTTTTTTCTCCAAAGAACTGTGCTAGCTACTCATTTACTGTGGAAGTAGGTAAAAAATGTTCCATTACCACACACACATACTGTGTCTATAAGCAGGGAAAAATGCAGATTCAGGAACATTGAAATACTCCTCAAATCACTCCGGACTCCTTCACATTGAAAGCTCTTCAGACTGAAATATTTTAATTCTGAAAAATCAAGATGTCTATCTGCAATATTTCTGAGCCCAGCAGTTCAGTTTTCCTCATCTTGAAATGCCTTTTGCTTCAAATTCAATTAAAATTATATTTGAAAAGAAGCATTTCAGTGACAGCACTTATTACTAAATATCAACAAAAATATCAGTGCTATTCTATCAAAAGAAATCTATTAATTATCCAGAATGAAATGTTGTATTTCATTTTGGCTTTCAATTGAATTCTAAATCCTTAAACAGTTGTTTTTCTTCTGAACATGGACGTATTTGCAAGATTCAGACTTGCCAAGAAGCCAAGCTCAACGAGACAAGGTTTGGCTTCAGCAGAGGGGCTGATGTAAAGGGAACAATAAATAATGCAAGTCAAAACCCAAAGCAAGCAAGATGGGTTTGAGAGGTAGGAAAAAGCCTCAGGATACTGGGGACAAAAGGAGCTGCAGCATAATCCAAAGCATCTTTCTCCAGAAACCCAGGGTCTGCAGGTAATTCATGTAAGTCAGGAAAGATCAACAAAACTGACCAGACCAAAATATTGATGAAACTGTTCCAGACCTGACCAATATTGACCAAAATATTGGCCAAACTGTTCCAGTTACACATCCAGACCAGCTGCCTGCCCACTGACCCTCTGCCTGGGCAAGCTGTCTCCCACCTCACAGCACACCAAAGCTCCCATCCAAGAAAAATCTCACCTCACATAATCAGTTTTAATTAAATTTACAGCAAGTATCTTCAGCTAAGCTGATAATTGGTTAATGACCCCCATTAAAACGAGATGCAGGCAGCACAACTGGCCAATATCCCCATTTTCATGGAAGGGCTCTTCCACCAAGCCTTCTCCCAACAGAAAGTTGGGATGACATCAGGAAGTGACAACTTTAATGGATGAGGGACCAATAAAAATAAAGGCAGCCACACAGAACACACAGAAGTGCAGCTAACATTTCATTTCTAAGCAGGATGTTTTTTTTTTTCAGAGAGCTCCATTAATTTCTCCAAGGTCCATGGGCCTCACTGTCTCCCATCTGTCTAGCAGGGAATGAATATAGTGCCCTGCCTTAAACACTTGGAGACCTCAAGTCCCCTCTTTGCTCTCTGCTCAACCCACTGGCTAAGTCACTAACCCTCTGCAATATGGACACATTAATACTCAGCACTATGAAAGGAGTTCAAGGCTGATTCATAATTCACCTGGTCCAAAAAGACACTGGGTTTCTTAAGCCTGGGGCCATAACTTTAAAATGTAGATGCTGTCAGGAAAAGAAAAAAAAAAGAAAAAAAAAAATAAACAAAAATCAGAGCAGTAAAAGGCTGTGAAATTTGCACAGAGCAAAATTATTCCCCTTTCGCAAGGTTCATTTGAGAAGTTACTGTAAATAGTTCCTGCAATTCACACACAAAACAACATTTCCAGAACATTAATGAACCATTTTTTAAAGCCCCCCTTAAAGTTATTCCTGGCAGAAAAGGGGAAAAGATGCAAGCTGTGGAGTCTGTGACTGCATAAGGGAAGAAGCTGTCGGATCCCATCTGTCGAAGAGGAGGATAAACGACCGCACACATCTCTCCCCTGAGTTAGCTCTAGCCTCAGCCTGAGGAGGGGGAACCTGCTCAGCCACAGCTCTCACCAAGGGAGGCAGGGATGGCAGCAAGTTGGAGTTTAATCCACACGGGTCTTCTTCTCCCACAGTGCCTCCACCCACACTTTGGGAGACAACAGGTTCTGCAAAATGAACCCGTGGGGAGGAAAGCGAGTGCTCTGCGTGCCAGCAGGGATGGCAGGGAAGTTATCCACTATGAGATGATGAGAGACACCCTCCTGGTGGAGTCAGAGCCTCCCTGTGACATCCCTCCCATGCAGGAGAAGGGTCCACATCCTCCTGGGCAGAGAAGTGTCCTTCAAGGCTCTCAGAGGAGCCACGGAGCAGTGCAGACAAGGACGGCACGGGTCAATGCTCCAGCAGATTCCAGCAGTGCTGCTCAAGACTGGCATTTGATATATTGGGATTAAGAGCCTGCAAATTGCAGCATTCCTCCACGGCTGCCTGGCTGGGAAAGAGCTGAGGTCAAGGCCAGGAGATACCTAAAGGTCAAAGTGCTGCCAAGAAAAATAGTCAAACAAAGGCCAGCATTTCTCCAGTCAATTGCCCAGGCTTATAAAGACAGCATTAAACTTAGAGTAAGGAATTTAGGATTAATTTTAGGCCTTCTCCTTATTTTAAGAGGCTTTTCTCAGCACCAATACCATTTCATTTCAGTATCCAGCTAAAACCAGCCAACACTAACTTGAACTTCTGGGGCGCTGAGAACTAGGGGGTCCACAGTTCTTTTTTTTTTTTTTCCTCTTGGAAGTGTTTTCTGGTTTGTGGGTGTGTTGACTTTTTGGTGGGAATTTTTGTGGGTCTTTTTGTTGTGTTTTTTTTTTGGGGGGGGGAGGATTGTTGTTTTTTTGGTTGGTTGGTTGTTTTTTTTTGTCTGTTTGTTTTTTGCGTATAACGGACATTTGACATATCTGTGAGGAGTTCTGGTGGGTTTTTTGTGTAACTGGCCTGCAGCCACTCTTCTGCCCTCAGTGCAACAACAAAGCAGGACTCTTATCTTCAAGCAAGGGGCAAGGGGTGGACAAAACCTTCATCTCCTTTTCCACATGGCTGTAGTCAGCTGGAGGTGAAACCCTGGCAAGAAGAGCAGCCACAACTCACCACTTCTGTTACCACCACCTCAGCCTAGTCTGAGGTGCCATCCCAGCAACACAGGATTGGTTTAGCAGCTCCTGGAATCCCTAGGAGCTTCCAACACCCAGAAGATATTTTCTGAAGAGATTTGCCCACTACAATCCTGCTCCTCATGAGCCACCACCTGTGTTTATTTATCTGACAGCATTCCTTACACTGCCTTATCTACACACAAATTTCTATTCTATTTCTATTGAAACAGCTCTCAGTCAAAATCCTGCTTTGGGAATCAGGCAGTTTCTCTCACAAAGATCTCTTGTGTCAAAGCTGTGACTTCCCAAATATTCAAGTCAGAGGATATCCCTACAGGGTGACAGCAGGCCACCAGAGGTCCCAAGTCGTGGCTTTGCTGGAACACAGACAACCAAACTTTTTCCTCCTCCCTGGGCTTTTGCAGTAAGGAGAAGCAGAGCACCTTCTTCCTGATCTTCTGGTCGTCCAACACAGATTTCTGAAAATCCTTTTGCATACCACAGACAGGATTTCACAAGGAACACAAACAGAATGTGACTCTTCTCCAGCAAATGGAAGAGTTTGGGCTCTACTGGACTTAAAAGGAAATACTGTCCCCTGTATTGCATTACCAAACAAACCCATTAATGGTTTCCCAATGGCCAGTCTACAGCCAGTTCAGCCTAGTGCCAGCTCAGATGACAGCATGGAAGACCATCTGCAACTCTGTGAACTCAGCAATTAGCCCCTGAGCCCGGGGAAGAGTTTGTCAAGATCCCATCACAGGCGAACAATAACAGAGAAACACGGCTTTGAGGGGGAGACAATTTATCAAGCTGACCACAGATGTCTCCTTCGTTTTTTCTTTAATAAATCCAGCCTAGCTCTTGGCTGTGCTCAGTATCTTGTCATTGCTTTCGTCTCCTTTCAGGAATGCCTCCCACCTGCAGTCTTCAGGCCCTTTGCAACCCTGAAGCCATTTATTTTCTCCAACATTTCTCCATAAAGAAATCCAGATTTTATGCCTATGGAGAGGAGGGAAACTGAGGCACAGCAAAGGGAGCTCTCAGGCCCTAGGCTGGGGAAGGGGACAGGAATACCTGCTCATTTGGCACGGGCTGATTTGTACTGGCCATTTCCTCATCCGCACAAGGAGCATTAGGAGGCTTTCGCTCCCTCCCGTGAATGAGCTGTTTAGGAATTACTCGGATGCTCTTTGCCATCAGATTTTAATCACCAGGAGTGCCTTCCTTGTGGGACTCCATGGGGCTGTTCAGGCAGCCAGCCAAGCTCCTGAGAGCCAGGCTGCATCTAAATACATGCACTGGTTATTTTTAATAATGGTGGGCAGACACCAGCTTGGCTCCCACCTCATCTCCACCTCCTATCTCCAGCACAGCGTTTCTGCCTCCATCTCCACATCCCCATGGTCCTTGCAGGAGTGCAACAGGGATCTCCAGGCTCAAATCCCTTCTCCAGCCCTTGGAGACCCTCCTGGGAAGGGCCACATGTAGGTGGCCCTTTGAGGTCCAGGGGGAAGGCTCTGCTCAGGCTGCCAGCTTTGGGAGCACCAGGTATCAGCGCCGCGAGGCTGCCGGCAGACACGGTTGCCTGGGCTAATTTCACGCCCATCCTCTTCCCTCTCTGCGAAATTCCAGGCAGGCCTTCCACTTTGGCTGACATTCAAAACTGTCACCTCTCTGCAGACATTAACTTGGAGGCCTCTGTCATCCCTCACATTAAAATGCTATCACGGGGAGTCAGCAGAGCTCGGCTCAGCCAGCTAAGGGGCTGGCTCCGGCCACGCCGCGGGGACAGCCGCTTCACGCTTGACATCCGTGGTCAATTTGACAGTGATGGACATGCTACTTAGGAGTCATTTGCTGATCTCGTTTCCCCAGGTGGGAGGTCGTGCCACGGAGCTGCTTTCCCTGGGGAGGAGGAGTGGTGATGCTCTCCAGCCTCTCCAGGAGCAGACACACACAGATGGGCTGCTGCCCTGGCTGCTCACACCCTGCAGAGCCCGCTGTGAGCCCCAAATGCAGCTGCCCCTTGTGCCACACACAGAGGTGGCTTTGCTCACAGACAAGCATCCTGCCTCCCAAAAAAGTCGTGTATGTTTGTGTGGACATCCTCCACGTCCTTGCTGAAGCCTGTGCTCCTGGGATAGCCCTTCCTGGCCAGGACAGGGAAGTCTCAGTCTTGTCAACAGCTGCTTGCACTTTCTGAACCACACATGCTGTCAAAGGCACGAGAGATGCTGTCAAGCCAAGACACACCTTTGCTCATAGATGGGGCCTGGTCATCATACCTTGACCTTCCTCACAGCAAGGGGAGGCAGAGGTGTGATGCTCATTAAGCTCTAAATCACTGTTTAATGGGTACATCACCATCCTCCTTGTTCCAGGTCAGTCTCTGTCTGGAGGTGCCCACCCTGCTCCTCTGAGCAGAACACGATCACAATCACAGCCTCAGGGGAGCAGTGCTTCAAAAAGACATGGGATTTTTAAACCTTCACCTTCCCCTAGCATCACCACTGGTGCACCCAGCCCTGGGATGGGTCATCATGAGATATTGTTGACTTCAGAGCATTTGGTCCTTTGGCATCATTTTCACACAGACAGGGCAGCAGACTCAGCAGACACTTAAGCCAAGCTCAGCCACACTCCCCTTTTGCCTGAAAAACCCAGCACCTGATGCCCAAGCACATTCCTGCCATAACTCTGTTCCCAGCAACTCAGTCTCCAGTACCTCTGCAGGCATCTCTACCAACAAAGCCCACCTGCAGCTCAGGGAGTGCCAGCTCTAAACCAGCTTGGCCCTTCTGGTGCAAAAATTCCAATTAAACTCTGCTGGGTTAAACTAAGCTAAAATACACAGGGAACTAGGTAAAGGTGAATTAGGTGAATTGAAAATACAAGTTGCCATGCAGGCATGAAGCCACCAGAGCTGTGGTTTCCTGCATCTTTATACCACAGGCAAAGCACTTTTTTTTTTTTTTTTTTTTTAATGTACAGAGAAATTTACAGCCTAATCACTTAAAAATCCCTCCCACTTCTTATTGCCCCAGCACAGGGTCATTGGTAACACATTCAAATCCCAGGGCTGCAAAAGATAATTAGGGCAGGGGAACTCGGCCAGCTACTATTGGGAACCACTTCCCAGCCTTTCCCAGTTTTGGGAAGGCTGAGTTGAGCCCCATCCTAAACACCCTGTAAAACAGATGTCTGATGCAGCATGCCCAGAAGGCCTTCCCCAAAACGAGACACTTTTGGATCAGACAAAGGGAGCAAATTCCAGCATCCTCCAGCCCTTGTGGCGAACATGGCTCCTTTGAGAGCGAAGCTTGGAGAGCGCCCGTGCCCACAGCTGTGGCTGCCTGGCTCTGGGACAGTGGCACACTATTTCTGTCACCAATGCCACCTGTCTCTGATGAAGGAGACTGAGGAGATTCATTCCCCCCTGAGATGCCCACAGAGTTGATCCAAGCCCTCAAAGACTTTCTTTCTCTCTCGAAGGTGACCAAGCACCAAGGGCACAGCAGCAGCATCCTTACCCAGGGTGGTTTGGTCTCTTCCCTGGCCTCCTGTCAGCAGAGCTGGGAGGGAAGGGACCCACTGACAGACAAGTCACAGACCTGACACCTTCCCAAGCAAAGCCACAGGCCCTGACACTGCTACTGCTCCGTGGCTCTGGGACAGCCTGGCTCTGCTCCACCACCCCCATCCCCATGCCCAGCCAAGGCAGGACAGGACCACACTCTCCTCCCAGTTACTTTTCAGTCCTTTTATGGTGAAGATCACTTTATAGCAGGGTCTGGTAGAGTACTCAGCTTTCCCTTCCAGACTCCAGCAGAAAGAACTTGACCTGTGTCCTCGGACCCTCTTAGTCATCGGGCTGAGCCGCCTCTCCCCTCCTCCCACCACCCTCCTCTTTTATGGAGTAGCAGCAGCAGCAGAGCATGGGGTGAGAAGTCAAGGGAAGGACAACTTGACTGATGGAGCTCAGGTTGTGGGGTCAACGCAAGGCGTCGTGATCTGGGCTCAGACAGAGCCATTTCCTCTGTGATTTTATCCGCTGTGATTTTTATCTTTCGTCTGTTCACACGTCATGCCACCTGGACATAATACAGAGCAAGCTGAGTGCTCAGCTCCACACTTAACCCCTTCCCTGCTCCCCAGGAAAGCAGGAGGCCTCAGGCACGGCTCAATTCTGTGCCTGTGGCTTTGCCTGGCAACAAGGGGCTTTTCTTTACGGTCCCTTTTTATTGCCTGGAACATCTGTAAGTGGCAGGTTTATCCTTCTCTGCTGACCCCATGAACCACATTATGATTTACCCACAAATTTCACATTCTCGACAGCATTCATGAGATGAGATTTTTGGTATTTTGTTTCAGGAGACACATGCTGGTTTGGGTTCCCACTCTAAGCCATGTGAGCACAGCCCTGGTAGGTCGCAGCACGGGTTCCTCAAGTGATAGTACAGACATGAAAGGCAGGCAGAAACAATTTCCTCTTACTGCACCAAAGATATTCAGCCTTAGCAGCTGCTTACACGGGGCTGGAGTAATGAAGAGCAGCCCTCTGCTCCAAAGAGCCCAAACCGAACCCGTGGGTGGAATTAGGGGGTGTCTGACATGAGCACAGGTGTCCAGGCCAAGCTACACTGAGTTAGACCAAGAGCAAAGAACATTTTGAAGGTCTACAGGGAAATTGGCAATAATCCCTGACCAAAGTCTCAGCTGTTGAACATGTCAGATCTAAAACTCTTCAAAAGGCAGATGAAAACCATCACCCCCATTCTGGTGAAGGACCAGCATGAAGAAGGAAGCAGAAGAAAGGAATATTAAATCCATGACCTGTCCCAGAGCTGTAGCATATGATACCTCACTAACCATTTCATCACCAGATACCAGCTCACCTCCTCAGGGTGGGCAGGAGTCCAAGCACCTTCATGTGACATCCCCTGACCTTCCTTTCAGGTCCATGGAGCACCAAATCCCCTGGTCCAAACAGGATGCAGCTCAGCAGCAGTCACACGGGACAGCCAGCCTGTAAAGAAACAGTGGAGGAGCCTGCAGGAAGCGTGGTGACCCCACAGCACACAAACCACCCTTCTCCTCCAGACAGAGCTCACCTTCCCAGCCTTTCCTGGCTCCTCCAAAGAGCACAGGGCTGGCTCCTGCATCTGTCCAATTCCACTGCCATAAATTACCACCGGATGGGACAAAAGTAGAAACTGCTTTGAGTGAGGGATATTTTAAGGCTCTTATGGTTTTGGGTTTTTTTTTTTTTTTTTGTGGTTTGGTGGGGTTTTTTTCCCCAAGTTTCCTTATTTGTTTCCTTTCTTGCTCCTGATATGATAACAGGAGAGATAGATAAACAACAGGGAGTTCCCATCTAGAAAGTCTGGGGGAAAATACAAAGTGCAGCCAGCCACAAAAGCTGTACAGGCCTTGAGGTTATTTTTATTTTAATTTCTGGCTTCTTAAAACCAGTGACCTCACTTTTTGAATTAGGCAAAAATATGTGAATAAAACAACACATCCTCAAATAAAACCCTGCTGGCCTTTATGTGTGGTTGCCAACTAAACAATCTGTGGGTGGCAAGGTGCAATATTTTTAATGACACTTTCACACCAATTTAAAGCATCTTAGAAGGAGCTCTAACCAGTTACAGTTCTGGTTCCTCCTTTCAGGAGGACTGTGGTAGAGGGCAGGGATGACTTGGTTTTTCAGTAAGCTGTATGTACAATGAACACATTACTTTTGAAAGGTTATGTAATTCCCACATAGGAAGTCAAGTCCTTTTTGACATTAAGAGACTCCTTAATTTGAGACAGTCCCTACATCAAAGCCAGGTAGATAAAGTGGGAAGGGTCTGCCCAGCCCTCATACACTCCCAAAGCATCTGCTCTTGCCCACTGTCAAGAGGATTTTGCTATATCAGAAATGATCCATCCAGTTTTGCAGCTCTGATTTTTTTCTTACAAGCACACAGAGCCAGGCACACAACTGACTTCAAGAGAAATGGGCCCACCTGGCTGCAGCTCAGTGCTCACCCCGTGGAGCATCAGCTCTGTGAGACAGGGAATTGGTGCCCTGTGTCTCCACTCCACACAGCACAGGGGGATACTCAGCCTTGAGAGCTCCCACCAGGTTTGCATGTGTGCAGGAATGTGGAATTCATCTTTGGAATAATTAGTGGTAGAAGCTTTACCTCACACCAAAACTTCACACAAGCCCCAGTTTGGCACAAAATGAAAGCAGCTCTTTGCCCCGGTGCAGGAAACTGAATGCAGAAAGAGGTTTGGTGTTGTCACACCTACTTCAACGCTGTCCTCAGGCAATTCCCCTTGGCATCTCCCCTCTCCTTTAACAGTTTGCATCAATCACCCACTCTCTGGCTGTGCCCTTGTAGCGCATCCCCAGAGACAGAAAGACTCCTGCCACTCTGCTCTAGAGAGGACACAGACAACTGATGTCACTTGTGGGTGTTCAAACAACAGGCATTCAGAATGTCCATCCCCAGACCTCTTCTCTGCACACACACACACACAAAATCACCCTGAAGAAATCCCAGACCACAAGAACAGTTACAGCCTCTCCCTCTGGACTGCTATCACAGCCACTCCCCCTCCCACCACTTCTTCCTAAAATGACCTTTCTGGATTTTTAAGAACTCTGTGTTTCCAAGACATCCACAGAAACCAAACCCAGCTTTTTGTGGGAAGAATCACGCCGTGCCTCCAGGCTGGAGGCAGCAAATGCTGCTGTGCCTGCCTGTGGACAACAACCCTGCAGGGAACAGGCAGCAAAGCCAACCCCAGACCATCTCTCTTCTCAGCAAGCTGCCAAGGGAGCCCTCCAGCCACATAAATTTTGGGGTGCCCTTGCTCTGTGGTCAGCCCCAGTGAAAGGCATCTTATCGCCGGCCGTTTCCCCATGCGGCACGAATTCATGTCCCTATCATTAAAGAGACACATGGTTTATTTACTCATTACCATATCCAGCTGTTGGCTTTCCTTTCCCCCCATATTTCAGGGTAAGTAGTGATTTGACATAAATAATACCCCATTCAGCTATGGCCTGAAAGATATTGTAAATATTAAAAAAAAAAAAAAAAGTCTTTGGCTACAATAGCACTTTCCAAATCCTACTTGGTATGGGAATGGGGGGAGGTTGGGAAAGAGAAAACCCAACACCATTACCTAAATAGCCCCATTAAAAATGAGCCCAGAGTGAGTTACAGCTTTATTAAACAGATGACATTACATCAGGAATGATGAATCATAATGTTTCTTTTCAGGATTGCAATGCTGTACGACCTCTTCAGCTGTAATTGTTTGCCTCCTATTCCCAGGCACCACCAGGTGTGGTGGCCCCTGTCCCCATCACAGCAATGCCAGTGCTGGGGACCTGTGAGCATCTCATCCTTAAAGGCTCACAAACTGTCACAGGGAAAGGGACAGAGTGGGACAATCTCTTCAGGAAGTCTGAAGGGATCTTGGTTTTTATTCCCAGCCTTAGATGGGCAGGGATGCCTTCCCAGGAAAGCACAGGGTGTTTCTCAACGTTTGCAGGCAGGAGGGGGTTTGATTCTCAGACTGACCCTCTTGCCTTGGTCTCTCCTGTGCCAGGGCTGGGGAGGGGGAAGCAACAAGAGGCATCTGTGCTGGGACACGAGGTTTCAGGGCTGTGCCTCTGTGCTGCTTCCAGCTGGGGCAGGGTCTCACAGAGGCTGGTGCAGGGCTGTGTGCAGCATCTGTGCTGAACACAGAGATGTTTTCCTTGGGGCTGGGCAGGGCTCACACAGAACTGAGGCATTTCTGCTTTTTATGGTGAGAGGTCCGGGGGTGCATGGGAGGCTGGGAGGAGGCACAGCCAGGACAAGTGACCCCAAGTGACCAAAGGGATGTTCCAGACCATGTGACATCATGCTCAGCGTATAACGTGGGAGGAAGGTGGTTTTAGTCTCTGTTTTTACTTCTCATTATCCTGCTCTGATTTTGTTAGCAACAAATCCAATGAATATCTCTAATTCAAGTCTGTTTTGCCCGTGATGGTATTTGGTGAGTGACCTTTCCCAGACCTTAACTCATGAACCCTTTGTTATTTTTTCTCTCCCCAATCCAGTTGCACAGGGGAGTGAGAGGGAGGCTTTGGTGGGTGTCTGGCACCCACCCAGGGTCAGCCCACCAAGGCTTTTAATACCCAATTAATTTTTCCAATTCCCTTCCAAGCTGAGGGCTGCACTGGGGCACATAGTAGGGATTGCAGGAGCAGTAGAAATATAGGAAATTGCACAGTGCAAGATGACTGGGACCACTCAGGGTACAGCAAAAGGCTGTAAGAGAAAGGACTACAGACTGCAGCTGGTACAGCACTGCTCTGCTGGTTCCCCCACCAGAACAGCAGATCCCCACCCCCAAAACACCACACATCGAGCTGGCTGCTCACTGCCACTGTCCTTTGCACTGCTCTTCATCAGCTCCTTCAATCCATCCATCCATCCATCCATCCATCCATCCATCCATCCATCCATCCATCCATCCATCCCTCCATCCACCCATCCATCCCTTGTGTATATAATAGTTGTTGAACTATTAGTATAATTAGTAATTTTGTTTTTGTTTTAATTATAATTTGAGTTATTTTTATAATTGTAAAAATTGGTTTTGGAGATGTGCAAGGAAGAAAAACTTATTTTATTATTCAACAACTATTTCCTAATTACAATACACTATAAGTGTTTCTTGCCCTATCAGCTTTAGCCACACCATGCTGTAAATGCCTTAAAGCCAATCATCTAAAATGTGTTTAAATCCACATTGTCCCCAAGGCAGGTCACACACATGGATCAGAGAGAAGAGCCTCTCTGAAGATGGGACCATCCTTGCAGGATTGGTGGAGGCACACATTAGGAAAAAACCCAGGGTTCCCAGCGAGCACCAGCACAGCCCAAAAGCACCATGTGAAACATTTTCCTCATTTTGCTCCTCTCATCCTTCTCCCAAGGTGAGGGATGCTGGACTCCAGGCAGCTCTCCAAAATGCAGTTTATTCCATCCAAGAGGTTGCAGCAGTCCAGGGTGGTGGGTGACAGAGCTGTGCCCACAGCTGTCAGCCCCAGCTGCAGGCAGCCCTGCAGACCCTTAGTTTAGGTTACATTGCATTATAGACTTTTCTTTGCTGAGCATCTTAATACATTAGAACCAATCTATACCTTAACTTTTATCTATAGCCTATCATAACTGCTATAATTACCATATTCATGTTATTGTTCTCCAATCACTAAAAGTTAGTACATTACAGTTTAAGCTAGAAGTTGTTTTTCAGTTTTCTTGCAGTGGAAAATTCTGTGACCTTTTTTCTACTTGCAACTTTGCTGCCCTGTTTGCCTGTGCTCTCTTTCTGCTTGGTAAAAACATCTTCTTGTTTGGGGTGGGTTTATCCTTTGCTCTAAGCCATAAAAACCCCTTCTAACTAACACACCCTTTGCCTCCTTGGTTATCCAGTAAGACTGGCTCAGCAATTCTTTTCTTCTATATCAAAACTTGCTTCCATCTCTATTCCTTCTTCAGATTCTACATTCAAAAATCTTTCTGCTAAGCAGACATATCTGTGAGACTTTCTTGTCCAACTTTCATCCTTCCCAACACCAAGGTTTGCCTGCCACCTATAAATAACCAGGAGAGCACGACACCCCAGCTCCCAGATAAAGCCGCAGCCCCGCGCAAGCCAAGGGTTTCTATTTTTACATCTCTGGTGAGAACCACGTGGCAGCTTTCGACAACACACACACAAGGGGGAGAAAAAAAAATAGAAGGGAAAAAAAAAAAAAAAAGCCCCAGCACTCAGATCTCCACTCCCCCTGCACCTTCTGCTCAGGCAGACCTCAGACAAGCGCCCGGCAGCCCCATCTGCTCGTCACCTGCTGGCATTTGGGTAGCAGCTACGTCAAACGCCCGGCGCGCGTTCTCACATGTAGGAGTTTGCTGTCTGAGTGATGAGGCTGTCTGTGCTCCCATTGTGCTTTGCCATCCAGGAGGTTTTTTGGGAGCTTTTGCAGAATGCTGCGTGCTAGTAGCTCTTATGTAAGTTATCGACCTCCTTGTCCCCGTTTTACAGACTGGGGAGCTGAGAGAAAGCAGAGATACCTGTGGCTTCCTGCATCCCCAACCCTCTAGCCCTCTGCCCCCCAGAAACTCCCTCCTTTTTCCTCTGGATTAATCCTCTGTCCACTCATTTTCACAACTATAGCTGAATCTAAAAGGAAAAATTAAAAAAAAATAAAACCAACATCCAACAATAAAAATTTGCCAAGGGTAGTTGAGCTCTGGCTTTGGCCCATGGAAAGGTCCAGGTCTCTTTGCAACCGTGATCAGATTGCAGGAGGCCAGGAACCAGGACTCCTCACCTGCCTTGGCACCAGCAGGAGCCTGTCAGTGTGCCCCAAACAGACACTTTCACCTCTTTCCTTGGGTCTTGGTTTGACCTCTCACCCCCACCACAGATTATCAAGTCCTAAAAAAAAGTAGAGGTGCAGTCCTAGAAAAGAGCCACTAACATGATAAGGGATCAGGCAGTCAAGCTCTCAGCTGTGATTCCTACCCCCTAGGTGAGCAGCAGCATTTACAGGAATCTATGACTGCACGTAACAACAAAAAGAAAAATAAACCCAGCATCTGTGAAGTTGGTAAGTGGACAACTTAAGTTCAGCTTTCACGCATTAAAATCAACAATGGCAATAATTTCTCTTTCCACTGTAATTGTTGTTACAGCATTGACACTAATCTTAGAGGAAAAAAAAATATCCACCCCAGATTTCACTCCAGTCTGGAAGTGAGTCAGCTCTCAAACCTCAGTGAGAAAGAAAGGCTCTTGCTAGGAAGGATGTGGGAAAATAGAGGGTTAGATTCACCAGGCTCCTCTTGGGTCATGCTAAAATTACTACGATTTAAGTTAATGAATAGATTTCCTTTTGTTCCAGCCCAGCTTCATTCTGCAGTGTTACAGCCCTTATCCCAAGCTGGAAGCAAGAGCTATTCAGATAAAACAAAGCCCAGCTTCCCTTTAGCATTACCACCAAGACTTCTTCATAATAATATTTATAAAATAGCTGTTGAGATGGGAGGGGATAGTAAAACCATGTTGGTAAAAAGCACTCAGGTTATAAAACACCAGGCATTAAATCCACCCTGCAGCACAAATTCCCTTCCCACCCACGTGTTTGCTTGTTTCAAAGCATCTCCCAAGGCAGAGCTGCATCCTGCTTATTCCTTGGGATCTCTGGCTCATCCAGGCTGTGGGGTGAGCAAAGGGGTCCCTGTAGCTCTGCTGCTGCATCTCCACACATCTCAGTGCTCTGAGCTCCAGACCTGCTTGGCACTAATGGCAGGGGCCATTCGGGTCAGGGCACATCCATTTGGATTGTCCCCAGCTCCCAGCAGAGCAGGCAGGGTCAGCCAGGCACTGCCCCGAGCTCCCCAGGGCACAGAGGTCACAGCAGAACCACAGGCCACCAGGGCAATGGGCCTTGCTCCTTGGCAGGCTGGGTTTGGCACCCTCTGTGCTTCTTCCAGGAAGCAAGAAAGCATTTTTGTGCTGCTTTTGGCAAGAGGAGTTCTCCAAGGACAATCTCGCGTGCAGCACATCCCAGCAGACTGCAGCAGCAGGGGAAACTGCTCAGCCTGGAAAGCACATCTGCCCTCTGATGCCTCCCAGTCCTTGCCCTCCATCCCCAGCTCCACCAAAAGGCAGCTCCACCCTGCATTCCCAGCAGGGTCACTGGGAGGCATCAGCCTCCTGGGAAGTGTCAGCAGCCAGGACAAGAAGCTGGTAAGGTGAAGACTTCCCCCAAAAGGTTAATTTGCTGGAAGTGAGCATCAGTGCAGTCACCAGGACAGTGAGAGGGAATAAAAAGCACACAGCCAGCCCCTCTGGACCAGCACACAGACATGAGGTGAAAGCAGAGACTGAGAGGTCAGGCTGCAGATCTGCCCATCCAGAGAGGCAGGAGCACAGCAGCACCTCTACCAGGAGAGTCTTCCAGGCATTTCTCAAGGTCTGCAAGAATCCCAAACCAAGAAGTATCATCTCACTGCAGAAACATTTTTTTCCAGCATAATCTCAGCTCTGGAGCAGCAAAGAGTCACAGACCTGGGCTGCAAGCACCAGCAAGCCGAGGGCTGGGAGGGAAGGCTACACCTACAGCCTGCACTAATATTCCTTGGCCTTTTCCAGCATCTGAAAGGTAAGGAGGGAGTGGGAAAGGGGATTTGAGAGAGCAGAAAGAAGCACTGTATTTATCCAGGCTGACACTTCACAGAGCACCAGCCAGAGCATCTCAGCTCTAACCCCTGCGCCCGCCAAGCGCTGACACTAATAGGACAATAGCTGAGCAATTAAAAGGAGGAGAGACAAGGAGATATCAAGTCAAAAAGGCTCATGGACAAGAGACAGAAAGCCCTAATTTCTGCTTGTTTGCTGTGGTGAGTGGAATACTGTCAGGCACATACCATTGTCAGGAAAAACTGCATTTCTGTCACCACCAATTAATGCCTCTTTCTTAGGAGACAGGAATCCTCCTGCCTTTTTGCTGTACCAGGTTTTTTCATGAACCTCATAGAAAGGGTGTCAGAATTTGGAGTGCATAGCATGCCTCTGTGCAGAGAAGTGTCTGAGACAAGCCACTGGTCCTGTGCTAACTCTCAATTAAAGACTCTTCACAAATAGTGGGAAACAGTAATTTACAACCCTTTTGCTAGGGATAGAGGCATGGGGAGAGCCATCAGGAGGCAAACAGCATTTCCCTGAGGTCTTATTTACACCCTTCCCCAGCAGAGCTAACAAGCAGGCCAGTGTGGAAGTGGTTGTACTGGTTTGGGGGCCCCAGCTACAACCACTTCAAAATCCCTGTGCAGGAGATTATTCACCCCTAGCTCTGAAAGTCCTGGGCAGCCTGGCTGGTGAGAGGGCCCTGGGGGGAGCAGGGCTGCAGGTTTGGGCAGGTGTCTCTTCCAACACATCATTTATGTAGGAAAAAACAATAGGAAAAAGCAAGCAGCAAGGAAGAGCTCCCTGCAGCCAGGCACAACTTACACCCAGCCCAGAGCCTCTGAACCCCTGTCCTGACAAACACCTCTGAGGTCTCACAGAAAAATCACAGCTAAAAGCCACTGGGAGGGCTGAGGACAAGGTCAGGAAGGAAACTCAAGGGCAGGGAGGGGAGGCAGCCAGTGAGCACAGACAGACTGAAGAGATGGACATCAAACCTGGTGTATGGCAGCAGCTGAGAGGAAGAAAAGCAGGACTGGAGGCTGTGTGTCCAATCACTGCTTTCACTAGATTAAAAGAAATGTAAATTCCCTGTGTACCAGTCTGCCTTGGAGATATCAAGAATAACAGGAGGCAATTAGGAGTTACAGAGTCACAACAGTGGCAGCAACAGGCAAATGTCTTTGGGAAAAGAGCAGGTTTGGGTGAGAGGCACAAACCCCCCTCTTTGAAAGATGCATGGGGAGGGGTGTCTGCTCCAGCTGCCAGTTTCCTTCCCTGCCAGTTTAATGCTTCCTATCAAGCAGTGGCTGTACCAATTTAATCTGGGTTAATAGAATCACTGGCACGCTCAAGGGAGACATTGCTGGGAAGCAGCACAGGCAATGTGACCTGTGGGCCTTTCAAAGCCATGGACACACGTGGCTCCAGAGCCAGATGTGTGCTTTGCAGATGGATCCTTAACAAACCTGGGAAATACCTTCCAGTGAGCCAGTGGAAGTGGACACAGCCCATGATGGAGCAACACCACATGGACAGCCCATGGGGACAGCCCTACTTCCACCCCAGCCAGGAAGTTTAAATGGAGCAGAAACCCAAGACTTAGACAAGAATAGCCAAAGCAAGAGAAAGGAAATGCCAGGAAATATGGGAGACCTGGAAAAAAAAAGTGCTGGGGATGAAAACCCTCAGCAAGCTGCAAAGAGGGGGTGAAGGAAATCTGAGAAATAAGAGATACAGAGAAGGAGATGGAGTTATGTGGAGGCAACTGGGTTATAGGCAGTCTTACATCAGTTTATGAAAATATCCCATTAATCTTCATAGCGCAATCTTAATTGCAAAATCTTTCATCAGCCTTGTTATTTGTGCACCTGTCACTGGAGACACTCGGAGTTGTTTTGTCGTCATTTCTCACACTAATTAGAGGGGCTTGGGGTGGTTTGAGGGGTGGGGTGGGCAGGGGGGGAGGCTGTTGTTTTTTAATTGTCCTCGAGCATGGCTCAGCTTTATGGTAACGCTGCCAATTAAGGTCCTGCCCTGTGCAGGGCTTGTAGGGCTGCTAGGCACGTTACACAGGACTAGAGGGGTTGTTTTAATTAAATACCCCCAGACTAGTAGGGAAATATTTAGAGCAATTTAACAATCTGCTGCAGAGTTGTTAAACCTCCAATATATCTGCTTAATGTTCATTTGGGTATTTAGTAATCTCCCTACCTTATCTAATCCTGTTTAAATTTAAAGAGATGCATCTAAGCTGGTGAAGTAGCAAGCGCTTATTAACAGCCTCTGGTTATTAAAACATATTTGAGATGTCATCACCAGTGAGCAGTCCCAGCAGCAGGCAGGGGACATGGAGCCTGCAGATGTATTTCTTTCTTAACTGGGGCTGCCCAGGGACAAGACCCAGTGGTTTCCTCACAAGCTCTGCTGTCACCACACCAGTACCTTTAGTTCCCAGCCTGCTTCCCCTGCCTCTGCAAGAGAAGGTGGTGGCCTTCCAGGGTAATTAGAGCTACTGGTTGTTTATTTTTAAGGCTATTTTCCAGGTCTGCAGCTACTCAGGCTGGGGCATTTTTAAAGAAATGGATGTTTTGTTTTCTCCGTTGAATTACAATTATCTTTTCTTCTGCTCAGTGGGGTCCACAGAAAATCATTTGCTTGAGCATAGTCTACAATACCAGAAAAACTATTTTGCCAAGTTTTAGCCCAGCTGTGCTTACATAATCTGCATGTTTCTGGTCTGGCTGCCCTGTGTTTGGTAGTCTCCTTACCTCAATTGGATGCACCTGTCCTTTCCCATCTCTGCTCTCTTTCCTCCAGTTCCTGCGCTCTTCTTCGGAGTGGTGCCACCCAAAACTCTGATTAGGGCAGGTCTCAAATGCTGCCACCACAGACCAGAAGAGGTTGTTATAGAACACACAGCTCTCAACTTAGACAACTTACACAAAGGAGAGTCAAGCCAACAATTTAAGTTCCTGTGCAAAATGCCCTCCAGGCAAAACAAACAATTTTCAGGATATGAACAGTAAGTCACTCTTCAGTCCCATGAAAATGAACAGCCCAGACTATTTCACAAGCACTAACCCACCCAATTTTAAAGCACCTTCAATTGCTGAGGCTGGAAGTAACAGCTGTGTAAAGAGAGGGGGAAACTCCACCAGACAATTTGAAACAAGAAAACACATCTGGGAGAAATCTCCCTGTCCAACAAGACAGGCAGTTCTGAGGAGCTGAGGCCATGATGCCTTGAAGGTTTAATGTCAGCATCCTCATGTGAGAGAGGCTCCCCATACATCTCGTTCAAGCAAGAGTATCTCAGCTTCTTACCTTAAAGGCTGATTTTCATCATAAGGCTGGTGCTCTGCTTTTGGCCACTGTGTTTTGAGACAGAAATGGACCATTTGGAGAGAGTAAGCCCAGAGCTGACACATCTGTCACATGCATTGCAGAGGAGCACAGCCATCCCAGTTGGTCCTCACTGATCTGAGAGCAGCTTTCAAACAGCCTCCTGGAAATGTGAAGGAAAATGTTTCCTCAGCCATAGCCACCACAGAACATAAACAAAAATTGAGGCAAGGAAGAAAAGTAAACAAAAAAAACCCAACACATTTTATAGGCTTGTTACAATTACTCTTGTTAGAAGTCCTGGAAGAGGTTGAGCAACCTGTATCCCCAAGGGTCTTTACAGACAGATTAGTGCAGCAATGACAGAGGCAGAGATGATCTTACCTTGAGGCAGGGAGAGACACTCACACAACCTTGGCAAGGTCCTTCTGACGCTTGTGAAGCACCAGCGACACCGAGCTCTGCCCCACTGCAAGGGTCTGGTTGTGGCAGCACTCAGGGGAGTCTGGACACCAGCATCAAGCTGAAACAGAGACAGAGACTCCACAGAGTCCAGCAGAAGCAGCGTGCTGGCCTGGCAGGCCTGTTGGTCTCACATGAACAAAGCAAACCCCTCTCATACCCCCAACCCAGAACCCTCAAACTGCAGCCCTCCCTCAAAGCCCCCACACCAGACTGGGATGACAGATGACCAGAGGGGACCAAACAGAGCAGATAATTTTATTTGTTTTTCCCTTTGTTCCTCGTCTCTCAGATGCTGGTGTCATTTAGGATTTTTTGTGGAGGAGACACATCAGCACAGTGACGGATCCTGTCTGGTCCCATCAGCAGCACGGCGGCGCGTGCCCAGGGTAACGCGAGAGGACTGCCATTCCTGCAGGGAAGGATGCTCAGCAGGAGGTGTCAGCCCGGGAAACACAACCACGGCTTCTCTCCCATCAGTTTGGAAACTTTCAGGATGGGGGCGAAGGCTGAGTCTGAAGAGGTGTGCCAAGGACTTGCACTGAAGGCCTCGGAGCAGACTTCACACCCAGGCGTCGTCATCATCTCATGCCTGTCAAGGGAAAAGGAATAAGTGTACTTCAAGTGGCTGTTTCCTACAGGATGTGCCCTGTGGGGTAAGGACTGGAACTTCTGAGCCCTCCTCCCACTAGCTGACACTTCCCACTGCACTCCCTCATCACCTCTGTGTGCAGAGCTGCAGTCACAAATCATGGGGCTACTTAGATGCTTGGAAAAGAAATAAAATAAAAGGATGTATGTGTTTACAATGCTATTTCCTTAATTCTCAATAAAGGATCCTATTTGCTTCCTCCTCCATAAGTTACCTCTGGCTGAGCAGTGTGGGAGCAGGATGGAAGGGATGGTGTGAGTAAACACTCCAGTGCTCTCTAGCCAGCACAGCTTTGGCTGTAGCAGGAGGTCTCCACATCCTTTGTTCCATCAGAGGACTTCAGATTCTCCTGGTGCAGTCTGGCCGTGCTGCTCTGCCTGCCAGGCACACAGGGATCTGAGATGCAGAAAGGCTGAGCTATTCACCAGCTGAGGAGCACCAGCTCTCCAGACACCCAGCCAGCAAATCACCAAACCATCATTGGGTGTTCCCCACCCTGAAGATCTCAGCTAGAGCTCCAGGTTTTTTATATTTTATACAGCAGATGAGGGAAACTGCCTGCAAAAAAATCATCCCTGCAAAAAAAGCATCCATCAGAACCCAGGACCTTCCTCTGGCTGTCCTGGAGGTCTTGAGCCCCTGGCTGGGGGCTCAGAGACCTTGGCACAGAGTCAAAAACACCTGTGCCTTTGATTTCAGCCCATGGAGAAAATTACCAACTTTATGTGAAGATTTACAAGCCATGAGAGTTTGAGTAGAATGATAGTTAGTTTGTCACAGGGTGAAAAAGTAAAATTTTGGGGTTTTTAGAATGGGAATTCAGATGCCAAGATGGAGGGATTTGGGCATGTTCTGTCCTTCCTCTTTCTTCTTCTTGCCCGCCATCTTCTGGGTGATGGTGACACTTTTGGATTGGTTTAGAGCAGAAACACTCTGTCTAACATAGGTGGTAGGTTCTGGAAAATTATTGTAAATAAAGTACATGTCGTTTTTAGTATAAAAAGATAACACCACCCCAAGGGTGGTCATTGTGCCACAACCTGACCTGCTGGACAGACCTCAGCAGATCAGAAAGAGAATGTTAGAGATAACAGAGAATAAACAACCTTGAAAACCACAGCCAAAGAATCCTGACTCCTTCAATCTCAGGGCTGGGAAAAAGAGACTTTCTAACACCTCGGGGTCATCTTGACCACAGAGACTCGGACATCTTAGTGGGAAAGTGTCAGAACTCAGTTCATCCTTCCAGGTGTCCAGAGTTGCCGAGGACCCCGTTGGGGGGCTCAGAGACCCTGGCATGCTGCCCAGAACACCTGGGGATTTGATTTTGACCCTTGGAGCAAGTTACCAACTTTGTATGAGACATGAAACTCACAGAGGTTTCAATAGTGTAATAACAAAATTATCACAGGGTGAAAATGTAGATTTTAGGATTTTTGGTATGGGGGTTATGGGGACAAGATGGAGGAACTTGGGCGTGTCTAGCCTTTCTCCTTCTTCTTCTTCTTGGGATTTGTTTAGAGTAGAAGTGCACTGTTGGGATTTTGTTGGCACTTTGGGATTGGTCTAGAGTAGAAGTGCACTGTCTACCATAGGTGATAGGTATTGGGAATTAAGTGTAAATATGATATATGTAGTTTGTAGTATAAAAGGACAACACTGCCTCGGGGCTGGTCAGAGTGCCTGTGGCTGCCCTGCTGAGCAGATCTCGGCTGGGCAGGAAGAAAATTTTATAGATAAGAATTAATAAACAACCTCAGGACCGAACAGTGAAGAGTCCAGACTCGTTCTTCAGTTGCGCGGGCCGAAGCAGAGACACCCTGCACATCTCAGGGCAGCAAATATCAACAGCAACCCGAGAGTAAAGGAAGCTGATCCTGGGCTCTTTCCCTGTGCAACAGAGCAGGAAACACCAATATTGAGCACACTTGTAGCACAATGCCACGTTCAGGCTCATCTGTGCAGCTGAGATGTAGCCAGGCCTTGTCTTTTGCCAGCAGGAGATGCCACGGCACGGCTCTTCAGCATGTGGGAAGTGCTTGGAGGAGCTGCTGGTGAGCAGCAGGCTCAGAGGGATGAACCAGCAGAGGCATGCACAGAGCAAGTGATAATTTCTGTGCTGTGCAATTACAGCTGGGAAGGAGTAAACCTCTGGTGCACAAACCTGCCAACAGTTTACTGCCGACGAGGAAACAAAACCGACAGTTGACACTGGAACAGCTACTGATACCCTGTAATCATCTTAAAAATAGACTCTTTGCAAACCTGCTTGTTAGTAGTGAGAACATATGCTCTTTTTAAGAGTGGGGGGGGGGAGAAACCTTTCAGCATCTCCAAAGCTGCATTTGCATTAGGCAGAGCACGTGTTTGGTGAAGCTGAGGCTGGAAGCTTCCCAGAACCTGGTCCAGTACTGCTGGGTGACCAAGGCACATTGGGATCCTGCATTGCTACAGCACATTTTGCAGCATGAAGAACTCTTAGCCCTCTGAGCCCAGCAGCCAGTGCTTGCACAGCTATTGCAGGCAGTCAGTTTATTCCATCTTACTGCACATATCTGCTCCCCAGGCTCCTGGTGCACAACTTTTACTCAGGGTGAGTCCTCCCTACAGCTCCTTTTAACCACAGCCCCTGACCAGGGTGAACATCATCTCTGAGCCAAGGCCTCTGGAGTCTTGTTCCAGCCTGGAGCATTGTCCATCCCACAGAGCTGGATGGCAGCACAACCCTGGCCCACAGAAAGTGCCATGAGGGAGGTCTTCCCAGGAAAGATAGCACTGCTCAGGACTAATCCAGGGTCCATCAAAATAGAGACTGGAGCCAGGATTTGATCTATTCTAGGCTGTTTTTTTTCCTTGATTGATTTTGTTGAATCTCTTAGAGCATGCACCCAGGAAGGCAGGCCTGGTTTGCTTCCTAACACTCTCAGCACAAAATTCACTCACCCACAAGTTTCTGTCCCCTCTGTGCTCAGCACAGCAGCACTACAGGAGAGAGAGGGACACGTTCCCTCAATAAGTGGATTTCATTTTGGTATGAGCCATTTAGAGATTATATCCACTTCAATTTGGGCAGGGATCCAAGGTTAACCTCCCTGCTCTTGTTAACAGAGCTTTGCTCTCAAAAAGCCCATCAGCTCAGTTTTACATCTTACTTGGGAAAGTCAGTGCAATGTTACACTGGGCACTGAGTGATGCCTCAGGTTTGAGCTTTTATATTTTTTCAGATTCTGTGCTGCTTTAGTGTGTGGGTCTGGGCTTCCTATGAGGGGATGGTGAGCTCTGTGCACAGAGCAGGGAGACAAAACAATTCCTGCTCCAGCTGGGGACCAAGGACAAATGATCCAAATCTCAGCCCAAGAGCACAAACAATGTGGAATGAAGAGAGAAAAACAAGAAGGATGGGACTGCATGGGCTGGAGCTGTAATTGGACAATGAACTCCAATGTGCAAATGGAGCAGAACTTATAAAAGTGAGAGACCCCATGACCTGTTGTCCATTTTGTGACCATTTTGGTTCATCTGGGGTGCAACCCTGGCTGGGCTCTTGTGCTGCCCAAGGTGGATCCATTGAGGCCTTTAACAAATCCCTACTTTATTCTTTAGCTCTGTCCAGTCTCTGTTCCAGCTCAGCCTGCACAAGGCATCATGAGAGGCCAGGAAAGGCAGATCTTGGGGAGCTCTGTGACTGCTGGAGCTGAGAGCAGCTTCCCAGGATTCCTGGGCACACATCCCTGGTCTCCTCTGTCTGCCATCCATAACTACAGACATTGCAGGCTGTTACTGTACAGCCCTGAGGTCACCTTACAAACTTTCCTGTGTCTCCACATGGCCAGGAAGGAAAATCTTTGCCAAACAGGTCCAACACACAGCATGAAGGTGGCACCCACCATCCAGGATCACAGCAGCTCACACAGACACTTGATTCTTTAAAATTCACATTTATTCCAACCACAGTTTCCCAGTTCCTGGAAATCACATCCATTTCTAGGGGGATTCTGCTCCCACAGGGTCAGGGCAGGTCAGCCAATCTACAC
Organism: Molothrus aeneus; assembly: GCF_037042795.1. Lineage (NCBI taxonomy): Eukaryota > Metazoa > Chordata > Aves > Passeriformes > Icteridae > Molothrus > Molothrus aeneus. The sequence continues at coordinate 28,802,956 of NC_089654.1, read as the reverse complement.
TTTCCTGCCTTACAATCCCCTTGGGAATACTGCAGGATGTGCCTGCACACAATAGGAGCAACTGCAGAGTCCATCCTGAAGACCACCCTATCACAAAAACTATTTCAGACTCAGAAGGCACAAGAGTCCACCTGCAAGTTATGGAAAGCTGCTCTTCAATAGTCTGGCTTCTCCAGACATCTTGCAACACCAAAAAGCAGAATAGGAGCATGCTCTGGGTAACAAGAAGCAGTCTTGGCTGCCAGAACTGCCACCCTGGAGGGGATCTGGCAGCCACCTTGGCATGGGGAGACTCTTTGTTGGAACCCTGCATGCTGAGAATTTTAGAGTTTCTGTGTTAAAAGGCACAGACCCCCAAGAGAACACCACATTTTGACCTGAGACTGTGGAGAAGGCTTCCAAAATTGAATGATAGAACTGAGATTATAGGTGTGTAGTTTGACTAGAAGTGTGCAATATCACAGGGTGGGAAACTTAGAGTTGAAGGTTTTAGAATATAGTAATATATATAAATCAAGATGGAGGTTTTAGAGCCATGGCTGGTCCTTCTTCTCACCTTTTTCTTTATGGGTTTGGGTGGTATTGGATAAAATATCTTCTTCTCCATTGGTATTGGGTGGTATTTGGGTGTAATTGGATAAAAAAGTCTGCATTGTGGGGCACAGGTGGTTGGTTATTGGGTCAAAAGTAAAAATAATTTAGTTGTCATTTCTTAATTAGATAGTTTTTCTTAGAAGACCTTGTAGGGGTAGATACAGAACCATTTTACAGCTTGTTAGTGAAATACTGCAGAACTCATGGCCTAAAGCCTGTGATACAGATATCCCCTGTTCCATCTCCAGCCCCTTCACCCAGGGCAAGGCTCCTAACAGCTCCCACCAGTCAATACCTCCAGCATGAATTATTAATCCCCGTGTCATCCAGCCTGGGAAGCTGACACATCCACACCAGCAGCAGGGAGAAAGCTTTTAGCAACACTCCCTTGTCAGCAAGCCCAGGGTGAGCTCTTCCTGGCGGCCCTGTGCCGAGCTGCTGGGAGCAGCAGGAGGGACCCAGGAGCTGCTCCTGTTCCATCCCCAGCATGGAGCTGCTGGGAGCAGCAGGAGGGACCCATGGAGATGCTCCTGTTCCATCCCCAGCATGGAGCTGCTGGGAGGAGCAACAGGAGGGACCCATGGAGCTGCTCCTATTCCATCCCCAGCATGGAGCTGCTCCTGTTCCATCTCCAGCATGGAGCTGCTAGGAGGAGCAGCAGGAGGGACCCATGAGCTGCTCCTGTTCCATCCCCAGCACGGAGCTGCTCCTATTCCATCTCCAGCATGGAGCTGCTCCTATTCCATCCCCAGCATGGAGCTGCTCCTGTTCCATCTCCAGCACGGAGCTGCTGGGAGGAGCAGCAGGAGGGACCCCTGGAGCTGCTCCTATTCCATCCCCAGCACAGTGCTGCTCCAGTTTCATCCCCAGCACAGAGCTGTTCCTGTCCATCTCCAGCATGGAGCTGCTCCTGTTCCATCTCCAGCACGGAGCTGCTGGGAGGAGCAGCAGGAGGGACCTGTGGAGCTGCTCCTGTTTCATCCCCAGCATGGAGCTCCCAGCTCCAGCCCCGTGAGCTCAGCACATCCACCTGTCACGCGAGCCACTCGCTTGGAAAATTATTCTGCTGGAGCATCACCGAGGACACCTTGCCAGTGAAATATCAGACAACATCAGGCGGTGTTTACCTGCTCCAGTGCGGATACTACACATTTATTATTTACACTTTGCAGCGTGTTTTTGGAGTTGTGTCAATAAGACTGAGGGTTATCAAGTGATCTGTTTGCAGTCACTCAAAAGCTGCTGTGATTCCCAGGGAATTTCAGGACAGGGATTGCCTTTTTTCATTGGCCTAATCCACAGAACAAGATGTCACCATGATATTTTCTGAAAAATCCCTTTGCCAGGATTTTTTCTCCTGGGAAGCTGAGAAGCCTCAGAAAAGAATGAAAACAATAATTATCTGATTGCTTGGAATGTGGTCTGGAGATCGTTTACCAACAGGTGCATCTTTGATTGGTTCCATGTGAATTGTTTTTATTAATGACCAATCTCAGCCAGCTGTGTCAGACTCTGAGAAGTCAGTGAGGAGCTTTCATTATCGTTCTTGTTTAGCCTTTTGATGCATCCTTTCTCTTTCTTTAGTATAGTTTTAGTATAGTGACGCTGGCTGGGGGCTATTTGCAAACCACGAACGAGACGGGGCTGCTGGGAACGTGCCTTGAGCTGTTTGATTTTCCAGCATCAGTCTCCTTCCATGGTTATGACAATGGGAAGATGCCACCAGCTCACATCCCAGGCAGCAGACCAAGAACTCAATGTTACAACTCACTTTAAAAGTTTTTTGGCCAATCACACAAAGCAAAAGCACATTGACAGTAGTTCTATCCAACCACTATAAGCACAGGTACCTTTGGTTAAAAAAATGCTTGCTTATTTTGAATACAATACCTGCTTGTAAGCCTTAAAACAACACACAGAGCTTCATTATTAAGCTTTAACCTTCCTAATATCTTGCTAGATAAACTTTCTGTAGCTTAGAGAGCTACTCTAGACAAACGTTAATACACAGATCATTGTTCTATTTGCCCTTGCTTATTTACAGTTTAAATATTTTTTTTGCTGACCTATCTCATGGCAGCTGCTTAGTTCTACTCACAGTTCTGCTGTCTCTGAGGTCTGCATCTTGCAGCTTTCCCAAAACCCTCTGATTATGTGGATTCCCACAGTATAACATTCTTTTAATAGAATATAAGATCATAAAATAATAAATCAGCTTTCTGAGAACATGGAGTCAAATTCTCATCTCTCACCTCATCCCGGGGACCCTCACAACACCACAGCAAGAGGCTGAGGGTGGGGAGATGTTGGGATTTGTGGGACCTCAAACTGAATTTATGTCCCTTGCTTTGCCTGCTTCCTGCACAAGGGTTCTTCAATGGGAACCAGTCCCAGGGGGAAAAAAGGCTCCTGAAATGATGAAACAACAAAGTGTAGATGAAGAGATGATTGGGTTGATGCAGCTCATCCAGCCTGGAAAAACTTGGGAGATACCAGCTGGGGACTCCCTAGACACAGGGAACACAGGTCTGGAGAGTGTGTCATGGCTGTCCCACCTGCAGATGTCACCTCCTGTCCTAGGCAGTATTTTCTCCCATCTTTTCTACTGTCTTTTGTCAGAGGTGGGGAAAACAATGAGAATTTCCAGCTCAGACATTGCATAAGGTCATTATCCCCCTCACTAAGAGTTTCTTAACAATAAATTTAGAAGTATCTTCCATGGAACCTAAACATATTTTAAATATCTTCTTTTGAACTGCTTCTTGAAATTTTACACTAAAGCTAGATGGACAACCAAGCCATTCTCACATTTATGAATACCAGAAGTGCCTTCATAGTTCTGTCTGAGAGACCAAAGCATCCAGCCAAGCATCCACACAAAGCCACCAGCTACTTTAGCAGCCATGATCTGCTGCAAATCCCATTTCCACAATGGGAAATAGTTAAGATTTGGTTTCTGAAAAGCCCCTTTTTCATCACTTCTTGAGCTGGGCTAGTTCTGGTATTCAGCCCAGCAGAGATCTGAATTCTTGGCCTAGGAATGAGTGCCAAGGCAGTTGTTTTCATCTTATTCAGTCAACAAGAACATGGAAATCAATTTTTCCCAATCTCAGTTATGGCTAGAAATCCATTCCTTTTAGGCCAGCTACAGGATTAATCTATTGAATGGTTTGCAGGCGTTTTGCTGACATACAAACATTTGAAGAATACATTATGCTTTCCCCCTCCTGCTATAGCATTAATGCTTTTTTTTTTTTTCTTTTTTTTCCTGTAAACATCTTTGTTCGGGAATCCATGAGACAGGATGTGGAAATGCATGTCTGCCTTGCAAACAAGCCTGGTGTCTGCAAAGTTTCTGCACTGAAATCCTCAGAGCTTGGTGGCTTCAGGAAAAGAGCAAAGAGGCCTCGTGCTGCACGAGGTGTGCCAGCAGCACAAAGCAGGAGCTGAGCTGCTTCTCCACAGCCAGTGCTGAACAAAGGAGCAGCAAGTTTAAATGAAATAAATTACAGAAATTCCAGTTTCAGTGGAAGTCTTGACCTAAAGAGCCAGTCTAACATTTAGTCTCCTCTGCTGACTGCACAGCATCAGGATGGGAGTGTAAAAAGGCATCTCACAGCTACCCCTGCAGCAGTCTCATGCAATTCTGTCACCCCAAAAAGGGCGTACATGGCCACAGTTTGTTCTCTTCTCATAGGAAAAGGAGAATCTCATCTCTTTTGTTCCTTATTTTGGGCTCTGTGATGGTGTTCACAGGATTTTTCGGATGAGGGAAGAGACAAGGATCTGACTCCATGTTTCGGAAGGCTTGATTTATTATTTTATGATATATATTACATTAAAACTATACTAAAAGAATAGAAGAAAAGGTTTCATCAGAAGGCTGGCTAAGCTAAGAATAGAATCAGAAAGAATGACAACAAAGGTTTGTGGCTCAGGCCCTGTGTCCAAGCCAGCTGGGCTGTGATTGGCCATTAATTAGAAATAACCACATGAGCCCAATCCCAGATGCACCTGTTGCATTCCACAGCAGCAGATAACCATTGGTTACATTTTGTTCCTGAGGCCTCTCAGCTTCTCAGGAGGAAAAATCCTAAGAAAAGATTTTTCATGAAAATATATCTGCAACAGGGCTCCAGAAAGTTTCTTGCCCTGTTCTCAGCAGGATTGCGAGACACTCTGCAAACTTCTGGAAGAGCTTGGCACACTTACTGACATAGCTTTTAATTTTTATTTTCATTTTTCCCTGTTTTACAGAAGCAAATTTCCTTATTTCATCAGCATAAGCAGGTCTTCCTTTCACCACTAGACCTTTTTCCAATTCCCAAAGACTTCTTCCCCACCCAAATCTGAGGATACATCACCCTCCATTCCAGTATCTGCACTTACTCACAAGGATCTAAATTTCCACTTGTCCAATATCACAGCTTTTCCCCACCCAGACTCCAAATATCGGGATTGTTTGTAAAACTTTCCACAGGTGATGTATTTCAGGCCAAAGGCTAAGATTTGCTTTAAAATGTTCTTCACAAAATTTGATCTGGGCAGCAATATCGAAATGGTTTTGGAAGAAGAGAGAAGGATAAAGCAATTATATCCCACACAGCAGGACAGCAGAAAGTGAATGCATCCATCTCACCACAGCTGTCCTTTCTTCCTGCAGCAATCTGAACCCAACAGAGTGTGCAGGTCTATTTCCCACTGCTGGGGAGGGCAGAACAGGTATTTCTGAGTCAGAAAATACTCCCTGTACTATAATGTGTTTGTCTGACCAGGAGGGACATATCTAGCTATGAGGATATGATAGCCCTGCTTGCTTACCCACAAAAAAACCCCCAGTGCTCCAGGGCCACAGGGAGGGAGCAGAGCTGCTCCACAGCTGTCCCCACACCTGGGCACCCCAGTGATGCAGGCAGCAGTGAAGACCTCAGCATGTTTACAGGACAGCTCTCAAAATGCCCCAGATACAACCTAGGAATGAGAGCAGAACAACAGCACCGACCACACAGCAGCCATTCCTGTGAGCTCCAAAATTTTGGAGCCTATCCACACTCTAAAATACTCAAAAATCCAAAATATTCTGTGGACACTGACCTTAATGCCTAAATAGCACTACATTCACATGGAGCTTCATTAAGATCTACTCTAAAGAGCTCCCAAGCTGCCCATGATATAGATATTTGTACCTATCAAAAAATCATGGTGCCTTCCTTCCCCCAGCTGATCTTTCCCCTCTGTTTCTGTACCATTCACTTGCTGGGCTGAGGCTAAAACAATATATTATGAACATACATATAATTTATATAATATAATATATATATATTATATATATAATATATATGTATGCATATATATGTATATAATATATATATTTATATATATAATATATATTTATATATATTATGTATTATATATATTTATATTTATATTTATATTTATATTTATATTTATATTTATATTTATATTTATATTTATATTTATATTTATATTTATATTTATATTTATATTTATTGAAGCTAGGTGCAAGTTTCCAAAAATGTATTTATCTCAACAGCTCCCAGCACTTGCAGCAGCACATTTACTCTGGAGCCCTCTGCATGGTCTCCAGCTGCCACCAGCAAGACTTGGTCAACAGGTGAGTCCCTCCAAACAGCACAAAATAGGTCGGTTCTGACTATTTCTTGCAAGATTTTGCTGCCTGTACAGGATATGGTCACCAGTCATGAGCAGGAAGGCACCTGCACCATTCTGGGAAACAATTCCTGCTGGAGGGAGAGCACTGTGCACTGCCTGGAGGGGAGCAGGGGGTGCTCAAGGACTCCTTTGTGCCGCCCCAGAGCACCACTGGAGAGCTTCCATCAGGTTCTCTCATCTTGCCAGGGCATCCAAGACAGATCCATAGTAACTGAATAATCAATTAATCCTCCTGTAGAGCTCCATTTACATAATGAAAACGCAGCCTCCCAATATACCACTATTTTTCAGTTGTCTAGACCAATATATCTGTCCTGTACTTGGAGGGGGGAGACCTAACACAGCTTCTATTAGGGGTGGCAGAGTTCCAGCTGCCATATCACGTGGTGGCAATAAAACTTCTATTGATTTCATGTAAGCATTTAACCCTAGCAGAGCACACATTCCTTCAGCAGCCCATAGTGGGCTCAGGGTCCAGCAAGGCACACTGAATTACAGTTGCACCTCACATAGAGCCTGGGGAATCTCTCCTCTTCCTCTCCAGCTCTCCAGGAAAGCATAGAGAGGCAGAGGGCAGACAGGCTTCGCTGCACATGCTGAAATATGGCAACAGGTTTGGATTTCTCAGCTCAGTACCTGCAGCTTATCTCAGGCCACAGATTACAGAGATTCCAGTTTCAGTGGAAGCCTCGACCTAAAGAGCTGCCAGTCTAACAATCAGTCTCTTCTGCTGGCTCCACAGCATCAGGATGTGAGTGTAAAAAGCCATCTCAGGTCTCACCCTTCAGCTCTCAATGAGACACAAATCAGCTGTAATTCCAGATCCAGCTTGTTTAGCAAACAAGGACCTGGGGTTGAGGTCTGTCCTCTAAAATCTGCTCCCAGACTGAAGACTGGGACCAGTGGTGCTCAGTAATCCCCTTTCTCCACTTCACACAGCACTGGCAAAGCACAAGGCAGTAGCCAGCAGAGGCTCTAGAGCTGAATTAAAGCCCTTCCTCTTCCCTTAGCTTTCACCAGCAAATAGGATATGAAGAGCAAACAGCCAGTGCCTCACAGCAGGGCCCCCTTGCTGGTCCTGGCTGCAGAGGGGCCATCAGCACAGGAGGCTGAGGTCCAGCTGCAGCCCCTGGTCCTGCCACAGCCTTCTGCAGGTCAACAGGCAAAGCATTTTGCACTGAACTCTAAACCCACACAGTCAGTGCAAGGCTCTCTGTGAACCTCAGAGCAGATGGAAAGGGAACAGAGCACCTGGGCAGCATTGCCAACAGCACTGCTGGGCCACTGGAGATGAAGAGACACAGCTGGAAGCACCTCGGTGATTCCATGGAACAAACTGAGCACATCTCTGCTCCGGTCCAGCTGAGCTCTAGGCCTGTTTGTTCTCTTTGTCCTTTGAGGTGCCCTGTCCCCCATGACTTTCACCATCCCTCCTGCTCTTCAATATGTGAATTCCAAGTTTTGCTGTAAAAGGTCCCTCTCTGAGCTCCTAAAGGGGATCAAAGTGCAGACTTTGATTTCCAGGGCTAGCTCTCTGTATCCTCAGCACAGAGGAGATCACTAGGAACCATATCACAGCACTGAGAGAAGAGCAGGAATTCCCTGCTTCTGGGGCATCCCAAAGCTTCAACCAAGAGAGCCCTGGACTGCCACGATCTTGTTCTACTCTCACAGGAGCACAAAGTTCTCCATTTGTCAGGGGCACAGCACTGCCCAAGGATGACAGAAAGCAAGTCATTCAGCCTTGGCAGCCCTGTGTGTGCCAGGCACAACTTTTGGCACATTCTCCAAAGCCTGGGATGCCAAAATCTTCCTAGACAGCAGCAATGCCTCTCTGTGCTTCTGTCAAGGCTTTCCCTGCTTTGCTCCTCATGCCCTCCTGTGGCATTCACAACCTCTGAAAAAATTCCTTCACCCAGGATTTTTCTCCTGGGAAGCTGAGAGGCCTCAGAGAAAAGGAAAACAATTCTTATCTCATTTGCTTCTCCTGTGTTGTGCTGGTGTGGAATGTGTTTGGGGATTGTTTACCCACAGGTGATTGTTCCATTGGGTTCTGCTGGGAGTTGTTTTCACTCTTTGGCCAATCAGGGCAAAGCTGTGTCAGGACTCTGGAAAGAGTCAGGAGTTTTCATTATTATCTTTTTAGCATTCTGTGAGTATCTTTTCTGTATTATTTAGTATAGTATAGTATAGTATTCTTTGATATAATATAGTATCATAAAGTAATAAATTAGCCTTCTGAGAACATGGAGTCAGGTGCATCATTCTCTCCCCTCGTTGGGGTAGCCTGCATTTACAACACCCTACATCCCTGGGGACCTTGACAAGCACAAATGCGGCTCCTCTCGGAGTTGCTGCCTGGCACAACAACTTTTCACAGGTCTGGAGCTCTGGAGAAGAGCCTACATCTGGTGTGACACCACACTCAGAGTCATCCCCGCTCCCAAAGGACAGCCTGAGCCAGGCTCGTGTTCCCAGCACCAGGAGCATGTTCCCCACTTCCTTAACATCAGAGCCCATGGTTTCAGGGGTGTTTGGGACTGTGCAGAGGCTGCCTCTGCATGTGTGTGTGTCAGAGGACAGGCACACAGCCTGCTGGAAGCTCCAAGGAGAGCCCATCTGCCTCCCATCGCTCTGAGATTCTCCCTCCCTGTCGCCGTGGCTACTGCACGCTGTGCCCGGCTCCTCAGCGTGCTCCAGAGCCACCTCCTGGCCGAACGGATGACAGTCCTGGAGAACGGCAAAAATGGAAAAGAAATGAAAAAATCCCTTAATGAATCCCCCCCTCCAAATGCCAGCCGCCATGCCCTCCGTATCACATCCCAGCATTGCTCCAAACCCTGCTCCCCTTCCTAACCACGGCCCCAAATCCAGGACAGGGCTGGGGATACTTTGACCTGGGGATACTTTGACCTGCCTCCCTTGCCATCCTGGTTCCAGAGCTGGCGTGCCTGGTGCTCCTGTGCTCACCCCAGATGTCCCAGACATGGGTGTGTATTTTCAGGGTCCCCCATCAAAGGGAGGAATGAGGAATCTGACTCCATGTTCTTAGAAGGCTAATTTGTTATATAAAGATCTATAATATATTAAAGAATGTTATACTAAAACTATACTAAAGAATACAGAAAGGATAGAGACAGAAAGCTAGAAAGGGACTAATGAAAACTCGTGACTCTCTGCTCCAGAGTCTGACACAGCCTGGCTGTGATTGACCATTAAGTCAAAACAATTCACATGAAACCAGTCAAACAACCACCTGTTGGTAAACGATGTCCAAACCACATTCAAAAGCAGCAAAACGCAGGAGAAGCAAATCAGATATTTATTGTTTTCATTTTTTCCTGAGGCTTCTCAGCTTCCCAGGAGAAGAAATCCTGGCAAAGGGATTTTTCCAGAAAATATGGCAGTGAAGTAAAACCCTGAGACAGAAGCTGAACACCTGCACTCAGGCACAGAAATGCTGGCACTCTCCTTACCCCGTCCCTCCCCTCTTTGTGTCCCACTTGCACATGGCTCATGGGCAGCAGAAACCCACCCTGCTTTCCCCAGATGAAAATATTATTCTGTTTCAGCCACTTCTGTCTACACCAGGGCTCTTCCTTCTCTGCAGAAGGTCTGTGCCATTCCTTTTCCAAGCTCGAGTCACGCTGGGACAGCCAGGAAGGACACACAGGACTACAAACCTGGTCCTTGGCCCAGCAGTACAGAAAAAGGAACTTTTCTCCCAGTCCACAGCCAGGCCAGACCCTGCTGTTTCGTTAGGTTTGTTTTCCAGTGAAGCTGTACAAAACATCCAGGCAGCTGAACTGCCTTGGGGAGATCAAGATTCAGTTCACATGGCCAAGAGCCCTTCCCCAGTGCTGCCAAAGGCAGGTAAGAGTGTTCCCCCCAGGGCCCTCCTCTCTGCTGACAGAAAATGCCCTTCACAGTGGATGCAGATTTGCACAACCAAGGGGGCATTACCCAGTTCTGTAGACAGAGGCCAATTACAGCACAGATTCCAACTCTGAGCTAAGGCTGTGCACTCAAAAACAGCTGATAAAACATCAGATCAAACTTTATAAGAAGGTTTTCCGTCTGTAAAGGTGCTAACATCAGGTAAAAGAAGGGTTACAGCAATTCATAGTGATCTCTAACCTGGGTTTCTTTCCTCTCAACCTTCTTTCTTGCTGCCATTTCCAGCTCATCCAGCACAATACAGAATACCCCAATCATGAGAACCAAACTGAGGTGGCAAACACAGGTCTGGTGAGAAGAAACCATCACAGCTACAACCCCACAGCAGAGAAAAACCCACCTTCACACAGGTATAAAAATGCACCAGGCAAGCAGGAATGCCACTGGAATCCTTAGGATGTAAAATCCCTTCCTGTGTTGCAGCTTGCTGACCTGACAAGACACCACCAGAATTTTAAACGGCGCATCCGAGCGCTCTCCGCTTGAACCTCAAAAGCAGCGAGGAGCAGGCAGGAGAGGTAATTACCCACGGCCTCCTCCCAGAGCTGACAGAAAGCAGGAGATCCTGGCCTCATTAGGGGCTCTCCTGGAGGCTGCAGCTGCTCCTCTGCACAGCCAGACCTGAGTCACGGCATGTGGGAGGAGAGAACAACGCTCCCACAGTGGCCACGGGGCCCATCAGCCGCTGCACAACCACTGCCATGCTGGTGTTTGAAGCCAGACCTGAAACTGGCTGGTTCATCACTGTGGTTCATCATTTCTGATTTGGGAAGAGGCTTTTTTCTGAGTCAATGTATGCTTCAGAGCAGACAGAAGTTGTTGTCTTTTTCCTCAAGCTGGAAATGAAACTTGGGATCATTTTAGTGAGAAGGTAATGTAAAAGGGGATCTTTATTTAAAGGCAGTTATGGAAAGATGTCCACAAAAGCCCACCCCCTCCAGGGGTGAATACAGTTTTACAGGTTTTATAAAATTAGCAGAATTGATAAAAAGCACCAGTTAGGAAGACAATTCCTCCCCCCCAGGCCAAGCCCCTTCTCTGGAACCCCCCTTTCAGCACTAATCCATGAAAATGTATCTCAAAGAGTTGTTCTCAGCCTTGGTTCCCAGGAAGAACCAAGATAGCACAGGGGCCTTGCACCCCCAGGGCTTGGAGCTCTGGAATTTGTTTTGTCTTTCTGCTCAAGGAAAGGCCATGGAAAAGTACTGGGAAAATGGGTCACTAATACAATAGGCTACAGAGCTACAAGTGTATAGAATACAGAAGAATACAGAGAACATATAAAGAAAAAAAAGGCAAAACCCAAATGGTATCAAAGTGATGGAGCAAACTCTCACTCCTTCCCTCTTTTTCGTTGATGGCAGCAAGACAAAAACTAGGATTCCACAGTACCAATTTCTGCAGCAGTGGGAAAGACATTTTGCTCCAAGAGAGGTGCCACTCCTGAAAATCCAGAGTCTCCTGGCAGCTTCTCCATGCTCCCCAAACACTGCCTACACAGAGCAGGGTCTCCCTGTGGACCAGAGATCCCCATCCCATGGCCCAGGGCAGGCTTCCTGACAAGGAAAGGGATTTGCAACAGCACAGACACAGCATAAGACAGCTTATGGGGTCTCCTCCATGTGCTTCTCTAATGGCCTCCCCTGGCAGTGATCCTTGCTGACCTGACAATCTCAGGGGACAGGAGAGTAATTCCAGCTCCATTGACCCAAGCTGCTGCTGCCCATCTTCCCAGCCATGAGCGCACAGGGAGGCTGGGGAACCCCCATGAGGGATTGCTGTCCAAAGGAGGCTGAGCCCCCGAGCCTGTCTGATGGAGAAGCTGCTGGCTGGACATGAACTACAGACCCAGACTGCAAAAGGTGACCTCTTGCAGCCTCCTCAGCCTCTTCCCAGCAAAGGCCTGGCCCAGGGAAGCAAATATCCAGAATAGCAAAGGTGGGGTGAAAACACATCAGTGATCAAGTGTGGCATGGGCTGAGAAAAGCCCTGTGCCCATCTTCTCCAGGAGAGGGGACATGAAGCATGTGAAGCCCCTTGAACACTAAAACAGAGGTACAGAGTGGGATTTTTGGGGTCCCTTGTTCATGGGGAGGAAAGATGTTCTCAGAAGGCTATTATATTATATTATATTATATTATATTATATTATATTATATTATATTATATTATATTATATTATATTATATTATATTATATTATATTTATACTAAAGAATAGAGAAAGGATACAGACAGAAGATTGAACAAGATACTAATGAAAACTTGTGACCCCTTCCAGAGTCCTGACACAGCCTGACCGTGATTGGTCATTAAGTAAAACCAATTCACATGTTGGATAAACAATCTCCAACCACATTCCAAAGCAGCAAAACACAGGAGAAGCAAATGACATAATATTGCTTTCCTTTTTCTCTCAGGCTTCTCAGCTTCCCAGGAGAGAAATCCTGGGCAAAGAGGATTTTTCAGAAAATATGATGGTGACAGTACAGCAGTGATGGAGAGCCTGCACTGCCTGATTTCCCTCTGTGCTACCTGCCCTCCTGGCTGGTGGCCCAGGCTGAGCCACGACAGAGTGACCAGTGTGGGACACAGCACACCTCTCTCAGTGAAGTGATGCTGCACAGTTGGGACAGCTCTAGTGCATCCCATGAAGGCAGGGATTGCTATCTTTGCTTCTAAAATGTCCATTATTAACCAGCAGCTTCATTTGGGAAAATAGAGACCGGACAAAACCAAAACCTGCAGCATCAGTTGTTGTCTCCCTAGCACAGCAAGCAAACCTGGGCTCAGAGTGCTGGCACTGCCTTGGATCCTGGCAGTCCAGGGCAGAGGAGAGACGTGTCAGGCTGTTCCCTCCCCACTCCCAAGGAAAAGGACAGGAGGAAAATGTGTATGAATCAAAAGGGTAATGTTGGCACATTACAGGCAGCAACTTTAATGACACCTAATCATAATGCTACAGAATTTTGGAAGGGATATAAACCCTTGGGCTTCCAATGACCTTTGAAAGACAAAGAAGAATGGGAATAAATCCCCCCTGCAGCTGCCTGCTCTTCAGTTTCCTCCACCTTCCACTAAACCACACAGGGCTGGAGCCATCACAAACACCAGCCTGAATCAAACGGATCTTGGTGCAGCTCCCGCCATCCCTTCACACCTAAACAATAAATGCAGCAAACCATTTCCTTCCTGACAGGCCTTTACTCAGTTGAGAGCCATTTTCTGCCACCTCTCCTCTTCCCAATTCTTTACCTCAGCTTTGGTTTTCAATCCAAGCCAGGTTCTTTGGGCAGCTTGGGCTCTGAGCTCCAGCTACGGCGCCGTGCGCGGTAACAGATTTCCCACCGAGCCCAAGGGAATGGGATCACACTCCAAAAGCCTCCAAGAAAGCCTCATATTTCTCTCCACCACACATCCCACGAGGATTTGTTAACACAGGCAGCTCCTGTGCCATCCTGCTCGAGGCTGTGCTCGAGGAGCCTTAAAACGGAGCATAAACTCCTGCCTCCTCCTAAAGGGATCGCTGGGAAATTTCACACCGGGTTAGTTTTAATGCTTTAAATATTCTGTGAGCTTTGTGTTCAATTTCTCATCATAAAGTTTTAATGGGAACTCCTGGAAATTGCCAGCTCTTCTGATGCATCTTCAGACAGGAAACTGTCTGTCTCTGCAAAACTTGGTGAGGTGCATCCTGGTTATATTTATCTGTCTCCAGTTTTTAGTTTTAAAAAAGAAAGCACATCAGATATGCAAGGCTTAGCAATATTTTTAACAAGGATGTGTCAACATTCATCCCACACTTGCAAGCCTGGTAGCCTAAACCCTTGGTGGAGGATTATATATATTTGATAAAGGTGATTTGATAGTTGTCTCCAGCAATGGGAAACAGGGAGCTGAGGACATCCAGGCTCAGCTCTGAGCTGCCACAAGTTCAAACCCACTCCCCCACAGGTCACTCAGCTCCCTCTCTCTGCCATTAAACTCTTGGAAACACCAGGGAACAAAAAACTTGGTGGAAAAAGCTCACTGCTGTGCTCCCTAACAAGCTCCTAAAAGTGAATCCATCTCCTCTCCCCTGAGACCAAGGCATTGCCAGCATGAGCAGAGCCATGGGAGGAGGATCTCTAAGAGGCAATGGGCAGCTTTTCTTAGCACAGTCTTACTGTTCAGGGCTGGATCTGTGCACAAAATTTAGTCCTAAACAGTCAGAGCCTTCAAATAAAAGCAGAGGAAAGGAATTTTAAGAATTGGGGGGGAAAAAAATTTAAAAAAAAAGGAAGTGGGAAATGGAGGCAGAGGGAATAACAAGAAATTTAATTTGGAAAGGGAGGAAAGGTAGCAGTAGTTTTCTAAACAATAGGCAGAGGGAATAACAAGAAATTTAATTTGGTCAGGGAGGAAAGGTAGCAGTGGTTTTCCAACCAATCAGCTCACCATGAGTGTCAAGTGTGCAGATAATGCAAAAAAAAAAAAAAAAAAGTTATTTACAAGATAGGATGAACTTTGTAAAACAGAAACAGAAGTGATGATTTCTGCTCTGAGAGGGGAATTCTGAGCCCTTGCACATTGAGACCACTGAGCTGGAGAGATCAGAGAGCCACAGAGACCCAGCCTGGCCTGGCTTGGAAGGGACCTCAGAGATAATCTAATTATCTCGATGGACAGGGACACCTTCCACTAGAGCAGGCTGCTCAGAGCTGAGCTCCATCCAGCATGGCCCTAAACACTTCCAGGGATGAGGCAATCACATTTCTCTGGGCAACAACAGCTCTGCAAGGCTCTTCCCTATGTCAAGACCCAGGACATCCCTCTGTCTGTCCTGAGCAGCCCAGACCCCTGCCAGGGGACTCAGAGACCCTGGCACAGAGCCCAGAATGCCCCTGTGGGTTTGATTATGACCCATGGAGCAAATGACCAACCTTGTATGAAGATCAGCAAGCCACAACAGTTTAAGTAGAATATTAGTGAAGTTATCACAGGGTGGAAAAGTAGATTTTAGGGTTTTTGGTATGGGGGTTCAGGAGGCCCAAGATGGAGGGAACTGGGTGTGTCCAGCCTTTCTCCTTCTTCTTCTTGGCCTCCATCTTCTGCTGTGATGGTGGCACTTTGGGATTGGTTTAGAGTAGAAGCTCACTGTCTAACATAGGTGATGGGTATTGGGAAGTAATTGTAAATATTGCACATGTAGTTTTTAGTATAAAGACATAACACTGCCCTGGGTGCAGGCAGAGTGCCTGGACTGTGCTGCTGAGCTGACCTCGGCTGGACAGGAGAAAATTTTTTCTAGATAAGGAACAATAAACAACCTTGAGACCGAGAAATGAAGAGCCCTGACTCCTTCTCCAAGCACCAGGCTGGGAAAAGAGACTTTCTAACCCATCTTGGGGTCACTCTGCCCAGCTAGAGATCCCAACACCCTGGACAGGAGCATCACAGGGGCACAGCTGGACTGCAGCATCTCTCCTCACCTTGTCCCCACCAGCACAGCAGCTGGGGAGGGGCATTTTCTGACCCTAGTGTCAATTCTCCTCCCCCAAATTTGGCAGTCTTCAGCTGCCTGGGCAGCAGATTGGGGTGCACTTCACCCTGCATCCCTGGACCACCTCCAGCCCCGGCAGCAGGGGCTGCATTTCCCCTTCTGCATCCCTCTCTTCTCCACAAACACTTTATGCAAATCCAGTCTCTCCCTGCTGGCTCCCGCTGCGCTGCAGAGGGCTGGGGAGGGGAGGAGAGGGGAAGGGGTGGGGAGGAGGGGGAAGAGGATGGAGCCTTGCTCGCTATCAGCTG
The DNA here is from genome assembly GCF_037042795.1 of Molothrus aeneus. NCBI lineage: Eukaryota > Metazoa > Chordata > Aves > Passeriformes > Icteridae > Molothrus > Molothrus aeneus. The sequence continues at coordinate 28,786,923 of NC_089654.1, read as the reverse complement.
CTCAGAAAAGCAGAGCAGAGACAAGATTGATGATGCTCTCTGGATATAAGATCTCCTCCTTGTGAAAGGCTGCTTATGAGGCCTGATAGACTTGTCATCTCTTAATAAACATCGCTGATATGTCGGTGAGGAGAAAGCGGAGGCGAGGGGAGGACACACAGAAAGGCTGCTGACAATTTACTCACAACGCTGCTGCTCCCCTCTTGCCTCGGCCTCCACCTGCAATTCCCATGGCTTCTTCCCAGGGGGAACATTCCCAGTCCTAGTGCCTTCCATCCCAGCAGAGCCCAGGAGCAGGCTGGAGCAGCATCTGGGCATTGCCAGGGAATAAAACAACCCCTCTCCCCGTGAGCCTTGGGCACACACCTGGCCCTAAAGCACAAAGCCATAAGGGTTTTCAAACAACTTCCACAGGAGTTGTGGGAGCAGATCCCAGTGGGACAGAGTGCAAGGGAGGCATTTCATCAGCACCTTTCAGAGTTCAAAGCTGTTTCATTGCTGTTGTGCTCCTTCTCCAAACTGCTCTCCTAATGTAAGTGGCTCTGCTCTTGCCCACACGGCTGTAAATCAGAGGGACTTGCTCAGGAAACAAATCCCTTGCTTTTATTTAACCTCTGTAAAGCAGCAAGGAAAATTTTAGTGCCTCAGGAGGGCATTTGTCCTACCCTGTTCCAGTCACAGGTAGAAAGTGTGGTGTCATCACCAGGAGCCTGTTCGGATACAAAAATCCCACACAAGGCACGAGGGTTTTGTGTGACTACAGCCACATTTCCCCTGCATATCTGGCTCTGATTGTATTTAATCAAGCTGTGCATGGTTAAAAATCCTCCAGAGCATTAGCAGGTGCTTAGTGGTGCTGTGTAAGTGCAGAGCTAAGGAATAACGTGCTGTAAGCACAGCTAACATAAGTGTTCATGGCTCCCTGTGGGGCTGAGGATGGCTGCAAAGCAGCTTATCCACCCCGGGCTTGCAGATGCCCAGACAGGTTCCTACAGCCAGACAGGGAATGCCTTTGGTCCCTCCAAGGTTTTTGCTCCTCCCTGTCCTCCCCAAAGCCTGCCCCAGCCCATTAATGCTTCACAATGTGCTTCATGCCACCCTGTTCCTGTGTAAAACAGCACCATGCAGTGATTTTTTTCCTGTTTTACACAAATTCAGTCATCACTTTATCAGCATGGAATAGTTTGGGTTGGAAGGGACCTGCAAAGGCCACCCATTCCAACCTCCCTGCAATGAAAAGGTTCAGCCTGAGCTTGAACTCCTTCAGGGATGGGGCATCCACCACCTCTCTGGACAGCCTGTGCCAGGGTTTTATCACCTGTGGCATTCACATTCTCTGAAAAAATCCCTTTGCCCACGATTTTTCTCCTGGGAAGCTGAGAAGCCTCAGAGAAAAGGAAAACAATTCTTATCTCATTTGCTTCTCCTGTGTTGTGCTGGTGTGGAATGTGTTTGGGGATTGTTTACCCACAGGTGATTGTTCCATTGGATTCTGCTGGGAGTTGTTTTCACTCTTTGGCCAATCAGGGCCAAGCTGTGTCAGGACTCTGGAGAGAGCCACAAGTTTTCATTATTATCTTTTTAGCATTTTAGTAAGTATCCCTTCTGTATTCTTTAGTACAGTATAGTATAGCACAGTATAGTATAGTATAATGTAGTGTAATGTAATGTAATATAATATAATATAGTAATAAATTAGTCTTCTGAGAGCATGGAGTCAGATTCATCATTCCTGCCTTTGTCAGGACATTTCCCAGCAAATACAATCATCACCCTCATTGTAAAAAAATTCTTCTAAAACAACTTCATTAACAACTTCTGAGACAAACTCATTGAGCTACAAGGACTTGCCATATCTGCAGCACCAATACTAATACTGTTAGCAAAGTAAGTCCTTTCAGGGCTTGGATTAATTTCTGTTCAGAACTCAGTCTATTTTTCACCATGGCACCTGTGTTTGCAGAAACCCCAAACTGGTTGCATCTCTTTCCTCAAAAAACTTAATATAGGAGCAGATTTTCAAGGGTTGGATCCATCATCTGTAAACTAAATGAGCACAGGAGTGAGTACCTGCCAGAGGAAACAAATATATTTCTCCATGTTTTGCACATGACCTTTCCACCACACCTCCCAGGAGGGAGATGTCAGGCCTCCCTCCTCCCCAGAATTAGTGACCCACAAGGAATGAGTTTCTCAGGGCTGGAGCCCAGGGCTCAGAGCAGACCAGGACAGCCTCAATTTGATTAAGAAGGAAAACAACCTCCACAGCAAAAGGTGAAAGTGCAGAGCTGGCATTTCCTGCCCTTGGCAGCCCATAACAAACCAGTGTCCCCAGTGTAACCTTCTCAGTCAAAAGGGCATTTCAGCACTTGAAATCCTCCTCCTCTGCCTCCCCAGAAAACAACCCAGAGGGGTTATTTGCAATATCCAGCTCTCAGGTTGGTATTCAGCATTGGAGTGGGATCACACTCACAGGCTGGAGTGTCCCTGCCTGCTGCAGGAACACCAAGTTTTGCTCAGTTCATGGATACCTAGCACCCCATTCCCACCTCTGATACACATTGAGACTCTCTAGCTCATATTTTTAATAAAAACCCAGCTGATTTTGCAGCTACTCCATGCACACAAACATCTCTTACTGGTATGGCACCTCAGGCCAGATCCATGAAATAGCAGTTCCACAGCACTTTCAAACAGATAAAATTTCAGGTGCCTAATGCAATATTCTTAACTTCTCCTTATTTCATCATCTTAAATTATTTCAGGAGCTTTTTTTACCCAGCTTCAGCTGCTGCTCACAGGTGAACACATGAGAATCATCATAATTGTGCTAAAAGGTAAATATAAGTTTCTAACCTCTGTGGCTGCAAACTCCTGGAAACCAGCAACAAATGAAAAGTCTCCAGTTGAATTTTCCTTAAATTTCACTCCCCCAATGGCCCTTCTCCTCAGCTTAGGACTCAGAGCTCAGCTGCAGTTTCAGATTCATTTACACATTCTTGCTTCATTGGGATTTTTCATTGCACTGGAAATGCGATTTTTAATTCTAAATCCCTGCAAAATCACATGCACTTTGTAGTCTGTTCTGCTATTTCCTCTCCAGAAAAAAATAACACTAAAAATAGAAGGTAAGAGGTTTTCACAAACACTAAAGGAAAAAAAAAAGCTTTGCTGAGGCTATAGACAATAAAGAACCAATTAACTACCTCATCCAAGAAACTGAATTGCTGGCCATTAAAAAAAGATAGCACCAATCTAAACTCTGCCACAGTGATTAGAAACTTAAGGTACAGTATATACATTTTCTGCTCAGCACTTAACCTAATGGTTATAATGAGGATATCTAAGTGACTGAGGATATTATTTGGTCAGAGGGTCACCACAGAGGCAGACAGATAAAGCATAACTAGAAAATATGGGGGTATTTTCACATCATGTTGTACAAGTTGTCTGCCAATACAAATAGAGGCACAGAAGAAAAAAAAATCGCTACACCATTTACAAATTCTTCACATTAATATACATTTAAATAAACAACAAAAATACAGTGGTAAAAACAAGGATTCATGAGTGATGAAGAGTGGGAGTATAAACTTGATATTTGGGAAGACTACTTAAAAAGAAGAGAGAAAGTATATCTGAATGTAAGCTAGAAAAAGAGCCCCCAAAGGGGAGGAGGAATTATTCACACCGAGGAACTGTTTGCAATCTTCCAGCTCTGCACCTGCAGAGTTTTGTGCCTGGAGGACACACAGACCTTTCCTTCCAGGGGCACCACTCTGGATTTTTAAATAAAAGAATTCCAGGGGGAGGGAAGGAGGCAGGAAGGCAAGATTGAGAGCAAGACAAAGAGAGAGAAAGAGAAACAGAGAGAGAAAAAGAAAGGAGAGAGAGAAAGAAAGAAAGAGACTGAGAGAGAGAGAAAAACAGAAAAAAAGAGAGGGAAAGTGAGAAAGAAAAGGAAGGAAGGAAGGAAGGAAGGAAGGAAGGAAGGAAGGAAGGAAGGAAGGAAGGAAGGAAGGAAGGAAGGAAGGAAGGAAGGAAGGAAGGAAGGAAGGAAGGAAGGAAGGAAGGAAGGAAGGAAGGAAGGAAGGAAGGAAGGAAGGAAGGAAGGAAGGAAGGAAGGAAGGAAGGAAGGAAGGAAGGAAGGAAGGAAGGAAGGGAAAGAAAGAGAGAAAGAGAGAAAGAGAGAAAGAAAGAAAGAAAGAAAGAAAGAAAGAAAGAAAGAAAGAAAGAAAGAAAGAAAGAAAGAAAGAAAGAAAGAAAGAAAGAAAGAAAGAGAGAGAGAAAAGAGAGAAAGAGAGAAAGAGAGAGAGAAAGAGAGAAAGAAAGAAAGAAAGAAAGAGAGAGAGAGAGAGAAAGAAAGAAAGAAAGAGAGAAAGAAAGAAAGAAAGAAAGAAAGAAAGAAAGAGAGAGAGAAAAGAGAGAAAAGAGAGAAAGAGAGAAAGAGAGAAAGAGAGAAAGAGAGAAAGAGAGAAAGAGAGAAAGAGAGAAAGAGAGAAAGAAAGAAAGAAAGAAAGAAAGAAAGAAAGAAAGAAAGAAAGAAAGAAAGAAAGAAAGAAAGAAAGAAAGAAAGAAAGAAAGAAAGAAAGAAAGAAAGAAAGAAAGAAAGAAAGAAAGAAAGAAAGAAAGAAAGAATTTGAAGAAAAGGACAGCTTGGGGGGGAAGTATTTCTCCAGCACAACCCTCCTTTAACAGCAAAACTCTCAGAAATAGGTGACTGGAGCCCTTTGAAAGCTGCCTCCAGCTTGCAGCAGCAAAGATTAAAACCCCAGCAGTTCCCATCCATAACTCTCCCTGTTTGGCAGGGGCATCACAGCACTGCAAACACGGAGACAAACAGAAGGTGTCAGCTTAGTAATTTCCCAGCTCTGCAGTGAGCAGCATGGAAAATACGTGAACCTCTATTTCATCCCCCACATCATAGCCAAACTCAGATCTCCAGCAAGACAGAATTCAAGTGTTTCCTCCCTGTGAGGTGGGGAGGGCCTGGCACAGGGTGCCCAGAGAAGCTGTGGCAGCCCCTGAAAGTGTCCAAGGTCAGGCTGGATGGGGCTTGGAGCACCCTGGGATAGTGGAAGGTGCCCCTGCCCATGGCAGGGGTGTGGAACAAGGTAATATTGAAGTTCCCTCCCAGCCCAAACCATTCTATGATTCTATGAACTAAGTTGTTCCAGTTTTTGAAAGATAGGGATAGGAATGTAATGCAAGAAGTGTTTTAGAATACATATTAAAACACCAAGTGGAGGGTGGAACAAAACTAATGAACTCAAAAGAAGACATCTGAACAAGTAGTTCATTTCCCAGATTCCTGCATGCTCAGAAATCATAGATCATTTGCTTTCACCTAAATGTCCATTATCTCTGGTTTGTTTGGGTTGATTTTTGACGTGGAAAGACATTATCCCTGCTAAGATCTCCTGACAAAGATTTAATGCTGCCATTTGTCGTGGTTTAACTCAGCCCCACACAGCCTCTCACTCACTCCCCCCCAGTGGGGTGGGCGAGAGAGCTGAATGGATAAAAGTGAGAAAATTTGTGCATTGAGATAAAGCCAATTTAATAACGAGGAAAGCAAAACCACACATGAAAAACAAGGAGTTCATGCTCCACTCCCCATGGGCATTGTCCAGCCATCTCCAGGAAAGCAGGGCTTCATCACATGTGGTCACCAAAACTGATGCCTTAAGGGGCTGGAACAGAGGCTAGATGGAGTTAAGAGGAATAAAGTGGATATTTATTGAAGTGCCCTCGCTTTATATATATATTTATCTTTATATATATCTTTATAGATTCTTATATTTTTATTTATTTATTAGAATATTTATGTATTTATATATAAATATATATTTGTATATTATATCATGTATATATTTATTTATATATTTATTTTATATATTTATTTTTATTTATTTCTATATTTTTATATTTTTATTTATTTATTAGAATATTTATGTATTTATATAAAAATATTTTATATTATATCATATATATTTATGTATTTCTTTATAAGTTTCTATATTTATATATTTATTTTTATTTATTTTTATATATTTTATAGAATTTTTATTTCTGTATTCGAATGTTTATGTATTTATATATAAATATATACATTGTATCATGTATATTTATATATTTCTTTATAAATTTATATATTTATATATTTATTTATATTTATATTATATGTGCCTTCAAGGGACACACCCTGGCAGTACTGGAGCCACAGTTGTGGCTCTGCCCAGATGGCTCCAAGATGGAAGCAAAAGAGGTCACAAGACCTTACATTTTTATAAGTTTTAGTCCATTTGCATCTAGGAGTTAACTGTCCAATTAACAACTTCAAATGATGAAATTTCATCCTCCTTGCTTGCTTGCCCACCCTCCTCATGTTTATGCTTTGGGCCTGAAGTTTGAAGATTGTCCTTGAGTCTCCAGCTAGAACAAGATTGTTTTGTCTTCACCACCCTGTGAAAAGATCCCAGTATAAAGCTGGGATATAACTGGGATATAAACTGAATATAAAGCTAAAAGCTGCACACCACAGCAGAACAGAAACACTTAAAACCTAAGGTATCAGGATGACAAAATCTTCACTCTCAATGCCCCCTCCTTCTTCTTCACAGCTTTATATCACCAAACACACGATATGGAACATCCCTTGGGTCACTTGGGGTCAGCTGAGTCCCCTCCCAGCTCCTTGTGCACTCCTCACTCGTGGGGCACTGCAGGGAGCAGCAAAAGCCTTGGATCTGTGTGAGCTCGGCTCAGCTGTTGGGGAAGATGAAACAGGGAAGCCTTATAAATATGATTGCTTGGCAAAAGATCTTGAGAATATGGAAACTCTAAGTGAGATTGAAATGAAAGCAAGCTTTGAGATCCCTCAGTTACTGAACAACTGGAAAACAATGGCATGGCCTGCTGAAGGTGATCCCCTTTTGATGGAACAACACCCTCTGCTTGCAGACAGCTCCAAGGGTCAGAGCAGACCCTACAGCTTGGCAGAAGGGGTCCAAAGAGGAGTTTTTAGGGTTTAAAATGTAACACAGTATGGTAATGTAATGATTCTTATAGGCTGTATGTAAATGCTATAGGATCTGTATCTTGTATTGGATTGGTTAGTGAGAATTAGAATATTCAGTACAGAAGAAAATTTATGGTATTGTAACAGGAACTTCACTCTCTTTTACTCTTTTGCTCTCTCTCATCCTCTGTACCACGCTCTTGCCTTCTCTCTCTTTCCCACTCTCTTTACTTCTCTGGGCCTGCTCTGAGCTGTGGCTAGCAGCTCCCAGCAGGGCCCTGTACCCAGGCCCTTTGCAATAACCCACAAGTTCCATGGCCTGGCTGCAGAGATCTCTGGTCTCTGTCTGTCCTGACTGTGCTACCGCCATCACTCCTACACTCAGCAACAACAAAAACCTCCCAGTGTCATCAACACATCCAAACCACAGCCCCACACCAGCCACTGGGAAGAAAATCAACTCCATCCCAGCCAAAAACAGCACACCATTTTGCAGCCTTTCATAGATAAGGAAATATCTCCTTCATCTTCTTAACAAAAATCTCTCCCCCCTCCCCTGCTGACACAGTGTAATTCTCCAAATCTGCAGCTTGGAGTGAAAGTGAATCTGATTTTGACTCAGGCTCCAGATGGGTCTAGCTGTAAAGATATTGTCACGTGAAAGATTAGGCGCTAGCTTAGACAAAGAGGTGTTCAGCTGCAAGCTTAATAGCCTCTGAAACAGCAACTGCCACCAAAGAGCTTCCAGGTACTGCTATTGCTATCCATAATAACCACGGGATTGCAACAGATGATGGAAAGGCTGGAAACTCCCCGTGGGATTCAGGGCTGTGCACAGAAAGCTGCTGAGCCCAGCCAGAGCTCAGAGTGCCTGCAGGGTCCTTTGGCCACGCAGGGACACTCAGGGTGGAGCTGGCTCTGGGGTGCCAGAGGGGTGGGAGGCTGTGCAGGGACCCCTGTGCAGGTGAGCTGCAGCTCCTCCTGCAGCTGCTCCTCCTTTGGGCCTTTGCCTCAGCTTTTCCATGCAGAAGCTGTGTTCAGCATTCCACAGCGAGCAGGGATCTAAATCCTGGAGGCTGCACAGGTCCAGCGAGTACCCCTTGTACCAGAGCTGTAGGTTTTCCTGCCTGTTCTCTCAGTTTCATCCCAAATTAATGTGTTGGTGTTTTCACACAGCTGGATGCAGCATCCATTCCTGTGCAGAGCGTACAGGAAGCACTGGGGCTTGGTGAGGGCTTGGTTTGGGGTTTGACCCTCCCAAGTGGAGCCTGTGCTGGGGGGAGATGGAGCTCAGGGCTGGGCACCTGGGACAAAAGGCATGGAAAATGCAGGAGTGGGGTTAATCCCATCTATCCAAGCCACTGAGCACCCACTGCTCTCCTCACAACTCTGATCCTTTCCTCCCCACACTGAAGGAATTGAGTGGGGTATATGGGTGTGGATCCTCCTGTGCTTACAGAATCATATCCCAAAAAGCTGGAGTGCAGCCACAGCACCCAGGGCACAGGGAGCAGCTGACTCTCTGCCCTCAAAGGTCAAAAAGCCAGAAAAAATTCCTGTTCCCAAGGAGGAAGGACACTTCAGCAGGTCTCTCCAGCCACTCTATGACACAAAAAGAGGGCAAATCAAAGCAAGCCCTCAGTTCACCCCTTCCCCTGTTGCCTTCCAGCCCTTGTGGCCCCTCAGGAAAGCACTGGCAGACCAGCAGCTCTCTCCAGGAGACAGATCAGGACCCATCACAATTCTTCATACACCAAGCTCTGGAGATTTTTTGGAGCTCCTACATGGCCAAAGCAAATTAAGTGAAGGAGAGATGGAAAATCAGCAATTACAGCACCAGATCTGGGATGGAATTGTCACTTCCTGCCCAGAAACCCCAGAAATCTCAGTTTGAGAGCTGGGAAGAATCCAACAGTGCACACTGAATTGGCCTCCTGGCTCAGAGTCATCACACAGCACATCCTTCCTGGAAACCCCCTGCATCCCACATTTGGGGAGGCCAGTTACACCCAAATCACTGCCCTGAGATCCTAACCCTGCCTCCACCTCTGCCAAAATGACACAGCTTGGCCAGAGAAGCCACAAGGCCCACGTGGCCTGGACATGATGATCACAGGTTTGAAAGCCAGTCCTTCCTTCCTCCCACTCCATCATGACACAAACCCAAACCTTTTGAAAACACCTTTACTGTTTGTTAGTATAGAGAGTTTAAAATTTTTAGTAATTAGGGTTTTAATATTTCCCCCCTCCTGTTTGAATTATGAAGATTGCTGTGATTTCTCTAATTGCTTTAAGTTTTAAGATTATTAAAGCTTTGTTGCATATATTGAAGTAGATAAGGTATAAATATTATGTTGATATATATGTTTATTTTTTAAAGTTTTTTTTATATTAGCTGATTAAATTGATTGTTTGGCTTTTTTATATATTTTTACAAAAAAAGTTTTTTAAAATTTTTTTACATTTTTATTTTTTTTAAGTTTTTTTATATTAGCTGATTAAATAGATTCTTAAATCATGTGTGGTTTTTTTAGTTTGGTTTTTTAATATATTTTTTTACAAAAAAAGGTTTTTAAAATTTTTTTATTTTTTTTTATATTACCTGATTAAATAGATTCTTAAATTATGTGTGGGGTTTTTTTAGTTTGTTTTTTTAATATATTTTTTACAAAAAAAGGTTTTTTAATTTTTTTTATGTTTTTATATTAGATGATTAAATAGATTCTTAAATTATGTGTGGTTTTTTTAGTTTGGTTTTTTAATATTTTTATAACTTTTTTAAATTTTTAATGTTTTTTTATATTAGCTGGTTAAATAGATTCTTAAATTATGTGTGGTTTTTTTTAGTTTGGCTTTTTTTATTTTTTTGTAATTTTTGTATGTTTTTATGTGTAGATATTGAATGGTTGGAAAGGTTTATGTAATATATTTTATTAAAGTCTTTACACTTATCTTTATGTATTAATAAAAGAAAATGAATTGTTGTTTTGTTTTGTAGAGTTGTATGTTTGGTATTTGTTGGACATGGAGTTTGTCAGAGGGGTGCCAGAAATGCTGAATGAGGAATGTCAGGACCTACAAACCCTACAAACCTTGCAGCAAACCAAGCTGAGCCTCCTTCCAAAAATCCCAAACTACCTATAGTTCTGTGTTAAAAACAACAAAACCCTTCCTCCTAAAGAAATATTGCAAAGGGAGGAACTTCTCTGCTACTTGGCACAGCTTCTGGAGAATGAGAATTCTCAGGGATGAAACAGGGTCTGTGGACAACAGAAAAAGCTCTGTGCACCTGTAAAATGCCATGAAAGAGAACCCAGTATAACCACTTGCCACAGGTGAACAGAGACAGCTCAAACTGGGAGATGCCTCAGCATCCCTCCCATTTCATCCTAGAAAATCCTGCTGCCTGAAAAATCCTGCATCCCTGAAAAAAAAATAAAAATGCCAAGCTGGGAGCAAAGAGCTGGGCTTCCATGGCATCCCATCCATCAGTGGGGAGACTCATTCCTTCAGGGCACAGGGGGGGCACAGATGTGACCTGGGAGTCCCATGTCACCATCACCCACCCCACCATCACCCCCTGCCCAGCCCCATGGAAAACAAATGTCCAGAGGGAGGGGGATGTTATTCTTCACCTCAGGTTAATGCTTCTGTTCTGCTGGGTAAGGACTCAGACATTACACATGGAATTGTGGAGTTCAGCAGAATTCCCTGGCACAGCCATGCAGGTAGAGCTGGGAACCACTAAATTAACCTTGGCAACCATTGGCAGTAGGCAAACACCATGGCTTTGGGAAACAACAACAATAAAAAGACAATATTTATAGGAAATGCTAGAGCAGAGCCAAAACATGCAGAGCTTAAAATGAAGCCTGTTTTCCCTGTTATCCAGCTTGCCTCACATCCAAGAGGCCAAAAAGGATCAGGCCAAAGGTACACTCTTATTTTTTTCTTATTTATTTCTTTTATTTCTATTTTCTTTTATTTCTATTTTCTATTTTATTTCTTTTCTATTATTTCTTATTTATTTTGCATGATGGATCATGCAAATACAACATTACCATGGACTTACAGCACACCGACACGTGCACAAGTGTAGTTGAGTGATTTTTACACAGATAGCAGGAGAAAAGTTTAGCTTCCCTAAGTTCACTTTAGGAATCCAGACCACAGATCTGATGAAGTGTGGGATAAACTTTGTGCAAGTCCTCTTTGTTGCAATAGGTGATGAATAGAAAATGGGGTTTAAGGGCTCTGGAAAGGTCACCTGCACCATCTCCTCGCCCTAAAACAGGAGCCATAAACCATCTCCATGCCTCCCTGTGTGCACACTTTTATATTTGTGGAGCATCCAGCACAAAAGAGCTCCTTGCTGATGGACACTTTGATGATTTAAGTGTTAAATAACAGATAGGTGCTATTTATGTGGAAATTATTTGTGTTGGGACAGAGACAAGAAAGCAGCATTTTCTCCAGTGCCTCTGCCTGCCTCACCTGCACTCTCACTGCTCATCCATCTCCCAGGATTGCCTGGAACATTGCTCATGTAGGAGCATTTTCAAACAGCTCACATTTTCTTTAGAAAGTCAACCTGTTCAGTAATGGCTCATTCTGCTCCTCCCACCCCCTGCTACAACACTCTCCTGGGACCAAGAGGGGAGAAGATTCAGCCTGCACTGGAAAACAGCTTTATGTACATTAAAATATCACCACTTGCAAGTCTGATACCACTGCAACCTGCAAAGCCAAAAATAGCAGCTTTTTCCCAGGGGAATAGAGAAGGACAAATTCCCAGGCTCCCAGAAGGGCTCAAGGAATGCAGGTGCACTTAGTCCTGCAGTGCCACAATCTGCAACAGCAAAAACGTTACCAGAAGGATGGAAAAACATTGGTGGAGGTCATTATATTTTATATAATGTCCTTGTACACCTGTACAGGGAATCTGCAGCTCAAAGATTGAAATAAACTATTTTGCAGAGATCAAAGTTATAATCCCATGTCAATCATTTTCCAAAACATTGGACGAAGCATTTGGTGGTGTCAGGGACCTCTATGGGGCGCTTGGGTAGGAAACAAAGAAATAATGGAATTATTTGGGTTGGAAGACACCTTAAAACTCATTTCATTCCAACCCAGGGATACATTCCCCTAGGAGCTCATTGCACAGAGCCTCGTCCAAAGTGGCTTTAAACACTTCCAGGGATGGGCAATATTGCCTGCAACCAGATATCACCTCAAAACTACAAATAAAGACCTCAAAAATGTTTACATTACCTCCTTTCCCATGACCATCAAAATCCATCTTTCCATTTTCAAACAAAACCAGTTTTTCCTACCCACAAAGGTGCAGGATTCCTGGCTCTGCCACAGTCATCACTTACAACTCATTCAAACCATTCCAGCCTGGATGTGCAGAGGCTTAGACACTTCCAAAGTTATGCAAAGAATTGGGACAAACAGGCAATCAGACATCTCCAGAAACACTCTGGTGTCTTGTAGGGTTAGAAGATGATGGCAGGAGTGCAACCCAAACCTCCCAAAGGTTAGAGAGGACAGGGAGTTGTCACAGAGTATCAACAGGGCTGTTGGGCAGTGGGAAGGGTCATGAAAAAAACAAGGATGAGCCTTGCACAGGCTTTTCCTCCCCACACTGAAGGAATTGAGTGGGGTATATGGGTGTGGATCCTCCTGTGCTTCCAGAATCATATCCCAAAGAGCTGGAGTGCAGCCACAGCACCCAGGGCACGGGGAGCAGCTGACTCTCTGCCCTCAAAGGTCAAAAAGCCAGCAAAAATTGCCTGTTCCCAAGGAGGAAGGACACTTCAGCAGGTCTCTCCAGCCACTCTATGACACAAAAAGAGGGCAAATCAAAGCAAGCCCTCAGTTCACCCCTTCCCCTGTTGCCTTCCAGCCCTTGTGGCCCCCCAGGAAAGCACTGGCAGACCAGCAGCTCTCTCCAGGAGACAGATCAGGACTGACACCCATCACAATCCTTCATACACCAAGCTCTGGAGATTTTCTGGAGATCCACATGGCTGTAGGAGCAGCAGCCAGGCCCAGAGGGATGTGCCATGTGACTGTATCACCTTTTGGGAAGCTTTTACTGCTCTCTGCCCCAGGAAACCTGGAGGGGACAGGGCTCCTTCAACATCACAGCAACTGAGCTCAAGCAAGCAGCCAGATTTTTAAGCAGGAAGCAGCCAAAAGAGCCCCAGGAGTTAAACCCAAGTTACTAACTCCAGCTATCATCTGCCTCTCGGTGCCATCACAGCAGCACACGGTTTTGCCTTTTTGCTGGCAAGATGAGAGCCTCAGAGAAGCCAAGCAGAGAGAAAAGTATTTCACAGAGCAGAAAACACTCTTGGATGGCTTTCAGTGACCTTCCCAGTCCTCCCAGAGACACTCAGGAGTGCACACCCACACCTCCCATCGCTCTGCCACGGCTGGGGCTGTCCTCTTTCGGCAGCCCCTGGATCCAGGCTGATGGAAAATGCAGTGGATGCAAGAGGAGAGCGCAGTGGCAGTGCTGCAGAGCAGGAGCTGGATGCAGCAGTGGCAGCAGCAGCAGCAGCAAGCAGCAAATTCCCATTTAAATAAAATGCCAAAAGGCAGTCAGCGAAAGTGACATTTATGGTGTTACTACAAATGCATTCAGTGGGAAGCTGAGTAGCAGAAGCAGGTTGGGGGGAAAAAAACAAGCTGTAGTGAAAACTGCCATCTGTATATTGTGCCCCATTTTTAATATTCTGTATTCTCATAAAAAGTGTTGTTTCTGTCACTATTCAATCTCCCAAACTCACATGGAACACTGTTAAAAGTCAGCAGTGTGTGAAATGGTATTTTAAAATAAATGAAACCCGCTCGCAAAGCTGCGGAGGAATATTGCAATGCCAGGGTGCTGACAGACAGGCATTGAAAAGTAACAACCGTTATCATCTTAAAGCAAAGCGGATTAAATAAAAACCCACAGCTAGTGGTGCATTACCAAGTCTGATATTGACACAGCTGCCGTGGTGGTTATTTTTCATTGTCTCATCAAGACAAAGCATCACGGGATATCAATCTTCCCTCTGTCAGGCCATGCCTGCTGTAAAGTTTTTCGTTTACATTTTCATTATATCCCTTTTATCTCAGCTGCCAGCAAAAAAATATATATATGTATTTTATATATATACACACACATATCTACATATATATATATGTGTGTGTGTGTGGGTGTGTATCTGTAAGTGTGCATGTGTGGATGTACTTCTGGGAATGCTGAGACTGGTTCACCATCCACATTGCCAAGCCACAGTCTCCAGCCAGGAGGATGCTCCCAGGACAAAGCAAAGCCCAACCTGGTGAGCTGCGAGGGCTGAGTTACATCCCCTCCAACTGGGGGTGGGGGCACTGGTGAGCTGGTAAAAATTTGACATTTTCAAAAGTGTGCTTTCTTGCCAAGAAATCCAACCCACATGGCTGCCAGTGCTGGTGAAAACACCCTTCCTGTGACCATGTTCTGCCACATCTGTTCTGCTACCAAGCTCAGTTTGGGGCATGGAGAAGAAGAAGAAGAAAAAGAAGCAGAAATTATAATTCTCCTTGGAGGGCACTGGCTGTCTCATCAATATTAGGAGCTGTTATATTTCTCCCTAACTCTGCAGGTTGGTCTCTGCATCTGATCATTCCACGCACTTCTGTCCATCTTTAACTTTTCCAGCCTTGCAGCACCCTCCCAAGTGTTTTCAGGCGAGCCCTGCCAGGGCAGGGAACTCCCCCTGAGCATCCCAGAGCTCACCTGTCCTTTCACTCCCACTAATAACCCTGTTTTTTCAAGGTATGAGACAGAACCAGCTGTTTGCAGCTGGCCACAGCATTGCTCAGAGCAAAAGGGAATGCATTAAAAAAAAAAAAAAAAAAAAAAAAAAAAAAAAAAAAAAGTGTGTTCCCTTATTCATAAGGGAGCTCCATCTTCCAAACCCATCCCAAGTAGCTGATGTGGCTGCTCCCTGCGCTCCTGATTTAATTAAGTGCAGCTACGACATTTCTGTTCTTGCGTCTCCTCAGAGGCGGCTCAGCGCTGCCCGCTACAGCCCTTCAGGAGCAGAACTCTGGGAAACGTAGTTCAGAGAGGGAACACGGGGCTAAAGCAGCCACAGGAGGCTGGTGGTGCCCTGGGAGAGCCGCAAAACGGACAGAATAAACAGCAGAGCTCTTTGGGAAGGGGCTGCAAACAGGCAAGTGTGGAAGTGACCACCAGCAAAACGCCAGTGCCTCGCTCCTGTGACCCTCTGATGCAGAGCAAACCCCCCTTCCTTTCCTCATCTCCCAGATCCCCTGCAATGTTGGGCACACACCTTTGCACCAGCCCACGGGTGTTCTCTCTCTGATTACAGCCCCTGTGCTGAGCAGCAGGAGGGAAATTTCGATGACACCTTCCCCAAGACAGGAAAGGGCTCTCTGCACTGGCCTGGATGGGTTTTCCCCAACAAGGATCCTCCAGAAAGCTCATCAGCATCACCGGCACTTGTCTTGAGGTCAAGCTGAAACCAACAGTGCAAGGTAAAGCAACCACAGAATCACTGGGTTGGGAGAGACCTCCAAGATCATCGAGTCCAACCCAGCCCCAGCACCTCAACTCAACCCTGGCACCCAGTGCCACATCCAGGCTTTGTTAAACACACCCAGGGATGGGGACTCCACCTCCTCCCTGGGCAGCCATTCCAGAACTTTATCACTCTTTCTGTAAAAAACTTTATCCTGATATCCAACCTGTATTTCCCTTGGTGCAGCTTGAGGCTGTGTGCTCTGGTTCTGTCAGTTCCTGGAGAAAGAGCCCAGCCCCACCTGAGCACAGCCACCTTTCAGGAGCTGCAGAGAGTGATGAGGGCACCCCTGAGTCTCCTTTTCTCCAGTCTGAACACCCCAGCTCCTTTAGTTGTTCAATTCCTGCTCCCACCTTCCCTTCCCTGCCTCAGTTTCCCCAGCACTGAGGGCAGTGTCCCTGGGCCCTCCAGGATCCCTCTCTTCCCATTTCCTGGCTGGAAAGGCCCTGGCAGAAACACTCACCCCACTGAAGGGCTCCACACCCCTGGGATGTGTGTCCTTGGTCCTGCTGCCTCTCCACCCCCCTAATTTTTCCTTCTTGCACACAACACCCAGCCTTCCCAAGGTGTTTTCATTTCAGGAGAGGATCATTAACCCTACAAAAGGAAAACTCCTGGCGGTTCAGCGATGCTCCAGCCCTCACCACTGCATCCCTCCGGGGTCAGCTGTGTTCGTGTCCACTCCCAGCCCAAATTCCAGCCCAGGTCCCGCCCCTGCAGCCCGGGGCAGCAGAGCAGCAGCATTCCCACCTTCTGCACAGCAAAGGGTTACACCCGCTCCTCCAGCAGCGCTCCCTCTCCCCCTCTCCCTCTCTCGAGCAGCAGCAATTGCCATTCTGCATCCTTAATAGCAGCGTAATCAAAAGTTATGATGCATTTTTCAGTAATCACAAGAAATGATCCCCACTTAGCGTTAAGTAAAGCAAATTTGCCACTGGAAGGATGAAGAAAAAAAAAAAAGAAGAAGAAGAAGAAAAAGGAGAAGTCAAAAGCATTTCAATTTTCATTTGAAACGAATGAGTCAGAGTCAATTTGGTAAAGCAGTTAACAGCAGCTGTGCTCCCCTTCCCAGCCCCTTAACAGGTACAATTTGCTTTTAACAAACAACCTCGAAGAGGTCTCTGGCACCATGTTAACACAGTGGCATTCAACCCCTCTTGCTGTTGTGTATTTAAATTGGGTAATAGAGTCAGGCAGAGGAGATCCACCATGAATCTTAAGAAGTGCAATTTGACAGCATCTTAAAACAACAACAACAACAACAGAAAAAAAATAAAAAAGTGGGGGGAGCATTTATAAAAAATAATAAATGAGTTTGAGAGCAGCTTTTGTTGGGTTATTGCAAAGCAGCATATTAAAAACAACTGGAGTCTCAGAAAGCCCCAGCATGGCAACGAGATCCCAGCAAGTTTGGTCCCAAACCTGGGGTTCTGAGCACTCAGGGCACCTCCCCAAAGAGCTCTGCAAAGCAGGAAAGGACATTTGGCAGCCAAAGCATCCCCAGCCTGGGTGTATCTAGGGTACTTTGCCCCACACCAAGAGCTTCAGAGGATGGCTGTGTGTCAGAAAAGAAGAAAAACAACAAAACCAATACAAAACAGAGCTGCACAAGCCATGCTAAGGTTGCCCCAACCCCTCAGGGCATCCCACAATCTGAGCACTGGCTTTCAGAGAGGGGAATCCCTGGGCTGGAATGAAAAGTAGAGATATGTGATGAGCCTTCAGCACCCCCTGTTATCCCTCCTGACCCCAGAGCAGTCCTGTCCTTCCTTCACCTCAAAGTCAGGCCCTTGACAATGCCCTCATCTCACTTTTGGGCCAGACAGTCATCATCTCTCATTCATTTGTTCTTTGAAGAAATCTCATTTCATTACTTTCCAGGCTCCTGAGCTTTGTGGGGTATTACAGGAGGTCAATAAAAAATTCATGTTCTCAGTCAGTAATTGGCATTTTTTGTTTCCTTTTTTTTTTTTTTTATTTTAGAGGAAGGAAAGCAAAGAAAAGGATGTGAGTGGGGCAGACAGCAATGTGAGTGGGTATCTTCTGCTGGTTATTAAGATAAAGTCTCTCATATTGCTCCTGGCCACTGTACTCTGGTGCTTGCTCCAAGCAAGCCCTGTAATCCTGCATATTGAAATCTGCAAGCATTCCTGGTACTTTCATTAGAGGGACAAGTAATGAAAGCAGACTGGACACACACAATTATTACAGTGTAATCCTCTGGAAATGAAGTCAATGCAATCACCCAGCATTCTGCTTTCTTCTTATTTTTTCGACTTCAAGTAAGTGCTTCCCAAATTCCAGCTGAAGTTACTGTTACAATCAATAGCACAAGGGCTCTCAACATAAGGCTCAATTAATATGATGCTTGCAAGTGCTCCCCTATTGATCCCAGGCTGGTCTGAAACCCCAAGCAGCACTAGCACCAACTGCAGCATTAGCAAGGAAGACAAATGCAAAATTGGGGGATGCCAGCAAACTGAAAGGAGCAGCAGGCCTCTTTAAGGATAACCAAAGAAAAGAGAAACCCCTGAAAGCACAGGGCACTCCCCAAAACCCAAAATCTGCCTGGCTGCAATCCACTCTGCTGGATTTGCCATCCACGAGCTTGAGCCTAGGATTTCACCTCCCCAACTTGATGCCTTTTTGGGCTTACCTAAAAACAGAGGCCAGATAAAATTAAGGGAATGAAAAGCTGTTATATTTATTGAAGGTATGTTTCAGGCAGACAAAGCCTCCCAGGGCCTACACCCAAAATGGACCAAAATGGTCACAGGTTTTCAGACTTTTATAAGTTTGGTCCATTTGCATATTGGAGGTTAATCTTCCAATTACAGCTTGAGGTAATGAAGTAATTTACCCTAAGTTTGCTCCCCAACTCACTTTGGTTTTACATTTCTCAGGGCCTGAGGCAGTGAGGCATCCTTGATTCCCAGGCCTGGCGAGGAATTGTGTCTGACCAAAATGGGAAGCCAGGAGCTAGCAGTGTATAGGAAGATAAAATTACACACTAAAGAATCACAGGATTACAAATAGATGAAAAACATAAAAGCTCAACTCCTGAGGTATCAAACTCAGGGGTAGAAGCCTGGCTCAGCCACCCTCAAGGCCTCGTCCCGCGGGGCCGCGCTGCCGGCGGCGAGCTCGCTGTCAGCCAGCAAACAGATTGCTGCAGCCAGCAGCACCAAGGCTTGCCATGATTACAGCCATTAATGCAGTGCCTCTGATTCACCTCCAAGGCCCCATGCTCGGTGACAAATAGGGACGGGCTTCCCCGCCTCGCCGAGCGGGGCCTGCGGTGCTGAGCGCCCGCTCGGAGCCCTCACAGGCAGCAACACAGGGACCAGGACAGCAGCATCCCCCCGGGGCTCTGGGGACAGCCCCAGTAAGGAGAGGTGATTGACAGCTGTCAATCACAGGTGGTGGTCCCAGAGATTGTGCCCCAGCAGGTTGCTCTCAGCTGGAGGATGTAAAGAGGTCCTTGTCTCCTGCCCTTGCTGCAATCTCCTCCAGTCAGGGTTGTCCCCAGCCCCTCCTGCCTGATGCCAGCAAAGGCCCTTGCAATTCCACGTGTTCCCATTTGCTGATGGTTGGGATCCTCATTTCCCCAAGGCCAGAGAAGGATCTGTTCCTCCAGACTTGTCACCTCCTCCAGGATCACCTGTCCTAACCCATGTCCCCCAGCAAGGACAGCCACCCACTGCCAATTCCCTGGGACATGGGCTTCCCTTGAACTTCTGTAACTCCAGTTCCAGGCCCAGGTTCTCCTGGTGCCACCTGTTCCCCAGGGTGGTAAGGCACTGGAGGAGGCTGCCCGGAAAAGCTGTGGATGTTCCATCCCTGGAAGTGTTCCAGGCCAGATTGGATGGGAGGTTGAACAACCTGGTCTAGTGGAACATGTCCCTGCTCATGGCAGGGAATTGGAACTAGGTGATCCTTAAGGTGCCTTCCAACCCAAACCATTCCTGTATTCCCTGGTACCACAGCCATGGCTGTTCCCTCAGGGCAGGGGGAGCATTTCCCTGTGCTTTCTCTACTCAACATCCCTTTGTCCTTCCTTCCAGCTGCCCTTTGCATATCACCTCACACACTGAAACCCAGAGAAATCACAATTTCAGCACCTCGACCGAAGATACAAAACATTCCATGACAAACCCAAACCCTCCCCATTCCCTACCACAACCTGCTGCCTGACTCCCAGAGATCAGCCAAGCCCCATTGCACCCTCCAGGCCTGATTTAGCTGGGGTGAGGCTTTCCTGCCTTCCCCAGCCCCACACCTTGCCCTACAGAGCCCATGGTAGGAGAGAAAAGCCAGACAGGCATCGCTCCAGTGTCACCATCATATTTTCTGAAAAATCCTCTTTGCCCAGGATTTTCTCCTGGGAAGCTGAGAAGCCTCAGAGAAAAAGGAAAACAATAATTATCTGATTTGCTTCTCCTGTGTTTTGCTGCTTTGAAATGTGGTTGGAGATTGTTTATCCAACGTGTGAATTGTTTTTACTTAATGACCAATCGCGGTTAGGTTTGTGTGAGGACTCTGGAAGGGGTCACAAGTTTTCATTAGTATCTTCTGTAAGTATCCTTTCTGTATTCTTTAGTGTAGTTTAGCATAGCATGCTTTAATATAAATATTAGCCTTAAATAAATAAATTAGCCTTCTAAGAACATGGAGTCAGATTCATTCATTCTTGCCTTCGATGGGGGGTCTCAGAACACCCCACACTCCAGCATCATCTGCTCCTCAGCCAGGGTGACGTCTCCTTGCCAGCAGCTGCAAGCCAGGCTCTGGGCAGGGGGGAGGCATGCAGGCAACCTGAAGGTGGACACTTAGCACATTTATTACCTGCTTATTAGATACCAGGCTCCCATGATGATGAATTGGCTGAGTGATGGCTCCCGCCAGCTCCCGGTGCTCAGCAAAGCTCTCTAATTCCATTTTGCACAAGCCGGGCCAAGGCAAAATCGCTTCCGAGAGGAAGGAATAAGCAGTTGTTTTTCTCCTGCATCCAAAACAATCTGACCCTCTGCACAATCTCAGCAGGACCTTTCCTGCATGCACTGTCTCTCCTCCTGACCATGTGAGTGGTTTAGATTAGATATTAGGAAGATATTAGGTTTAGATTAGATATTAAGAAGAAATTCTTCCCTTTGAGGGTGGGGAGGCACAGGTTGCCCAGAGAAGCTGTGGCTGCTCCGTCCCTGGAAGGGTTCAAGGCCAGGTTGGATGGAACTTGGAGAAACTGGGATAGTGGAAGATGCCCTACCTATGGCAGTTTCACCCTGTACAAAATGACTGCTGCCAAGTTATGCAGTAAAAATACCGTATCCATGAGCCTCTCAGTGGAAAAACTGCAGATGGGAACATGTCTCACGAGGTTAAAAAGTCATTAGATGGTGCAAAGGCTTTTCTGGGAATGGAGACAGTCTCAAAAGACATTCCAGAAAACTGAAACGCAGAGAGATGATTTTGCAAAGCAAAATGATAAGAAGATAAGGAAATTCTTAATTGTTCCACAAAACCACTGCTCAGCTCTTCTTTGTCTTCCAGAAAACTGGAATCCAGGAAGGAGATGATTTTGCAAAACAAAATTACAAGGAAATTCTTAATTGTTTCACAGAACCACTGCTCAGGTCTTCTAAAGGCTGTAGTGAAAGTCACAGGGAGACAGCTTTGGGTGCCTCTCCCAAGGGCTGTGATTCCTTTTGTGATAATTTCTTCTGTTCTGTAGAAACCTGTCCCTATATCCTTTATCCCTCCCTCAGGCCAGATTAAAAACTACGTGCAGGGGCAGAAAGTTCAAAGAATAAAGAAGCTGCATTCTCACCCAGCCACTCCCAGACTTGGTGCTTTACACATTCCTGGGCTTTTTCTGCTGAATTTGATCAGTGAAAGCAATCCCTGGATGCCATGTCCAGCAGAAATGCCCAAGCTTTGCTAAGCAGAGATATTTCATCACCATTCACCTCTGCTGGCAGGACAGACATTCCCATGCTGTGGTTTCACAGGTGGCACTGACTGAGGGCAGGCAGCAGTGTCACCTGTCCTGAATGACACAGGACAACTCCTTGGTGGGAGGGACGCTGGCTGTGAGGTGGCTTGTGACCCTTGGAGGCTGGCATGTGTCACTTCTTGGTGGCCAAGCTGCCTGCAAACCAAGCAGAGTCGCTGGTGTGAACAGTCCAGAGAGAACTGATCTGAGCACTTGCTTGCAGAGGGGGGAACCCCTGGGTTGGAAACAAAAGCAGAGATATGTGATGAACCTTCAGCACCCCTTGTTATCCCTCCTGACCCCAGAGCAGCCCTGTCCTTCTCAAAAGGGGCTCAGAGGCTTTTACCTCCCTCCAGCTTTACCCAACAAGATCCTGTGGATTCTTTTCCTCCAGGCCCCCACTTCACCATTCGAAAGGAATATTCACACAGAGACAGACGGGATGAGGAGCCTCATTCCCAGAGAGGTGGTTGCTGTGAGAGAGATGAACACCTGCCCCCCTTAGGGATGGGCTCCCTGCTCCAAGTTTCAAGTTTCCCTCCCATCGCTGGAGGGCCCCGAGCCCCAGCCCGGGGGAGGACCACACGTTCTACATCTCCCTGCTGAACTGTTACACATTTCTGCTGTGCTCCTCAGGCAGAGAGAGGACTGTGCTAGCAGCAAGCAGGAGAGGAGCTGCCATCTGGGACTGCATGTGCTTCCCAGACAGATGGCTGCCTATTCTCGTCGTGTTTTATTTCGAGCAATGGTTCGTACAGCACCAGCGCTAGTGTGAAAATGGGATGTGACAAGATGTGTATTGCTTACACCTTCTGGAAAGTTCAGATAAAACCAAGATGTACAGAATGTAAGAATCAATGTAATTAGGTAATTAAGAGAAGCAAAAGCCCCCTGGTTTAATGCTGCATTGTGCTGGTGGGTGTTGTAGGCTGTGGATGTGTGTGTGATATGGAACATACATATGTATGGTTCCACCTTTGTGCATGTACACAATGCAAAACCAGTGAGAAATAATGAATGTATACATCCAGCCATTAAAATAAACACAGCTACATGCTCCAGCAGGCATTTCAAACAGAACTGCTGACAACCACACACTGTTTCACCATTTTCACAGGGCAGGAAATCCCCTCTCTGTCGTGCTGGAGCAGGACACAGGGCAAGGTCCTGGTTCTGTCCCCATTCCTCAAACATTTTTTCCTGCACTCTGCATTGCAGAACACCGACATCTAGAAATGTCAGCAGAAAGAAGAGCAGCATCACATGCACTTACTGACTAAGCTGGGGTCATTGCCTTGCTCTCTGCAGAGTCAGGAATTCAGCTCTGGGCACTATAGGGACATACATCCACAGAGAGCTTGACACATTCCCAAGCACAT
The DNA here is from genome assembly GCF_037042795.1 of Molothrus aeneus. Taxonomy (NCBI): domain Eukaryota; kingdom Metazoa; phylum Chordata; class Aves; order Passeriformes; family Icteridae; genus Molothrus; species Molothrus aeneus. The sequence goes on along the minus strand of NC_089654.1, from coordinate 28,763,943 downwards.
AGGAGTGGTGAAACACAGCTATAAAACCTGTTTCCAAGTTGTTTTGCAGCTCAGGTTTGAACTGAACATATTAAAAGCCACTAGTCACACATGTGGAGCCTGCTGGAAGCTGACTTCCCTCCCCCATGGGAGCCCTGAGCAGCTCAAAGCTCAACAGCTCCCATCTCCCACACACAGGTCCTCACACAAACTCAAAGAGAAGGAAAAAGATGGCAAGAAAAGAATTCAGAACAAAAGTAGTACCTGTCCCCTCTGGCTGTCCAAAGGCACAAGTTCAGGTGTAATAAACTTCTGGAAGAGGCTGTTGCTGTGCTCAGGTACATCTGAGGCTGCACTTCCCTCATGCTCTGCTTCTTCAGGCCCAAGAGCAGTGAGGGTCCATCTCATTTTGCACCATGTGAGACACTGTGGGACTTAGGCAGAAGAGCAAGTGAAAGTAAAGCATTAGTTGAGCCACATCTCAGCATGCAAATCCCAAACAGTGAGGTGCTGTGCTCATGGCCCCAAAGCCCAGCTCCTAGGAAGCTCAAGAAAAGCAGAGATGTCCTCTAAAACAGCAATGAGGAGCTGTGCCTATAATCAAAGTTCATTTAATTGGACTAATGCAGAGCAGCTGGTGGTGAAGGACCCAAATGGAGTGTAGCATGCTGAGGTTATCAGCACATAAAGTCCCTGCAAAGTTATTATCAGGCAAGCAAGAGAAAATTATGCAGCTTTCCTAAGATTAAACTGCAGGACTGGGACTCAGTAAGGAGTGAGTGGCAGCCAAGGCAGGATCCTGGGCCTGTGTGCATGAGTGTCCTGTGCAGGGACACCAAATCATCTCTGAGATAAGCTCAGGGATGCACAACAAAGAAAATTCACAGAATCACAGAATGATGAGGTTGTAAGAGACCTCCAAGATCATCGAGTCCAACCTATGCCCTAACACCTCAACCAGACTGTAGCACACAGTGCCATGTCCAGTCTGTTTTTAAACACATCCAGAGATGGTGATTCTACCCCCTCCCTGGGAAGAGCATTCCAGTACTTTATTATTCTTTTGGTGAAAAACTTTTTCCTAATATCCAACCGATCCCTTCCCTGAGGTAGCTTGAGACTGTGTCCTCTTCAGATGAGGAGCAAGAGATGAGCCAAGCAGGTCAAACCACCCTTCAGGCAGAGATCCAAGGGTCAGACCAGCAAGTAAGAAACCTGCCACCTCCACGGCCCCAACTCTGACTCAGCAAAGGAGTTTTTGTACTTCCAGTTCCCAAAGTGCAGCCAAAAGGACGTTGCATAGAAACCAGACCGTGTTCAGAAGTGTTGGGGAAGATGAAACAGAAAAGCCTTACAAATATGATTGCCTGGCAAAAGATTTTGAGAATATGGAAACTATAAGCGAGATTGAAATGAAAGCAAGCTTTGAGATCCCTCAGTTACTGAACAACTGGAAAACAATGGCATGGCCAGCTGAAGGTGATCCCCTTTTGATGGAACAACACCCTCTGCTTGCAGACAGCTCCAAGGGGCAGAGCAGACCCTACTGGCTTGGCACAAGGGGCCCAAAGAGGAGTTTTTAGGGTTTAAAATGTAACACAGTATGGTAATGTAGTGATTCTTATAGGCTGTATGTAAATGCTATAGGATCTGTATCTTGTATTAGATTGGTTAGTGAGAATTAGAGTATTCAGCACAGAAGATTTATGGTATTGCAAGAAGAACTTCACTCTCTTTTACTCTTTTGCTCTCTCTCATCCTCTGTACCACGCTCTTGCCTTCTCTCTCTTTACCTCTCTCAGGCCTGCTCTGAGCTGTGGCTGGCAGCTCCCAGCAGGGCCCTGCACCCAGGCCCTTTGCAATAACCCACAAGTTCCAGACCTGGCTGCAGAGATCTCTGCTCTCCATCCATCCTGACCATCCTACCACCATCGCTCCTACAGGGGACTTTTGGCAACTCTGCCTTGTTCTCACTGTGCAGCTCCCTGGGTGTCACTCAGAGAGGAGCCCTTCAGCCCAGTTCCTGCAAGGTGTAGATGTGATTTCTCACTTCTGCCCAGGCAGGTACTTTCTGTGCTGCCGATGGTTAATTACTTGAGGATGAATCACAGAGCTCAGCAGGGAGGTGGGGCAGGCAGAGCAGGTTTGGAGTGGGGAGGAAAAACATCTCTGCATCACACACGTGTGCAGGATTCGGGAGGAATAAATTCAGAGAGGAGCTGCAATAAATCTCCCAGCCTGGCCACTGCGGTGGGAGTTTCTTTTCCCCCTCCCCGCAACAGGGAAATTCTGCTCTTTCCACGGGGGGTGGGAAGTGGCACAGGGCTGCATTGAAATGTAAATTCACTCAAATTATTAAGCACAAGAGAGCAGCTCCTGCCAGCCCTTTGTTCCGCAGTCAGAATGTGTAATCTAGAAGAATAAATATAGTCAGATATCAGCTAAACAAAGAGACCCGGGGCCATGCATATTCAGCGACCCTCTCCCCCAGGACATCCCTTCCCCCTTTATCAGGGAGGTTCTTTCTGCAGTCAACAATTGTAGATCAAAATGCCCTCATTAACCAGGGCTGAGCTGCAAACCTCTCGCTGTTTGGTGCTGAGGGTGGGTTCCTTTATTTCTCTCCAGGAGCAGAGATCTTCCTAGCCCCTGCTTGCCTCCCCTGTCCCTTTCCATCCCGGGGGACAGGGCAGGGCTGTTCCTGAAGCCCCTGGGTGCTGCACTGCCATCAGAGGGATGGGGTAGCTGCAGGACAAAGTCCCAGAGTCCAGCAGCTGTTGTGGCTCCAAAAATTGTCCTACACTTCACTGCTGTGTCCATCCCTGTTCCAGCCAGGAGAACACCCTCAAGAGAGGCCAGAAATCACCAAATATACCAAATTCTGCCACTTCAGAACGTGCTACCTGGGACAGACTGGTGACCTGGAGCCTCACAGAGATGCTTTTTTAAAAAACACCACCCAGAGAAACCATTTCAAATGTTTTCCTCACTCCCTGCAGCCACCAGAGCAGCCCCAGGTCCAACAGAGCCCTGCACTGCAAATTCCCACTGTGCTGTGGTGACCAAGGAGGTCCCACTGTGTCCCCTCTGTGGTCACACAGGTGACCACACAGGCACAAAGCCATGCTGGGGACAGTGGGAGGGACAGCCCCAGCTTCCCACAGCCCTGAGGAGCAGCAAGCCAAGAATTGCCTCTGCCCCAAGCACAGGGAGAGGTGGCTGGAGGGCAATAAAGCACCAGGGGAGGAAAAGAGGGTGTTTAGGTGCTCTCCCCAGCTTCTCATCTCCAGTGCTGTCAGTCTCACACCTGTCACTGCCACTGAGCCTGCTGCAAGGTTTAAAAATGAGCTGGAGGAGGAGGAGGGGGGAAGAAAAAAAAAAGAAAAAAAAATCAATTTGGCTGTTTTTGAGTTATATGAATATAATAAACCCTGAGTGTCCTGCTTTTGGATGCAGTTTGTGCTTCCAATAACTCAGCAATATATTCATTAAACAAAGAGAGGTAAAAGCAGCAAGCCATTAAAAATAAAGCACCAGGAGAGGGAAGGCCATGCAGGCTGTAAATATCTTTGACTCTTTTTCAACCTCCATTTTCTTATCCCTGCTCATTCACTAATTGACCTCTGGATCCTGCATCTCAGAACTGTTTCCATCACTGCACTTTGTCCTTCAACCACAGATGCAGCAAAGGATCTCAGGCACTCTCTAAATGCAGAATAGCTCACAGACATCCAGAGCAGGAGACAGAGTACATTTCCCTCATTGCCCTGGTGCTGTGCTGCAACACCCCCTGCACAAAGCTACAAAACCATCGAGAATCAGGTGTCCCAGGTGAAAAAATACATCCAGTTTTAATCTGTTTATGCACTGGGCACAGACCTTTTGTACAAACACACGAAATCCTACCTTCTGGTGTTTCAGCTTCATTGCACAGAGTCCACCCAGAGCTATGGAGACAGACTCTTCTTTCTGATCCATATGGAGGCGTTCTGGCCACAGGGCACTGCTCTCTTTCCTGGCCCAGGCAGGGCTGAGCTCCATGTGGCAGCCACCAGAGCCTCACGTGCTCATCCAGGCTGGGGGACAGCACACACACACACACAGCCACCAAACCAGCTGGAAAAGGAGGGCTTCAGCACCACTCTGCAAGTCCTGAGGAGGTTGATACTGTCACATGTAGACCCTCCAAGCCTAATTCTAGGATCACCAGCTTGCCAGAAGGGTGTCTCTGTCCCAGCATCTGAAGTTTTTGTTACTTTGCCCACCCTAAGGGCTTTAACTCCCCAGTTAAACACTAACTCCAATCACATGCCACAGCAGTGATTCAGAAGACAGCACCTGGCTGGCTCAGCACCCTCCAAAAGCCTCCCCAGCAGCTGGGATGGATCTGCCCTGGCAGGGAGGGAAGTGGTTACTCAGCAGCAGGCTCAGCTCCATCCATCTCTGCAGCATCTGGTTCTTCTCTGGAGCTCATCACCCTCTGCCTGATCTCATTTCTTCACAGGTTCCAGCAGCATCTCAGAGCATCACCCAACGTGACAGCAAAACAGCAAGTGAGGCTTCCCTCACATTTTCTGTGATTGGGAAAACTGCTTGCAGGGGGAGGCAGCCTTCAGTTTGGTGAGGGCACATGGGTTTTCCTGCCCCAAGACCCATATGAGATTTCTCCATTCCTTGCCTGCAGGCACTCAGAATGCCACTTTTCCTCCTTTCTGTGGGATTTAAAAGAGCAACCTTCTCATGTTCTCAATCCCTCCCAAAGCTCACAGCATATGGCAGTTTGGAAGGAAATTGGGTTAAGAGCATAAAGGCTGTTCCAGGAGTTTTGCTAAGTACTGGCTCTGCAAGGGAAGCCACAAGCAAGGGACAGCCTGGGGATGTCACAGACCCTGCTGGGCCTTGGAGAGCAGGAAGCAGGGCCAGGAACTCTGTTTTGCACCTCTTTGAAGAGTTATTTGCATCCAGTCCCTGCCAGTGCTGAGCAGCAGAACGAAGAGCTCCAACAAGCTCCTGTCCCTGTGTTCTCTGAGAAAAAGGTGTTCAAGGAGGGACAAGGGATGGAGCTTCCCTCTGCTTCAGCAACCTCTGCAGTGCTGCAGGCAGAGGGGCTGGAAAGGACCTGGGGGTGCTGCTTTTGGCAAAGCCCAGGTGGGCAAGAAGACCAAGTGTTGCAGACATCTTTTATGGAAAATCCTTTCCTTAGGATTTTTTCTCCTGAGAAGCTGAGAGGCCTCAGGAACAAAATGTAACCAATGGTTATCTGCTGCTGTGGAATGCAACAGGTGCATCTGGGATTGGCCCATGTGGTTGTTTCTAATTAATGGCCAATCACAGCCCAGCTGGCTCAGACAGAGTTTAAGCCACAAGCCTTTGTTATCATTCTTTGCTGTTCTATTCTTAGCCAGCCTTCTGATGAAATCCTTTCTTCTATTCTTTTAGTATAGTTTTAATGTAATATATATCATAAAATAATAAATCAAGCCTTGTGAAACATGGAGTCAGATCCTCATCTCTTCCCTCATCCTGGGACCCCTGTGAACACGGTCACAACCAAGGGCACCTGGGCTGTTCCAGCCACAGAGTGACCAGGGCAGTGATTGTCCCCTGGGCTGGGCACTGCTGAGGCCACACCTCAATCCTGTGTCCAGCTCAGGGCCCCTCACTGCAAGAAGGACATTGAGGGGCTGGAACGAGTCCAGAGAGGGGAACAGAGCTGGGGAAGGGTCTGGAGCACCAGGAGCAGCTGAGGGAGGGCTCAGCCTGGAGAAAAGGAGGCTCAGGGGGGACCTTATCACTCTCTCCAACTCCCTGACAGGAGGATGTAGCCAGGTGGGGATTGGTCTCTTCTCCAAAGAACAAGCAATAGGAGGAGAGGAGAGGAGACCCTAAGTCACACCTGAGGAGGTTTAGGTTGGATATTAGGAAAAACTTTTTCACCCAGAGGGTGGTCAGGTACTGGAACAGGCTGCCCAGGGAAGTGATAGAATCATCAGCCTTGAATATATCCAAAAAACACATAGTTGCTACACTTGTGGACATTGTTTAGTGCTGGGTGAGGTCTTAGAGGCCTTTTCCAATCATAATGATGCTCTGATCCCAAAATTCCTGAAAGTCCTTGTTCTCCACATGGCCCAGGGCTGATGGGAAACTGTCCACACAACCTCTCCCCTCAGGCACAGCATATTGGACAGCTCTGCTTTCATGGGTTTTTCTCCTTCCTCAGGTTGGGCTGGACTGTTTAGAGTCATGCAGGTGCCAAGGACATGCCACAGCCAGCAGCTTTCACTGAACAGCCCATCTTCAACTACAGATCAGCTAATTTAAAAGAAAGTGCCACTTTCTTCCCCTAATAGCCACAGCTTTTCTCTCACTGTCACTTTACAGTGGTGCAAGTTTAGCTGAATATAAATCAGAAGCAAAAGAGAGCAGAATCTGGCCTCAGCTATTTGTATTTTGCCCCCTAAACAAAGCCACATTTGATCAGGGATCTCCTTTTCAGAAGAAATTTTCAGAACAGCACAGCACTTGGACAGTTTCACACGAGATTTCTTACTCTGTCTTTTTCAGGAGAGTCCAAAAGTTCATCAAATGCTCCTTTATCCCCAGACACCCTCTGATCCATGCACAGGTGTGTGAACTCCCACACAGATCTGACATGGAACCATTAGAGAGGAAAAAAAAAATAATTCAGAGTCTCTCAGTTTGACTCATCAGCGAATATTAATTTCTATTGTCATGCAGTTGACTTGTAAATCAACTGGATCATTAACTCAGACCTTTTGTGCAGTAACATTACAAGTTATTTAGACACCACAGTGTTTCCTGCACTCCCACTGCTTTGAACACAGAGTTCTGCTTCCAAGGAAAGAGAGGCTGAATGTGTCCACACAAATCCAGGTAATTCTCCATGGCACTGGCCTGGCTGTCCAAAATATTTGCCAGATATATTTGGTTATTTGCCAAAATAACCACACCACACCAAGCTTGGCAGCCTTCTGCTGGAATTGCAGGATTTGGGGATGAATGACAGCCCTGTTTCTGCCAAGACAAAGGTTTCCACGTGAAGTTTACAGGTCTGGGCAAAAGGCTGAAGTTTTAACTAAGGATTTGTGGCCCTGCATGTTTGGGGAGTGAACAAATCTGTATCGATTTACGACATCAAAAGGCTCAGATCTTGTCTCTTTCATATCTATAAATAATAAGTATTGACTATAATAAACCAATTGAGGACAAACTGCTGGAGCTCAGGCTGCTGTGAATACTGAATTAGTGGAGTGGTGTGATGCACAGCCTGTTCACTTCCCAGGTTGTTGCTGCCACAGATGTCCCACCTTGCCAAAGGGTTCTGATCATCCTCATGAAGAAAGCCATGAGCACCAACAGTCTCTGCTGGAAGCTCTAATTCGCTTTTTCTCCAGAGAGAAGCAAAACATCCAAGGGGTTTCCTTAAAATCCAAGGTATTTTGTTAAATCCAAGGTGTTTCCTTAAAATCCAAGGTGTTTCTTTAAAACCCAAGGTGTTTCCTTAAAATCTAAGACATTTCCTTAAAAACCAAGATGTTTCCCTAAAATCCAAGGTGTTTCCTTAAAACCCAAGGTGTTTCCTTAAAATCTAAGGTGTTTCCTTAAAACCCAAGATGTTTCCTTACAATTCAAGGTGTTTCCTTAAAATCCAAGGTATTTTGTTAAATCCAAGGTGTTTCCTTAAAATCCAAGGTGTTTCTTTAAAACCCAAGGTGTTTCCTTAAAATCTAAGGTGTTTCCTTAAAACCCCAGGTGTTTCTTTAAAATTCAAGGTGTTTCCTTAAAACCCAAGATGTTTCCCTAAAATCCAAGGTGTTTTGTTAAATCCAAGGTGTTTCTTTAAAATTCAAGGTGTTTCCTTAAAACCCAAGGTGTTTCCTTAAAATCTAAGATGTTTCTTTAAAAACCATGATGTTTCCTTAAAAGCCAAGATGTTTCCTTAAAATCCAAGGTGTTTCCTTAAAACCCAAGGTGTTTCCTTAAAACCCAAGGTGTTTCCTTAAAACCCCAGGTGTTTCTTTAAAATCCAAGGTGTTTCCTTAAAACTCAAGGTGTTTCCTTAAAAATCTAAGATGTTTTCTTAAAACCCAAGGTGTTTCCTTAAAATCCAAGATGTTTCCTTACAATTCAAGGTGTTTCCTTAAAATCCAAGGTGTTTCCCTAAAATCCGAGGTGTTTCCTTAAAACCCAAGGTGTTTCCTTAAAATCCAAGGTATTTCCCTAAAATCCAAGGTGTTTCCTTAAAACCCCAGGTGTTTCCTTAAAACCCAAGGTGTTTCCTTAAAATCTAAGGTGTTTCCTTAAAACTCCAGGTGTTTCCTTAAAATCCAAGACGTTTCCTTAAAACCCAAGATGTTTCCTTAAAATCTAAGGTGTTTCCTTAAAATCCAAGATGTTTCCTTAAAATCCAAGGTGTTTCCAAGCAGTAAGGAATGCTGGCAATAAGATGTGAATTCACCTGGGCAACTTGCAGCGTGTTCAGATTTTCTGGGGATTTTCTGGGCAATCCTACAAGGGGCTGAGGATTTCCAGGCAGCAGCCTGAGGTGTCACAGGGCTCTGGGCACAATGGGGAGGGAAGGTGGCCCTGGAGAGGCTCAGGGGCTCCATTCCCAGTTCAACAGCGACCTCTGCTCTCGGCAGCCTTAAGCGCAGGTGGCACCGATCCGCTGGGTTTGGGGACACCTTGAGACAGATCACCTCGCTGTGTTTTATCTATGGGGAATAAGGACACATCTTTCACACGTGGGCAGCCACCGTGACCTTCAAATCCCATCAGATGGAGCCCAGGGCTGCACGGCCCCGGCAGTTGTTAAAGCATCCCAGGATTTACCTTTTCCTACTTGGCTGATATTTAACCAGATGCCAAGAGAGACAAGGACACCTGGTTTCTGAATGGATTGTTTTCAGCGTGCCCCAAGAGGGAATATAGATATATGTGCACTCTCTCACACACACGAGGCTTGCATGGAATCTCTGGAACTGAGTTGTGTAGCCAAGGCAAACCAACAGGAAGGTTCAGCTTCTGAACCTACCCCTAAACCCCTTGGGGGCATTAAGGGGGGGTGGTGGGACAGCTGAAATTCCATGATATTCACAGGGATACCACATAGAACAGGTCAGTGTGAGCTCTCCAGCCTGCAGAACCATTCCAAATACACCAAGGGTAAAAGATCTGCCCCAGCTCCTCAAAACAGAGCATCCATCCTTAGCCCTCAGCGCTCCTTCCCCTGCTGGTCTCAGCTCACACTCCCACATCTCAAGATCTGGGATGTCCAGGAGCCAGATCCCAACCCACAGCTGGGAGAGTTCCCCAGCCACAGCAGCAGAGGATCCCTTAGAAAATCCACCTGTGCCATGCCAGGGCTGCAGCACTACAGATCCCCTGTCAGGCTGCAGAAATCAGTGACAGTTTTCACTCCAGCAATTCAAATGGATCCCTCTCCCTGGGAACTGAAGGGTGCTTCCATTCCAAATACACCAAGGGTAAAAGATCTGCCCCAGCTCCTCAAAACAGAGCATCCATCCTTAGCTCTCAACTCTCCTTCCCTGCTGGTCTCAGCTAACACTCCCACATCTCAAGATCCCCCTGTCAGGCTGCAGAAATCAGTGAATCAGTGGCAGTTCTCCCTCAGCAATTCAATCAAAAACCACCTGCCCTGCATGGCAGTGATCCACAGGAGCTGGGATTCCAGCAGAATGTGGTTCCCAGACCCTCTGAGGGTCAGCAGAATGAATGGATCCCTCTCCCTGGGAACTGAAGGGTGCTTCCATTCCAAATACACCAAGGGTAAAAGATCTGCCCCAGCTCCTCAAAACAGAGCATCCATCCTTAGCCCTCAGCTCTCCTTCCCCTGCTGGTCTCAGCTCACACTCCCACATCTCAAGATCTGGGATGTCCAGGACTCTTCTAATTCTTCATAAAACATCAAGCCAGATCCCAACCCACAGCTGGGAGGGTTCCCCAGCCACAGCAGCAGAGGATCCCTTAGAAAATCCACCTGCAGCACTACAGATCCCCTGTCAGGCTGCAGAAATCAGTGAAGCAGTGGCAGTTCTCCCTCAGCAATTCAATCAAAAACCACCTGCCCTGCATGGCAGTGATCCACAGGAGCTGGGATTCCAGCAGAATGTGGTTCCCAGACCCTCTGGGGGTCAGCAGAATGAATGGGGACTGAAGGGTGCTTATGCCCACAGCAGCACTTCCAGCTGTGCCTCCCCACCCAAATAAACCCAGCAACCCCTTCTACCCTCCTCCAAAAAGCCCCAAGCACTGGGAAAATCTATTTTGGGCTAAACTAAGACAGCAAAGTGAGAATCTTGCACCTTGCAAGCTGCAGAGATATTTTATGAGCTCCCCAAAATATTAATAACAAGCTGAATATCCTAATGCTCTTAGGTAAAGCAGCTTTTAGGACTGCAGTGTGCTCTGTGGGGGAAAGCTCCACTCTGCTCCCCCTTTCTCCACAACTGCAAGTCATTGAGATAATTCTTAGAAAAAAGCAGCAAAGAAAATGAAGGTCAGTTTAAAATACCCTCTCAGCTGTAGATTAAATTAAAAAAAAAAATCAAGCTAAAAATAACTGTTTTGAGCAAGACACGAAAGACAGAAGAGCTATTAAGCAACTTTGAATTACCCAGCCAAGAGTGTCCAAAGCTTGGACAGAACTTGGCAGAAAACAGGGAATAGATCACTGTAGCTCCTGAGCACTTTGTGTGCTTACCCTACATATAAAGATATATATTAAAAAAAAAACCACAAAACATTTATAAACATCACCTCAACTATAAATTAATGTCACACCCCCCCACACACATATATAGCTATATATATAAAACCCCAAAACATTTATAAACATTATCTTAAGTATAAGTTAATGTTACCCCACATATATTTTTTTTAAAAAACCCAAACCATTTATAAACATCACCTTAACTGTAAATTAATGTCACCCCACATATATATATAAAAAACCCAAAACATTTATAAACATTACCTTAACTATAAATTAATGTCTCCTTACATATATATATTTTTTAAAAACCACAAAACATTTAGAAATGTTAACTATAAATTAATATATTGGTGTTTGTATGAAGTATTCACATTACTTTAACAATAATTCACAATTTTAACAAATAATTTGCACAAAGTCTGTCCCTTTTTCATAGCTCTGTGTGGTTTTAGTCCCGCTCATTTGTGTTCTCAGGACTGCACCTGCATCCAAAGCCCATTCACACACAGCTCCAGAACTCAAAGGCAGAGAGCTCCGACAGATGAAGCTGCACTTCACCCAAAAATATTTATGCACAAACTTCTGTGTGGTTTTAGATACATTTCTGTCTAAGGAGCCTACATAAACAAAGTCCTTACAGGGGGATATATCAGTAAAAATAAGGATATTAACCCTTCTCTCTGGTTTTGTCCAGGAGATGGTTTGCCAGCTGTTCCTAGTCAAACATTTCTAACACAGAGAGCACACAGCATCAGTAAATACACAAATTTCTTTGTGCCCTGCTGGGTGTCTGCCCTCCAAGGCAGCCTTGAACTCCGACCAAAGGCCAAAAAAAGCAAAAATCTCAGCCTCACTTCAGCCTTTCAGAGTGCCCAGCCAAGGTAAGAAGGTTCTGCTCCACCACAAGCAGAGGTGGCCGTGCCCTTGTCCCCAGAGCCCTCCTGCTCTCTGGTGGGGACAGCTATGGGTGCATCAATTCCATTTGCAGCCCTTAGAAAAAGTGCTTCATAACTCTCAACTTCATAACTCTTCCCATTTTGTCACCCTTAATATTTATAAGACATGCAGGAAATGATTGATTTTCCTTCGGACCCCTTGTCATTCACAGTTGCTTATCTCCTGCGTGGAGGGGGCAATCAACAGATTTATAACAGCCCATAAAAGTTGTTACCAAAAGTACAGCTTCTTTGTGTGTGATCATTTCTAATAACTCTCAGGCATGATAGCAATTACTGACAAAAGTCAGCCTCTGTTAATAGAGTTTATCTCAGTTCATCATATATCCTTTGTCAGTGGAAGCATTTTGACAAGCCTGGGGTTAATTAAAACCAAGAAGACAATAAAATACACCTAATCAAACATTACAGGTACAGAAATCAATTAGCAGATTTATGGCACTTTGGAGCCCTCTATAACGTGCAAAATTCAAAGAAACTGTCAGTTCCATCCTCCCCAAGACAGAGTAATTGAATTTCTAATTGAAACTATTTTTCAATAGGTAACACAATCCGCAAAGTTTGATTTGCATTAAAGTGGCATCTGCAAAGGACAGAAGAATCTAAAAAAAAAAAATAAAGAAATCCCAGGCTGCTCCTGTTATTACCAGCAATAATTATTATTATTATTTGCATATTTAACGTTTTGCTGAAGCCCTTTAGAGTGGCCAAGTCTTTTGCCAAGACAGCTCTAGGCACGGAGATTTCTGTAGGGAGACTTTATTTGGGTGAAAAAGGGGGAAGAAAAGATTCAGGGTGGGCAGAAATGGGAAAGAAGAAGATTCAGGTGGGCAGAAAACAGTTTGGGTCTGGTGATGGGCAGAACAGAGTCCAAGGGATGATGGTCCACGCTGAAGGGATGGACCCTGGGACCAGAGTGTGGCACAGAGCATCCCGGCAGGGAGGGAGCACAGGCACAGAGGGACAAGCTGTGTGCTGCAGGATGCTGCCCAGAGCCTGGGGACATTCAAACACCTTCACTGGGATGTTTGGCTTTTGTCTCCGGGTGCAGATCTTCACACAGAGCAGTTGTGGGCAATTTGGGGGCAGTGGCCACACCCATCTTCACAGAAGCAGCGCAGTTCAGGTGGGACTTTCAGGAGATCGCCCAGCTCCAAACCAGACCTCGACAAGAATAACAAAATAGGTTCTAAAAGGCAAGAGAAACAGGGTTATTGCCCAGAATTTCCCTCTGAGATGCAATGAGACAGAAAGCACAGGCTCTACTGCCTAATTGCAGTCTATATTATCTATACTTTACACTGCTTCATTTCTCCTGCTGCTTGTAAGACACAGCTAGGAGCTATCTCTGAGTAATTTACTGGGAAATGGGAAAGACTAGAAATGAAAAGTCAGGAGAAATGAAGATACAAGGTCAACAGAAAGCTTCCCAGCACTTGCATCTCTTTCAGTGCAGTGAACCAGATTAACCTCTGATTTCAGCACTCTGATATCCAGAATCCAATATAAACAAAAGTATGGTATTCAAAATGAAATATTTGCTGAACTTGGAGTAAAATGTTCATTAAATTTTTTTTATGTTACACAATGAAACAAAAGGAAAAATTAAAATTGGCTTTGTTGAAATATTGCAAGCCCAAACTCCATTTTGCTGGGTCCTGCTTTGTGAGATCCTCAGCAGGAACATCAGATTTTAAGAACAACACCGTGGACAAAACAAAACAGCAAAGAGAAAAGAATTAATCAACAGCAAAATGGGGCTTTCTGGTGATTTTCTCTTATTTTAATGAAACTGGGCAAATGCACAAGGCTCTTAAATTCCACCCAGTTTAGTTTTCCTGCTGTCTCAGCAGCATCTCATCTGGAAGAAAAGCACCTGCAGAGAACACATCTACAGGAGCTTCACAAGGCATAAACCTTATCCCAGAGAGGAAGGGCATTCCCAGGCAGCTGCCTTGGCAGGATAAACCAGCAAGCAAGGCACAGGGGTCTGCTCAGAGGGAGAAGAGCCACCTGTGATAGTGATGGAGTTTGCAGAGGAGAGATCCCCCACGTTAGCAAAGGCAGCTTTTCATCTGGATAGCACTCGCTGTGAAATTAAATCCTGGCACATTTGGGAAATGGTCCATGGAGAGGTGATTAATTCTATTAGAGGATGTGGAGGGAACTCATTCTTATTTCCTTTGTTAAGGAACAGAACAGGAGTCCAGAATTCAGACTGTAACAGGGCAGATCCTTGAAATTGTCACTGCCAACCTACACTGCCCACCATTTAAACTGTTCTAGAGGTCCCAAATGGCAAGGAAGCCTCACCTTATCATCAGTTCCATGAAGGGAGACATTTTCTTGTTTCACTGGGGTTTGAGTTTGGTTTTTTTCCCTGTTCTGATTGTTTGAAGTTGGACTTTTTTCTTATTTTAGTTTCTTTTCCTTCCCCATCTTTCATTCCCTTCCACTACGAGTCCATCTTTCATTTGCACTGCTCCTCACACACATTGCTTGCTCCAAAAGAATTGGAGGATTTCAGGCACTGAGAAACCAAACCTTTCCCCTGGCCTTCACCAGGAGCAGCTCTCAGTGCCAGCCCCCACTGGAATTTGCTGCTAAGCCAGAATGAAAAAGGCAGCAGGAGTGAAGAGGAAAAGCAGGTGGGGCTGGGGGGCCAAAGGGCACACCCAGAGGCTTCCAGGTGGGCTGATAGGTGAGAATTGAAAGTTGTGGTGGAGGTTTTCCTGGTATCAGCTTAATTCTCTCCTGCTGCAAGTGAAGTTTAATTTTCTCCCTCTCTAAGGCTTGTCATTACTTATCCCCCAGATCATGATTTCCCAGTCCTTTCCCCATTCTTGCCTTTTGAAATGCAGGCTGCAAGGCTGGATACGTTCTGCCAGCCTTCACCAAGCAGCACAGAGCAGTGATATCTCTCCCCCGACCCCACAACTTGCTCCTGACACTCCTATTAATGCTTCCAGGAACAAGATTTCTGTTTAAAGGCACATCACTGACTCACTTGTCTGTGATTCACTCTGAAGCCAAACCCTTCCCTGCAGTACTGCTTGCCTAGGCAGCTGTTTCTCATTTTTTTAATCAGATGTTTCCTCCCTAAAGGTAGCATTTGTCATGAATTTCATCTTATTGATTTCTAACCATTCCTGCTGTATAGATAATATTGAACTCAAAGCCTTCTCTCTGCAGACTGCTGGTAAACTCACACCTCAGAGCATCTTCCTGAGGCATTGCAAAGGATTATTTCCTGTATGAGCCAAGATATTCATGCAGGAGAACTGAACTCAGTGCAGGGAATTTGCAGAACTAGGGGAAATTTTTTTTAATTAAAAAAAAAAATTTAAAAATCACTTCTTGACAGTAAGCCAAGCGCAACTGTTCTTTGAGAAATGTTCTTCCAATAAATAAGTGTGATCCCACTTGCTAAGCAAATTCAGTTTATGCTGATTTTACAGTGATGTCCTCAAGGAGAACAACTGCAGTCAATAGAGGCATTGCAGCAACTGCCCCTTCCCTCACCCACCCAGCAGCCCAGAGGAAAGATTCCCTTTGCATGATCCCCAGCCCAAGGAGAGAGGCCCAAAATGCTTCCTGATCCCACCCAAATGATAACAACTTGATCCTTCCTCTCTGGAATTTCACAAGCCTTCAGAATCCCAATGGTGTGGGGTATTTTCTGAGTTCCTCAGACGGAGGAGGAATTGAGAATCTGACTCCATGTTCTTAGAAGGCATATTATTATATTATATTATATTATATTATATTATATTATATTATATTATATTATATTATATTATATTATATTATTATATCGTATCGTATCATATCCTATTATATTATATCCTATCATATCCTATTATATTATATCCTATCATATATCATATTATAGAGGAAGGATACTTACAGAAGGCTTAACAAGATACTAATGAAAAACTCATTACTCTCTCCTCAGAGTCTGACACAGCCTGACTGTGTTTGGTCATTAAGTAAAAACAATTCACTTGTTGGATAAACAATCTCCAACCACATTCCAAAGCAACAAAACACAGGAGAAGCAAATGAGATAATTATTGTTTTCCTTTTTCTCTGAGGCTTCCCAGCTTCCCAGGAGAAAATCCTGGCAAAGTGATTTTTCAGAAAACAGGATGGTGACACAATGGTGCAGACCTTTCCACACCCCAGCCACCACAGTCCAACCCAGACAAAAACTGGTTTTTAACTTTATTTCATAGATCACAGCCTGGTTTGGGTTGGAAGGGACCTGGAAGATCATCCATGGCAAGGACACCTTCCACCATCCCAGGCTGCTCCGAGCCATGTCCAGCCTGGCCAGGGATCCAGGGGCAGCCACAGCTTCTCTGGGCACCCTGTGCCAGAGCCTCCCCACCCTCACA
Source organism: Molothrus aeneus (assembly GCF_037042795.1). Taxonomy (NCBI): domain Eukaryota; kingdom Metazoa; phylum Chordata; class Aves; order Passeriformes; family Icteridae; genus Molothrus; species Molothrus aeneus. The sequence goes on along the minus strand of NC_089654.1, from coordinate 28,747,852 downwards.
GGGAAGAATTCCTTCCTAACATCCAATCTAAAGCTCCTTTCTGTCAGTTCAGAGCCATCTGACAGCAGCACAGAGTGCCAGCACAGCAAAGCCTGACCAGCTGACACATCTCCACTGATACAGGGCAGGACAGCTCAGACAGAGCCAACACGTGCTCTGCAATATGTTCACTGCTGGTTTAGAGCAGCACATTACACCAATGCCCCATTCAGAAGATGTCAGGCTGTGTTGGCACATGGTCACAATGTGTTGTTACATGGTAATTTTCCCCTCAGCCCAAATATCTCTAGCTCACATTCTGGCCAGCCACTGCAAGGTAATCCCAGGCAGAAAGAGAAAAAAAAATCCCAAATTCGTTCCCTATTGAGTCTGTGTACAACATAAATCTGTCTCGTTTTTTTCCCCTTGTGTTTCAGCTTTTTGCCTGGCTGCAAGGAAACAGAGGTATAAGAGGAATACATTAAAAAATGCTTTCTTAACACCAACCACAAATTCACCTGTCTCCTCAGTGCTGATACATTTTCCTTCAAAAGTTTGCATCCTTTGACATCTTTGCAGTCCCTCCATGTTCCTGCTGCTGTTTCTCAGCAATAGATAAGAAAACTTCAAAACCTTGCTCTGCAATAATGAGATTCAAAAGAAAAGATTTTTTTTTCCCAATCTTTCTACATAAAAAAGGCCTGAATCAGAGCCCAGCAGTGCACAAATATTACTCATGTCATTGACACTAAGAAAAGGGGAGCTGTGAATAAAAAATGTTAAAAATGAACACAAGGAGCATTGTTTGCATATCAGAAAAATTAATCTACATAGAGAAGTGTAAGAGCCTGCAATTCAGAAAGCAAAGAATTAGGACAGCCCAGCTGAGAATAATTTTCTAGCCAGTTAATTTAATTGCATAAATCATTCCTTTGTTAGCAATAAAGAGATATAATTAAAATGAGATTGCTTCTCATTTCTATTCTCTGGAAACTAAAGGAATTGATTTTGGGGAAAGCATTCTTCCAAATACCAGATCGGCAAATTACATTTACCTTTTTAGAAAGGAGAAATTATTTTGCACTAATATCATGGAGGGTTTAATTAATTATAGATCTGCCATATGATCTTAAAGAAATAATTTACTCAATGCCCACAGAACAGAAGTTTGTAAGTGAGTGCATCCCTCTGATAGATGGTGTGCAGATTTTTACAAACAGGTCACAAGTTGAACAGGTGGCTGTCAGGAGAAATAGGAGGGAATATAATAAATGTTTGAAGATAGGGGATGGTTTGTGAAGAGATTATAAAGCACTGTTTCCTATTTATTGGCATATACCTGGATTACTGGTCTTTGAACCCCTCTGAATTGGTTTTCTTTTAAATATTGTAATGATGGTTGTTTTCTATTCACAAATCTTCAGGGCTCAATAAGCAGTAACAGGTTAATAACAGAACAACAGTCAGAGAGGAAAAAAAACCCAAACATAAAGCCCACCAATTAAACAGAATATTGCTTTTGCTGAATATTGCAGAGGTTGGCCACTGCCAGGCCCCTAACAGGGCTGGAACAAACACATCAGACAGAAGAAATTCTTCCCTCTGAGGCCCTGGCACAGGGTGCCCACAAAGCTGTGGCTGCTCCATCCCTGGAAGTGTCCAAAGCCAGGCTGGACAGGGCTTGGAGCAGCCTGGGACAGTGGAAGGTGTCCCTGCCCATGGCAGGGGTGTTGGAACAAGATGAGCTTTTAGGTCCCTTCCAAGCCAAACCATTCCCTGATTCTGTGACAATATACTCAGCATCCTTTGGGATCCCTGCCTTCCCTTACCACCCTCTCTTTGTAACTCCTTACCATGCAGGGGACCCAGAAAATGAGGAAACTCTGTCTGTTCCATCCCATTTTCCCCCTCCAAGGGCAGCCCCTCTTGCAAAGCCTGCTCAGAAGGCAGGGAGCAGAATCCATTTCCTCTCTGCTGTACCAGGATGGGGTCTCACATCCACTTTCTCCCCAAAACAGATGCTTCTTTCTACATTTTTGAGAGCAGTAGCCATTTCATGAACATTTGTGGTGCTGCCCACTCTCTCAATTGTCCTTTTTGTCAGGCAAAAGCTGCCACCCCTTCCACCTTCCTCCACAAGAAACTCCCCTGCCACCAAGGATTCCCAGTTCCCACAGCTGGGGCTTTGCAAAGGGCAGAACACCAGGTACAAATGTAAATCAGGTACAGGTTTGAGTCAGGTACAAATTTAATTCAGGTACAAATTTAAGTCAGGCTGCTTTGATGAACTCACCAGTCACACAAAGTCTTCCACAGATCTCAGGCAGAGGCTGCCCAGGATCAGCACACCTGGTAAATCCTCCCTACACACAAAAGGTGCCTCTGCCTCATAAACTCTTCCTTTTCTGTGTGCTTTGCAACAGAACAGGAGCAGCCTTGGCTCAGGAACATCATTCCCCATGGGGACCACCGTGGTGGAGTGACAGCACAGCCAGCAGCAGGGACTGTGCTGTGCAGGAGACAGGTAAGGCAAGAAATGGGCTCTGCATGCAAGAGTTAAACAGCAGATAGATCAGATCTCATCAGCTGAGTTTTCCAGGAAAAGCATTGTGTTGCTATGGAAACCCCAACATAACCTGGGTTTTCCCTCCTTTTGTTTGTTCATTTGCTACAAACACTGGCCTCTCCCAGTCCTCCCCAGGTGGACTTGCAGCTTGCAAAAACACTGATTTTTTTTTTCCTTCTAATGCCCATTTCTCTTTGCAAGTACATTTTTCAGTGATTGCCTTTCTCAATATCACTGTCCCAGCCTGCAGACTCTCTCTTTGCAGTAAGGACTGGTTAATGTGCTGCCCATTAGAAACTCAGCTCCTGAACACCTTGCTGTCTTTTCTTCATGGGGAAAAAGGGACAAAATGCTCATGGTCATAAAATTTTTCAGTGAAAAACCGCATGGGAACTTTATCTTGTCACATAGTTTCTCCATTTCCAGCATCTCAAGAAACAGCATTTCCTTTGGAAAAAGGAATTTTGCAGGCAACAAGAATTTGGATGTTCAGTTCCAAGCTTTCTCTTTGGTCTTATTCCCAGGTATCTCCAGCCATTTATTTTACTGTATCATAATAAGGATTGCCTTTCATGAGCCTGATGGAAACATCAAAAGAATCTTTCTAAAACATGCCCTAGATACAAGAGACCTCAGCACACAGGTGCCTTTATCTGCCAGATTTCTTTACTCTGCACCTCACAACCTCGTGATTTACACACACTTGAGCCTTTCACACTCCCTCCTAATCCCCCTGCACAAATAACAGGGAACAGACTCCCAAGTGCAGGCTCCTTCCTCCAGAGCAGCTCCTGCTTTGGCAGCATCAGGGGTCATATCCTTCAATGGAAATATATGTCAGTGAGTTTGAACTTGTAGCTTACCTGGTCCTGGCTGGTCCTAGAATTTATGAAAGCTGAAAAGCTGTTATCCTGAAGCTGAAGATTCAGCAGGTTTTCCTTTGGCTTCCTCAGCAGAGCTGTGGCAGGGATGGAGCATGAATCCAGGGCCACTCTCTGTGCCAACATCCCCACCAAGTGGCCAGCTCCCAGCTCATCCCTCTGCCCCAGCAGCTGAAAATGGGAAAATACAAACCTGGCTCACCTACTCTCACCCAAAACCTACAAAATCTGACTTTTGAGACAGCTCTGAAGATCCTTCCAGCCATGCTCTGGAGTAAAGGCAAGAGAGGAGTGATAAAAATATTTCCTTCCATCCCTTAAAAGGTGTCCTGTTAACCCATTTCCCACCTTAGCCACTGTTATTTTTTCTGCTTGCAGAATTTAAAAGCTTGTGTACAGATAGATTATTGTTAATAACTCCACACATTTCAAACAAGTGTGGCCAGCCCAACTTGCTACAAGTTTTATGTTGTATATGAAATACTAAAGTACACACACACACAAAAAAATTAGATTACACTTTTAAACAGTAGCTAAGGCAGAAAGATTTTAAAAAAAAGGCAAACCAAAAAAAAAGAATATTTTGACAAACACTGCCCTCTTGAGGGAAAGGGAGCTGTATTGCCTTAGCAAAACCACTCTCCCTTCTCTGCTCTCCAGGCCACACTAAACTCCCCCCACTGCCTTGCCATATGGTTCAAGGTGGGTCAAGTTTTTGACAAGCAGCAGTAGGAATCAATTCACACCTAGGAATCAATTATCTGTAGATAAATCATTCCTTAGTTATGATTTATAAGTATTCTAGGTACAAATAAGCAACAGTCAAAGCACAAGAACCTATTAGAAATACAAAAACCTGGAAATCAAGAGTTTTTCTTTCTTCATGAATTGCAGCTTTTATTTTACCCAAAATCTCTGAGACCAGGGTCCAGCCTGCAGCTTTTTCTTTGTCCTGCAAATTCCTCATCACTGGCATACACAAGCATCATCTCTCTAGCCTAAGGATCTTGATCTGCTGATTGGAATAATCCCCTGCAGTATCTGTTGGAAGGTTTTGGAATCCCTCTCCCCAACCAGTTTCTATAAGGAAGGAGATGCTACTGCAATATTTCAGAGTGCACTGGGGGCACTCAGGGACAGGGTTCAGTGCTGGAGGGGGCAGTGCTGGGTTAATGGCTGCACTTCATCTTAAAAGGCTTTTCCAACCTAAACAATTCTGTTACAGTGGGAAAATTTAAAAAAAAACCCTTAAAGCAAAACTTTAGAAGGGTTTGATGCTTTCATAAGAGCTCTAGAAGGAACAAACACCTGCCCTCCCTAACTGACCTGCTAGCACCTCTAGAGATGAGGAATTAAAATTTTAAAGCTGGCTTGAATCATCCTCCTCCTTTCATCACAAAACACTGCTCATGGCACACATTCCTACAAATGTACAGAGCAACATTTTTCAGCTGAAACCTTATGCCAAGTCAGACCCAAGAGAAAAAGGGTTAAATACCTTTATATCAACCAGTGTAAAAATTAACATTTTATTTTTTCCAAATAATGAAAACCACTCACAAGTTAAGGTACAAAACATCAATCTATATTTAAGAGCATCCTAACACAGACTGATGAAGACAGATGAGGGTTCAATGCCCCACAAAGCAGACACAATGGGTTCAAGTATTGAGAAGGAATGTACTGTTAACTAAAATGATATTAAAATGGTACTTCTGAGTGTTTACAGTTCCAAATATTTATGATGAGAGTAACTTGGCATTTAGATGGATGCTACAGCTCTGCCAGGATTTCATCTAAATTGAATAATGGTGGTGGAGCATCACCTGTTACTGACTTATCTTGAACATTCAAGCCAGACCAAGGCACCAGGTGTTCCCAGACCAAAATCTGCAGAACAGTTTCTACAAATGCAGGGTTCTGTCCAAAACGTTGAGCAGTTTGGTGATAGCAACACTTGCAATATTACCACTAAAACCAGGTGCAGACTGAAACACCAGAAATTGAGTGTTTTCTTATCCACATCAGCAAGCTCATGACATCAGGATCAGCCTGGAAAGCTAAACGTGTTCTGACATGGTTTTGGAGAAAGCTGGATTGGCCTGGAATTATTATCCCTCCCATGCAAAGCAGGAGCCCTTGAGTTCAGGTATGAGCACAAACACAATGAAAATAGAACACAAGTTCAGACAGGCTTAGGAAGCATTTACAGAAGATTGAATGCTGAGCAGCCCTTCCCTTATTTCATCAATTTTTTCTGCTCTTGAGGCTGCAGAAGTCTTTACTGCCTTAAGGAGAGATTCATGACACTTGTCCAATACAGCCTTCAAAATTAGGTGTATTTCCTGGAAAGAGAAAATAAAGGGGGAAAAAAAATCCATCAGCAAAGTTAAATCTTGATCAAGCACCAATGTCAAGTGAGTGGTCTGGTGGACTCAAATGATTTCAAGGGTGTCTCATCCATGGCTTAAGGAGCAGCATTCAGCAGCATTAAATATTCACAACACAGAGGGGAGGCTGCTTAGAGGATCACTGCACTGTCCACACTACAACAGGAACATAAGAAGATTTTGGGGGGTAAATAAAAAGTGCTCACCTTGGCTTTTGTTGCTTTTTCTTCAGCATCATCCTTCAGCTGCTCAATTTTGTCCTTTTTCTGTTTGATTTCCTTGCGAATGGCCATAACTTTGTCATACACAGCACCCCTCTTCTCCTGCACTTTGTTAAAATGCCTAAAGGGGACAGGAAAAAAAGTACTGAGCTCATTCCAGATGCAACTGAAGCCCACCACAAGCAAACCTTGCATTTTATGAGCATAAAACCAGCAGCTTCCAGATGCAATGATATATATAGAATTTACTTTCTCAGAAATTCATGTGATTTTTAAACTAGAACAACTTAGGTACAAGAAGCGAAGCTCATTCTTAGCAGGAGCCCATATGCACCTTCCCACCTCAAGGGAACAGTCAGGACATTTCTTTTCACCAGCAAAAACTCCTTTCTTCAATCAAGGTTACCTCCCTTCCCCTCTTGCTTATCAAAGCATTTAATTTTATCACTCAAGGGAAATACCTGATACATTAAAAACATAAATAGGAGCAACTTTTGATGAAAAGGAGCATAAGATTATGTTGCTCTCATTGCTAAATTAAAAGCTGCTTCTCACAGAATCATTTAAGTTGGAAAAGACCTCTGAGATCAACCTATGAACACCCCCTTGTCACTTTGACCATGGCACTTGGTCTTTCCTTGAACACCTCCAGAGGCAGTGACTCCACACCACCCTGGGCAGCCCATTCCAATTTCTGTCCAGAAATTCCTCCCAATGCCCAACCTATTTTCCTTCCAAATACTTCATTTTAGCTGGTACAATACACTAAGTGCCATTCTGCACACAAACCTCAAGCCTGACTAAATCTTACTTGACTCTCCCATCCATGTGCAAGCAGCTCCCTTCCATCACAGCCAAGAATGTTCCATATTCCCCTTCCTCTCTATCTGTGTAGATGAAAATTGTTTAAAAATCAATTTTCTCCCTAAAAGCTCAGCACTAAGCTCACAGTGAAGCCAGGACCTTCCAGGGCTGCAGTTTGGTGCTGCCTTCAGCATATGGGAGGAAGGAAGAGGGGCTGAGAGGCTTTGATCAAATGACACTTTTCCTTTTGTTTTAGAAGCATCATGTCAGGATAATGCTCCTCTGAGATGCGAGCCCCATTTCCCCATGGGTCTTGAACATCTTTGATAATGAGCAAAAGTGGCAAGGGAAATTATGAAAAATTCATGAAAGGCAAATGGGGCTTTGTTGAAGTCTGATAAGTTGGAAAATTATCCCAATGTGACATTCTCTTTAAGAAGATAAAAGAATCAAGAATAAGCATTATAAATTAAATTAGTGCTCCAATAAAAGAATTGCTGTCAAGTCACATTGCAATTATTGATTTGAGACCCCAAATCCCTGCCTGCAGCATTCCTGGTCTTCATACAGAGCTGTCCCACACTGCTCATTTTCCCCTCAGTGCTAAGCTGTGTGTTTGTAGCAGACATGGACTTTGGCAGCACATAACAAAGACATAAAGCAGCAGCAGGCAGAAACATCAACCCCTCCATACTCGAGCACGGTGCACTTGTGCTGCTCAATATCTTCACGCATCTTTTGGAGCTGGATCTCAGCTGTAGCAAGCTTCTCATGTTTTGCAGTCACCACTCTCTTCAGGGACATTTCATCTGTCTTGGCCTTTTTCAGCTCTACCTGAGAACTCTCAAGCTGGTCCTCCAGATTTCTGGCCTAGAGTACAGAAGTATAGAAATAAATGAAATAGAAAGAAATTAAATGGGGACAGGAAATTATCAAGACAGCATACTCTGTAAATGTGCTAAGATTACAAGTAGCTGGCTGCTTTTTGAAGATTTGATTGCCAGCTCTTTCTCTGATTATAAATACATCCATATGGACAAGGTCCCCTTGCTCAGGATGACTTTCAGAAGTGACTTTGACTTCTGCTCTAGCTTTTTGCCAAGCCTCATTTGAACACATGCTATACAAACACCCAAAAAGACTCCATAACATTTTTCAATTGCTCCTAACAACTGCACTCTCCCAAAACCTAGTGGCAAATAGCAAGGGACTGTATTGTGACAAACATTTCATCAGAGAATGTCTGGCTTAGCAATATTAATAAATTTAAAGGCACTTAAGACATGACTCTTCCTGATGTAACAATTTTTTATTCTTAGTTTCCACTCTCAAGGCAGAAGAAACTCGATTTCACTTTTCTTTTCCCATCATTTCCTACCAACAACCCCAAGACAGCTCCAACTATTTTAGGTCAGGTTTCTATGGCAACAAAGCCCTTGACTATTCAAAGTGGTCAATAGCTAGTGCATAGTACATTAGCTAGTGCCACCCAGCAAAGCAGCAGCAATGTTTTACTGACATTTTTAAGAAAGAACTTGGAAACTTCAAAATGTCATTCTTTACAGTGAAAAGGAAAGAGGGGAACATTGCTTAGACATCAAACTCTCCCCTAACAGGATATAATTTGGATAATACAGACCTCTGATGATACACTGGCCAGTCTCTCCACATTTTCTCCCTGTATTTCCATCTTCTTTTGGTACAACTGCAATTCCACTTGGCATGATGGCAGAACCTCAACTACATCTCTATAACCTTCATATTTCTCAGTAACTTCTTGCTTTAAAGAGAGAAAAAGACTATCAATAAACAGCTTTAGAGTTCTTTTATATAGAATTAAAGCATATTGAACTTTGGACCCTCCCCTCATTGTTTAAAGACCTAAGAAGTAATATTTAAGAGGTGGTGAAATGAGCTCTTCATAAAAAAATAAAAGAAAGGCATTTATTTGGAAGCACAGAAATAAAGGTGACATACAAGTGTTTTACACTGAATTAGTCAGTAATCAGCTTTTTCCAAGAGCTTTCAGAAAAAAAAAAAAAAAAAAAGTTGTGCAGTGAAGAAATTCTACACTGGTAAAACAAGAGTTATGTAAAGCTTCGTATCTGAAATTACAGCAATTGAGTTTACACCTTTGGAACAAAAATAACCATCAGAGGCAAAGTGCAAACCACTGAAGTGTGAGCAATCTCAAACCACAAAAATGAGTGGAGATTATAATTTAGAAAAGAATAAATAAATCTAGGTGGGAACTCAGTGTTCAGCATAGTAGTGAAGACAGCCATCGATTCCAGAAACAGTGAATAACAACAGAAGCATTATGAAACACATGTTCTAAATACAAAGATATTTGGGAGCTGACAAAATATTGTCTCCTCTGGAGAGCAAACAGCCAAACAGATTCAAGAGTTCAACACCTGATTTTACAAGTGACTGCAATTGCTTTTCAAAGGGAAAAAACCAGCCCATCAAAAATACACCATCACCTCTACCACAAACCTTCAATTTTCTGAGGCTGTGATTTCATTTCAGACCAACCACTGTCCTGCTGGTGTTTTACCATCACTCAAGAAGCAGCTCTAGATGATGACAGTCCAGTAAAACATGCTTTTTCTAACAGAACACCTCCTTGTGTGGACAGAGGACAAGCTCACCTTAGATCTCTTCAATTTCTTAATAGTCTCTTTCATCATCTCGTTGTAACTTTTCCGTTCTTCTGGACTCTCCACAATTTTGGATTTCAGCTGCTCTTGTTCTTCTTTCAAAGTAGCCAGAGACACTTTGCACTCATTCTAGTTAATGACACAAACACTTTCAATTTTAGTAATTAGGTGAACAAAGAGGAATTGTGTAGCAAGGTTTGCCATGGTCTTATGACTAGACAGGTTCTTTGGTGTGTAGTCATTCCTCATTAGGAAGTTCTAAAACTAAATTCCTCTAACCAGCATTAACATTCCAAATCAAAGCAATCAACAGCCTATTTTGCTTCCCACATTTGCTTAAAGGGGTGCAAAAGAACAGCAGTTAACTGGTGTTTTCCACCAAGAGCCTGCCAGCTAATCCTAGAATGGTTTGGGTTGGAAAAGACCTCCAAGATCCTCTCATTCCAACCCCTGCCATGGGCAGGGACACCTCCAAGCCCCATCCAGCCTGGAATACTGCCACAATCTCTCTCCCTCAGAACTCCTGACCTAGGGATACTGAGGCAGTGACTGCAACATTCCTGAGCCAACTCTGTCACCCTGGGAGAAGAGCAACAAGTTCAAAACCTCCTGTTGTGCCTCATTAGCTCACTCTATGCAGGCAAGGTAAACCCACAGCACCTCAGAGGTCCAGATTTCTAGTGACTTAATTCCAAGAATAATCTGATCCTAGAAAGAGAGATGATCTCTCAGTTGATCTGCAGCCAGCAGCACACAGAGGTGTACTCACCAGTTTTTGGGTTCTCTCAGCAATATCTGTCTTCTTTTGAGAAGTCACTTCTTGCAAAGCTGTCTGAAAAAAAAAAGCACCAAGCTTTCAACAAGCATCTCTACAGCTGGTACCTGCCTTATCCTTCTATCATAGATCTGTCCACAGGAGAAATCCCCCATTTATGGGTTCTTTGGAATGCCACAACCAGCAGAAAAAAAACTGCAATCTGTAAGATTTCAAAGACAGGAAAGGAGAATATTGTCACCAAAACCACTGGAAGCACTAGGGAGGCAGCCAGCAGTGGGTAACTAGGAATAGGGATAAGAGATTGGCCATCCCTATTCTTATTGACCCTGGCAGCTATTATACTCCTACAACTTTCTTTGCCAGGGGCTCTCTTCTTCAGGGAAAAATATAATTTAACATAAAGTCCCAAATAATAGTCAAGCACAAGGTTAATAATGCTAATAACAGAAATATGACTTGACAAAACAAAAAAAATCCTGACCATAGATTATTATTTTCTTTCTCTCAAAGGAGCTGAAAAAGTTATTTATGAGACCTGAGAGGCAAGTTTCCACTGCTGAAAAGTTACCCCTGCAATTAACCCCATTCCTTCTGCCAGGCATTCCCTTGGGTGACCCTTCTTAGGCCTCATTTCTTGCCATGGCCCACCTCCAGTTCCAATTCTTGGAATTCAAATGGAAAACAAAGAGGAACATCCCTGTGTTCCTGTTTGGAAGTGTGATGTGCATCTCCCAAGACATTGCAGAAATGCATTTCAGAAAAAGACTCAACTATACTTTTGTATTCCCCAAGTCTGATTTAAAGCACATTTCACATTCCTCACAGTGAAACAAAGAGGGCTCCAACAGCATTTTGCTAAAATGGCCATTGCTTTAAAACAAAAAAAGTCCCTTTTATCCACTGAGTTGGAGGGAAGGGAATAAGATCAAGAGAAGTGAGGGGCCCACAGCAGGTTTTCAGAGAAAGACAGAACAAGGCCCTACTTGTTTCCGCCGATAGTCCTGCCTCAGCAGCTGCTCCAGCTCCCGAATGCTCTCTGTGAGCTGCTTGATCTCTGCCTCATGTTCAACTGGGACTGTGCTGAGGGAAAAATAAAGATATTGGGCAGTTTCGGCATCATTATAGTCCAGTCAGAGTACAGCAGATAAAACAATCACTGTCTCCACAGAGTTTACAGCCAGTAACTTCAGTAATCAGAGCAAGACAGTCTCAAATGAATATATCTTATTTCCCTTTGCTTGTAAGATTTTGCAGTTGAAGCAAAATCTAAAGAGCTATTTTGGCAAGAAGTGGTACAAACATAGAGGACTAAGTTTAAAGATCATGTTAAGCAAAGCATGAAAGTACAACACTCCTACCAGTTTTAGGGGTGACTTTCATTTATAATATTTGCATATTACCTGTCATATAAATAGTTTATATTAGTGTAGGCCTATCCCAGCTAGGGACCCCCTGTGTAGCACACACCAAGAGCAGCTGTCAGAAAAAAAAAAACACTTTGTTTTGAAAGCTCTCTTGGAAACCAGCCATTTCTTCATCCTATTATCCACAAGCAAAAACAAAACTTAATGGTGCAAAGACACAGGCAGTGGGGCTAAATGGCCTGAAAAACAGAGATTGTGGCAAACATGTCAAATAACTAAGGAAGACAACTTTACTCATGTATTAAGTTAAAGATGAGCTTCCTCCAGCTGTTGAAGGGATAAAGACACATCACTAAAAGCTAAGTAAGAGCAAAAAGTTCCAACCTAGTTCTCCACATACAAATACAGAATTCCCTCAATGCAACCATACACTGTAAAAGTTTTTGGGTTTTTTTTTTTCCTCTGCCAGCAGGAAATAAATCTCCTCAGCTCCCTCTCATCAGACTTGTGCTCCAGAGCCTTCCCAGCTGCACTGCCCTTTTGTAGACACACTCAATGTCCCTCTTGCAGTGAGGGGCCCAGAGCTGGATGCAGCACTCAGGGAGTGTCACAGGGGGATGGACACTGCCCTGGTCCTGCTGGCCACACTTGCTGATACAGGCCAGGTGCCACTGGCCTCCTTGGCCACACTGCTGGATCTTGTTCAGCTGCCGTCAACCAGCACCCCCAGGGTCTCTCCTGCTGGGCCACATTCCAGCCCCTCTTCCCCAAGCCTGTAGCTTTGAACCAAGTTACTATGACCCAGAATGGGGCTCTGCACTCAGACTTGTTTAGTCCCACAGAACTGGCCCACTGATGCAGCCTAAGCAGGAAAGGCAAGCAGTGCATCTCACAGGGCTTTACTCCACACACTCACTTCAGTTTCTCCAGCTTCAGTGCTGCCTCCCGATTCACAGCCTCCAGGTGTTGGTTTTTCTCCATAGCTAATTTCTGCAAGTTAAATATTTAATTTTAGAGAAGTGGGCTTTTATTAGAGCCTTGCTCATCATTATTTCACATGAAATGCACCATCTCTCAACTACTGAGACATTCAGAACAGAAGCCACCTACAACCCCACTTTTCTCAAAATGGTACAAGGTGTCAATCCTGCACTTACCAGGCTGAAGTATCCAATAATTTATTGTAAGGGAAAATAAATATATATAGAGATATATATACACACACATATATATCCACATATATGTACATATATACACACACATATATATAAAATATAATATAATATAGATAGATTATGTATATAAAATATAATATATATAAAATATAATATAATATAGATAGATTATGTATATAAAATATAATATATAGATTATATATATAATAATATATTATATATAGATTATATAGATAAAATATATAATAATATACATCAAATAATATATATAAATTATATATATGTATATATATTATTTATAAATATATATATATATATATATATAATATTTTTCCCCCAATATATTGGAGGAAAAACCCTTTCAGTAACACCCAAAGTAATAATCAGCACCTTCCTGAATTACTTGGCTACATTTAACATCCCAACATGTTACAAAAACCTGAAGTTAAAGCACAATCTTCATGCTCCTGGTTCTAGGTTAATATTAGTTATATTTTTATAGGTATCTGGGATAAATCACCACCTAATCTTACATAGCTCTGTTGCAGCTCCAAGTAGGCCTCACGCCGGAATTCTCTGAAGTTCACAAAGTTGAGGATGCCACTCAAGAAGCGAACTGTCCTCTTGGTCTCTGAAAGAAGAATTGCAAGAGCTCACTGAGCTGGTTTCCAAAAGCATTGCAATTGCTTCCAAAAAGTTGGGCCAAGTGTAATTCAAGGAGACAGAAATTACAAAACACAGTCCAAATTAGTTCTTCCCCCACTCAGCTTGCAAAGATTTCAGACTACACAAAAACCAGCACCCAGCTGGTTACCAACACTTAGCAATTCTGTGTAATTTAACAAATGAATAGTGGCACCTGGGAGAAAAGGCTGTTAACACACAGCCTCCCATTCCAACAGAAGCCAGGGAGAAAGAGTGTCAATCTTGAGCTACAGCTCTGAAGAGAGAGCCTCTCTGCAGCTATCAGCCAAACTGAAGGCAGCAATTTGAACTGCAGGGACTTTGTCTTTATTCCAAGCAAACTTTCTGAAAGATGATTACAAAAGCTTTGAATGTCTTAGACAAGACAGATCCAGAAGTGAAAGATTTCTTCAGAGCAGCATTTTCCAAGTTGTCTGTGTTGTGGCAGAATCACAATTGGGTATTGAAAGGAGTGGAGCACAGGCATAAGAAATCCTAAAGCATTCCAGAGCTGTCAGGGTAATTTTCATCCCCATCTATTATTACACTGTATAAGTATGTCACAGCCCATCTCCAGACCAGCAGTTCAACAGATTCACAGCATTCAAAGCTGCCCTCAGTTACTGACCTGCACCAGGCCACATCAGGAACAAGAGCTGTCCACTAGAAGCAGCTTGTTTAAGGGTCAGAAGAGCAGCCAGAGGGACATTTCTCCACACTAGACACCCATTTGGCTATGCCCAAGGAGAAAAAGCACCTGGAATACCAAGCAGCACCCAGGAAACACAAGGATTACAAGGCACTTGCTTACTTGGGTTTAAAACATCAGCAATCTGGAAGTCACTGATCCGGCACATGGGCAGCAAGCGCTCCCTGCAAGGAGAACAAAACACAACCTCAGCTGAGAGACTGTGACTCAGGTTCTGTGACCATGGCTCTGTTCTTGTCCTGTTCCCATCTGCTGCAAAATAGATCTTGTCCTCTCGTCCCAGAGCATCTGCCCAGCAAGCACAAGGCAAGCATCTTCAACTTACATGTGAATATACAAATTGCAGACAGGTAGAAAGCCTTCATGGATCTGTGGGTACATTATGTCAACGTTGAGTGGCATCTAAAGAGTAAAAAGAGTAAAAAGAGTAAAAAGAGAGTCAGTGCATAAGTAGAGAATACTTAAAACAAAAATTATGCAGCATTTTCCACAGCATAAAATAATTAAAAACACTGATGATGATCTTCCCATCCACAGGGAAAGCATATTAGAGGCTGAAAAATGTCAACAAGGTAATTAGCACACTATTTTAAGGGTCAACTTTGGCTGGAAAAGCATAAAAATACAATAATAACTAAAACAGCAACATTACAAACTCTGGAATTGAATCTAAACTCTGTTTCATTTTGTTCATGACTTGTGCAGCACAACATTATACAGCTACCAGCAAGCAGCTCCTTCTTTAAACACCCCAAAATTGACACACTCAGCTGCTTCATGGAGAAGTCAGGAGGAGAATGTAGTGGCACACTATCCCCTTTCTCTGACATTTTAAACCTCACAGCACAGTCTGGCAGCTGCTGGCACTGCCTGGGAAGAACAGAGTTACCTTGTGCACATAATACTCTTCCCTTTCAGTTTATCCAGAAAAGCCATGAGACAAAACCATTTATTCTCACTTTCAAGGATCAGATCTTGACTACCAGAGACAGTAAGTAAATTAACTGTAAGTTAATTTAGGTATCAGCCTCTCCTCACTTTTCTCTGAGTTAATGGAGGAGTGGAGATGATCCAATATAAAAAACAACATTTACATTCTTTCCAGACCAGTCCAGCCTCCTCTAGCAGGAGCCCAGTATAGATTTTTAAGGGATGGTGTCCCTCCAAAAGCTTGCCCACTCCCTCCTGGACCTTACAAACATTTCTGGCACCCTGAGCATCCCAAAGAACAGGTAAGGCCAGTATTTTTTTCCTTTCACATCCCACCACCCCTGCCACAGGCAGCCCTACCATGTAGGCGTGCTCCAGTCGGATGCCACACACTTTCTGCAGGATTCTCAGGTAAATCAGGTGTAAAACTTCAAGCTGCAGGAAGAGAGGACATGAATCAGGATTCCATATGTTTGATTACTCAAGGCTCCCAGGTCAGGCCATGAAAGCATTCAGCTTTTAACACATGAAGGCTGAATTCACGACAACCAAGTTTCACTTCCAACATTTTTTCAGTTCAAGCATTACTTGTTGATAATTCAGTTTCAAGGGGCAGCAGTCAGCTTGGGCAATTACAGCCCTGACTGTGTGTGTCTGGCATTGGTTTTCATTACACTGCTGCTTGCTGAACAGTTTCCAAACCAAACAATGCCAAATAACCTAAAAAAGGTCATAGAAATGACAAACCTGCAGCAACAAGTGCCCTTCATTAGATTATTAAAATTAAGACAAAAAAAATCACTTACAAGCCATACGATTTTTCATTTATAGCACTTATCTATGATCAATTTTGCTTCTTAAAAACCATCTAAACAAGCAGGGCCAGACCCCCCTCACCGCAGGCTCAAAAACAGGCAACAACAGCACCAGGAATCACTCAGAGGCATCAACTCCGCTTTAAAGCCACTTTTCTTCACTCACTAACACTAAATGCTCAGAGCGATGAAACGGGGTGAAGCAGGGAGGGGTTTAAAAGCACTAAATGGATCCGGCAAGGTGTTGGAACTATTCTGACCCAGTTCCCACGGAACTGGGGAGGACAGGCCATGTGCTGCTTAAACCTGAAGTTAAAGCACAATCTTTATGCTCCGAGTTCTAGATTAATATCACTTATACTTTACAGGCATCTGGAATGAAACAGCACCTAATCTTACATAGCTCTGTTGTAGCCCCAAGCAGACCTCACGCCGGAATTCCCTGAAGTTCACAAAGTTGACACCACGGCGCTTCCCGGCGAGGCCCGAGGAGAGCCCCGAGACCGCTCCGAGCCCACCCCCAGCCCGTTCCACCCAACCCCGCTGTCACTCGGGCCGGCCCAGCGCGTCCGTCCCATACGGGAGCCGGCGTGGCCCGGAGCAGCCCCGCGCCCCCCGCACGCACCCTGGGGTTGCCGAACACGTCGCCCTTGACCAGGTTGCGGGCCTCGGCGCCCTCCAGGATGTGCGAGCGGAGGTAGCTGATGATGTCGTCGGGGCTGTAGCGGGGGAAGGTCATGGTCTCCATGGCGGCGGCGGTGGGGACCCAACGGCGGGGACCCAACGGCGGGGACGCGGCGGCGGCAGTACTGCGCGCCTGCTGCTTGAATCCTCCGCGCCCCACCCCCGCCCCCTCGCTGACCTATCAGAGATCGCATCGTCACTGGGAGGCGGGGCTCAGCGCGTTCCCGCCCTCTCTTGGCCTATCAGCGGCCGCGGTGTCGTGGTGGGCGTGGTTTGTCAGGCCCCGCCCCGGCGCGGCCGTTGGCCGTGAGGGGAAGGGCGGGGTGAGGCGGCTGTGTCCCTCCGGAGCCGTCAGGCGGGGCTGGCAGCGCTTCTAGAGGAGTCATAAAATCCCTGGAAGGAGCGTTAAAGTTCACCTAGTTTTCCGTCTGATATGAGCAGGGACACTTTCCACTATCCCAGGTTGCTCCAAGCCCTGTCCAACCTGGCCTTGGGCACTTCCAGGGATGGGGCAGCTACAGCGTCTCTGGGCACCCTATGCCTCATCACCTTCCCAGGGGAGAATTTTTCCCTAATATCCACTCCAAACCTGCCCTCTTTCATTCCCCCTTGTTCTTTCATTATCTGCCCATGTAATGAGTCACTCTTCCTCCTTTCCAAAAACCCTTTAGGTGAGGTCTCCCCATAATCCTCTCCAGGCTGCGCAGCCCCAGCTCAGCCTGTCCTCACACCAGAGTTGCTCCAGCCCTCTGAGCATCTTCATGGCCCCTCCGGACCCGCTCCAGCATCTCCACATTTTGTGCTGAGATCCCCGGACCTGGACCCGCTACTCCACATGGGACAAAACCTCGAGCCAATGCCAGCCCAGCATTGCACAGGACTCTTGCCTAACCAGTACCACCCCTTGCAGTGTGACACTGTGAAAAACGCCAATTTTTTTTTTTTTTAATCTTAAAAGTTTAATTGTAATAAAATGGTTCTGAAAATAGTAATATAATTAGAGTAGTAATAATAATTTGGACAATTTGGATTAGGACAATATGAGACAATAGAAACAAAGAGTTACACACAGTCTGGGTACCTCTTTCTGGGCAAAATAAGCCCGAAAAAGGACCCACGTTAACAGAGGATTAACCCTTAAAAACAATAACCTGTTACATATTCATACACCTCATACATGATGTATAAATTCCATTCAAACAAAGGATTCTGACTGGTCAGTGTCAAATCCTCTGAATCCTAATGGTGTCATCATGGCTGAGCGAGGCGGGAAGAAGTTAATTTCTTCTGATAATGGAGCAATAAATTCTCTTTCTCTGAAAGATTCAGGTGTCCTGTGGCTGCTGCCTTACTGCGAGTCCTTTCTTTAGGAAAAAAGTATCTTACATAGCATAGTTTCTATTTTAACATTTTGTTATATCGTAAAACTATATTTAACACACCACTTAAGAAAATTAATACAGCATAAATTTCTAACATAACTTTCATAACATAATAGTAATTTTAATATTTGCAAAAAGCCAATCATAAAAGACGCATTTTTCACGACATTTCTGATAAAGTTTAGGCTGTTCACGCTCTCCCTACAAAGTTCTGATGCTCCCACACCATGCACAGCTTCCCACACCTCCACCCAGCTGGAAGCAGGCCACCAAGGTCCCAGCAGTGTCCCCGAAAACAGGCAGCTTCTGCAAGCCACTGACACCACGGAGGTGTCACCTGGCACCGAGTGTGAGACAGAGGCGCTCCAGCCACTGTTCCACACTTGCCCGTGTAAAAGCCAGGCTCGGTTTCCAGCCGGGCACTCTGCCAAGGGCTCAGGTGAGCCACAGAGCTGGACACCTCCTCGGCATGGCTGGGAGGGCAGTGCAGCTGCCATAGGACTGCTTGCAGTCCATGAAGGGCTAAGCGGCCTGGAAGGTCTCAAACCATGTCCCCTTCAGGTAGCCCACGGTCCCTGAGCCTCGTGCTCCTTCTGGGGATGGCATCCCAGGGGATCAGCTGTCCGAGCAGGTGTAGCTGTCAGTACCTGGAGGTGAACTGCACCGGGCAGCAGCTGCAGGAGTTCCCTGTGGACATCCCTCTGGACACCAGGCAGCTGATTCTGGCAGCAAACAACGTCTCGTACCTGCCACCAGTGGAACTGAGCTTCCTGGCTGATTTGGTCTATCTGGACTGCAGAAAGAACCTCTTGGGGGATGACCTGGATTTCACTTTCATTGGCGTGGCCAGGCTCGTCTATCTGGACCTCAGCTTCAACAACCTCTCCCAGGTCACTTTCAGCACCTTCTCCCACCTCCTCAGCCTGGTGGTACTGAAGATCTCAGACAATCCCAACCTTGTGGCCATTGAGAAAGATGCTTTTGCCAACAACACCTGGCTGAGGCACCTGGATGTGAGCCGGACAGGCTTGACCTTCCTGGACACCAGCACCGTCCGGGACCTGCCCAACCTGAGGCTTCTGGGGCTCAGTGACAACCTGTGGCACTGCAACTGTTCCTTTTTGGATTTCATCACCTGGATGATAGAGAGCGATGTGCATTTTCCAGGTGAGGGCTGTGTGAGCACAGATGTGTGTGGAACAGAGAGAGCCCTCTGTTCGACTTCCCAAAAGTTCAGTTCATGGGGCTGTGCCACTGCATGCCATTTTCTGCTGTCACACAAACCAGGGATGGCGCAGCTGGGTTACACACATGACAAATCCCTCTTGTTCACATCCTAAGCCGGGGAGGTGTGGTGTGCAGCTGGGACACTGCTGCTTCCCTAAAACACCTGGATCCAGCCTCAGGTGTTCCTGGGGGCACAGCACCCCATGGCTGCAGTACCAAGAACGAGGAGCCCCACACAGCTCCAGGGAGATGTGCACTGGGAAAATCATTGCTGTGAATTTCCTGCCTTGTCTCCACCCCAAAGTCAGCTGTTGCTCTTCATATTGAGAGATTCTATAACTGGGCCTTGGAGAGGCTGAGGCAGGGCAATCACCAGTTCCCTTTCCCATAAAAACACTTGTCCCAAGGGTGATGTTTTGCTTTGCAGCTGCAGCACATGGACTTAGCTTTTCCATTCTGGAAAGAGACACAGCACAGCACACATGAACAAGAAAAGCTTTGGTTTCAGTAGTGCAGGGCACAATGATGAGAGAGAGATGCAAGAGAGAAATTGGTTGAGAAAGTCTGTCCACTGAATAAGAGAAGGCTACAAAAGAGCACAAGGGGAAAAAAGGGAAGGGCAGCTGGAAGCTGGTGTTAGGACAGAACTGAATTAAAGACGTCTCAGGGTCTTTATTAGGTGTAGTAAGCTTCTTCTAGACAATAAAGGGTTTCTTTTTCCACATACAGGCAATTATGGGACAGTGGAATAAAGTACAGCTCTCAGCAGTGAGATTGCAGATAACCCACTGAACCCTGCAACAGGAGAATAAAGCTCATTGCAGGCTGTTGGGGAGGGGAGGAGTAGGAAATGCAGCCTTAAACTGAGGGTTGTTCCAGGCCAAAGGGATACTGGGACAGAGCTCTGGAATCTGCTGCAAGCAGACCCCAGCCTGGCCTTTAGCAAGGCTCCTGACCTTCAGAAATATCTGTGCAACAGAGTTTTGACACAAAGCTGCCCAAGTTTGGATGGATTTGGGTGACAGAGAGATAAAAGCTCTTCAGTTTTACTCGGGGCCAGTATCAAGATCAACATGAACAACATCACTCAGCCATATACAAAACAGTGTAATGCAATAAAAATTCCCCTCCACCACTCTCCCATTCCATCCCATGCATGGAGCAGTGCTCCCTTTCCCTCAGGCTCTTCCATCCTGTCCATCCAGGATGTCCCCACCTCAGTGACCGTGTCTGTGGGGCTCAAAACCTGCAGAGGATGGCTGGGGGCACACCCTGCACCACATTGATCCTTCACTAACTTGAAAGGGAGCAGGCAGCATCTGTTTTATCACTGCAGATATTGCAATATGACAGGGTATGGTTGTTATTTCAGTGGAACTGAATCATTGATGAGTTGCCTCACAGAGCAGGTAAGGCTGTGCCTGACTGCAAACCACCCTCCTTGTCAAACCCACAGCAGCCTCATTATTCCAGCATAATTTAGGCTGTATCACTTCAGAAGGTGTTTGAGATTTAAAAAAAAACCAGCAAAAACAGGTGCTCTTATGTGAAGATGAAAGTGCTCAATCAGCAGAGATGAGGAGGGCAGGGACAGCAGTTTGCCACAGTGGCATAATCCAGTGGGCAGTAGAATCCTATGGAGCCAACACTGCAAAAAATATTCTGGCAACCTGGGAATTGTGCTTTGGCAAGGGTTTAGCACAGGTTTGGTATGAGTTTGGCTGTCAGATTTTACCCAAGCCATGGGGGGGGAGGGCATGAAATCTGCAGCTATTTTTCAGGCCTTTAGCAAGCCTCCCATAATTTTTCTACCAGCACTCCTATTCATTAAATGATGATACAGGCTAGAGAGTCCTGCTTCTGCTCATGTCTCTGCAGATGCTGACAACATCACCTGCTTCACCCCAGCAGGGCTGCGTGCCCTGAGGATGCCAGCAGCAGAGGCACAGCTCCACTTCAGCTGCCTGACCCAGCTGCACAAGCAGGATTATGTCTTTCTGGGCCTCGTTGGCTTCTGCATATTCCTTGCTGGCACCATGGCAGCCTGGCTGGCCGGTGTCTGTGCTGTCATCTACGAGGCCCATGCCTCAAAGGGAGAGGAAGAGGAGGAGGAGGAAGAGGAAGACACAGCCACTTAGAATCAGCCCTTCTGAGCTCCCATTGTGGGAACTAAAGGCAGGACCTTCCTGCCTGATTTCCCATGTTGTCCCACCCTAGATTTTTTTTGTTGGTGGTGGTTTTTTGGGTTGGTTTTATTTTTTGGGGGTTTGTTTTTTGGTAAGTGAAATAAAACTGCAAGAGAAGGAAGTATCTGTGCTCCAGTTTCACTTGCTGTGCTCTGGTTTCACTTGCTGTTCTTTACCCAGTCTTCTACCACTGGGACTCAGGATATTGGCAAAATATTCATTTTGGGCAGGTGTGAGAGGTGTGCACAGTGCCAGGCATTTCCACCTCCAACCTACCTTGGGACCACAGAACAGTAGGAACATAAGGACTGGCTTGAAAAGGTACTGAAATATGGGAGAGGTCCTGGCACTGTGCTGTAGCCAAGGAGGTCACCAGGCCCTTCCTGGCCAAAAATCCCAGCAGGGCTTACAGGGATCAGCCTACACAGCTGGAGCCCCAGGGAATTACTGGATTGTTAGAGCCCCAGGAAATCCAAGAACTTCCAGCTTTGGAAAGGCAAAGAGATTAAAACCAGGACTTTTAGGAGCCCAGGATCCCACTGGTTCTTCCTTTCTTTCTCATTACACTGGTGACAGCAAAAGAACCCTCTGTGCTTCTGCAGTGCAGCCAGACCGCCTGTGCCTCCACCGTTGTATGAACTGGAAAGTCCAGCTCTGCTTTTGTGTCACACAGTCCTCAAACTGGAATGTTTTATAAAGTAAAAATATTGCTTACACGCTCTCCAAATATTCTCGGAAATGGGTTGTGTGTCCATACCAAAGTGTCAGAGTTACATCCACAGGGAGATGCAAGATCCTCGTTACCACCAGCGCTGGGAATTGCCAAGGGAAGTATCTGCTTACATGACCGTGAAAAATGTCAATCACTTGGTTTTAAAATTTTAAAAGTTTAAGGATAATAAAATGGTTATAAAAATAGCAATATAATTTAATTAATAATAATTTGGATAATTTGGATTAGGACAATATGAGACAATAGAAACAAAGAGTTATGGACAGTCCAGGTACCTTTTTCTGGGCAAAATAAGCCCAAAAAGGACCCACATTAACAGAGGATTAACCCTTAAAAGCAATAACCTGTTGCATATTCATACACCTCATCCATAATGCATAAATTCCATTCAAACACAGGATTCTGTCTGGTCAGTGTCAGCTTCTTCCTCTCAATCCTGATGGCATCTTCATGACTGAGCAAGGCAGGAAGAAGTTCGTTTCTTCTGATAAGGGAGCAATAAATTCTCTTTCTCTGAAAGATTCAGGTGTCCTGTGGCTGCTATCTCGCTGTGAATCCTTTCTTTAAAAAAATATCTTACATAGCATAGTTTCTATTTTATCATTTTGTTATAACCTAAAGCTATATTTAACACACTACTTAAGAAAACTAATGCAGCATAACTTTCTAACAGAACACATATAATATTCCTTTTAATATTTGCGAAAAACCAATCGTAAAATACGCATTTTTCACGATGACCCAGCACAGCAACTCCACGTGTGAAACACACTGCAGGGTCTGCTGAGCTAACAGGGGAAACCAGGAGATTTCAGCAAGCACGGTGTGAATTACCAAGCTCAGAGCTATTAAACTGTAAACGGCGCATGGGTAAAATGGCAGGAAGGGTACGGGGGACAGGCTGAGGACACAGCGAACCCCTCATCAGCGATCCCCACCCCCTCGGCCCTCGCAGCACGAGGCCGAGCGCGCCGGGCCGAGCGCGGGCCCCGCCCGCGGGCGCTGCTGCTGAGGGGACGGGCCCGGCACCGCCCCCGCCCCGGCTCCCTCCGCATCGCGGCTCCGTCCCGCCGCTGCTCCGCGCCGCGCCGAGGGTGAGTGCGGGCCGGGGGGCAGGGGGTGCGCCCAGGGGCAGCTTATCCTCAGGGAAAACGCCCTGGACGCCTCCCAGCCGGGGGAGGCTGCGGGGGAAGGGGGCAGCGGGACGAGCAGGCCGAGCAGGGCTCGGCCCGGCCCCCGTTTGTCGCTCTGCCGGCTCGAAGGGCTGAGCTTACGCCGGCTAATGCAGTCCGAATCCACGCGTGGGGCTGTTCGAGGAGCCTTAAGGCGCTTTGCTGACTCACAGCAGCGGCAGTGTTGTGGCAGAGTTGGGAAGGACCCTTTTTCCCCCGCCGCTCTGTGCCCTGTCATGCTCCAAAATCTCGTGTCTGTGGCTCCCGACGGAAACATCGCAGGGTGAAAAGGGAGAAATTGAGTTTTGTGCACCGTGACAGCAAAGGCCTTGCGGCTGCGGGCAAAAGTTGCTGAAACGCTCCGGGCACCACAATCCGGAAAGGACCGTGGGAGTTCCTGGTGACTTTGAAGTGATTTATATGGCACTAAATTACGGGAGCAAAGGCTTGAGGCACGCTCCGATATCAGTCGTGTAAAAGTAGGAGTTTTATGACACACCCGGTTTAATGCTTTGCCGTGTGCTCTTTGCTCCCAAGATAAACCCCCAGATTATAACTTCGTGCTGGAAGGCAAAATGCCCGGTTCTCCAACAACCTTGCAATTTTGAAGGGGAAAATGTGACCACCAACCTGCTCTACGTGTTCTGTTTTCAGTGTATCACCTGTCAGGTGCTAACCTCAATTACAGGTGCATGCAGCTGGCTTTTCTTCATTACTTCAGGGTTTTAATATTCTTACTGATAATTGTTTACCTCACTTCCTGTGGACAGAGCCAGCTCTTGTCTTCACCTTGCTCCATCGATGATAATCCTTTGCAAATGAGAAATAAAACCCTCTAGTCCCCAAAAATCCCTTGGGGGGGGGGGGGTGCAAGAGGAAGACTTTGCAGCAGTTCCCTGAGGTGCCCTGTTTTTTTTTCCCCACACTGACAGATTGTGCTGGTGGGTCAGTGCAGGGAGGCACCAAAACCTCACTACATCGTGGAGGCACCATCTGGAGACAGGCACCAGCTGGGGTTTGGTTGGGAGAATTATCTCCGTGCTCTAGGGAGGTCTCTGCTGTCTTTTGCTGGGCTGTGTCATGCAGCACCCTCCAGGCTCACCCAGACAGGCATCTGAGGTTTGGGGTTGTGCAAGATGGTTGTGGGGAAGGGCCCTTGTGCTCTCTGGCAGCAGGGAGGGAGCTGGAGTGCTCTGTGTGGAGTAGAGCAGGCTGAGCAGGAAAGAGTGAAAATGTGGAATGTAGGGCAGCATGGCAGAGGCTGCAGGGTGCACCTTCTGCCCCATGCTTCTGTCTCAGGCCTGCATGAGGGAGCACAGAACCATTAAACAAAAGCCACACAGGCCCTGGTGTCCCCTGGCCGCTGGGGCAGATGTCTGTAAATGCCAGTAGCTGTGTGTTGTTGGAGCTGTTCACCAGTTTGTGACTCTGAGAGGCTTCCTGGGAGCTGCAGGGCTGAGCATCAGTCATCTGGCCAGTGGCTCTACCCAGATGGGTTCAGTTATCATTGCTGAAGTGCTGGGTTCTATTAGTATTTTATATGAGGATGACCTCATATAAATATAATATAAATATAATTAATCATTGTTGTAGGCCAGCTCCTTCCAGCTCAGGGGATTTCTGAGCCAGGTTCTGTTCTAACTCCCAACTTACCTTTTACTCCCAGAACTTGCCCAGTTTCCTGTTGAATTTATGCGAAGTGCCTGCACTCACAATGTCCCTTGGCAAGGAGTTCCACAGGTGTGGTTCCCAGTGCATGAAGAAACATCTCTCTTTAGGGAACAGGTTGGAAATAAACTGACTTCATGTGGTGGCCCTAGCTCTGGGGCTGAAAAGGCCTATGAGTTTCTGCCCAGGCTGCACTAAGGTTCTCCAGACACCATTTCCCACCAATGCTTAGGTGATTTTAAGCCTTGCTTGACAGGAACTATGCAGAGAATTCCTGATTTGTGCAAGTACAGAAAGGTACAAAAGGTATAAGTTCCTTCAGCCAGTTCCCTGTGCTGGTAGCTCTTGGAGTCCAAGCCCAGCAACTCTTCCATGCACGTATTTCACGTGGTGCCACTTCCCCAAGCATTCACAGGCTCCCTTTCTCTGGCAGCACCACGATGGCTGTTCTCTCCAAGGAGTATGGCTACGTCATTCTGACTGGGGCTGCCAGCTTTGTCATGGTCACACACCTCGCCATCAACGTGAGCAATGCCCGCAAGAGGTACCGTGTGGAGGTGAGTGCTCGGGCATGGCAAGCTTGCTGCCACCTTGATCAGTTTGGGGTGACTTGCTGACAGCTCCTGCCCCACCACACAGATGTAGAAGGGATGGAGCTGCTAAGGGCTCTCCAGAAGGCATAACACAGCTTGGGATTTGGGGCATCAAGCTGAAAGAGCTTGGCAGCACTGATGGGCAAGAAACTGCTCAGCCCTTTTTCCCTGCAAATAAGACTTGATGCAGCACTGGAGGGAAAGGGGTTGTAGTGGCACAAAAGTGACAGGAAGGTTTCTCAGACCTGGGGGGAGCATGTGAGCGCTGTCACAAATCTTTCAAGTGACCTTCCCTCAGCATCTGTTGGGGAGCCATTATGGCAGGCAGAGCTGTGGGCTGGGTGGGGACAGCTGTGAGTCAGGACCGTGGCATGCAGTGGCTGCTGTGCCACTTGGCTTCAGCACAAACCACTGCTCCTTTGCTCTTTCACCACCTCACTCATGGAAGTGACGAGCAGGGGTGAGCACGAGGGCAGCTCCAGCTGCCTGTTGGGCTGATCCCATTCCTGCTGCATCAAGTCAGGATTGGAGCAAGTGGAGCCAGTGTGTGTGGTGCACAGAGGGCTGCATTTGAGGCCTGGGGAAGCCTCTGCAGCCAGCAGCAGCTCCAGGAAGGCAGTGGTGCACAGAGGGCTGGATTTGAGGCCTGGGGAAGCCTCTGCAGCCAGCAGCAGCTCCAGGAAGGCAGTGGTGCACAGAGGGCTGGATTTGAGGCCTGGGGAAGCCTCTCCAGGAAGGCAGTGATGCACAGAGGGCTGCATTTGAGGCCTGGGGAAGCCTCTCCAGGAAGGCAGTGGTGCACAGAGGGCTGCATTTGAGGCCTGGGGAAGCCTCTCCAGGAAGGCAGTGGTGCACAGAGGGCTGCATTTGAGGCCTGGGGAAGCCTCTGCAGCCAGCAGCAGCTCCAGGAAGGCTGTGACCTTGAACAGAGCTTTGTAGGCCCCAGGGCAGGCACAGGCTCTAAGCTGCCATTGCAGGCTGGTGTTGCAAGCACCCATGCAGCTCTGGGCTCCTGGGGAGAGGAGCTGCAGGCCTCCCTTGCTGATGCTTTGGTGCTGGTTTATTGTTTGGCAGTACCCAACCATGTACAGCACGGACCCTGAAAACGGGCAGATGTTCAACTGCATCCAGCGTGCGCACCAGAACACGTGAGTGACACCTTTCAACAGGGGCCTGGGAACACACAGGGCTGGGGGTAGGGCCCAGAGCCCCAGAGGTGCTGCTGCCTCTGCTTTGGTCCAGGCTCAGCCTGCAGAGCTTAGCAGGAAGGCTGTGCTGGCTCCTTTCCATGCATTAAACTGTGGGATGGTGCCATGAAGCTGTCTCCTCTTCCCCAGTTCCCACCAGTTTGCTTCCATGGGTAGATGTTAAGATGTGAGGAATCCTGTTTCCAGAAGGTTCTGATTTGTTGTGCTGCCCAGGTCTCCCTGGGGAGAGGCCCAAGTCCACCCAGCTCCTATGGACAGGTTGCAGCAGCACATCAGAGGGGTGCTGGGAAGCACAACTCCTGGGGAATGTTTAGAGTGGCTCAGAGAACAAAATGGAGAGGGTGGGTGGGTGTCCTGGGAGAGAGGCACAGGCTGGGAGGAGCCCCTAAAACTGTGTGTGCTCAGATCTCTTCTTTCCTCAGCCACAGCACTGAGCACAGAGACTCGTGATGAGCCCGAAATGCCCTTGGCAGGGAATGTTTGCAGTTTCTGCCCTTCTGGAGTTTTGTCTTTGTAAGCAACCTGAGCACAAACACAACCTCCTCACTTTTATTTTCAGATTGGAAAGTTACCCTGCCTTCCTGTTCTTTTTAGGCACTGGTGGAGTCTACCACCCGGTAAGTGATGCAGGACTCTGCTCTGGCTCCCTGACCTGGGCAAGGTGGGGGGCAGGAGGCCAGGACAGCCCCTTCAGTAGCCACATCACACTTAACAGCAGTGCCCCTTCTTAAAATTTAGTTGTAGAAGGCCTTCTGCAGGAGAATCACAAGTAATAAACTCATTACTGCTGTTTGAGCTGTTAGAGCCCTTCCCCTAAAGGTGCCTTGTTAGACAAAGCAAAGCATTTGCAGCCTCCAGTCACTGAGTGGGAAGAATCCCTTCAGCCCAGTTTTTCCAAGCTCTGCCAAAAGAAGTCAACAAGAGCTTGGGTTATTTTTAACTGAGAGATGCAGACATCTTGGGAGGAGACAGGCACATGGGAGAGGCCAAATCCAGTAGCTCTGTCTTTGCCATCAAAAGACAAATTAGGTCTTTCCTGAAGACAGACTCCTTTTCCAAAAGGGAAGGAAGCAGCGTAGCAAATGGGAGCCACACTGGAGTGAGCTCTAAATGAAGAGTCAAGGTGGAAGTTTGGAACACCTGCTGGAGGCAGTGGAGCAGGTCTTGGAGCAGCAGCTGCCTCCACCATCCTGCTCCTTGCTGTGGCTCACTGAAGTGGCCAGGGGTGAAATGAGATTGAACACCTGGTTGCCTGCACAACTTTGCTCAAGACTCCAAAGCCTTTTAATGCTTCTCCTTTCTCTGCAGAGAGTGGCCGCAGGGCTTGGCATGACCTGGATCCTTGGGAGGCTCATCTATGCCTATGGCTACTACACGGGAGGTAGGACTGTGCCCTGCAGCACACACTGTTGACACTCAGGTCTCCTACAGTGACCTCAGGAGTTTGCTCCCAGCCAGGTGTGGAGGAAAGGGTGCAGATCTACAGGCTGCCAACACTGCAGCATGCTCTTCCTGCTCTTGGGAAGAGCTCTCCTCCAGCAGGAATGCCTACCCTAAGAGGCCTGAGCTGTTTTGCCCTGGGGATTTCCCTTTAGTTCCTGCTCCCTCTTCAATCTCCAGGCTGGGCTAGTCTTTCAGTGAACTGACAAATTCTGATTTCTTTTTCCAGAACCCAAAAACCGAAGGAGAGGGGCCTTTGCTTCCGTGGCACTCCTTGGGCTGGTGGGCACAGCTGTCTATGCAGCCTATGAGCAGCTGGGCTGCCAGCTCATCTGCAGAGGCTAAAGGGACTTTTCTTCTGTTTTCTTTTACAACACTTGGCTTCCTGCGGTTTTTTTTTCCTTTTCTTTCTCAATAAAAGGAAGTTGTCCATTCTGTATTTTCATTCTAAAGTTACAGAGGGTTTTCTTAAGAAGCTCTGCAGAATGCTAGAACTACTCTGGTTTTGTAGGACTACAGAAATCTGTCTGTCAGGCAGAGATGTTCCTTCTAGCTTTTATGATTTTAGTGATCAAAAAGCCACCTTGCAGCTCATTTAACTCATACAGCAACAACCCCATTTCTGGATCCCTCAATTAATGTCACACTGAGAATTTGTTCCAGAGTAAGTATTTATTTGATTGCTAAAAAAAGACATAAGAAAACAATTGAAATTGTTGCTTCATCATGTGTATAAAGAACAGTAAGTTTACAGGAAGGAAGTGAGATAGCTTTCACTATTCTGTGCTGGAGCTCACCACCACTCTTGTGTGGAGGTGATTCTCAGGGCCAGGCCTGGCCCAGGCAGCATCAGCCAACCCTCCCCACAATGTTGTGTCCCACTTGTAAGGGACAGATAGAAAAAACCAAAAGTTGAGGTTACCAAGGGTCTAGAGGGAATAAACAATGATGCATTTAAGGCTTTTACGTGGTTACAGAACAGACAGGGTCAGTCAGGATAGTTACAGGGTATAAGTGTGTCCAAGAGCTCATAGCTGCATCGAGTAGGGTCCTAAGCCAGAAGTGAAGCTGATGGAGGGTGGAAGGCAATGGCAATGAAGGCACTCAGCCTGGAAGCCTCTGGTAACACCTCTGTGCCTGCAGGAGCTGCTGCCAAAAGCCAGATTGGTGCCTCCTGCTCTGAGCTTCCCCCTGTCCACCAGAGCTGAGCCCTGTGTGTCCAACCCTCCCCCTGCAGGAGCAGGGTGGCTGAACGCTGCTCCAGCTCAGCTTCCCCCCAGGCACTGACAACTATAGGGAACTTTATTGCTGTGTACATGATCCACATCTCTGGCTGGCAGCAAAGAGCTGCCTGATGCTGCCCTGAGCAGGCCCCAGAGGCACTAGAACACAGACTCCACATCCCCCATCTCCACACAGACAGTCTTCAGCTGCGAGTAGTACTCGATGGCTGCCCGGCCGTTCTCCCTGCCAAATCCTGCAGGGAAGAGCTGCAGTGAGGACACAGCTCCAGGCAGTGCCAGTGGCCACTTGCAGCCCCTGGAGCTGGCAGGTACCAGGGGAGGTCACACAGAGCTCACCTGAGGACTTGTATCCCCCAAAAGGCAGCTCCACTGGGCTGACGTTGTAGTTGTTGATGAAGCACATCCCAGCCTTGAGAGCAGCCACTACCCTGTGAGCCTTCTGGATATCCCTGCAGGAAAAGGGCAATTCAGCTGGACTCCCTCCTTCCCTGCCAGGCAACACCCACTGGAGAAAGGCCAGCAGGGCTTTTTGGAGTCCAACCAGCCCTACTCTGCCTTTGCCTGCTCAAAGGAGGCAGCACCAATTCCCAAGGATGCTCCAAGTGCATTCAGTTCCAGAGGGCAGGACAATACAGCAATACAGAGTGGGGCAAGCAGCCAACAGCAGCACAGCAGGCTCCTGGTGCATCCTGGAGGGGCAGGAAGGCAGGCAGCAGGCCAAGCCAGGCTGGGAGGAACCCAAGGGACAGCTGGGCCACCCAACACTTGGGGGAAAAATGGGAGATGTGCAGTCATTTACAGATTTCCCTTTTGGCAATCCCTTGCCTCAGCTTTTCTGAAAGAGGATACCCATGCCCAGGCACTGCAAGAGGAGCAGCAAATCACTGCAGTATTTCAGTCCCCAGAATGATTCCACAACACTGCCCATCATACCTGGTGAAGACACCACCTGCCAGGCCAAATTTAGTGGCGTTGGCTCTCTCCAGAACCTCCTCCTCCGTGTCAAAGGGCAGGATGGCCATGACAGGCCCAAAGATCTCTTCCTTCACACACGTCATGTCATCCTTGCAGTTCCCTGGAAGCGTGGCAGAGCACAAGTGCTTCAGGAGGAAGAGCAGCAGCACAGCCTGTGCACTCAGCAACCCACACAGCCTTGGAGACAGCCCCCAGCATGGCAGAGCAGCCAGGCACACCCTGCACCTCAAAAGCACCAACAGCACAGATTTCCCTGGATGCAGTTCTTGGAAGCCTCAGCTCTCTCTAAGACCCCCATGCAAGTGTCCATCCATGCTGGGGCCATCACAGAGCCAGGTAACAAAGCTGAACTCATTTCTCAGGAGAAATCCCACAGCATCCACGGTGCCATGGCTGAGATGGAGCCTACCTAACACACAGGGCCGCATGTAGTAGCCATTCTTCAGCTTCGGGTCGTCTGGCACGTACAGGTCCCCACCACACAGCACCTCTGCCCCCTGCAAAAGAGCCAAGAGAGGAAGGGATGCAGGCACATCCAGGAGCATCCTGCCCAGCTCTGGCTGCCCCTTGGCCTATCCCAGCAGGCTCTGCTCAAACATTTGTCCCCATCTTTCTTTAAGTCTCTGTTATGTACTGAAATCCTGCAATCAGCTGTCCCCAGAGCCTTCTGCCCTCCAAGCTAAACCACCCCAACTCTCAGCCTTTCCTCTTGTGTTTTTCCTGTGCTGAGGATTCCAGAGCTTGAAGTGGTGTCTCAGCAGAGCAGGTCAGAGGGGCAGAACTCCCCCTCACCTGCTGCCCACACTGCTTTGGATGCAGCCCAGGGCACTGGGGGTTTCTTGGTGCCAGCACACATGGCTGGGGCATGTCCAGCCTCTCATCCACCAGCGCTCCCAAGTCCTTCCTTGCAGGGCTGCTCCATCTGCTCATCCCCCAGCCTGGATTGGTAGCAGGGGTTGCTCTGACCCAGGTGCAGCACCCTGTACTGGGCTCAAATCACCTCCCTGTCCTCCATGTGCCTTAACACAACTCCAGGAGGGTCTGTTCCATCATCTTTGCACAGTCACAGCAGTGAGGCTGATGGGTCTGTAATTCCCAGGCTCTTGTCCACCACCCTTTTAGAAAATGAGTGTTTTTCCTTTTCCAGTCACTTGGGACTTCACCTGACTGCCATGACTTCTCAAGTATCATGGAAAACAGCACAGCAACTACATCAGCCAATTCTCTGAGGACCCAGGGATGCATCCCATCAGATCCCACAGACTTCTGTGTCTAGTGGTCCAACACACCCACTGAGTAAACCAAAAACAACCAAAAAAAACCAGCTTAACTGGGAAGGCACAGGGCAGGAGGCCAGCTGGCAGTGTGTTTGTCCAACAGGAGAGACATTTCAGGGCAGGCACAAGGCAGCATCACAATCTCACCTGCTCCTTGGCCTGCTTGATAAAGCCCTGCACACGATTCAGGTGGGGCCGGTTGATGAGGGCTCCCATCCGCGTGTCCTCCAGAAGAGGGTCTCCAATTTTGATCTTCTGGGTGCGTTTCACCACCTCCTTTGTGAAGGTATCCAGGATCTTCCTCTCCACAAACACCCTGGTGCCATTGCAGCACACCTGGGACACAGGACAGGCAGCTCAGAATAGAAACACAGCACTCCACAGTCCTTCCCTGCTTGGGTCCTGCTCTTGGAAAAGCCCCTCCATAGCTGCTGCAACTGCTAATTTGTCCCTGGGGACAAGGAACACAAGGAGATACCCTGGGGCTGTGACTGCACTGAACAGTCCTTGCTGGACACCGTGGTTCTGATGCCACCAGGTGGCAAAAACGTATCAGGTCACCAGCAGCAGAGACCTTGAGCTGACTCCTGAATTCCTAGAAATGACCCAGCTGAGCAAATTTGCCAACAGGATTACACAAAACCTGCAGCACGGGTGGAGATCCCAAATTTGGGAAGGACAGAAGCCTGTTCTCAGGCTCAGCACACCAGGCTGGAGCCTGCTGCCCCTCCAGGGGACACCAGCACAGCTTCTCCTGAGCTGTGAGTGCCAGACTGGTGCCCAGGGCACAGGAGCAGCTGTGCTGAGCTGGCTGCTTAGTGCCAGGGAAGGACAGGACACTGGCTAAGTGTGTCCCGTGGCTAAGGCACACTGCTGGGACATTGCTCAGGCTCCTTCCAGGGCATCCCTTCTGACAGTGCCCCAGGAAAGGTGTGGCAGGATGGGAGCCCCAGGGCATCCCTCACTTACAGGAGGTCACAGGCTGGCCCCACTCCCACACACCTCGCCCTGAGTCAGGAAGTTGGCCATGAGGGCTCCCTTCACAGCATTCTCCAGGTCAGCATCTGAGAAGATGATAAGGGGGGATTTGCCCCCCAGCTCCAGGGTGACTGGCTTTATCCCTTTAGCTGCCATCTCCATGATCTGAGGGGAACAAGGACACAAGAGACAAGTGATCCACTGGCCAAGAGGAGGCTGGGGGGGAGAGGCAAGAGAGACCCAAAGGACCATTCACCAACAAGAGAAGCAGCACAAAGGGCAAGATGGGCTCCCCTAGATGTGGTGAGTTCAGACTGAGGACAGCCTCAGATGGTTTGGGGGTTGTTTTTTTACAGATAAAGCCAACAAAGCCTGGAGAGGCATTTGCAGGAAGTCTCGTGCTCAGTGTAAGCTGCAGGCAGCTGTAGCTGCCATCTGTCACTGCAACCCACAGGTACACAAATGTAGGGAATATTCATGGGACATTTCCCCTCCTTCAGCTCACAGTTTATTCCCAAAAGTCTTTCTTTAATTTTGGAATAATGAATTGAGGGTAAGAAACTCACAGAAACTATCCCCTTGCTTAAAAAACAGTAGGGTGCATGCAGCTTTAGTGCTTTATAGCAGCCAGAACCACATTTTTGTAGTGCTGCTGTTTCATGTACTCTCCTCCCAACATCAACACCCACCTGAGCAGTTCAGAGACTTCACTGCAACCAGGGGCCAAGCAAGTGAAGCTGTCCAAGGGGTTTCTCTGCCAAGCTCATGCCCAGCAGGTTAACTGGATCCCCAGCATGACCCTGTATGTGCTGCAAGCTCCTTGCCCAGCCCCAAAAATGATGCCACACTCACAAGCCCCGTGCAGAAAAGCTCAAGGAGGTATCAACTACAGATTGATTGGAGTTGATACAAGCCTTGTCTCAAGGTGTCTTTACCTTCATGCCAGTTGGCACACTGCCAGTGAAAGAGATTTTGGCCACATCTGGGTGCTGGCAGAGGAGCTGGCCCGTGGCAGCCCCACCCTGCACCACGTTGAAGAGCCCCTTGGGCACTCCAGCCTCTGTGAAGATCTCTGCCAACCTCACCACAGAAATAGGGGTGAAGGGTGAAGGCTTGAAGACCATCGCATTGCCTAAGGGAACCCAGACACAGGCAAGGTGGGGTTAACACCCAAACTGCTTCAGGGAAGAAACAAAAACAATCCCCACCCCACACTGTGAGTTTGTCTCAACAGAGCCCAGAAGTTTCCCCCAAAAAAGAAGGAAACACTTTTAGTTGATCACTGCTGCTGGGGAGAGGCTGGGGGAGATGGGGCTGCTGGTCTTGCCCTGCAGACATTTCCAGAGACCTTCCCCATCTGGTACAAAGCCAAGCTATTGTGCTTTTCTGGATTCACTCCTAACCTCTCAACATCTGACATCTTCCTCCTTCCATTTCCCTTCCCTTTCTGCCAGAGTAACAGCCTGAACATTCTGCTAATCCTTCAACACTTCAAGGTAATTGTAGAATCCATCCCAGAGATCACTGTGCCCCACAGGATCACTTGGCTTTGAAGAGACACTGGGGTGGGCAGGAAGGCTCCATTACCACAAGCCAAGGCTGGGCCAGACTTCCAGCAGGCAATCTGGAAAGGGTAATTCCAGGCTCCAATGCCAACACACACCCCAAGGGGCTCTCTCCGAGTGTACCCAAAGGATCCCCCGGGAAGCTGGATGTGTTCACCTGCAAAGAAACAGCCAGAGGGTAGAAAAGAGCAAAGTCCCTTCTTGTCTGTCAGAGCCCCCAGGGGTCAGGTCTGGCTTTGCCTGGGAGCAGAGACACAGTTGTACCCCAACAAGCTCACAGAAGGTGAGTGAGTGCCCACAGAGCATGGCAGCATTGGGCAGAGACCTCTCAGAGCCCTTCCAAGGTCTTCAGGAATGGCCCATCTCTCAGGGAAATCAGCAGCAAAGATGGCTTTGTGCCACTGGAGTTACCAGGGAAGGTGGGACAGAGAGCAAAGAGCAAACTGCAGTAACTCCTCACCCGCCAGAGATCCTGCCAGCCCTGCGTAATACTCCAGGCACTGCCAGGATATGTCGATGTCCACTCTGGCCTCAAAGATGGATTTCCCATTGTTGATGGTCTCCATGGTGGCAATTTCCTCCCTCTGCTCCTGTGAGCAGCACAGGACAGAGACAACATGTTAGAGAAGCCTGGAGCAGAACCCCACAAGGAGACAGCTGCTTCACGAGCACACAAACCCCAAACAAGATCCTGCCATGAGAAACGGTCATCTCCAAAAGGGACATTCCCAACTGCTGTTTATCAGTGTCCCCATGGTGATGAGTGCAGGGCAATGTCAAAGGGAAAGCTGCAGGGGTTCACTGCTGGTCCAGTCTTGTTTAACATCCCTGTTTATCTAAAAGATGAACAAACATGAACTTAGAAGCTGGCTGGCAAACAATGATAGAATTCGCAGAACTGAACTGGGAAGAGCAAACAGCAAGATCAGGATGGAACCAGAGGCCAGTGAAGAGGGACAAAGCAATGCAACTGGGAAGCATCCTTTAACAGTCCATCTCCCAGGCAGAAACATCACCCTGCTCTGGAAGTCTGGAAAAAGCAAAAGTTTGCCATAAAGGAAAGTTTTCTCATGACTTATACACACTGGGGAAAGTCTGGGTTCTTACAGATGTGTAAGAACTTAATGGAGATTAACTTGATGGAGATTGATGCTCAAGGACCTGTTATCTTGGAAAGGAGTCTGTGTTAAACCTCACTTATGTGCATCCTCCCCATGTGTATTATCTGACAGATAAAAACCAGTACTCCTACTTTCTCTTATTGCCAGGACACATTCCAGTCATGTAACAACAGCCTCCGACAAGCCAAAAGTTCAGCCATGCCAGTTATGCAATTTCAGCTTTGAAACTGCATGCAGTGAAATTTAATCTTTGGAGCTGTTAAAAGAACCACAAAGCCTGCAAGATGCCAAATGGGTCGCTTCAGTTTTATGCTGTCTAACAGAATTCAGCTGAGAAAGCACACACTGGCCTTGAATCCAGTGATAAGGCCAAAGCTGCAGGCACGGATGCTGACTCCAGTGATAAGAGCAAAGCCCTGCCTGAGACAGCCTTCTGTCTCTTCTGGCCAAAGGTGGGCTTTAACTCCTGAGCAACTCCTGGAGCTCTGCAAGTCCTGCTGAAGCCCCCAGGAGCCACAATAACCCACAGGGAAGCTCAGAGACAGAACCACCCCTGTTTGCCCCCCAACATACCCGAATAATTCTGGCAGCCTCCAGCATCACTCGGCACCGCTCCATGCCTGACATCTGACTCCATATTTTAAAGGCAGCTTTTGCACTCTGCACAGCCAGATCAACTTCCTTCTCCCCAGAGCAGGGCAGCTTGCACAGCACACGACCTGGGCACGTTTTGAACAGGGAATAAATGAGATGGAAATCTCAGAAAAGGGGCACAGAACGTGGCTTATTTGCACCAGACCCCACATACTTCAGTCAAGCCACCTATACCAGGCACAGGATTTCCCACTGAAACCCACTGATTTGTAATCAGCCAGAGAAGAGGTGCTGCAATTCTGCTGGTTCCAATTAAAAGAGCTGAATTTCCCCACAGTCGTGTTCTGGTTACTAATTACCTGCAGTTGCTACAAAATCCCTGGCTTTTCCAGTTGAGTTTGTTACACTTCTACCACCCTCTTCAAGACTCTCGTTACACATTCCCCAAGAGGGTTAAACACTTAGAAACGATTCTGCTGAACGCTACACACTGATAACTACAATTACATAACTACAGAGATATTTAAATCGGGGGGGGCTTGCCAAAATCGGGCAGTGACAGAGGGAAAGCTGATTTCTGCGCGAAGAACGGCGATGGCCAAACACTGAGGCAGAGCTCAGCCACTACAGCAGGGCGGCTGAGGGGCAGCCGGACATCGCATATGTGACACCCGGGTGAAAGCCGAGGACACCGGGCCCTGCAGGCACAGAGCTCTCCCAGCCCGCGGAGCTTTCCCCGGTCGGTACCTGTGGCCGGCTCGAACACCTCCTCCAGCTGCCCGCCGTCGGCGGGCTGGACGCGGGCTCCCGCGCGGTAGTTGAGGGGCTGCTGCACGGTGAGGGTGCCGGTGGCGGAGCTCATGCTGGCGAGGCCGGGAGCGACTGAGCGCAGCCGGGGGAGCTGGAGGAGGAGGCTCGGGAGCCGGGACTGTGCCAACATCGGCGGGATCCCGTGAGGCGCCGCGGCCGAGAGGCGCCGCCTCTCCCTCAGACGCCTTTTCACCGTCAGGGCCCGCCCCGCCCGGGGCGTGCCGCTCGCCAGGCAGCCGGGCCCGATCCCCAGCACCCAATTAAGAGACGTTCTTAACATAAATTAACATGCCCATGCCGTTTATTACTCAGAAACAAAGGTCGCGTTATCTTCCGAGAGAAGTTTCTTGGTTGGATGAACGAACAACTGCTGGTGGAACCCTCGGAATGGATGATGGCGTCAATACTGCATAGCCGGGGTTCAGACGGGTGATGCCTGGTGCAGAATCCCTGTTGTCACCTCCCCAATGCAGGCTTGTGGCACTGGCCAGGCTTCCCGTGAGGGCTGTGCTTCAGGAGAACTTCCCTGCCTGAGGTGGGGGGCCAAGGAAGCCTCCGGCCTGCTTGGTGGCAGCCCGGGAGGGAGCAAGGCCGAGCATCTTCTGGATGTTCTGCAGGAGCAACGAGAGAGCACGGCAGGTCAGAGGGTGGCAAGTGTGAAAAACGCCAGCCACTAGGTTTTAAAATTTTAAAAGTTTAATTGTAATATAATGGTTATAAAAATAGTAATATAATTAGAGTAATAATAATTTGGATAATTTGGATGAGAACAATGAGGCAATAGAAACAAAGCGTTACGGATGTCTGGGTACCTTTTTCTGGGCAAAATAAGCCTGAAAAAGGACCCACGTTAACAGAGGATTAACCCTTAAAAACAATAGCATGTTACATATTCATACACCTCATACATGATGTATAAATTCCATTCAAACAAAGGATTCTGACTGGTCAGTGTCAAATTCTTCCTCTGAATCCTAATGGTGTCATCATGGCTGAGCGAGGCGGGAAGAAGTTCATTTCTTCTGATAATGGAGCAATAAATTCTCTTTCTCTGAAAGATTCAGGTGTCCTGTGGCTGCTATCTCAGTGCAAGTCCTTTCTTTAGAAAAAAGTATCCTACATAGCATAGTTTCTATTTTAACCTTATGTTATAACCTAAAACTATATTTAACACACTCCTTAAGAGAATTAATACAGCATCACTTTCCAACATAACACATATAATATTCATTTGAATATTCACAAAAAGCCAATGATCAATACAAATTTTTCACAGCAAGGGAAACAAAGAGCAAGAAATCCCGACTCTGCTCACAGAACATCTGGGGTTGGAAGGAAAGCTCTGGACATCATCCAGTCCAATACCCCAGCCAAGGCAGGGTCACCTGGAGCAGGTGACAGGAACACATCCAGGTGGGTTTGGAATGTGTCTGGAGAGGGAGACTCCACACCCTCCCTAGGCAGCTGTTCCAGTGCTCTGCCACCCTCATTGAAAGAATTTCTTCCTCACACTGAGGTGGAACTTGTTTAGTTCATGGCCACTGCTCCTCATCCTATTGCTGGGCACCACTGAAGAGTTTTGGCACCATCTTCTTGAAACCCACCTTTGAGATATTCGTGTGATAAGATTCCCTCTCGGTCTTCTCTTTGGACTAAACAGGCCCAGCTCCTGTAGTCTCTCCTCTTTAGAGATGTTCCAGACCCCAAATCATCTCTGTGGCCTCTGCTGGACTCTCTCCAGCAGCACAAGTAAAACCTCCCCACTTGTTTCAACAGATTCAGGTTCTCACCCACATAGTCTAAATCCATCATATATTGAACCTCTCTTCCTATGTGCTCAAGCAGCTCAGCATGGAGCCAGACAAGAATGGCTGGGCCATTCTTCCCCACAAAAGCCCAACAAAAGCCCCTGAACACCAAATCCATATTTTGGACAATGATTCTTTCCCATTTTCAGCTACACACCCCACAGCCAGCTGTCTTTACACACCCTATTTCCATAAAATACCATTGCAATTTAACTGCAGTGCAGGTTCCCAGCAGTGCTCATGGGCAGACTCTGCAGCCCTGGGTTTTCCCAAATTCCAGAAAGCACTGCTGGTGCCGGCCATGGGAGCTGGAGCCTCCTAATGCAGCTGGAATTTGGGACAGCAGCATGGCAACCAGAGCATGTGCCAAGTGCAAGTCAGGAGCTTAGGCCCAGAATTAACAGGAATGCCTGTTAATTGTTGTGCACACAGAACAATGGGGCACTGGAGACAGTGCAGGATAACAGGACATATGGAGCAAACCCCAAAACCTGACTATTGGGATGACCTCATCTGCATCTGAGCAGGGTGTTCCAGTGGAAAACAACAAACAGGGGAAGAGCTAATTAGCAGAGCCAGGCATAAGCAAAAAAAAAATCACAGCAAAATATTTAAATGTGAATGTTTTTCTTGATTTTTGTGAAATTTCTTTTAAATTTCACAACAGTGCAACTACAAAGAGCCCTCAGTTCTTTCAGTTTCATCCTCCTTCACTGTAAGGGAGTCAAGCTCAAGATGCTGCTCCTGCAGTGAGACACAGGGGAAAGAAGAAAACAACTGTGTCCTCCTTGTGTCACCACCTGAGGGCTGGCTATCAAGACAACAAAAAGAGGAAGGATTCTCTTCAAACCTGAGTGTCCTCTCCAAAATAACTGTCAGGAAAGGTCAGACAGCAAGGCACAGAGCTCTTGAGCTTATTTATCATGGAAGGAGAATAAACTAAAGAAGAAAAAGGGGGGGAAAAGGAAAAAAAGAGAGGGGGGGGAAACGGTGGGAAAAAGGGAGGGGGGAAAAGGGAGGAGGGAAGGGGGGAAGAAGGGGGAGGAAGAAAGGGGGAAGGAACAAAAAGGGGGGGAAAGGGGGAAAAAAGGGGGGAAAAAGCAGAAAAGATGGGGAAAAAAAGGGGAGGAAAGGGGGGGAAAAATGGGGGGAAAAAATGGGGGGGAAAAAAATGGGGGGGAAAAAAATGGGGGGGAAAAAAATGGGGGGGAAAAAAATGGGGGGGAAAAAATGGGGGGAAAAAAATGGGGGGAAAAAAATGGGGGGAAAAAAATGGGGGGAAAAAAATGGGGGGAAAAAAATGGGGGGAAAAAAATGGGGGGAAAAAAATGGGGGGAAAAAATGGGGGGAAAAAATGGGGGGGAAAAAATGGGGGGAAAAAAATGGGGGGAAAAAAATGGGGGGAAAAAAAGGGGGGAAAAAAGGGGGGAAAAAAGGGGGGGAAAAAAAGGGGGGAAAAAAAGGGGGGGAAAAAAAGGGGGAAAAAAAGGGGGGAAAAAAAGGGGGGGAAAAAAGGGGGGGGAAAAAGGGGGGGGAAAAAGGGGGGGAAAAAGGGGGGGGAAAAAGGGGGGGGGAAAAAAGGGGGGGGAAAAAAGGGGGGGGAAAAAAGGGGGGGGAAAAAAGGGGGGGGAAAAGGGGGGGAAGAAAAGGGGGGGAAGAAAAGGGGGGGAAGAAAAGGGGGGGAAGAAAAGGGGGGGAAGAAAGGGGGGGGAAGAAAGGGGGGGAAGAAAGGGGGGGGAAGAAAGGGGGGGGAAGAAAGGGGGGGGAAGAAAGGGGGGGGAAGAAAGGGGGGGGAAGAAAGGGGGGGAAGAAAGGGGGGGAAGAAAGGGGGGGAAGAAAGGGGGGGGAAAAGGGGGGGGAAGGGGGGGAAAAAGGGGGGGGAAAAAGGGGGGGGGAAAAAGGGGGGGGGAAAAAGGGGGGGAAAAAGGGGGGGGAAAAAGGGGGGCGAAAAAGGGGGGGCGAAAAAAGGGGGGGCGAAAAAAGGGGGGGCGAAAAAAGCGGGGGGAAAAATGGGGGGGCGAAAATGGGGGGGCGAAAATGGGGGGGCGAAAATGGGGGGGCGAAAATGGGGGGGGAAAAAAGCGGGGGGAAAAGCGGGGGGAAAAGCGGGGGGAAAAGCGGGGGGAAGAAATGGGGGGGAAGAAATGGGGGGGGGGGAAAAGGGAAAAAGCAGATAGTTTTGCAATTCCGCAGTAGCTAAAATAAGATAAAATCGAGGTTCATTTCAGCTGGAGATTATGA
Organism: Molothrus aeneus; assembly: GCF_037042795.1. Lineage (NCBI taxonomy): Eukaryota > Metazoa > Chordata > Aves > Passeriformes > Icteridae > Molothrus > Molothrus aeneus. The sequence goes on along the minus strand of NC_089654.1, from coordinate 28,706,987 downwards.
AAAGCAAGGCTTCAACCCACACACAAGGAACAGAAGAAGAGGAATTACATCACGTTTAGCCCATGGCATACATAAACCAGCCACTGGTTGATGTTCAGCAATTGAATGTGTATGAGAGCATTAACTCCTTGCTCTGGTTCCCCGCAGTGCTTCCTGGATCAAGGCACGGACAGAAAGGAGCAGCCAAGGGGCAGAGCAAGCACACCAGAGGGTGCTGCAGAGCCAGCAGGAGCCGTGTCCTGTCAGCCTCCAGCGGCTCACCCGCGGAGCAGAGATCCAGCAGGGATCCATGGCACCAAGGAAGCGTGCACTGCCTCCTCCCCGTTCCTTCTGGCAGGGAGAAAGAGGTGCTAAAGTCGTCTGTCTGAATTCCAGACTACAGACACTGTCCAGCATTACCCTTCCATGCAGTCTCCCCCTGCTCTGGAAGGCAGAAGGCATCACACACCAGCTCCAAAGCACGTTTTGCTGGACAGCAATCCTGAAATCTACACCTGGAGACACCAAAGATGGGGCAGGGTCCAGCAGAAACCTTGTCCTGTCTGCTGTGGGCCACACTGGACAAGGAAATCTGCTGAGCCTGCTTCCAACACTAGCATGATCATCACCCTCAGGAGCAAGGAGGGAAGAGTAAATATTTAGGGATCCAAATCCCTCATCTGAGCTCTTCTGGTCTTCCCTCAAATGACTGCAGGAAGCACAGGAGCTGCTCCTGCTGTGGTCTTCAAACCCAGAAGGGACCTTGGACAAGGCAGCAAGCAGCTCCCTGCCCTAGGACCAGGCTCTGTGGGAAAGCACAGTCCTGGCAGCAGGGATGATTGCTGGCTCCCCTTCCCACATTTGGTGATTTTTGGTGATTTTTTTTTTTGCTTCTCACTAAAATGTATTCCCAAAGCAGCACCCTTTGGACAGGTACTTTGCAGATGCTGCTACTCCTGGGGACCTGCTCCTGCTGTGGTCTTCAAACCCAGAAGGGACCTCAGACAAGGCAGCAAGCAGCTCCCTGCCCTAGGACCAGGCTCTGTGGGAAAGCACAGTCCTGGCAGCAGGGATAACTGCTGGCTCCCCTTCCCACTGGGAATACATTTTGGTGAGAAGCAGCCTAATCTACAGTTCAGATGTGTGTGAAAAGGAAGTGAGGAGCAGCAAACAGCCCAGGAACAGCAGCACATCCCTGTTCCCAACCAGCACAGGTGAAGGCTGGGAGCTCAGAACCAGGAGCAGCCACAGAGGATGTAACCCTGACACTGCAGCTCCCACCCAGCCCAAGAGCAGACTTTCCCAGCTGAAAACCCAACAGCTCAAGGACCCTTGGAAGGCCTCTCCCAGCAGCCCTCCTCTCTCCAAACAGGAAGGCAGGAGGAACTGGGGGACAGGATTTACGTGCCAGGGAGAGCTGGGAACAGCGCAAAGGAAGTTACTCACGGCGAGGTGACTATTTTGGGAGATGCTGGCCAGGTCACAGGCAGCAAAGCTTCCCAGTCAGTGTTTGAAGAGTTTCTCACCCCCACATGAAGAGAGTCCCTGATGCTGCTCCTGCCTGTCCCACTAATGTCACTTTAATCACCGCCCAGGCAGCCTCCCCTGCATTTCCCACCAGGTTGCTGTTTTTTCACACACACCCGAGTTCCTGCTCTACCTCTGAGCTCCACAGGAACATCTCTCTTCCCTGTCTTTGATGGTTTCACAGGCAGCTACAGGATTTAAAGAAAGACTGAGGGACTGTGGCCTCCTTTCTTTGTTCACAACCTTTTCCCTGATTTTGGTACATCTGCACTCCTCCTTGTGTGTCAGCTGCATCAAGCCAGACACCAACTCCCACACCACCACTTGTCTTCCCCTGGGCCAGCACCTGTTTCAAAGCCAACCTGGCAAGATTTCCCCTTCTGCACACAGTGAAATACAAAGGCTCACAAAGCCTTCACCTCCAAGGTCACTGAAAGCACGAAGTGCAAGTCTCTGGCACCATTTTAAGCCCTTAATTACTTTCTTGCCCTCTCCCCCAGCCTGTCACAGCTCTGCTCTTCCCAATGCTGTTATCACCTAAGTTCTTTCAAATGGCAATAAAGCCATGAGCAGGATGCCAGCAGCAATCACAGCTTCAGTTCTGACCTCTTGTGCAAACTGAGGTGTCCCTGCCCTTCCCTGGAGCAGCAAGGAGGAAGGAGCTGAGCTGCCTGACAGCTGGAGAAGTGCAGGAATTGTTAACCATGATCACGTAGATAATGCAGCACTATGCAGATTGCAGTCTCACACCCTTCTCCAGAGCAATAAACTCACTCTCCTCCTCCTCCACAGGGACATCATAAGGAACTCTCAAGCATAAGGGCAATTTTTTTCCCAGAAGTTTTATGGAAAGCTCAACCCACTGCAAAGAGCTTGGCATTTCTGCCCCTCAGTTCATGGTGCCCACAAATTTCATCATATAAGACATCAGGAAATACCCAGCATTAGAATTAACCACAGGAATTATATTTTTGGACAAAACAAATGAGGGATTTTTTAGAAAGAGAATTCCCCAGTCAACCCAAATCATAATCTGCAACACTGAAAAGAAAGGACTTTCCATGTAACTGGGAACACAGAGCAGTACCAGCCAAGATTGCCTGAAAGAACAGCATCAGACCAGAATTCCAGAATTCTGGAAGGTTAACTTAAGAGCTCAGTATGTCTCAGTGCTTTCAAAGCAGAAAACCCTTTTCTAGCCACTGGGAAGTGAAAGTTTGTCCTGCAGCAAAGGCAGTGAGGAAGCCCCTGCCTGGCCTTTGGTGAAGCTGGGTCTGCTTGGGGAGAGGGGTGCCCAGATGAACCCCCAGATGTTCCTTTCAGCATAAATGATTCTGCAATTCATTATCTGCTTTTGCACAGGGATCTGGGATCCATTTCAGCACAAGCCCAATACAAAGGGCTATGGGGAATTCTATCCACCAGCATGCACTTTGTGACTAAAGAACTCTGTCAAGGAGCTGCTCCATCAAGCTCAGCCCAACTCCTGGCATTACACACCACCTCCCTTTGCTGATCTGCTTTATGTCTAAGTCCCTTAGTCTGAGTTTCCTTGGCACCCCTGAGGAAAAGCAACAAGGGGGTTAAGGAGAAAAGCAGCAAGAATTCAGGAAGTGGATCAAAGAAAAGGGAAATATGAATACAGAAGAGAAGGTAATTTGCAGCTACTTACACCAGCATTCATCCAGAGTATATTAACCTATCCCAAACACCCTGTGGGGAAAGTGGAAAACAAAACACACTTCCTGTTGCACTGAGAAAGCCCTCCTGTCCTCCCCAGCCATTCTGCCACTTGAGCTGCCAGTGAACCTTCATGAACAGGTTCCTCTTCCAAAAGGTGGGACTATGGAGCTTTGCTGGAGAGCTCTGTGGAGCCTGCTCTTGGCTACCATACCAGACCCCTCTCTGTGCCACATCCCTAATGCTGGGAGAGACCTGACACCAAAGGTACAGTTCTTAAACTTCTGAAAAAAATCAGGCAGCCAGCAAAAATAGGAAGGACAAACCCAAAAGAGCAGCTTTAACTCTTTCCTCACTTTTCTAGCAACTTTATGGACTGCTGAAACTTTTACAGAGCTGCAAGCCACCTAGAAAGTTTCCCCTAAAGATGCTGCTGTTTGTAAAGATGCACATATTGCTGTAAAAGTTATAATTATTAAGGAGCAGGATTTAGATCAGCTTCTGATGGAGACAATCTCTTGGTATGGATAACTTGTTGGGATAACAAAGTTATCACACAGGCCAGGAATCCATTTCTGCCAACTGTGTCCCACAGCCCTGGTGCAAGCCTCCAGCCAATCTTCCAGACCCATCCAGGACAGCGATTTTAATGATCCCAACCTAGAACTGCTTTGAATATGAGGCACAGGAATGAAGACAAACACAGAAACCACACACAGATCCAAGATTACACGTGCACCACTCCTCTTCCTGGATGAAGATATATGCCTTCCCTGCTCCAGGGAAAGTGTACTCACCTGTCTGATTGACATGGTGCAGAGAATGTAGAGGAAGATGAAGGAGCAGTCAGTGTAATCCTCACCCAGGAGGTTGCGGTGGGAGAGACCTTGGATGTACGAGAGGGGGATAAATGGAAGCTTTGCCACCACTCGGCCATCAAATCTGCAAAAGAGAGCACTGCATCACCCCTGGAGACAGCAAGGAGCTTTGGGATATGGCAAGAACAAGTGAGCATCTTCAACAGGCCAGCATAGCAGGTAAGACCACAGGGAAGGCTGAAAGGCCTTGCTGCCTTCTCCAGCCCCTCTCCACACACTGCACCAAGGAGTGTCACAGACATCTTTTATGAAAAACCCTTTCTTTAAGATTTTTCCTCTTGAGAAGCTGAGAAGCCTCAAGAACAAAATGTAAACATTGATTATCTGCTGCTGTAGAATGCAGCAAGTAGATTTTTGATTGGCCCATGTTGGCTGTTTCTAATTAATGGCCAATCAATTAGAATTAACCACAGGAATTGCCCAGCTGGCTCGGACAGAGAGTCCAAGCCACAAGCCTTTGTTATCATTCTTTGCTATTCTATTCTTAGCCAGCCTTCTGATGAAATAATTTCTTCTATTCTTTTAGTATAGTTTTAATGTAATATATATCATAAAATTATAAATCAAACCTCCTGAAACATGGAGTCAAATCCTTGTCTCTTCCCTCAACCTGAGACCCCTGTGAACACAGTCACACAAGGAGGATAAAGACGTCTCTCTCTCCAAGCCCTCCACAGGGTAGGACTCCCTCAGGAACACTTTTACCATAATCAAAGTGTTTCCTAGTGGTTTAAGTGATCAACTGGACAAGCTGCTGGTTCATGAAATCTCACTGTTTTGCAGTTTTCTGGTGCATTTTATTTCCAAGTCAGATTTAGCAGATCACTTCTCAGAGCACAGTCAGCACTTCAATAAAAGATGAATGACTGTCACCCTGCTGTACTGCAGTTACTGCAACAAGACAGACCCTCTGCTTCAAGCAAAACAGCATGTTTTAAACCACAGCATAAATCAAAGACACCTTTTCCTTCCCTGGAGCAGCTGTGCTCCTCAGGATGCACAGGAGAGCCATCAAGGAACACTTGATAGCCCCAGTTTGTCGGTGGAGATGAAGGCAGTGCAGGGGCAGGATGATACTGCATATTCCCAGCACATATCCTGCTCCTGGAATCCCTCCAGGCCCACATTCCAGGGCATCAGGCAGAGTGTGAATTTTGGCCAGTTAGCAAAGATTTCTCCCAAGCCAGACCAGTCAACCCAATCTTTTGATGTAGATGTGTATGATGCCTCATCAGCATGTGCATATTTGGATGTTATTTTCTCTGCATGTGCTGATTTTTGAACAGGTGTTTCTTGTTTCAAGAGATCCTAAATGAGCTTTCTTTCCTGTGGAGATGCATTCACACAGCCACGGCTCAAACACACGCCAACTTTGTTTACATCTCACAGGCACTTTGGCAAAAGAGCTCAGAACGGATGTTTATCTCCCTGCAACATCCCCCAGTGGCTTCAAATTCTGCGTTATTCCTGCTGGGAGAATGACAAGTACTTCAGCAGTAGCACCCTCAGGTACCTGCTTTGAATTCCAGCAGGTTTTCACAGTTATTAAGAGGTACCAGAATGCACAACTCTTAGAGTAAGGCAGGGGAGTGATTGCATTAAAAAGTTCCTGGCAAGAGAAAATTGAGACACACAGAAGGTAATTTGTGCCCCAGTTGAAATCCCTGGTGGCTTGGAGGCCACTGCTGCTGCAGAATCTCACTGCCATAATGAACCTTTTAAACCACAAGAGTCCCTCAGCTGTTTCTCTTGAGCACAGCATTTTGCTCTTTGGGTTTAAACCAGCCTTGCTGGCACTTCCAACCTGCTGCCCCAGCACTGCTGGCACTCCAGGAATGACAGGGGAAACCATCCCAGTGATTTCCAGTTTGGCCAAGGGGGCACTTGGCAATGGGGAGGTGCTCAGGCAGAGGAGCAGCATCTGCACAGTACCTGTCCAAAGGGTGCTGCTTCCACACAATTCCTACTCCTTCTTTCCCCAACAGCCATGAACTCATTCAAGAACAGGAAAAGCAGCAAACGTGGCCACAGCCATGGCAGGTGTCAGCCACCCTTTTCCTCCTTTTCCTGCCACACCCACAAGTGCCTCCATGGATGCTCCTGCTGCTCAGATTGCCTCTAAGGAAAGAGGCAGTTAAATAAAAGATAGGCCCCAAGGCTGACATCATCTGCTCAGCAGCATGGTCTCTGTGGGCAGGAATCCTCAAAAGAGGAACAAGACAAGTAAACTTAGTAGAAGTTTATTGGTTTCTTCTACCTTTTTTTTTTTAATATCTATGGAAGGAGGAACAATATGGAATTTAACCCAAATCAACCCCTTCCCAAAGTTGTTAACAAACTTACAATTCTGTAGCACTTGTTCATCACAGAATGCTCAGAGGAACTGCCTCTTCCCCCTCTAGGAAAGAGGGCACAGTGGGGTAAAGCATTTTTAGTTTGTTTTTCAGTCTACTTTAGGGGCAGGTGTTGGTGTTTGTATTGTACCCAAAGAGCAAGGCAAGCACATGGAGGTCTCAAGTGCAACCCTACAAATGCTCCCTCAGAGCCCTCATTGCTCATGATGCACCTCCAGCCCTGCAGTGAAATGAGACATCACTGACTCAAGACTGAACCCAAATTTTAAAATCCCCCAGTGCTGGGCTGCTTTGCTCTGCTCAGAATGCTGAAGTCTGACTAAGCTGAATAAATAAAGGATCCACACAGTGGCATTTCTGTTACTATGTTACCCCATGTTTGCAATTTATCCACCCACAGATCTCCAGTAAAATAACAATTGACTGTATCCTGGGGACTGCCAGCACAGAAGCCAAAGGCTTTGGTGCCCAAGAATGTAAATTCCTGTTTGCAGGGCAAGGATATTTCCCAGATATCAAGCAGCCTCCTAAAGGTTATCCTAACAATATTCATGTCATCTTCAGATTTAACAGCCAACAGTTCATATTTCAATTGAATCAAGTTTTTAAAGCCAAGCACAGCCTTTCAGATTTGCATATTTGAAACAAAGCTGTCTATAACTGTGCAAACCAGTTTGGGGTTTCTTGTCTGTTTGTTTTTTTAACTACACCCTTCCCAGGACACTTTTAAAACAAATTAAGCTTGGAGCCTATGCCTGGACCTGTTTATATCTGGACTCTTGATTTCCTCAAGTAGGGCAACAACAAACTCTGCAATTACAGCTCATTTCTAAGGGCAAGGGAGCTGACCCAGTTTTGTTTGCAAGAACACTCTTTGGTCACACCATCACAGCAAAGCCAAAGCAGCTGAAGACTGAAGATGTTTGCCTGACATGCACCAAACTTGCCCTAATCAGGATATTCCCATGCAGAAAAGATATTAAAGCTGTGTCTAGACTGAATGCAATTTGTTCAGTTTGGTTGTGCTCAGTACTCCATGTTCCCTTTAGAGCAGAAAGTGTATGTGATGACCAAACTACCACTTCTTCAGATGAAATATGAATCCATTTATTTATTTATTTGTGGTTCTTGCCTGGACAATGTCACTGTCAACACTTCAAGTGATGAAGGGAAGGTAGAAAATATGTTCACCATAAAAATTTCAGGAAACAATGCAGGAAGCTGATACTTACATGGAGTTGAACATTCCCATCAAGGCAGTGAAGCAGAAGCCAATGGCAAACATGGATTTCATCCGAACCTGCAAGCAGAAAGTCAGAGAGATTTAAAACAGGCCCACACTGAGGTATTACAATCTCACACCCTTAAAAACAGGCTTTGTACAGATCACTGAAATCAACAGGGAAAAAGGATGGCCCAGGACACAGAGGGGTTGTGAAAATGACAGGAGAAGCCCCCAGGAGACTGATGGGAAGTGCTGCTGCAGGGAGACAAAACCAGAAAGTGCTCAAGAATTGTCCTGTCACCTTGCACAGGCTGGTTTTATTTTTTCCTTAAGCCTATAAAACCCACCAGGGGGATTCCCAGGGGATCCCAGCAAGGGATCATTGCAATGACCAAAGTTAGAGGGAGCCACAAAAATTAATTCTACATTGAAAAACATCATGGAGACATATAAAGATGAAAATAGCTAAGGTTTGGCATGAGATGAGGCAGTAACTCTGTGGCTCAAACTAAAATCTCTAGTTATTAGAGAAAATCCAGAAGGACCTTTCCAGAGGAAAGGCAGCTTTGTTTGCCAATTGAACAAAGTCTTTCTGTTGGGAAACTGACTGAAGTCTCCAGCAGCTGGGAACTGGCTTTAAATGTTCATACCATTGACAAGTCCCTGTTGTTATTCTTCAGTTTCTCTTCTTGTCTCTCTGGAAAGACAAAACCAACAGTTATAATCAGTTATGTCAACCTAGAAACCAGAGTGTTTTCATTTCCAGGAAAACTTAACCTCTTTGGCTCTCCAAACAAATAACACTTCCAAAATCAACTCCAGCTCTCTTTGCCAGACAGTAGAAAGTGAAAAACTCCACAGAGCCAACTGCTTTTCCAGCACAGCAACATGCAGCAAGTCAGGCACAAAGAGAGGAGGCGGCTGGAATCACACATTCAGCACTTTTGAAAGAAATGCACCCAATGTGAGATTTGCTAACTCAACCAAGTCACACAGGAGCATGAGCACTGCTGCCAGGAAACAAAAACAGTGCCCCTCTACCACAGGTCCCAAAGGGAGCAGTGATCCATTTGCTGCACACCATCATAAATATATTGAATAAGTGAGGATTTCCTTCTGGAGGTTTCCAAAGGGAAAACCACGCACAGAGCTGGGAGCTGCACCTCAGCAATGTCAAAACCCTGCTGGTCTTAATAATGAATTTTGCACTCTTCTCACACCTAGGAGATTCTCCAAAGAGGAAATAGATTTCCTACATGAAATTCAGTAATGAGTGTATTACTGTGCTTTGCAGGAAATATTATGGAAATTTAGTCTGTCCTTAAATCACCACAGGCTTCAAAGACACTCAGATTTTCAAGAGGGCATTTTCCATGACTCTCACTGGAGGGCTGCTCTGGCCTTCAGCATCATCCACTATCTGTCACCTTTCCTGTCCCACATCCCCATCATGCTTTGGATGGATCCAGAGGGGCTGGGAAGCAACAGCCAGCTGAAGTAAGGATGTGGACAATGAAGGAATACCCAAAGAACAGCATCAGTGAAGAGGGGAGGATGCAGAAGGACTGCCAAGGCCTATCCAGCATGGGAACTTTGAGGGATCCCCACTGAAATTTCAGCACCAGAAACTTTCAGTATCAGAAACTTTCAGTACCACAGCTCAGAAACTCCAAAATTTTTCTCCCAAGCCCCTGCTGAGCACAGGGATTCACAGATACTGTTATGAAAAGCAACAGCAGCACCCCTACCAATTCCTCAGAAGGCTCTTTGCTATTTCCACTTGCTCCTAACCACAAGCCATCCCCTCTGGCAGGAACCTTTCAGACACCTGTTTCCTGAGCAAGGTAGAAAGTTGTGTCCTAGGACATTTCAGCAAGCACAGGCCAGCTCTTCAGGAATTACATTTGGCACAAATACTTGTTTTTTCCCCTCTGCTGCATAATTAACCATCTATTTAGGTGGGCTAAAGGTTACAGGGAGGAAAGAACACAGCTCTGATTGCTCAGTATACCTGACCTGGCTCTCACCTATTTCTACGGGTTCAAAATGAGTATGTTCTGGCTGATCTACCAACTTATTGCTCTATTCCTCCCCAAATCACACATCAACAGCCTGTTAAGCACTTTGCTGGGTAGTTTACAGCAGGGAAAAGGCACACAGAAAGAGGACTGGGTTACCAAGCAGCTCCCTGGAGTCCAAAATCATCTTACTCTGCTCATTGGAACACAAACCATGAGGATACAGGGATAGAGATTTGCCAGGACTGGGGTTTTTTATTTTGTTTTAGTTTTCTGTCCATCCAGCACTCGTGTGCACTCCTGGGAATGTCACTGTCCTTTCTTCCAGAAGCACATGGACACAGAAAGCAGCAGCAAGGTCTAAAGTAACAAATCATCCCTTTAAACTGAAATGACAGAATGCTACACCAGTGCTAAAGGTGTCCTGTTCCAGCAGTGCCCAAGGTGATCTAGACAAAATGTGACAATCCATTCATTTTAGAGTTTAAAATAAAGGCTTTTAAGTAGGAAACACCAAATTAAGCCTTCCCAAGCTACTTTCCCCCTACCTCCTTGTGCACAGGCATGATTCATGCCTTATGAAACCAAGTAGTATCATCTACACACCTCCTGTCTTATTCTGTGTGCAGAACAGATGGCAACTGAGGCAGGTCTGTACCACAGCTGCTACTTATCCATAAAGCCTCAGCTCAATATTTATTTTCTGTTAACTAAAATGGTAGAACTTGGAAGAACTCCAGGACAAGTAGATTTGCTGTGACAACAATGCCCCATCTTGCAGAATGATTTGACATCCAGTAAGTTACTGAGATCAGAGATTTCAACTGAACAGCCCTGAGTCATTTTCTGGAAGTCCAGTGTGACATTCAGGGTCTGATTTTTCAGGAACACCAAGAATTCATCTTTGCCTGAACACAAATGAAATACTGAAGTTATGCAGCATTTGTTAAAAAAATGAGAAAAAAAAATCATTATCAGAATCTTAGGCTTGGCCAGCAAGCATCACAGCAAACAAAATCAGTGGTCGTTTCCTAAGTTCTGATCTTTGTCCCTTTGTGCTTTGTTTTCCATCTGCAAAACAAGATTATTTCAGTGTATAAAAACTGGTGGAGCATCTGAAGCCCTCAGATTCTACTGTTTATTGGTTTAGTCCAAGCACAAGTCAAATATTGTCTGCTAGGAACACAGCTCGGATGGTGCCCTGCAAAAAAGTCATTGTCACCCTTTCTTTATTTAATGTTATCTGCAGTTGGTGCATATGGTCACTTTCAAAGCTGCCTTTTCCACCAAGCAGTGCTCATCCCACGCAGGGATTAGTCAAGATTAAGAACTGAAATGCACAAGAGGAAGCATTTTGGCTCCTGTCCCTTCAGGAATCTAACGACAACAGGTTTTCTACCTAGGAAGAGCTGTTTGAAGATGTGTTTATAATTTCCAAGCTTTGTACAGATCAAATGACTAATCCAGCTACCTGGTGTTACAGAGGAATGAGGAAACCAACTCCCAGGAGCTCTCAAAAATGTTCCTGCCACGATCTCTGTAATAACTTAACTGAGCTTTGCTGCACGTTGCGATGGCAGATCCTCCTAAAAACTTTAAACATCTCTTTACCTTGTTCTTGCTCAGTTCAGTACTTAAAGAGTTACCCTAACCCAGAAAGAATTCAGCTTACTGACAATGAAAAAGAGTGGAAAAATAAATCACTGCCCAAAATTGAGTAAAACTGATTTATCAAGATTGAAATTTACCTAAGCATGGTTATAGTTAACATGAACATCTTCAGCTCTAAAGTGTTCAAATGAAGGGGAAAAAAAATCATAATTTGAGTTCTACAGCTACAGCAAGGCACCATGCACTGCAGCAAAGAGCTTTGACAGCTGAAGTTAGTAACAGCCATAGATATCAGGGCTAAAATGGGAGGAAAAGTCAGGGAGCTCAGCAAGAGCTGCTGCTCCTCCCAGTGATCACCAAAACCATCAGGAGGCTGGCTGTCTCCTGCTTGGAAGAGTAAGGCAAATGAAGAAATAGTCTTGAAAGGAAGGAAAGGATAATCACTTCCATCAGTTTCTCAACTCTCCACCATTCCTGAGGTGCCAGTCTTACCTATCTTCTTTTTCTGCTGTCGGCCTGCTGATTCAGTTATGGTTTCCTTCTTCTTTTCCACTGCAAAATGAAAAGATACTCCATCATTTCTGCACAGTGATACCACCACACCTTTTCCACACACCAAACAGAACATTTTAGTCCTCTGCAGAACAGGGGCACAAAAAGCAGCTAAGTAGGACTGAGAACATGTTCAGAATCAAGAAGTTATTAACTACCTACACCAATCACTTCATAATAATAAAAAAAAAAATTCAAAACCCTGGACAAGATACAAATATATTTAAAGGGTTAATTTTGAACTCTGTCAAGAGCCCATGGCACTGTGGACTGAGCAGTCTGGGGACAAATTTGGCTCAAGCCACCCTTGCTGATTTGTCATTAGTATCAGACAGTACTTTTGATTCAGCAAGTGGGATGAAAAGAGCTTTGTGGCAAGCTCTGCTCCTGATTATCTGCAGTGGGAAGCAGAATACAGGAAAGTCTGTGTTCTCCTACATCCCTTCTTCACAGGCAGGCATTCTCAGGGGAAATGCTGTCCAAGCAGGCAGCCACAGCCTCTCCATTCTTCAATTCATTAGCACTGAAGCATTTCCAATATTTTAAAGCAGAAGCCTAAGGTCAAAGGTACTAAAACCCCACATGAGACATGCACTGAGCACCTGCCACCAACCACCACTGCAGCAAGGCAGGGCAGCAGAGCCAGCACAGGGACATGGGAACACAGCAAATGTGCTGCAGAGGAGGTTCTGGCACAGCAAAAAGGGCTTTTCCAGGAAGCAAGAGACATTTTCATTCAAGATAGAGTACTCCAGAAAGCAAGGATGGTGAAGCATGACCATGGTCTAACATCCTTTTTTACTTTAAACTCTCTGTATTTATGCAAAGTGCAGGTACCATATCTGTCACAGACATTTTTTATGGAAAATCCTTTCCTTAGGATTTTTCCTCCTGAGAAGCTGAGAGGCCTCAGGAACAAAATGTAACCAATGGTTATCTGCTGCTGTGGAATGCAACAGGTGCATCTGGGATTGGTCTCATGTGGTTGTTTCTAATTAATGGCCAATCACAGCCCAGCTAGCTCAGACAGAGAGTCCAAGCCACAAGCCTTTGTTATCATTCTTTGCTATTCTATCCCTAGCCAGCCTTCTGATAAAATCTTTTCTTCTACTCTTTTAGTATAGTTTTAATATAATATATATCATAAAATAATAAATCAGCCTTGTGAAACATGGAGTCAGATCCTCATCTCTTCCCTCATCCTGGGACCCCTGTGAACACGGTCACACCATATCCCAAACCAAGAGCCTGGGCTCACTGTGAGCTCACAGATCCCTGAGTGCTGGGGCTGCCCTCCCTGGTGGAGCACAGCTCAGCACAGCCCTGCTTGCACAGCCCAGGGGAAATGAAGGCAGCCAACCTTCCAAGCCACACCAGGATCTGTAGAGCTGCCTTAGAAACGCCTGTGAGTCAGTCACAACTGCTCAGAAAATCTCATCAGCCCAGACAAGTCACCTCAACATCATCCCTCCATGGCAACAGAGTGAGAAACAATTGTTTTTCCCAAGGAACAAGAGGATCTCTGGTGGGCAGGGAGGTACAGGGAGCTTGTGTCCCCAGGGAATACTGGAGAGGTGTCAGATGCCACAATGCACCCAGGGCTCACAGGATGCTGTCTCCAAAACCTTCCCTGTGCCAAATCCAGCTGGAAACCCCATCACCCCACAGCCCCAGCTCTAGACTCTAGGCAGTGCTGTTAAAACTCATGCCAAGCCCCAGGAGCTGCCAGCCCCAGTTCCCTCAGGGCTGCCCGTGGGAACATCCACACCAACAAATCAGAAATTCCAGGGACAGCTTTCAGCCCTGTCCATTGAGCCCTACATTCACCCAGAACAATCCCTGCAGCAGCCTCAGGCCAGGCTGAGCCTCTCCCGAGGAAGGAGAGGACAGGAAGAGATGAAATTAAGGAGTAACAATGTCTGCTCAAGCACACTGCCCAGCCCCTTTGTTTTTGCAAATCCTAAGGATCTGCTAGGGCTCTCACGGGAGAGCTTAAAGGTCTCCAATGTGTTTTTTCCTGTTTCAGATGTGTTAGATAACAGCTGAAAGGTGTGGCTCAAGTGGTCCACTTGGCAAGCTGTAAGCCTTCAGGTCAGCCAGCTGTCCTCAGCACAAGAGGGGAAGGGAAAAAAGCAAAGCTGAATTTTTACTGACTCTTCATTCAGCTTCACCTTTTTTGTGGTTGTTGTTGGGGGTGGGGAATCAAACAAGAAGCTCAGAAATTAATTGAGACACATGAACCCTTCATCACTCCCTTCACAGATGAGAGCCTAGACACCAGGAGAGCTATAAAAGCAAACAGCATTCAACTCCTTCAGCAGTCATTAAACCCCAGAGATTAAGCCCTGCTAACTGCTTTTGGAACTGAGCAGCACAAACACAAGAGGACACTAAATCTGCAGCTGGCTTTCAACTCCTTCTCTAAGTTGCTCTTCTGGGGCTCATTCCATCCCACACACAGGAGCAGTGGGATTCAAGTGAGGCAGGCAGGGATGCAATCCCCATCTGCTCCTGCTGTGGTGACAAAAGCCCGAAAAACTGTGGGAGCTGTGACACAAACACGGCTGCACTTCAACTCCTGGGTTCAGACTGCCCAGGGGAAGGAGGAATAAGCTGGGCTGCAAAGAGCAGTGTGTGATAATGTTGTTCTCCCAGCATTAAAGAGCACTGACACCATCATGAGATATCTGTAAGGTAAAACCAGCTCTGCTTTGGCCCCAGCTCTCCTGTGCTGTTTCTGTCTCCCACTGCTGTAACTTGGGCAGAATTTCTCATCTGAAATTTGGCTTCTGATACAGACAGGTCCATTTAAACAATCCACGCTCCTGTTCACCATTTCTCTCAATATTTGATGCAGATCTGACTGCTCATCCTCAGCTCCCCTCTCCCCTCACACTTTGTTTACCCCCTCCCAGACCTCCTCTCTATGAAATGAACTTATTTCCTAAAGTTTCCTAACATATTTGCTTCCAGTTTACATTAGGATAATTTGGTTTTACATCAGCTGATTGGTCAGACCTTTTTATGATGGCTTTGTCTTTACTCACCCCCCACCACCAATCACCACTTTTAACCTTGACATAAAATAGTTTTTCCTCATGGTATTCATTATTCAACCCTACTTTTTTATTTCTACAGCCCTCAGATTCTCCTCTTTGCCCCTGAAAGGCAGAAATTGCATTTTTGAACATTTCAGACATTTTGAATGTACTTCAGACATTTATTTCAGACAGGAGGGGCAATTTACACAAGGCAAAAGGTCTTTGGCTGAGCTTCTTCCAGAAAAAAAAAAAACAAACAACAGATTAAGGACAGAAACAAGCCCCTGGTGAGTACTTACATTTCTTGCTCTGCTTTTCCACTTCAGCCTTTAACCTCTTGTATTTGTCTGTGCGATAGACCAGCACCCAGGTTATACCTGAAACAAACACTCAGCCAGGAGCCAGGCAGGGAAAAACCTCCTGCAGCAACGCTGGTGGCAGGGAGCAAACCCTGCAGCAATTAAACTTTATGTCTACAAAACCCCTGTTCTGCCAGAACCCAAGCCAAGGGAGCACAGAGCACCAGCAAACTGCACCATCCCTTCCCTTCAAATCCCCATTCCAAGTTCCATGTTCCATGTGAAATGGAAGTGGAAAATAAAAATAAACCATGAAACCAGCTGTAGGTGTAAAACTGAAACGAGTTTTTAGTTTTAACCCCATTAGAACCCAGCTAAGGGAGCACAGAGCACCAGCAAATTGCACCATCCCTTCCCTTCAAATCTCCATTCCAAGTTCCATGTTCCATGTGAAATGGAAGTGGAAAATAAAAATAAACCATGAAACCAGCTATAGGTGTAAAACTGAAACAAGTTTTTAGTTTTAACCCCATTAGAACCCAGCTAAGGGAGCACAGAGCACCAGCAAACCACACCATCCCTTCCCCTCAAACCCCCATTCCAAGTTCCATGAAAAATGGAAGTGGAAAATAAACCATGAAATGAGCTGTAGGTATAAAACTAAAACAGGTTTTTAGTTTTTACTTGTATTGATAAACCTGTTTTGCAGGTGTGGGATGAATGTGGGGACAGGGGTTAAAAAGGGGATTTAGGGATACAGCCCAACACCAGAAACGGGACCTGGGACTTGTGACTACCCCACAAGACACCTATGCAGCATTTCCCTAAAAATCTGTCCCTGTTCCAACCAGTGACATATAAAACCCTTTTTCAGCAGCTGAAGTCACCATCACTGCCAGGCCAGGCGATTCCCTCATATCCTCCCACAACAGCTATGGGGGAACCACTCCTTCGTCTTTCACCTCCCAACAGCCTCCCTCCCTCCCTCCCTCCTTCCCTCTTGCAGAGAACAGCCCCAGCTCCCAGCGCTCCGCACCGCAACTCAGCGCTGACCGGGGCCATTCCCCGCCGCCCTCTCCGTGAGGAGCCTCGGCTGACCCCGAGCCCCGTTCCACAGCCTCCCTCCCCTTGCCCCGCTGCCGGGAGCTGCCGGCAGCGGCCCGCCCGGCTCACCCTCGGCGAGCAGCGCGGTGCAGACGGAGATGAACACGATGAGGAGGGTGTCGGCGAACATGGTGCTCATGGTGCTGCCGCCACCCCCGACCCGGCAACGCCGCCGCGCACTCGGAAGTGCACCCGCCACCCGGAAGCTGCGGCCCCTCGTTGCTTAGCAACGCCCGGAAGCGACCACCTGCACTTCCGGCTGGCGCCGCCGGCTCCGCGAGAAGCCACGGGAAGGGCGAGGGGCGGGGAATGCGCGGCGGGCGCTGCTCTGATTGGGCGAGGCGGCTGTCAATCTACCGGTAGCGGCGGTGGCCCCGCCCTCCGGCGGCGTGAGGGCGGCTCGTTGTCATGGCGGGGTCTGGGGTCGGCGCTTGGCGCGGCCCGGCCAAGCCCCGCACATCGGGCCGCGATTCAGATTCACAGAATCTGTTCGGTGGGAATAGGCCATTGTGAAAAACGCCAAACATTTGTTTTTAAAACTTTAAAAGTTTAGTAGTAATAAAATGGTTATAAAAATAGTAATATAAATAGAGTAATAATAATTTGGAGAGTTTGGATTAGAACAATATAAGACAATAGAAACAAAGAGTTACGGAGGTCCAGGTACCTTTTTCTGGGCAAAATAAGCCCGAAAAAGGACCCACGTTAACAGAGGATTAACCCTTAAAAACAACAGCCTGTTGCATATTCATACACCTCATTCATGATGCATAAATTCCATTCAAACACAGGATTCTGTCTGGGCAGTGTCAGCTTCTTCCTCTCAATCCTAATGGTGTCATCATGGCTGATCGAGGCAGGAAGAAGTTCATTTATTCTGATAATGGAAAAAAAAATTCTCTTTCTCTGAAAGATTCAGGTGTTCTGTGGCTGCTATCTCACTGCGAGTCCTTTCTTTTGGAAAAAAGTATCCTACATAGCATAGTTTCTATTTTAACACTATGTTGTACCCTAAAACTATATTTAACACACTACTAAAAATTAATACAGCATCACTTTCTAACATAACACATATAATATTCATTTTAATATTTGTGAAAAGCCAATCATAAAATACACATTTTTCACACTTTCAACCCAAACCATTCTAGGATTCTGTGATTCTGTGAACAGCCTGTAAGTGCATCTCACCAGGAGGCACTTTCTGGGATCAAATATTTAGGAATATTGCTGCCTGCCCTTTACCAGGTGCTGTTGCTGTCTCACACACCCCTTGTACAGGCAGCAGAGGAGTACAGCATTCTCTGATTCACAGGGAATCAAATCTCCCATTGCTCGTGTGTGTAAAATATTCATGGAAGGGATGGCATATGAAGTGCATTAATGAGGCCAGTGCAATGACAGCAAGGATTTGGCAGACAAATTGACTTTTATTGAGGCTCCAGCAATTACACCTGGAGCAGCAGAACTAGACCAAACCCATGGGTTGTAATGGGGTGAGGAGACCTAGAAAGCAGAAATACAGAAAAGGAAACAGGGCAGGCAGGGAGGGGCAGGTTGTGCCTGTCCTTACGTAACAGAGGAGTTTGCTGCTGGTGACAGAAGTGCACTGTGGGATTACAGGGGCAGAGTTGAGTGAAAAACAGGGAAAGGAAAAAATCTACCGCCCTTAAATTAAACACAGCATGCAGAAAGAGAAGAAGACAGCGAGTGAGGTGTGAGCTCAGACAGCAAACAACCTCTCTGAGCCTGGGGACAGGCACACAAGGAAAGCAGAGAGCCACCTGTGTGCAGGTGGCTGTGTCAGACGTCACTGGGAGGTGGGAAAAGTCCTAGCACCATGTCCAGGGGACCTCCTGCCACATCAGGGCAAAACTGAGAACTGGATGTCAGCAAAACAGGATTCAGAGCCATCTGGGAGACAGGGATGGAGCTGAGGGTGGATGTTTCTGTTTGGGGTGAGCAGCAGCAAGATGCTGACAGCTGGTGATGCAGAAGGATTTGTGATATACAGAAAAAATTCTTCCCTGTGAGGGTGGTGAGGCCTGGCACAGGGTGCCCAGAGAAGCTGTGGCTGCCCCATCCCTGGAAGTGCCAAGGCCAGGTTGGACAGGGCTTGGAGCAACCTGGGATAGTGGAAGGTGTCCCTGCCTGTGGCAGGGGGCTTGGAATGAGATGAGCTGTAAGGCCCCTTCCAAGCCAGTGCATTCTGTGATTCTGTTTTATTTTGTGCCACCTCGTGCAGTTCCCTGTGCTGTGTGCCATCCTCCACCCTCTCTCCCTCTCTTTAGAGCTCCCTGACATTCCTGGCTGTGAGATGCATCAGCATCTATCAAAGCAGTATTTTGAAATCGTTTCTCAGATGCTGCTGTTGGAAATTATTCACATGGTATCACTTATTGATACTGAGTGGGGTTTTTTGGCAGATGCAGGTCAGGAGGAGATGGTCAGTGAACCATGAACCTCTTTTCTCTGCAGGGTTCATGCTTTGAACTGGAGGTAGAGGTGACAACAGGCTCTTTGTAATTTCATCCTGTCACTTTGAATCACACGGGGATCCTTATCAGCAGATCCTTTTTACAGACAACACACAGCACATTACCCTCAATGGTATTTCCTTTTCAAAACAGCATTCTTGTGCTTTGATCAATGTGTAAAGGACAGATGAGAGTTGGGTGCAGTCTGGTTTGATCTACCAGCCTGGGATATGAGAAAAAGGAAGGCATTTGCATAATACATCGCACTGGTTTCACGAGTCAGGGGCTGGTGTAGTCCACAAACATTCTAGATATAGAAGTGGTAATATTTATGGAGGCAACCTTGAAACCAGATTAGAGAGACACATCATCCCAGTAGGTTTCACGTACTGAAGTCTCCAAGCCTAAACTGAACAAAAGGTTCAGTTGCTTTGCACAGTGTGCTAGTGACCAGCAGCCAGTAAAAGGGTGTGTAAAATTTTCAGTTTTGAGGAAAGGTGCCATCTGAAACTAACTGGGACTTGCATTTGGTTCACTTCTAGGTCACAGCCCTGGCCTGGTTTTGAAAGAGCCATTAACCTGACCTTTGCAAGTTCTCCTGTGCTCTGTATAAAAGCACAGAGTCTTGGGTATCCTGAGCTCAACCCCCTCCAAGAGGCATTTACTTCTCCTTCCCCTGCAGTGTGTCAGCTCCAGCCACATGTCCAGTGGTCAAATGGACAAGTCCATTTTCCCCTGGAGGTGAAATGCCATGATGGGCATCTTCCAGAGAAGCTCAAGCTGGGCAGCACAGCCTGAAACAGCACAGCAGAGGGTTGGTTTGGACTGTCCCCAGGCAGGGCAGCAGTGATGGCAGGCAGGAGGAGAACCCAGGAACCTGGAGCTCTCTCTCTCCTGAGGGGGTTTTGCCATCCACATAGAACTGTGTGTCAGTGTTGGGGTAAGAAAGAAGAGCTGTGAATAGCTCCTGGGTCCCAGTGGGGTGTGCAGGAGCTGTGCCCATGGCCAGTGCTTGGAAACTGGCACAGGGCCATGGAAATCCACGGGAACTCATCCCTGCAGGAAGTTCTCATCCATATATAGCACTTCCTTCCCTGGCAGGGGCTGCATGCAGTGCCAGTCTCCCCTGGCACTGCTGGAGAGGAATTGGGAGCAGTGGGCAGAGGGGTCAGGGCTGCTGAGGGGATCCTCTCTCACATCCTGTGGGATGGGGGACATGGCACCTGTCTGCAAACATCTCCACACCTGCTTTGCTGTGTTGAAGTGGGAAGTCAGAAACCTGAGTGAGAGTTCTGATCCTCTCTGAACAGGGCTGGGAGGAACCTTGGGGCATTGCTTGGGCTGGCTCCTGCCCCAAAGCAGGATCAGCACTATTGAACACTTTCCATACAGGAGCATGTCTACTGTTTTTTCTTTATTATTTTTTTTTTAATCCTAGATTTAAAAGTCCTTACTCTCCTTAAACAACCTTTTCTATGATTTAACCATTTTCAACCCTAGAAAATGTGCCTGAATTCTCTTTGTAACAGTGTTCAGCTGGCAACATTTTGTTTTAGTCCCTAAGGGTAAAAGAAACGTATTCCCTTTCTGTTTGTGGCAGCCTTTGATGTATTTGGAAATGGTTATCATGTCCACACAGCCTTCCAGCCCAGCAGATGTTGTATTGCACTAAATAGTTATTTAGTTGTTTGCAGCAGAGACCTTCCCCTGACTAAACATGGATGGGTCCTGCAGTCCTACAAAGCCAGACCCTGGGCTGTTCCTGAGTCCCCACTGGAGTCTCTCCACCAGGCCTCACCTTTCTCTAAGCACGACACCTGTGGATGTTTCTATGCCCCAATGGGATGTTTGCCTTCTTCACGGGGCATCACCAATTGATTCTTTGATCCACTCGACACCAGATCTTTATCTGTAAAAGGCCTGGCTAACCAGCAGGCTGCTATCTCACATTGTCATGGATCATATCACATTTGTCTGCGTAGACTTGCACCCTACGTATTGCCAATCCTTTTTCCATTTTGTTGAGGTCATTTTGACTTTGAATCCTGGCCTCCAGAGCACTCACAGCTCTTCCCAGACAGATCCCATTTGCCAAAGACACAAGCACAACTTTTATTCCTGGATTTGGGTTAATAATAATAATAATAATAATAATAATAATAATAATAATAATAATAATAATAATAATAATAATAATAATAATAATAATAGATGAGTGCTTTGCAGGACCAGGGCCTGGGTGGGAGAATCACAGAGTCATTACAGTTGGGAAAGACCTCCAAGATCACCAAGTCCAACCATTGACCTAGCACTGTTCACCATGAAACAGTGTCCCTAAATGTCACATCTGTCTGGTTCTTGAACATTTCTAGGAATGGTGATTATTCCACCATTTCTCTGGGTACTCTGTTCCAACACCTGACCACCCTTTGGGTGAAGTAATTTTTCCTAATATCCAACCTACCCACCCAAACCTAGGAAAAAGTTTAGGGTATTTCCTCTTGCCCTATCTCTTGTTACACGGGGGAAAAATGCTGACCCTCACCTGGCCACAACCTCCTTTCAGGTGTAGAGCAATAAACCTCCTGCTGAGCCTCCTTTTCTCCAGGCTGAGCCCCCCGAGCCTTCCTTCCCCATCTCTGTTCCTTCTCTGCACACACTCCAGCCTCTCAATTTCCTTCTTGTCGTGAGGGGCCCAAAACTGAATCCAGTTTTCCAGGCGCGACCTCAGCAGTGCCCAGCACAGGGGGACGGTCACTGCCCTGGTCCTGCTGGCCACACTGTTGCTGATGCAGGCCAGGATGCCCTTGGCCTCCTTGGCCAGCGTGGGACACAAATAATGGAGGTTCTGCCGGGGGCCACCGTGGTGTGGGATGAAGCGGACTGGCCGGAGAGAGGAAGGGAGCGGCTGCGGGGGCAGCGCGGGGTTCAGGAGCAGCGCGGGGTTCAGGAGCAGCGCGGGGCCCGGCGCCTTTGTCCGCGGCCGGGCGGGCGGGCGGGCGGGCGCGCTGAGGGCGGCGGCGCGGTGCGGGCCCATGTGGCCGCAGTGCCGCCCGCCGGCGGGCTGGGCCGGAGCATGTGCAGCTGCGGCAGCACCTGGCAAGGAGCCGCAGCGCCGGGGATGTGA
Organism: Molothrus aeneus; assembly: GCF_037042795.1. Lineage (NCBI taxonomy): Eukaryota > Metazoa > Chordata > Aves > Passeriformes > Icteridae > Molothrus > Molothrus aeneus. The sequence continues at coordinate 28,685,115 of NC_089654.1, read as the reverse complement.
ACCAGGCGGGGAGGAAGGCCCTTGACTCATCAGATAAATCCAGCCCCGCACGGCTGAGCGAAGGCGGAGGAGGCGCGGCGGTGAGCCGGGGAGGATGGCGGGGGACAGCGAGCAGCGGCTGGAGGAGCAGGGGCAGCCCAGCGGCGGGGAGCCCTTCCTCATCGGGGTCAGCGGCGGCACGGCCAGCGGCAAGGTGCGGGGGTCGGCGGGGGAGCTCCGCGGGGCGGCCCCTCCAGGCCGGGCCGGCAGCCACATGGCAGCGGCGGCGGCGGCGGCTCCGAGCGGCCGCCCCGCCACGTGCGCTGCTCCGCGGCCCGGCCGCGGGCCCGGGGCCGATGGAGGAGCCGGGGCCGCGGTTGCGGATGGAGCCGGCTGCCCGGGGAAGGATGGTCCGGGGGAAGGAGCACGGCCGCCGAGGCCTCTGGCCGAGCGGCGGACGGAGCCCCGCGGACACGTGGAGGGGGTGCGGGGTGGCTGCGGGATTTACTCGCTCCTTCTTTCCGGCCCGGACCTTGTGTCCCTCTGTGGCAGCGGGCAGAGCCGGGGGCTGCTGTGCGGAGCAAGTGTGGCCCCAGCTCGGCCGGGGCAGAGGCGGCATCTCCCTCCCCTCCAGAATCGTTCCTGTGGTCCTGTAGTCAGCGCTTCCCCCGTTCCCCTTCACCCGCACCGACCCCAGCCAAGCGCTGCCCGCCCCGCAGGGCACCTCGGGGGCGATGCAATTCTTTAATTTCCACCCCCGTCGGTCGCGCATGGGGGTGCCCTTCTCTGCCCAAGTTTAGGGTAGCAGGAGCGGGGGTTCTGCAGCAAATGCTGACTCACAGCGGCAGAAGGACCTCCTGGCTGCTGTGCCGGGAGGGGCTGGCCCTTGGCAGCGGCAGGTGGGAGCGGGGCGAGGGCTGCGGGCACGGGGCATCGCCCGCCGGGGCAATGCGGGTGTTGCCGGTAGGCTGCTACACCCAAACTGCAGCGCACGGCAGCCTTGCGCCTTTTCAGCGTTTTATTTTCCTTGTTTTATGCAGTGTGTCCGTCTGAATTTGTTTAACCTCGCTAGGTCACTTTCTTTCTTAATAGGAAAAGAAAATAGCTTTTTTTTTTTTTTTTTCCCCTGCTTATTTAAGAGCAGTAAAAGCAGCTCCACAGCTCATCAGCACTCGTATGCAGGGCAGCACATTCGAGCTGTATTTTGGAAAGGATGAATAGATTTGGAAGTAGCTCTGTACCTGTGAAATATTTATTGCTGAGGAAACTGAATGTGGGCTGGCACAGGAGAAGGATGAGCCTGAGATCTGCGGGCTGATCTCCGGGGGATCCCTCCTTCTCTTGAAGGCATAACCCAAGTGCTGTATCTCAGCCCAGTGTTTTAAGCATGTGTCTCTGAGTACCCTCTTGATTCTTGGACTGCTGTTGCTGCTGCAAGGGGGAAAAATCCAGCTGTAACAGGGGAGGGATGGTGAGAGAAAGGATGCAATCTCCTCCAGTGGGAAGCAAAGCTGGATTGTTCTTGCAGCACAGCTCCTGGTGACTCAAACACGCTGGGTTTGTCTGTTCTCTGATGCGTGGGTCTGCCTCTCTGTAGTTGTCCCAATAACATCGCGTCTGGCGCTGCTGAACTGTTATGTCTCTGAACACGGTGTCTCAGGCCCACAAGGTAAAAGCAGTGATTACAGTACAATGCACCACAGTGGTGCTCGACTTCAAAGTGAAAATGCTCAAGAGCAGCAGGCTGCCTTAGGAAAAAAATAGGGAAATAGTCCTTTTCTAGCAAGGGAGATGTACTAACTGGCTTTTCCTGTCTCTCAGCTTTGATTTCTCCCCCTCCAGTGACTGCTGAAAACCTGTGTGCAGTGTTGCCTGTTGAAGGGAGTCCAGCAGATCACTACAAAGTTGGTGGGAAAAGGCCACAAGAAATATGCTGGCAAAAAACCCTAAGAAACAGAAAAAAATGACCCGGGACTTGTGCCCACAGCTCCTCAGATTCACATTTGGTGTGGCTGCAAGGCAGAAATGTGGGGGCTGTCCCTCACCTGACTGGTGGCAGTGGCCTGTGCCGGGTGCTGCAGCACACACTGGGAAAGCAGCAGTGGGGCTGATGAGGTTCACTTAGCTAAGGACTTGCCTGCAGCCAAAATCCAGCCCAGGGGCTGCCGTGCTGGTGTGCTGGCTCTGGGTGAAAAGTGAGTGCTAGCAGGGGAGTGAAGCAGGCACCTTTCCCAGTGGGAAAGTGACAAATCCATACAACTGACCTCGACACCAATTGGGGGTTGTTGTCCCAACACACCCCTTTGGCAGCACACCAGGCCGAAGATAACGGAGGGAATTTGCCTTCCAAGGCCCCCTGCAGCTCCTCCCACTGCTGCTTTTGGGTTTGCCCTGGGGACAATAGGCTCCACAGTCCCCTCCATCCCTCTTGGTGCAGCAGCAGGGTCAGGCTGTGGAAGGATGGGATTGTGTTTTGTAGCTGGCCATGACTTGTGTGCCGTGGTGCCCTGGGGAAGGTGGTGTTGGAAGCAACCAGCCTTCCCAAAAAGCTGGGATTGTTTGGATAGTGTTCCTTAAATCTGTGAGAACTCAAATTCAAAGGCTGAGTGCTCTTTCCCTAGTGAGCAAAAGAGGCTTGAGCAACTTTGCCCACTCAAACAGGGGTAGAACCCTGAGTGCTTTCCTGGTTTTTGGCTCTGGGAAGAAAGCTGGACTGTGCTGGGAGCTGCAGAGGCCCTGAGCAGTCTGGGATGTCACAGCCCCTGTGAGGGCAGTGCAAGCTGCACAGTGGCTGGTTTGAATCAGCTCAGCTGGGACAGGCTCTTCACAAAAAAAGAGCTGTCCCCTGAAACCCAAGCACGGTGCAGTCTGGGCAAAGCGTGCTGTGCTTTCCTGGGGTGGAGATCACTTGGCATTAAGACCCCCAGCCTTCCAAACATGAAGAGCACTGCAACTGCCTCATTCCCTCACAGCAATTCCCAAGGCTTGTTGTCACATTTTCTTTCACCCTGTCTGTTCTCAAGTGTTCTGCTGGAGTTTTTGTTCCCTCTTACACCCATGGCCTTTGTGCTAAGAGCTCCTTCCCTTTCTCCTGCAAGACATTCCTGACCAGCAAGGACTCTGCAGAGCACAAGGCAGGCAGCCAGGCTGCAGGCTGGAGGAAAGTTCAGCAAACTGGCGGCTGGGATGAGCTGGGAACTGTTGGGATACCTCCTAAAGCTCTTTGTGTCCTCACTTCAGCTTAGCTGCTGGGACCTTGCAGCTCTGCCAGCAGTGCCTGGAGCAGCTTGCTCCCAACAGCAGCATCTGGTGCTGGGGTGGCTGCAGGGGTGGTGGGGACAGCTCTTGGAGCTCAGGCTGAAGCATTAATTGTCCCCACGTGTAGAGAGGTGCTGATTGCTGCCTTCCAACAGGAGCTTGTGAGAAATGACAGATTGCTTTGGTTGGCTGCTCATTGCTCAGATGGCAGTGAGGGCTGAGGATGGGTGCCACTGCAGCCCTGTAGTTACATCATTTGGATCTTGAGTTAGCACATCAAGTTCCCAATGTCTGTTTGAACATGCAGCCTCAGAGTTTCCAGCCTGCAGAGCACCAAGATTACAGCCTTGTCATCAGCCAGGTGTGCTCTTCACTGACTCCACCACACTGGCAAGGCTGGCTGAGGCTGCAGGAGTGAGCCAGCCAGCAGGCTGGCATTGCCCAGCCAGGGTGGCACAGCAGTGTGGGCCCCCAAGGAAGGAGTGCTCAGAGCTGCATGGGGCAGCTCCATCTCTCATGGAACCTCTTCTGTGCCAGAGCTCAGCCCACCAAGGGCAGAGGTCCCCCACAGCTGCCTGGAGGTCGCTGCCACAATGTCACCACCCGGATGGCTGGCACAGAAGGCCAGGGGAGATCCGGGAATGCCTCCCCCACGGGACAGGGACTAACAGGAATTGCAGCAGCCCTGTGCCGGTTCAGCACCATTTCCTGGTGACGTTGGTTTGTGGCTGGCAGGAGCCCTGCATCACAAGGTCTGACTAGTTAAACACTGGTGTCAACGTGTGCTAGAGACTCATCAAACTTTCTAGTAGAACGTTGCTGTGTGCCAGCCCTGATCTGGCTGATCCACAGGGCGTTTTGATGGCTCAGCCCTTTCCTGCTACTGATGGAATATGTGCTCATTATGGAGCCTGCTTACCACAGTCCTGTGGGCTCAGCCAGCTCTGGGCTATGGAGTTTGCAGCAGGGGCTCGAGAAAAATATCCTGTGCCTAAAACCAGAGGATTGGGAGGGATTGTGTTAGAGGGTTTGTTTTCCTCCCTGCATGTAATCTGTGTTTAGAGCCTCTGTGTGTGCCTGTTTATGCTCCAGCCCGGGATTGCTGATCACATGCACAGTGTCCCAGGGTGAGTGAATAGAAACCTGGCTGTCCCCCTCCTGCTCTGCTTGGCCTGTGCCTCACAAAGGGAAAGGCAGGATGGTGAACCTGCCTGGGAATGCTCTGGCTGGAGAGCCAGGCTTTTGGTTCAGGAATACCTAAGTTTCCAGTCCTGGTGTAGCTGCACATATATGCTCCCATTAGGACTGGAAGGGATGGTGTGGGTCATGAACTGGCTGGCTGCAGTCACAGGCATTTGATAGATGCTCTGGGACCCTTCCCAATTTGCTGTCTGTTCTGTGTGTCATCCCAGTCCAAACACTTCCTGGTAGATTATAATCACCATAACCTTCAGGAAGAGACCAACATCTGTAACTCGTGTGCTGCAGGAGATAAGGGCAGCATGCCACAGAGGACAGCAGAGAAATTAAGCAAATAATTACAGTGGTTCCTTATGTTTGATCTGAGGGAAAATCCTGTCAGAGCACAAAACTGGAGACTGTTTTATCCACAGAGGTGTGATGAGGACACCCCAAGCAGGCTGCTGCAGCTGCAGAGCCATGGCCAGCTCCTGCCAAGCCAGTTCCCAATCAGATCCTGCAGGAAGGGTGTTATGGCACTGATGTCCCTGGAGATAACCTCTCCAGGGCTCCTCTCCCTGCTGGGGTGGGACTGCTGCAGTCTGTCCTGGCTCCTGGCTGTGCCCTGGGCCAAGGGCATTGCTCTGCTGGGGAGGACTGTCCTCATGAGCAGCAGCCTGCAGTGGTGGCAGGAGGCTGTGCCTCACTTGCCACACTTTTGGCACAACCCTTTTCCTCCTCCTGAGGGATCTGGCAGCTTCAGTGTTTCTTTAGGGTTGGAATCACTTGATCTGGCTAAGTCACTTTTGCTGGGTGTCTCATTTAGAGTCCCTGGGAAAATGGGAGGTCCTCCCTGCAGCTGGAATGGGACCATCCCTCTGCAGTGCTGGGTTCCTTGGGGATGGACAGGCTGCTCTCAGCATGTGGCTTTTAGCATCTCCACCTGCACAAGGTTTAGGAGTTCCTGCCAGCCCAGGACAGGCCTTGCCCTCCTGGGGCTGGAGGCATCGGCTCTGTCCTGGCCCCTTCTCATGGTGGTTCCTGGTGGGTGACAGTGGCACTGTCCATCAGTGTTAAGCTTTCTCCTTAACACCTATCAGAAATTGTACTAATTCAATGATCATCAATGTTAAGCTTTCTCCTTAACACCTATCAGAAATTGTACTAATTCACTGATCAGAGCTACCCAGGAGGGACTGTGGGATAATCTGCATAATAATGTCAGGGAATTAGTCAACTCCTGAAGAATATCTGAGCAGCTGGCTAAAGGCCATGAGTGAATGTGAATTAAATATGTAATTAACGTATTCCAAATAAATGTTAGAGATAGGCCTCCAAACACCCATCTGTCGAGTTTCTTCCCCTGTGTACCACCTCTCTCCTTTTGGGAAAATATGTTGGATTTCTTCTCCAGGTGCCCTCTGCATCTTCCTAGCAGAATAAAGCTGTACTTCTTCCTTGAACACTGGCTGTTTGTGTGCTTGGTTCAGGGGAGGAGCCCTGCAAGGGGAGCTGCAGCTGCTCCTGCTCAGGAGTAACCTCTTGGAGCTCTGGCTGGCATGGTGCTCTGCTGATACCTTCCTCTCCCCGAGCTGGGAGCTGTGGGCTGCTTTGCACAGCTTTCCCAGGGAGCAGCTTGAGCACAGAGCCTGGGGGAGTGCAGCTCCAACCTGGAGCTGAGTTCCCCTTGCTCTGCAGCGTGTGGGATTTTGTGACCCATGGCAGGAGCCAGGTTCCCTCCTGCCCACCTGCTTGGAAAGTCCTGCTTCAGTTCCATGTGGCTACATGGGAAAGGTCTGCTTGGCAACCACAGAGGCTGCTATATTTAGTTTGAACCAAGTTCTGGAGGAGGGGAAGCGCTCTCCTTGTGCTTGAGAAAGCATCCTGTTGCCTGGAGTTTGCTGCAGCTGAATCACCAGCAGCGTTGGCTTTGGCTCGTGGCAAGGTGTGCATGGATGAGGTGGGTATGGAAAGGGGCTGAGCAGAGGCAAAAAGCTCTGGCACAGCTCTCATAGTCCTGCAGATGAGTTGTGTCACGTAAGGCACGGCTAGTGATGGGCTTCAAACCTTCCAGCTTGTGTACTGGCAGCAAGTCACCTTTCTCAAGGCATCCTCTGCACTCCTGGGCTTCTTGGAGAAGAAACAATTGTCTTCTTCCCTGGGAGAAGCAGCTAGGAATCAGCAAAAGAAGGAATCTGAGCCCAGGCTGCCCCTTCAAGTGGCTGCTAAGTGCCTGTTGTCAGCATGTGTCCCTTGCATCCAGACTAAGGCACACTGGCACAGGACTTTGGGGCCCCAAAACCTGGCTGAGCTCATTTCCAGTTATTATTGATGGATCTTTTCACAGTCACACGTGGATGTGTGCAGCTTTGGGAGAAAAGGGTTTAAGCAGGGAATATGTCATTTATTTGGGGGGACATTTCCTGAGGCTGGGAGTTTCTGTTCCTGTTGTGTAGGGGAGTTTCCAAGCCATGTGTTTCTGGTTTTTCTTCCTCCTTAACAGTGGGTGTTTATCAGCCAAGGGGGAAAACTGCATGTCCAGCTGTAGGAGTTGTTCACATTGGCATCAGGGACATTGTTGTTCCTACCACAAATGATAGTGAAAAAAGGAAAAACCTTCTCTTGGACCTCACTGAGGTTCAGGGCCCTACAAAGGAGAGCTGAACCCAGCCCTGGAGTGGACTGAGGCAAGCTGAACATGCCCTGTCCTGTGAACATGTCACATGTCCTTGTGTCCTGCTGCACTTAATGCAGTTGTAGTATGTGAGCAGTGCCCACACCTGCAGGACCAAGGTGACAAGTGTCCCTCTTCCCAGAGCCAGGAGGTGACATCCCTGCTCAGCCAGGCAGTATGGTATGCTGAAACTGAGCTCGGTCCTGAGAGCAGGATGTCCCTATGCTTGTCTTTCTCCACCACTTCTGCCAGCTCTCCAGAGCCCACCAGGGACAAGGGAAGGGTCCAATGTGTCTGCCAGGTTGCTTTTTCCAAGAGGCACCATCTGCCCCCAAGCCCTGGATGGCAAATGCAGCTGGGATCCAATCTGTTCCTGGTCTGGAGCCTGGAGGGAGCACGTGTTCCTGTCTCCAGCTGCTTTGGGGTACTTTCTCCTTGGGCTTTTCTCACTCTCAGGTGTCTCAAATTGTGAGGGGTGGAGCTAGAGGGTGATTTTCAGAGTTGGTGGAGGCTCTTCTCCACCTTCCAGAGTCCACAGACCAGAGATTAGTGGGCACAAGGCAGAAGGAAGACTGGCATCGTTTGTGATGATTTTATTGCCAAGACACATGCTGAGGTCCAAGGGGAGAGAGTGAATGCAAATCCATGAGCTGCTTTCACTGATTCAAAGGAAAGGAGTCCTGCTCCCTCCCCTGGGCTGGCAAAAGCAGTTTCTGGTGCAGATCCACATGGAACCTGTGGCTCTGGGGATCTGTCTGGGTGGCTGTGCTGAAGGGCAGTTTATTCCTGATGGCAGAGGGCCTGGGAAATTGGGTGTCCTGGGCAGCTGTAGCCAAGGCTGAGCCCTGCTATGCTGTGTCCTGTTGCTGCATGGGCAGGCAGTGGTGTCTGGGGGAGTGAGCAGCCAGGAAAGGTGGAAAAGAGGCACTGAACACACCCCCTGGTTTTGCAAAACCTATGGGATAGAGCTGGATAAACAGTAGGGCTGAGTGGGAGAACAGAGGAAAAGGAGAGCAGGCTCTGGCTTTGCCTGCCTGTGTGCAAGGGCAAGTGACTGGCAGGGCTTTGTTCTGGGTGGGAGCAGCTTGCTGCAGGGCAGGGCTGCCAGCCTGGCTTGGGAGGCAGGACCTGCCTGCTGGGAGAGGCAAGAGAAGAAGGTGGGATGCTCAGGAGACCCCATCCCTGAGCCATAAACCCAAGCTGGTGCCCAGGGCTGCCCGGAGTGCTGTGGGTGAGCTGGAGCTGGTTCTCTCTGCAGCAGAGCTGTGAGTGAGCCTCTCCAGCCAGGCTGGGCGTGACTCACAGCCCAGTGACCACAGCCAAGGCAGGTCAGCCTGGCCTGCAGGGAGGAACAATCTCTGGAGAGGGGAATGCTGTCAAATCTTCCACTTCTCAGGCAAACAGCCTTGCCCTCTGCCTGCTGGGGTGAGCTCTGCTAGGCATGCACTCCCCTCCCTGCTCCCTCTCACCAGTGCTGCCTTCAGCTCAAAGTTTCCAGCCAGGTATGGAGCAGATGGCTGAGCCATCCAGGAGGCAGGAGCATGGAAAGAGCCCCTGGCAGGCTGGGGTAGGCAGGCTGGGGCAAGCACTCTGCTCTTTGCAAGGCACAGGGCTCAGCAGAACACTTGTGGTGACCAGGGCCAGGAGCAGCTCAGGGGGGCACAGTGTGATTGCTTGAGTGGGAGAGCTCCCTCTGGCACAGGAACTGCTTTGCCTGGGCAGTGGTGCCATGGGGCAGGAGCACAGGCAGTGGCTCTCTCTCTGTGGCAGGGGCAGTGGCTTTCTCTCCATGGCTGGGACAGTGGCTCTCTGTGGCAGAGGCAGTGGCTCTCAGTGGCAGTGGCTCTCTCTCAGTGGCAGTGGCTGTCTCTCGGTGGCAGGGACAGTGGCTGTCTCTCAGTGGCAGGGACAGTGCCTCTCTCTCAGTGCCTCTCTCTCCGTGGCTGGGGCAGTGGCTCTCTCTCAGTGGCAGTGCCTCTCTCTCCGTGGCAGGGGCAGTGGCTCTCAGTGGCAGAGGCAGTGGCTCTCAGTGGCAATGCCTCTCTCTCAGTGGCAATGCCTCTCTCTCAGTGGCAGTGCCTCTCTCTCAGTGGCAGTGCCTCTCTCTCGGTGCCTCTCTCTCGGTGCCTCTCTCTCAGTGCCTCTCTCTCAGTGGCTGGGGCAGTGGCTCTCAGTGGCAGTGCCTCTCTCTCAGTGCCTCTCTCTCCGTGGCAGAGGCAGTGGCTCTCAGTGGCTGGGGCTGTGCCTCTCTCAGTGGCAGTGCCTCTCTCTCAGTGCCTCTCTCTCAGTGGCAGTGCCTCTCTCTCAGTGCCTCTCTCTCAGTGCCTCTCTCTCCGTGGCAGAGGCAGTGGCTCTCAGTGGCTGGGGCTGTGCCTCTCTCAGTGGCAGTGCCTCTCTCTCGGTGCCTCTCTCTCAGTGCCTCTCTCTCAGTGGCTGGGGCAGTGCTGGCTGCCAGGCAGCGATGCAGTCACCACCAAGCACTGCCATGACTAAGGAAAAGGGACTGCAGCAGGCTCTGGGCTTGTCCCCCGAGCTGTGCTCTGTGTCCTGTGGCAGTGGTGGCCGTGCCCTGGTGCCAGCAGAGCCGGTGCCAGCCGCCCTGTCCCAGCCTGCTCCATGGGCAGTGCCAGGTGCCCGCTCCCCGTGCCAGCAGCCAGGCCCACGTGGCTCCTCAGCTGCTGACTCTGCAGTGCCCCAGCCTCCCGTGCCAGCAGGCACCAGGATGTGCTGGCTCCTCCCAGCCCTGGCAGCTGTGGCACAGATCCCTGATAAAGTCCCATGGGCTCTCCTCCTCATACCTTCCCATCCTGGGCTTTGTTTGCTCTCCCTCGTGCTGTGGTGGTGTGGTGGGGTTTCTGGGCTGGAGCAGAGCTGGGGGAGCCAAGATTGCTTTCTCAAGGAGAAATGCCCCACGGGGAGCTGCCTGGCAGGATGGAGTGCCTGGGGCCCCATGGCATGTGGCTGAACCCAGGCAGGAGCCAATTGTTTTTCTGCTGCCACTTGTGCCCAGAATAGGAGCTGTGGGCAGGCTATAGGGGCGGAGGAGAGGGTGGCAGGCAGCAAACCTGGTGCTGCTGTCACACTAAAGGGTACCATGGTGATGCCTCTGGAGCACTTCTCCCTCGGTGGCTTTGGGAAAGCCACAGACTCTTGGCTGGAGGTGCAGCAAGCAGGCAGGGATATTACCTGGAGACATCCTCTGTCACAGACACATTTTATGAAAAATCCTTTTGTTAGGGTTTTTTCTCCTGAGAAGCTGAGAGGCCTCAGAGGAAAAGAAAAACAATAATTATCTGCTGCTGTGGGATGCAACAGGTGCATCTTTGATTGGTCTCATGTGGTTGTTTCTAATTAATGGCCAGTCACAGTGAGCTGGCTTGGACTGTCTGGTCAATCACAAGATTTTATTATCATTCCATTCCTTTCCTTGCAAACCTTCTGGTGGAATCCTTTCTTCTATTCTTTTAGTATAGTTTTAGTATATAATTTTCTTTTAATATAATATATATCATAAAATAAATAAATCAGCCTTCTGGAACATAGAGTGAAGATTCTCATCTCTTCCCTCATCCTGGGACCCCTGGGAACACCACCACAATCCTCCCTGTGCTGCTAAGATGTACCTTGCTGCTGATGTGCTTCCTTTGCTATTCCTTTCCCAGTCCTCAGTGTGCTCCAAGATTGTGCAGCTGCTGGGCCAGAATGAGGTGGATTATCGCCAGAAGCAGGTGGTGATCGTGAGCCAAGACAGCTTCTACAGGGTCCTCACCTCGGAGCAGAAATCCAAAGCACTCAAAGGCCAGTTCAATTTTGACCACCCAGGTGAGTGGAGAGCAGCCCTGTGGGGACAGGGACAGAGTGGGACCCCCAGATGCAGCAGCAAAGAACCTGCATGGACACTGGGGCTGTGAATCCTCATGGGATGGCTTAGTTCAGCTCTTGTGGCTGGGACCACCTGTGTCATCCCCCCATCTCTCTTAGGAAGGAAGTGGGGTGGAGTGTTTAGGATGAGAAAGAGCAGGTTATAAACCCTCAAACTTCTTAAGAGCCTCCTCTTCCTGCAAAAACATCTCCCAGTTTAAACAAGGTTTTCATAGAATTGTAGAATCATTGAATAGTTTGGGTTAGAGGGGACCTTAAAGGTCATCTTGTTCCCATATCCTTCACCTAGAGCAGGCAGCAGAGGAACAGATTGGTTTTTGGTGCAGCTGAGTCAGGCCCAGGGAGATCTGGGCTGGCAGAGTCTCTGGAGCCAGCAGCTCCCTGTGCCTCCTTCAAGGAGGGAACCAGCTGTGCAGCTGCTCTGCAAACCCTTCCAGCGAGGGGCCCTGCCCTGTTACCACAACAGGGCCTCTTTGAACCATCTCTGGGCTCTGTGGGGAAATTCCAGAGCTGCTGTCCCTTGGTCCCCAGGAGGACAATGGCCAGAGGCAGTGAGCCCTGAGCAAACAGAGCCCTGTCTGTGTGGCAGCTCCATGCTGGAACACTGCTGCAGTCTCTGCCTGAGGGCTGGAGCCCTGGAGGAGATGCCTTCCTGTGCCTGGGCTGGCAGCACTGCTGCACAAGGACAGTATTGATCTCTGCAGGCCACATCCCAGGCTGCTGCAGGGCCACAGAGCTCCGTGGCTCTGGCACAGCTGGGCCTTGCCTGGTCTCTGGGGAGGTGCAGGGCTTTCCTCCCTGTGTGTCTGTGCGTCTGTCTGTCCCCAGTGTGCGGTGCCAACGACTCTGGCTTGGGCAAAGCTCAGCATCTGGTGGGTGGGAGAGGTTGCAAAGCTGCCTTGGGTAACATTTCCTCTGTCCTCAGATGCCTTTGACAACGAGCTGATCGTGAAAACGCTCAAAGAGATCACAGAAGGGAAGACGGTCCAGATTCCTGTCTATGACTTTGTCTCCCACTCCAGGTCTTAACAGCTGCTCCTGCCTTGCTGTGCCTCTGCTAACGTCCTGTGGCAGCCCTGCCCTGCCCTCCCCAAACTCCTGCCCTCTGCTTGGGTGCCTAACCTTCCAGCACAAAGTTTCCATCCTAACTCCCCCAGCCCCGGGTTAGAGCATCCCAGGCAGATAGAGGCACAGGCTGAGGGTCTGGAAAGCTGTGTATCCATCCAGCAACATCCAGGCATCAGTGCTGGGGGTTACAACCCTCCCTTCTCTTCCCCATCCACACCTCCTCTCCCCATAAACTCAGTGTTTGCAGCTTTAACAAGCACTCCAGCCTCAAACACTGTGGCAGTGCCAGGAAAGGAGGAGGACAGCAATTCCTGTACCACTCCCCTTGCCTGCGTTCAGCTTGTTTTTGCATGCCCATGTTGGTCATGGATGATGTTGCTCTGTTGTGTTTCCCACAAAAGCTCTGTGCTGTCAGGGAAGTGCTGCCTGCTCCTTAGGGAAGCAGAGCTGGCCATGCAGGTTCCCTTGCATAGGCTTTCCTGGGCTTTTTAGCTTGGCACATAACCCTTGTGAGCAGCAGCTGGCCCAGGTAGGGGGAGAAGGGCTGGTGTGCTTCCTGCTTTGCCATTTGTCCTTCCAGGAAGCGTACATATGCCTTGGATTCCCTCCATGGCGGTGGGGTAGGTCTGCCCTCTGCTCTCCCTCTGCTCCCCTCTGCTCCAGTGGTGTCCCAGGGTTGGAGCAGTGCTTTAGGAGCACTGCTGTTTCCCCCACACCTCTCTTTGTGCTGGCCAGCCTCCCCCAGCAGCAGGGTCTGACTGTGCTCTCCGTGCCAGGAAAGAGGAGACGGTGACGGTGTACCCTGCTGACGTGGTGCTCTTCGAGGGCATCCTGGCCTTCTACAGCCAGGAGGTGAGGGACCTGTTCCGCATGAAGCTCTTCGTGGACACGGACGCCGACACCCGCCTGTCCCGCAGAGGTGAGCGGGGACAGAAACGCCCCTGACTGCTCTGGGGACACAGGCAGTGACAGTGAGTGGGGACAGAAATGCCCCTGACTGCTCTGGGACACAGGCAGTGACAGTGAGCAGGGACAGAAATGCCCCTGACTGCTCTGGGGACACAGGCAGTGACAGTGAGAGAAACGCCCCTGACTGCTCTGGGGACACAGGCAGTGACAGTGAGCAGGGACAGAAATGCCCCTGACTGCTCTGGGGACACAGGCAGTGACAGTGAGCAGGGACAGAAATGCCCCTGACTGCTCTGGGCACACAGGCAGTGACAGTGAGCAGGGACAGAAATGCCCCTGACTGCTCTGGGACGCAGGCAGTGACAGTGAGAGAAACGCCCCTGACTGCTCTGGGGACACAGGCAGTGACAGTGAGCAGGGACAGAAATGCCCCTGACTGCTCTGGGACACAGGCAGTGACAGTGAGCAGGGACAGAAATGCCCCTGACTGCTCTGGGGACACAGGCAGTGACAGTGAGCGGGGACAGAAACGCCCCTGACTGCTCTGGGACACAGGCAGTGACAGTGAGCAGGGACAGAAATGCCCCTGACTGCTCTGGGGACACAGGCAGTGACAGTGAGCAGGGACAGAAATGCCCCTGACTGCTCTGGGGACACAGGCAGTGACAGTGAGCGGGGACAGAAACGCCCCTGACTGCTCTGGGACACAGGCAGTGACAGTGAGCAGGGACAGAAATGCCCCTGACTGCTCTGGGGACACAGGCAGTGACAGTGAGAGAAACGCCCCTGACTGCTCTGGGACACAGGCAGTGACAGTGAACAGGGACACAAATGCCCCTGACTGCTCTGGGACACAGGCAGTGACAGTGAGCAGGGACAGAAATGCCCCTGACTGCTCTGGGGACACAGGCAGTGACAGTGAGAGAAACGCCCCTGACTGCTCTGGGACACAAGCAGTGACAGTGAGCGGGGACAGAAACGCCCCTGACTGCTCTGGGCACACATAAAGGTGGCAGTGAGCAGAGTCACAAATGCCCCCAACTGCTCTGGGCACACAGGCAGTGACAGTGAGCGGGGACAGAAACACCCCTGAGTGCTCTGGGACACAGGCAGTGACAGTGAGCGGGGACACAAATGTCCTTGACTGCTCTGGGCAGCTGGGAGCACAGTGAACAGGGACACAAATGCCCCTAACTGCTCTGGGCAGCTGGGCACACAGGCAGTGACAGTGAGAGAAATGCCCCTAACTGCTCTGGGAAGCTGGGCACAAAGGAAGGTGGCAGTGAGCAGGGACACCAATGCCCCCAACTGCTCTGGGCACACAGGCAGTGACAGTGAGCAGGGACAGAAATCCCCCTGACTGCTCTGGGCACACATAAAGGTGGCAGTGAGCAGAGCAGAGCTGGCATAAAGCTGTGAAGAGCTGGAGAGTTTTTCCTGCCCAGTGCAGTGTCACTAGGGCAGCTTGTGGCTTGCTCTGTGTGTGTCTCTTGGGATTCAGTGGGATTTCTGCTGCCTTGGCTGGGATTCCTCCTTTGATCACTGCTGAGTGTGCCGTGTCCTCGCACGGCCCCGTGGCACCAGCCCAGTGCCAGCAGCTGAGCAGCAGCTGCTGCCAGTCAGCAGATGCCAGCAGGGAAGGGAGGGCACAGCAGAGCATCTGGGCAGTTCAGTCAGAGCCTGATAGATCCACCCAGGACCTGGGCTGTGGGTGTGCTCTGAGGATGGCATTTGGGCCATGGTGTCCACCGTGGGTGCTGCACATGGGGAGTCTGGTTGTACATTTGTGCAACCCAGTGTGGAGCCTCTGTGTGGGACCTGGCTTTGGGGGCAAAGAGCCCTAGAAACCAAAGTGCCCCTCTCCAGGACTCCCACGTCCTGCTGGCTTGGCTGCGGGGTGCCAGCTGACATGGGGAGGGACACCCACACTGCAGGGCCTGCATGACTTGAGATGTCCTTTCTTTCTAAGCAGCCTTGAGGGGTACCTGGCATTGAGGTGATGGTTTGGGGGCAAAGAGCCCTAGAAACCAAAGTGCCCCTCTCCAGGGATCCCAAGTCCTGCTGGCTTGGCTGTGGGGTGCTGATGTGTGGAGGGACACCCACACTGCAGGGCCTACATGACTTGAGATGTTCTTTGTTTCTAAGCAGCTTTGAGGGGTGGGGTCACTGATGCAGCACCTCCCAGGTGACTAAAAAACCGTTTGGGGACTCTTGGGGCAGAATTCACTTCTGTCTGAACTATTGCTACCCCTGGCTGGCTCTGACAGGCTCCACAGGGTGCCTGGGGATGCAGAAGATGACTGAAGAGGAGCAGTCCCTGCCAGAACTCTGCGCTGTGATGAGGGCAGCGTGTCTCAGTGCGTCAGTCTGGGACTGTGTGTGCATGTTCCACTCTGCAGTGGAGCTGGTCTTGCCTGCCCTCCTGCTGTCAGACACATGCAGAGCCTCCTCAGCTGCTGGGATGTCATCAGCACTGATGAACATCTCCTTTTTACCAATCCCTCTTGACCCTGCCCACTGTTCTTGTATGACTCACCCAGGGAGGTGACAGCACAGTCAGTTGCAGGGAGATGTATTAGCAGGTCACAGATATGCAGGGTCCCAAAAGGTGAGCCCTGATCCCTTAAAATGCTGTGCAGGAGCTCAGGGCCACTCCCAGCCACAAGGTAGGACACTGTGGTGCTGACAGTGACCCCAGCCAGCAGCTCAGCCCCACACAGCTCCTGCTCAACCTCCCCTGGTGGGAGAGGATCAGAAGGGTAAGAGTGAGAAAACTGGTGGGCTGAGACAAAGACAGTTTATGAAGTAAAGCAGAAGCCACAAGGCAAGCAAAAGGAGGAATTTGTCACCACTTCCTGTGGGCAGGCAGGTGTTCAGCCATCCCCAGGAAAGCAGGGCACCATGGGGTGTGATGGGTATGTGGGAAGACAAATGCCATCACTTTGAATGTCTCCTCTCACCTTCCTCCTCCTTCCCCCAGCTTTCCATCATCATGTGGGACATGCTTTGGGTCAGTCAGGGTCAGCTGTCCCAGCTGTGTCCCCTCCCCCACTGCTGGGGTGGGGTGAGAAGCAGCAAAGGCCTTGGATCTGTGTGAGCAGTGCTCAGCAATAACAAAAACATCCCTGTGTTATCTGCGCTGTTTTCAGCACAAATCCAAAACACAGCCCCACACCAGCCCCTGTGAAGAAATTTAACTCTGTCCCCACCAAAACCAGCACATTCTCCAGCCCTTACTCCAAACCACTTAAATCAGGCTCAGGTCCCATAGCCTCCAGTCCATTCTCATTCCCCACCTTTGGGATTTCACACAAATATCAATCCCCTATTTTATGGAACACCCCTGTAACAGATCTGAGTGTCCACTGAGTTAATTTAGCCCCTGACTTTGGGCTCCATCTGTCCTAGTGGTCATTCAGGACAGGAGAAGGTGGTGTGGAGTTATGGGGTCACTGCTGTGCTCACACTGCTCTTGTGAGCCTTGTGCTTCTCCCACCCACCATCAACCACTTGCAAAAGGGCAGCTTTGCTGATGGAGGTGCTGCTGTCTCCTAGTTGCTGCTCACTGCAGCTCATTGTTCTCCTGCTAGGAATCTGGCCATTTCCCTGCCATCAGCAGTTGGTAGGACCACTGCAGCATCAAATCTGTTTACTGCATGTCTGCCTGTCATTTCTGGGAAAGGAGAGCCTGTGTGAGAGGTGCCAAAGGTATAATCATGTCCCTGGAACGTAGCTGTAGGCAACTCATTGCCAAAGTTGGGATCTTGTGTTGTGATGTGGCCCTGAGTCATCTTTCTGTCCCAGAAGCCCTAAAGGGTTGCAGCAGTTGGGTTTTCAGCTGGGCAGCAGCAGGAGGTGAGGTTGCTGGAAGTGCAGCTGGCAGCTCAGTTAATCAGTAGTGCTGGGGCTCAGTGTGTGCAGCTCACACTGTGCCCATCTCAGCACCTGTGCCCAGAGGTTCTGCTAGCAGAGTGCAAGGGGCAAGCTCTGCCAGGTGCCTCAGACAGGGATCCATGGGGCTCAGGGACCTCATTCTGGCTGAGCTCCCTCTCTGCCCTGTCCTTGGCCAGTTTCCCTAAAAAAGAAACCAGGTCCAGTGTCACATACATGTTTTGGATCCAGTTGGAGTTTGGACCTGCTGGCTTCAGAGAGGTGCCAGTCTGTCCTTGGGATATTTGCCTGCCCTGCCAGCAATCCCTCAGGACAGGGTGTGTGGTTTTACCCGGGACCTGCTGCTTTGGGGCCAGGTACCAGCAGCAAGTGTTTGACCTGTGGTTGTGTGTGGGGTGATTATCCTGCCCTGGGAAGAGGCAGGAGAGCTTTGCCCTGTCAGGACCAGCCCCTGCCCAGCTCACAGGCCTCCTGCAGCCCAGCAAATAAGGTGTGGGAGCTGGGAAACAAGAGTGTTATATTTTCCCTGCCTCTTTTTCAGTGTTCTTCAAGCTGGGGCTCGCTCCTGCTCTCTGGAGAAGCTGCTGCTGGTTCCTGGAGCAGGCAGGGAGCTGGCACCCATCCTGCTGCCAGCCTTTTCCCCCATCACTTCCCCCTGCAGGGCTGTGAAAGGCCACACTGTGAAGCTGCTGGCCAAGGGCAAACAGAGCCATGGGGGCAGTGCCAGAGCAGCAGTGTCCTGGCCCTGAGAGCACACAGGCAGTGGCTGCCCAGCAGGTCAGGCAGGCTGGCAGGGCAGTGCTGTGCCTTGGCTCTGCCTGGGACACGAGGGAAGGCTCATTCCAAAGCCAGTGCCAGGCACTCACATGCTGGGGAAAAGCCAGCAGCCCCCTGGGGACAGCCAAGAGCTGTGTGCTCAGCCACAGGGCTGCTTTGGCTCTTCCCTGAGGGTTGAATTCCTGCTGAACTGGGCCACTTGTCCACGCTGAAGTGGCGTCAGACTGGGGATGGCACTGGCCCAAACAGCTCATGCAGACAGGGTGGAAGGCCTGAGTGGCAGAACAAGCAGCAGGCCAGTCTGCTCTCCTGCCTTTGGGCTTCCTCCTGAGCTGAGCCCCTCACCTCTGGTTCTCCTGCCAGCTGGGGACAGCACAAGGAGCCTGGCAGAGCTGTGCAGGTGGATGAGCTTTACTCTCCCCACCTCTGAAGATTGGAGTTAAACTGCTTTAATGTGTGTGTGTGGCTGAGCCCCACTGATTTTCTACTTTTTGGGCACCTCTGCACTGGAGTGGCAGAGAATGCCCAGTCAGGCAGGACAGAGTGACAGGAGGGAGCCAGAGTCTGAGACTGGGAACACTCAGGACTGGGCTGGCATGGTTACAGCTGGAATGTGCATGCAGAGCTGAGAAGGGGGCCAAGAAAAGCCCTTGGCCAGGTCAGCCAGCCCTTGGCTCCCAGGAAAACTTGGAAGCAGGTTAAAAGCATGGAGCTGGGCTGGGATGTGCTCAGACACATGGACAGCAGCTTCCAGGAACAGAGATCTCAGGCAAAATATCCAAAGGCCAAAGGCTGTACTTATTGAAGGGAAAGGGGATGGAGAGAGTTGTGCCTCAGCTCCTGACTGTGCCTTCCACCTTCCCCTCAGTGCTCCGAGACATCAGTGAGCGAGGCAGGGACCTGGAGCAGATCCTGTCTCAGTACATCACCTTTGTCAAGCCTGCCTTCGAGGAGTTCTGCCTGCCGGTGAGTCAGGGGACTGCACCCATGAGGGTGCTGGAACAGGAGCTCTTGGTGCCTGCCCAGCGCTCAGATCTGCCCCCTGTGCCTTCCTCCCTCTCTGCAGGCTCTGCCAGGGCAGGCTGTGATGGGCACTGTTTATACAGCCACTGCCTTCCTGGTGAGATCACCCTTCCCTTTGGGAAGGCAACATGGCCAGAGGAATCCCTCCCTGGGCAAAGGCTGACAAACCTCTGGGCAGCTCAGCCTGCCAGGGAGGATCCTTGGCTGTATTTAGCTGGGGAATGGGAGGTCTCTGCCCCCAGGCAGTGTTTGCTGTGTCTGCCTCCTCTTTTGGGCTGTGCTGCCTGCCCTTTTCACCCTGCAGTGCTGCTGGCTTCGTGCTTGGGAGAGCAGGGCAGCTTCTTCCTTCTGTCTGTGCAGTGGGATGTGGCCTTGCAGGTTGCATTTCCTGGCTGCTGAGTGGCCAGGGGGACAAGGCCTGCCTGGAGAAAGGAAGCTTCTTTGGGAGCTGATAACAGAGGCAAGGCTGCCTGGCAGACAGGGACTGCATGGGGGAATTTACTGCAGCCCTGCAGACTTGCATGGAAATAGCATGTTTGCAGCATCAGCCATTGTACACCTTTCCTGGCTCTCATGGAGAGCAGCCTGTGCCTTGCCTCTCAAGGCTTTTCAAGCAGATGTGGTATATGAGGAATTTTTTATTTTTATACGAGGATTTTGTTTTTATTCTGGAGGAAGTGAGTTAGCAGAGTCCTGAAACCTGGGAACTGCTGGCTAGCACCACAGGCAGGAATTAAACTGTGCCTCCCACCTTAGGAGCATCCCTATGCCTGTCTGTCTGGTTAGCTCTGCCCCTTACTTTAAGAAGGACTGATTCTGTGCTGCAAGATCTTTTCCTGGCTGTTGCACAGCTCCCTTTTTTCAGTTTCGCTCAGCTGTGGCTCTGGGGACCAATTCCAAAGCCCAAAAAGGCTTTTCCTGAGAGGCAGGTCCAGCTTGCAAGGCTCCTCTTCTAAATCCCCAGTTTTTCAGAGCAGCAGATGCTGCATCAGGCTTTTCTGATGAAGAGTCTGTAGGAGAATGAAGTGTGAAACAAGGAGGGCACAGAGCTGCCTTGTTTCTACCCACAGCTTTGCAATGGTCTGCTCCCACTTCCAACCTGGTGTTGGCTGAGCACCCACTGCTGCTGTTATTTGACTCCTAAAGCAGCTCTGAGCCAAGTGGTCCAGTACTGAAATGGTCCAGCATATCCTGGTGGGTTTTGATATGTCTGGAAGCACTTGGAGGTGTCAGGTGACACCCATCAGCCCAGCTGGCTTGGTGGGGCTTGGCTGTCAGCTGTAAAACTGCCACAAACGGGGAGGAGACTGAGACTGGCACCTGCAGGGGAATCTAGGTCAGGACTGGGGTCCTGAGTCACACCTTTGCAAGTGGTGTGGTAGAGAATTCTCCCCCCTTCCCAGGCAGATCTGCCCAGGCATGCCAGCTCGTGCTCTTGGAGCAAGTCTGGGGTGGATTCAGGGAGAAGGATGTTCCCAAGAGCATCAGCTGCTGGAGTCCTGTGATTATGAGGCTTCTTAATAATTGCAGGTTTTGTTCAGGGTGCCTCTTACTGGCTTCTGTATGAGCTCATGAAAATGGAGTCAGGGCACAAAGCATGGCCCTTGAAACGCAGAGCAGAACACAAATAAGAGCATCCAAAATGTATTCTCAGCAATGACATCCCTCCCAGAGGGTCTGGGGAGGGCAAGGAGCTGCCCCAGGGAGCAGGGACAATGCCCCAGCCCGCTGTCTCTCCACTTTTTCCCTGTAACAAAGTGCTCTCTCTCCTCCCAGACCAAGAAATATGCTGATGTGATCATTCCCAGAGGAGCAGATAATGAAGGTAAGCACCCAGGCCTTGCTGCTCTGCCCTGGCAGCCAGACTTGGGCTGTTGCTGTTGCAGTGGAGTTAGGTTGGAGCTGCCCCAGAGGGGACTCAGGCCACTGCCTGAGAGCAGCAGTGCCAAGAGAGTGCTGCTACCACAGGTGTGCCAAGATGAGCCTGTTCCCTTTGCTCCTACTTGGAGCATTATTGATTGGGAGTTTGTGTTCCTCTTAATGCCTCCAGGCCAACTCTTGGTTCATCCCACACAAAAGGCAATGTGCAGCTGGGTCAGCCAGGCTGGGGTCAGCCTGACTGTTCTGGCTGGGGTCAGCTGGAGTGTCCTGGCTGAGGTCAGCCTGACCACTCTGGCTGGAATCATCCTGGGCGTCCTGGCTGGGGTTAGCCTGAGTGTCCTGGCTGGGGTTAGCCTGAGTGTCCTGGCTGGATTCAGCCTGGGCATCCTGGCTGGGGTCAGCCTGATGGTCCTGGCTGGGGTCAGCCTGAGTGTTCTGGCTGGAATCAGAGTGTTCTGGCTGAGGTCAGCCTGATGGTCCTGGCTGGGATCAGCCTGAGTGTTCTGGCTGGGATCAGCCTCACCACCCTGGCTGGATTCAGCCTGACAACCCTGACTGGATTCAGCCTGACCATGCTGGCTGGGAGCAGCCTGGGCATCCTAGCTGGAATCACCTTGACTATCCTGGCTGGAATCACCCTGACTATCCTGGCTTGAGGGGCAGAGGGCTGAGTCCTGGGGGGGAATAGGAGGGGACAGCAGTGGGGAGGGACAGCAGGGTCACAACCCTACCCTGGCTCTGATTTTTGCATCCATCCTAACACCCTGTCTCCCCCTTTTGCTCGCAGTGGCCATAAACCTGATAGTGCAGCACATCCAGGACATTCTTAACGGAGGACTCAGCAAACGCCAGAGCAACGGGTACCTGAATGGCTACACTCCCCCGCGCCAGCGGCAGCCCTCAGAGTCCAGCAGCCGGCCCCACTGACGCGGGCAGAGCCGAGGCCAGCACGGCCCCTCTGTACATACTGTCCACTCGTTCCCCCTTATCTATTTAAGAAACCAGACGGAGACGAATGCCTTTCATTTTGTATGTTGGAGTTGCCCAACGAGAAGCAGCCGGTTGCTCGGGAGCCCGGACCACCCTCAGCTCCCGGCCTTGCTTGATAACTCCTCCAGCACGGATCCGGCTATAAACCTCTATAAATATAGAATTGCTCTATTTTTGCGTAAATGCAGAATAACGTAAAATTAATTGCTGTAAGGTATTTGCCAGGCTCAGTGTTGCTGGGAGGGACTGGGGAAAAGGGGATCCTAGGAGATGTTGGTGTCAGGAACTTCACCTCAAACTCGGTAAGGAAGGAAGAACCGTGGTGGTGTCCATCCTGGGCAGCTTGAGTGTTACACCTGGCTTGGGTTTGTCTCTTCCTACCATTGCTGTTCAAGTCCAAGCAGCCTGGTTCTAGCTGACAGGTGCTGCACAGTGCTTCTGGCAGCTGGGAGAATGATGGGGAATGATCTCCCCCTGTCTCTCTGCAGCTCCAAGTCTCAGCCTTTCAATAGAGTGTGGCCTGAGTGTTACACCTGGCTTGGGTCTGTCTCTTCCTACCATTGTTGTTCAAGTCCAAGCAGCCTGGTTTTGGCTGGCAGGTGCTGCACAGTGCTTCAGGGACAATGATGGGTTATGATCTCCCCTGTCTCTCTGCAGCTCCAAGCCTCAGCCTTTCAATAGAGTGTGGCCTGAGTGTTACACCCTGCTTGGGTTTGTCTCTTCCTACCATTGCTGTTCAGGGGCAGTCAGCCTGGTCCTGGCTGGCAGGTGCTGCACAGTGCTTCTGGCAGCTGGGAGAATGATGGGGAATGATCTCCCCCTGTCTCTCTGCAGCTCCAAGTCTCAGCCTTTCAACAGCATCCTTGTTCTGTGCCTGACACCCCTTCCACCACAGGTGTGGGGCTGCTGCCACACCCTCCAGTGAGGACCTGCTGCGTATGTGGCCATATAAACACAGCCTTTTTAGCAGTCTCAGTGCCTGGCTTGTGTGGGGGCAGCATGTGGATATCTTCAGCCCCTCTGGAGCTTCGTGGCACTGTTAGTTGACCCTGGGCTGACCTGCCTGGAGGTTGGCTTGCAGGTCTGAGGTGTGTCCCATTCCTCTCTTGCATGGGTTTTGCTCTTGTGTGGGGGATTCTGGGGTTTATGAGGTGTGGTTAAGGGACAACCAGCCTCTTCTGAAAGAAAGGGGCAATGGCTGATCAAAGGCAGCTGCTGAGCTGCTTTTCAGAAGGGCTCAGTAGTGTGTAGTGGTCTCTCGGCTGCTTTGCCATCCTCGTGTGGGACATCCACAGGTCCCACCTGGGCAGTGTGAAACTGGGTGCCCAGCAGTCCTCTGCTCCCTGTTTGCAGAGCCTGCCTGTGTCCCTTTCACTGTCCTGGGGGAGGACACTGTCCCTGCAGTCTGTTGTCCCAGGGGCTGCCCAGGCAGTGCCCTCCCTTGGCCAGGGTGAGAGTTAGTCTTGCCTAACCTGGTGGTGGTACAACAGCCATGTCCAGAGGGGCCTGGTGGGGTTGTACTGCAGATTTAGGGATGCCTGGAGAATCCCCCTGCAAGATGGGGCAGTGTGGCTGGGGCAGGGGCTTGTGGGAGCCAGTCAGCCTGGAGGAGGGGGTTTGGTGGGATGGTAGCCAGCAAAGATCCTTCTGCCAGTGCTGCTAAGACTCACTTGTCCTGCCAAACCCAAAATTTCACAGGCACCCCACAAAGCTTGGAGTAGAGAGCCTTAGCCTTGCTCCCTCATGGTTCTTTGAGTCTTTCCAGAGCATTGGCTTTGCTCTGTGGTTAACAGTTTAATGGACCATGCTCCATTGCTCTCCAGCCTGATGTGAGCTGGGACAAGCTTTGGTCCTGGAGAGAACAAGAAAGGAAACACCTTCCCCCAGTGACTGCTGCTGGGGCACACTCATTCTTCTTGCTCTGTGATGAGGCAGCCTTGTATCCCTCTCCCTGTGTGCCAGCACTCCTCCAGGCACATCAGCTTTGCCATGACCAAGGGCTGATTCTGTGTAGGTAAGAGGGACCAAAGCTCTGCAGAACTGGTGAGGCTTCTCAGGGCTCATGCAGAAGACAAGGTAAAATACTGGCCTCCTCTCCCCAGTGAATAAAGACAGAATAAATGGATGCTGGTGTTGTCTCCTGTTTGGTGCTGATTGCAGTCCCAGGATAGAAGCAGGCTTGGCCAACCTTGTCTTAGTCCTGCAAGTCTAAGCCAGACCTGGAGCAAAACTGCTGGCACAGATCAGTCCCTTGGTGAAGAAGGAGGCAGCAGCTCTGGCTTTTGGCTGGTTTCCCCCACTGTAAGGCCCCAAAAAACTCACCTGACAAGGCTTTAAAAGGGCTGGTGGTTGTTGATGTGCTGTGCTTTAGATGCACAGAAGAAAGATTGACAAGGTACTCTCGAGAGGCCAAAACAACCAAAAAGACCTTGCTAGCAAATTTAAAAAATCAAAGAACCTTTGACTAAAGATTTAGAGTAGCACACACTCAACATAAAACACCTACCTCAGAGCATTAAATTGGCCCATTCAACTTTGCAAACTTTAAGCCCATTCCATTTTAAATTGTTCACGACTTCCAAGATGAGGAAATTAAAGAAAGCAAGAAAAGAGGAAAGAACACATATAGCTACCCCCTCCTGGGTTCCAGAGGTGTTTAATCTGATGAAAACCCCAACAGGAGATAGCGTCAAGACCTGTGCTCACCTCAAGTTCAGCTTTATCTACTCCTTAGCCATCCTGAGCCCTTTCCCCAGGTGGCTTTTCCAGTCATTTGGGCCCTGGGGAGCTTGGTTGGGGCTGCAGGGGCAGGTGTGGAGCATTGCCTCTGCTGTGCCAGGGATTGGCAGCCCCTGCAGGGCTGGGATACAGACTCTGGGGATGGAGGATGTGCAGAGCAGGGCATTGCCTCACCAGGGCAAGGCCTGACCTGCCCCTTCACACACACACACGCACTCCAAAATGCCTCAGGACAACAATCTGTCACACACTCAGCAAGTCCTGGTGCACTTGTGGCTTGGGGTGCTGTTGTGAAACCCCTCTGCTCAGAACAGCAGAGCTGGGCAAGTCCAGCCTTCCCAGTATCTTGAATAAGTGACAGTCATCAAAAGCCCTCACAGGCAGGGTGGCATTAGCACCAGGGGGAGTCAGGCAAGGGGACACTTTTGGCAAAGGGATAAATCTTTTTGTGGCCAAACACTTGATGTCAGCATGGATGCAAAAAGGGGAAGTCAGGCTTAAAGGACCTGATAACCCTCTGAAGGAATGACTGCCTGGGTGGGTGAGGGAGGAGCAGGGCATGTTGTCTGCCTTGGCTTGAGTCAGGCATTTGATAGGATGTCCTGTAACCTCCTCATAGTGGTGATGTACAGGCTGGATAAACCCAGAGGTAGATGGAAAACTGGCTGAAAGACTGGTGCCAGTCTCTGGTGATCAGTGCTGTGAGTCTGGTGGAACACCAGTAACTCTTGTCACTAGGTCCAGCCCATCTGACACCTTCACTGAAGACCTGCATGATGGAGAAATGGGCTGACAGAAACGTTTTGATGTTCAGCAAAGGGAATTGCAAAGTCCTGCACTTGGGGAAGAATGATCCCACATGCCAGTACGTGCTGGGACACCTGGAATGCACAGGGAAGGCTGTGAGGGTCCTGGTTCTCCATTAGCAGAGGGTTAATGGCATTCTGGGCTGCTTTAGGAGAAGTTTTGGGTTAGGGTGATCCTTCCCCCTTCTCAGATGAAGCCACACCTGAGTGCTGTGTCCAGTTCTGGGCTCTCCAGTACAGAAGCTACTGGTGAGAGTCCATTGATGATGAAGGGATTGGAAGATCTCTCCTGTGGGAAAAGATTAGGACATGTGGGGTTGTTCAGACTGGAGGAGGCTGAGGGGGAATCCTATTAATGTATAAAAATAGCAGAAAGGAGGGTGAAAAGACAGAGCCATGGATGGACATGGACACAACCTGAAAAAGAAGGGGCTCCCTCTGAACATCAGGAAACATCTGCTGGGAGAGTAATGGAGCACTGGCACAGCTTGTTCAGAGGGGTTGTGGAGTTTCTTTCTTGGAGATATCAAAACTGCAGAAGTTCATGGGCAGCTGCTTTGAGACAACCCCAGCTGAGCATGGGCTTGGACAAACTGAGCTGCCAGGAGCCTTCTGACCTCATCCAGTCTGTGAATTTGAAATATTTCTCAGCTGGGAGAGGAGCTTTATCCTTTCTCCTAAGTTTGGCTCTAAGCTGTGTCCCTCTTCAAGGGGATTTCCAAACTCCTCCTGCCCTTTTCCTCTGCTAGTGCTGGTGCTGGAGCTCCTGCAGGTAAAGGTGATACAAAAGCCTGGTGGCCCCAAGCATCAGCATCATGGTTTTGGTCCTGAGCACCACCATGGCTTTGGCCCTCATCTTGTGCAGTTGGGAACAGGGGAAGGTGCACTCTGCCTGGCAGTCTGTCCTCATGGGATGTGAAGCTGGCTGTCCCCATCCCTGGAAATGACAGGGATGACAGCCTTACCTGCACCCCACAAACCCATCCCTTCCTGTGCAACTGGTTTAGATTGCTTGTCCATCTCTGGTTTTTCTGCACATTTCTCCAGATGCTGGGGGCAATATGAGCCATGCCCAGTGTTCTCCAGGCCCTGCAGAGCAGCCAGGACATGTCCACCTGGGCAAGGACAAGGGGTGGGGGTTTTTGTGCCCCAGGAACGATGGCCTCCTCCTGGAATGTGGGGTGCCTGCTCTCTGCCACCCCAATTCTCCCATGTCTCCCAGAGCACACACACCTTCTGGAAGCTCACAGACACCCCTGCCCTCTTTGCTGCCCCTTCCCTGGATGCCCTTCCTACCAAAAGGGCACGTGCCACAGGAACAATAAAATTTATTTAAGAAGATTCCAAAAGTTGGCTGCTCCTAGCAGGAATTTTGCTGAGTTTCACAGACACGTCTGATGCACGGGCATGCTATGACTGTCATGTTTAGGGAGACAGATTCCTGGCCTTTGGGATGCCTGGGAACGCCTTTGGGACGGTGGCAGAGGGGACAGGCAAGAGGAAGAGGGCATAGGCACTGGAGGAGCCCCTACCACAGGAGCTTTTGGTGGGCTGAGGCACCTTGTGGCTGGTTGTCATCCTGGAGGGAATTCACTGCTGTCTGGATGAAAACACTCCAGCTGGCATTGTTATCCAGCCACTTCCAAACATCTGCTCCTCTTCCAGGTGTGATCCTGCCAGTCTTGGAAGTTCTAAGGACTAAGGAACCCAGGGGGCCATGGGCAGGCACTGGGCACTGTCACCTTACAGGGACACATGGGCAAAATGGTCATGTTAAGAGGAAAGGCAGAAGTTCACAGAATTGTGGAATATCCTGAGTTGGAATGGATCCACAAGGATCATCCAAGTCTGACTCGTGGCCCTGCATAGAATAGCAGAATGGGTGGGGTTGGAAGGGAGCACAGAGGTCATCTGGTCCCATCTCCCTGCTCAAGCAGGGCCATTTCAGAACATGGCATTGCTTTGTAACCAGGTGGGTCTGGGATATCTGCCCAGGGACACTCCACAACCTCTCTGGGCAATCTGTTCCAGTGCTTGATCACTGCACAGTAAAGTTCTTTCTATTCATGTGGAACGTCCCGTGGATCTCCTCCCAGTGGCTGACACCACTAAGAGCATCTTGGCATCTCCCCTTTGGACATTTATACACATTAATGAGGTCTCCTCATGCACAGGGCAGCCCCAGAATCACACCAAGTGCCAAGTTCGGGCACATTGCAAAATGCATCACCCACAGAGAATGAGAAGTGCTGTTAATCTGGAATTATGGAGGAATAGGGGGCCCAGGGAAGTGATCATCCCTTTGTAGGCGGCATTGGTGAGGCTGCATTCAGCTCTGGGTCCCTCACTTTAAAAAGCACATTGAGGTGCTGGAATGTGTCCAGCAAAGGGCAGCAAGGTTGGTGAAGGGTCTGGAAAACACCTGAGGAGCGGCTGAGGGAGCTGGGGGTGTTCAGCCTGGAGAAGAGGAGGCTCAGGGAGGACCTCACCGCTATCACGCACCTGACAGGAGGGCACAGCCAGCTGGGCTCGGTCTCTTCTGCTGGGAGAACAAGAGCAAATGGCCCAGCTGAGACAGGGCAGTTCAGATTAGAGATTAGAAAATAAAAATCCCTGTCAGGGTGGTCAGGCATTGGAACAGGCTGCCCAGGGAGGTGCTGGAGTCGGTGTTTCGGAGGCGTCGGGACCTGGCGCTGCTTTAGCGCTTCCAGCGGCAGCGCTGGGCGCACGCCTGGGCCCGGTGTCATCTTAAATCTCTCTCCCAACGCTGACCGCTCTGATTCTCTGCCAGCACCCGCGGAGCCCCGTTCCTGCGGCGGCTCCGCCACTCGCCGGGGGCTCCACACGGGCTCCCCCTCACGGCCTGGGGGCCGGGCCGCGCTGAGGCGGCGGCTCCGGGGGCGGAAGGGGCGGGCGCGGCTCGGCGGCGGTTGGCGGGGGCCGGGCCGCTTCCTGCGGCTGAGGAGGCGCTCGGGCGGCGCTGCGGGACCGCGGCTCGGCGGTGGCGAGGAGCCCGCGCCCGGCGTGAGTGAGGCGGCTCTGCGGGCCGGGGGGCGCGGGGTGGGCCGGGCAGCGCTGCCCGGGCGGGCTGGGGCAGCGTGGGCTCCGCGGCTCGGCTCGGCACGGCTGGGCTGGGCTCGGCGTGGCCCTTCGGCCGGGCCCGGCGGAAGGGAGCGGTGCCCGTCCCGCAGGAGCTGCCGCCGGCCGAGCCGAGTTGTGCCGCGGGGGCTGCAGGGCCGGGCTTTGCTGGCAGAGCCGCCCCTGAGCCTGTTGCTGCCGCGCGGACAGCGCGGTTTAAATGCCTTTATTTTGCCTGTATACGTGTGTGTGTGTTTTCCCCTCCTCCCCGGCTTTCAACGTGGGTTTAAGGGGATTAAATCTGATGCAACGGGGGGCTAAGAATAGCCTGCTGCACGTTCCCTCGCGTGTGCGGGGTGCTCCGGGGGCTCACGGGACAGCCCCGGCGGGACGCGGCCGTGCCCGGTGCCCCGGCAGCCCCGAGCTCGCCTCGGAAGCGCTACGCGGTGCCCTAACCGGGAGGAATTGCCTGTCTTTATTTGGGAACCTGAGTAATTTGCAAGTGTGGCAGACAGCAAGTCTGAGCTTATTCTTCATTAGCCAGCTCCGCTGGTGTGTCTGGGATAATGCTCCTAGAGAGTGCTGCCTGTGAAATAAGGTTCTTCTTCACGTAGCTATAACAGTTCTGTAGTTCAATTTAAATATTTCATTTATTGTTGGGTTCAGGGTTCCAATCTGACAGTCCCAGTCTTCCAAAAATGATCTTGCTTTTCCTAAATTTAATTATTTTTTTCCCTCTTGTGAATGCTACTTGTGTTTATTTTAAGGTTTAATTCATTCTCATTCTGTCATTGCTTTTCCCATAGTTCAGTGGTTTCCCGTTTCTCACTTGTTTCTGGAGGGGTAGAAGCCTGTGACTATCAGTGTGGAAGCAGAACACCTTTCTGTTCTTTTAATAGATTTTTACAAAAAAGTTAGGCTTATTGCTTTGAATAATAATTGAATTAAATGTAGTCCTAAGTGAATAGCTATCGAAAATGAAATTGGGGCAAACGATGCCCTTGTAAAAAGGGTTAATTTACATTAGAATTAGAAGTTAGTGGTTGAATATGAAAGGCCTGTGCAGTTTGCAACTGTTATTACTCTCAGAAAATGAATATTTGGAGTGGAAGTGTAGTGAATGTCAGGCAGCATCATTCATCTTTGCAGATGTAGTAGCATTATTAGCATCCCTCTTACCTCTGGGGCACAGTTATCTTCAATTTCCAGACACAAGTTTTATCTTCTATCAAATTCTGGCTCTGCAGTGTAGCTGGTGAGCAGCGCTGTGCTGTTTATTAGGTGCCAGCCTGCCTTAAATCTCTGCTAAATGTGTGAGGCAGAGATACCTCCTGGCTCCGAGCAAGGAGTGACAGTGAGCACCCTGTCACTTCAGATATTTTTCCCTTTGGTGGAACAGTTTTAAGGATTCAGGGAGGCAGGCAGTTTGCTGACTTTATAATGTGTGTGTTCTGTTTGGTAAGGAATCTTTGTGCAGCCGTGGTGGAAATGTTTTTAATGCTGGTGATGTTTTCTTCTGCTTTATTCTCTGCAATCCAGGTATTGTTATTCTGGGATGTGAATTTATAACTGGATAAGAGCTCAAAGGCACATTAGGATGTGGTTGTGGGCAGCTCTGTTCTCTTAGAGGAAGACTGAAGAAGGGAAAGAAGGTTATTTTCACTTGGAAATTGTTGGTTTCCTTAGTTTTTACAGAGACAGGGTAACTGAGAGGTGTTTTAAAAGATTTTATTCTATTTTCAGTCATGATGAATAGTGAGACACAAGAGATATAAAACTTAACACCATTCTATCAGAATACCAAAAATATATCAACTCATTTGTAGAGACAGAGCCTAGCAAAGCATTCCCTCAAAAATTAAAAGTAACCCATAGGAAAATCACCTTTTTTTCTCTTTTCTTTGTTTCCCTGTTGGATCAGGTCTTGAAGTGTAGGGTGAAGGTTTCTCTTCACGGTGCATGGACGGAAAGCCAATGCGCAGGTAAGACACAAAAACAATTGTTCTTCTCTTCCCCAAACAGGATAAATCATGTGGGTTGGTTTTCTGTGTGCCTGGACTGTAAAATGTTGTGTGGTTTTGGATTTTTTTTTTTTAAGCCTAGCTGTGGGGAATTGGGAAATAAATCATTCCTCTTTAGTCCCTTCTTAAATATATTTAGTTTTCAATATTTACAAGGCCAGATGTCTTTAAGGAAAAGTATGGAAGACAAGTTACTGTAGTTCTCCATCCCCTTTTCCACTTCCCCCATTTACTATCATGTTTAAAATTCAGTATTTAATTACTTAGGTATCGAAGCTGTGGAAAATAGACTGCCTAGGAATAAATTTAAACTTGATTCCCAAGGGGCATTATTTTTCCCTTGAGGAAGGGAGTTTGGTGAGGTGTTGGGTGAAAAGGAGATTTCCTTTTCTAATTATGGATGCCAGCTGCCTCAGTTCTAATGAGCTGGAGATGCAGCTGAAGTTTAATTCAGGGGAGTTCTTGCTGTGGTTGTGTCAAAAACATTCTCTCTCATAGAGGGAAAAGTTGTCACAGTAGTTCAGCATGATGACAGGTTTGCAAACATGGTTCCCTGCTAGTTCTTGTTGATTTTCCTTGCTTGATGGCAATCCACAGCAAAATTTAACAGCAGATACATTTCTGTACATGATACAGGCTGTGTGGAAGCAAAGTTGCCTGAAGTTCTTCACCTCTGAATGGATTGGAGAGAACTCGGGCAGCTTGCTTGGTCTGTTTGTGCTCCTTGGGATGTTGAAAGAAGGAAAACTTTATTGTGGGTAAATATAAACATTAATGTAAGGGGAGGCAAGGCTTTTAACAAGAGATGAATATATAAAGCATTGTTAGCCACAGAAACCATTAGCCTGGGTTCTGTGTAAGGAGGCAAGAAGAAAGTAGCCACTTAAACTCTTGAAGAATGGCACAATGCTGTTTTTATTAAATGAATTTTAATGAATTTAATTTGCTGTGCCGCTGCTGCAGTTCAGCAGTGAGTAAACCTGGGCCATGACAGAGGCTGAGCCTGGGTATTGTGCTGCATTTTTGCCAAGATAAGAAATGTGGTTTGGTCAGTGAGGGGCTGTATGTGACTTTTGCAGTGAATTCCTTTTCTTTCAAGATGGATTAAATACCAGATGAGCTTTCTTTCATTGTAGCCCTCTTCAGTGGAGATTGTTTAAATCTTAACCAGTTTTTTAGGTTTTGATGTTGTGCTCCATTTATCAAGATGTTTTTGCAGAATGACATAAAATTGATAACTAGCTTGGCTTGTGTTCTTGTTTTCTCCCTACTTTTTGTGTTCCTGATGGGGAAATTGAGGTTCTAAACTCGTTTCTGTGCCTGCTGTTTTCTGTGTCACACTGAGGCAGAGAATTCACGTGCTGGAGTTTGTGTCTCTGTTTGTGGGTTTGTGGCCTTGGACTTGCTATTGTGGAAGTTCTGAGTGCCACTCAGTTTTTGTTTTTGTGGTGGGCAGCAGCAGAGAGCTGAAGGAGTGGAGGTTTTTATTATTGCTGCAGCCTGGCCTGACAAGCACATCTCTGCTGTGAGCTGTGGACTCCAGTTCTGGAATACACTCACCTGCTTTAAGGGCTTCAGTGTGGCTTGTTAACATTTCTGTTTGTTCTCCTCCTATTGCCTGTCTTAGCAGGAAATGATAAAAGGTTCCTGATTGGATTTTGGCCACAGATCTTCCTATGAACTCCAGCTATGTAGATGGCAGAGCATTTTCTTTTATCCTTTAACTCAGGGCTCTGAAGCCAATTTAACACCCCCACGTGAGGTGGGGCAGAAAGGAGAAATAATGATCCACAGCTCTGCCTGCCCAGGTGGTGCCTCAGGTTTGAGCTTTTATGTTTTTCAGATTCTGGGCTGCTTTAGTGTGTGAGTCTGGGCTTCCTATGAGCTCTGTGCACAGAGCAGGGAGACAAAACAATTCCTGCTCCAGCTAGGGACCAAGGACAAATGATCCAAATCTCAGCACCAAGAGCACAAATGTGGGCTGAAGAGAGAAAAACAAGAAAAGTGGGACTTCATGGGCTAAAGCTGTAATTAAGCCATTAACTGCAATACACTAATAGACCAAAACTTCTAAAAGTGAGAGACCCCATGACCTGTCGAAGAGGGGAGTGGGGCTTGGCCAGTAATGGGTTAATAAACACAGTGAGATGGTATCAAATGTGTACAGCATTCAGAGGAGAGGAGGAACAGCTTGAACAGACAAGGAATTCCAGCTATTCCTGTCAAGATTATAGCAGGGAACACAGAATTGCTGCTGCAAACAGGATTTACCCTGCATTAGGAATGAAGGGGTGGTTGGGGCAGGCTGCTCTTGCTCACTGTCAGCAAGAGAATGTGGCTTTGCTGAAGGGAAAAACAAGGCAGCAGGGACCTCTGAGTGAAGGGCATGGTCCCACAGCACCCAGATGAGGAGGGCAGAGCAGGTCTGGTGGCCAGGGCCAGACAGGAGTCCTGGACCCCTTGGGCAAGTAGGGGTGAGGAAGGAAGGAGGGAAATCAGCTGAGGATGGGTGGATGCACAGTCAGCTGCAGACATATCTTCAGCATAGCTCAGGCACGAGGGCTTGAGCAGCTCCCAAACAAACTGGGGAAGCTCTCCCAGCTCTTCCTCACCCAGCTTTTTGCTGGCAGCCTTTTCCCAGCTTGCAGCAGTGCTGGATCAGAGCAGCCAGACCCAGCAGGAGGAAGGAGGCTGCAGATCCTGGTCATGCACTCAGGAGTTTTCCAGCTGCCTGGACATAGCTCTTGCCCAAAACAAACTACAAAAGGCTCAGGAAGGTTTTGGAAGGCTCCAGTAATGACCTCCTCTTTCAGAGTATGGGCATCCTCAGTTTCACCCTGACTGGGATGTCACAGTAGTTCAGCACCATGTCACATTTTCCTCAGTCAGGGTGAAACTGAATTTTCTGTTCTTGGTCAGTAAAATTCAAACTAAGCAATATAAGTAGGGTCCTTGCTGGTTTCCTTTTGTGTAACATAAAATAGTATTTCAGTCAGGTTTATCTGCTTGTTTGCATAAGTTTGTTGAGAAAACTTACTGGAACCTTGCTAGCTAGGCAAGAAAATGAATCATTTTTCCTGATAATCAGACTTCTAGCTAACTTGATGCCTGGAGTACTGATGCCACAATAAAGCATTTCCATTTACTTGGTTGGCTTGTTGTGGTGGTGGCTTTGGTTGGGCCAAGTCCATGGCCCTTGTTCTTGCAGCTCTGTAATGAGTATAGGAATTATTTCTTCATTTCAAATCAAGGCATTGACAGAAATCACTACCAGTTTGGTTTGTTATTTTTATTTGCTACTAAAATCTCTTGCCACTGAAATCCACTCCAGCAATGTATGATTTTTGGATTTCAATTGATGTTTTTAGCCTGAAATATGTGTTCCATAAGCTTTGGGTCAGCCTGTTGTTTTCTACTGAACTGTGTTAAAGCCTGTTTGTAATCTTGTGCTAAAACACACACTGTCTTTAAAAAATGCAGATTTGAAAGTTAAGGTGTCCTTATGACAGCATGGGAGGGAATTTTCCCTAGGTGTGTGTTATTAGGTATTTTTTTGAACTTTGGGAGGAGCTGCTGTAAGGATGGATGTCTCATACATGCCCCTGTTAATGAATGAAATTTTGGGCATTAGTGGAATAAAATGGAGGCAGAGCAGCCTGTTCATTTAGCTGAGTTAGTGTTGCAGACTGCCTCTGTTCCCATTTGTACTTCTCAGCAGTGTGCCACAAAAACTGATCCTTTGTCAGCCCTTTCATAATCCCATTGTATTTGCTGATTTCCCCAGCCCTGCATTTTGATGGCAGCTAATCCCAGAATATCTGCAGAGCTGGGTGTGAATGTTTTATCCTGGCACACACACACATTTCCTCTGGATCCTCAGCCCTCCTTAATCACCCTGGCTATTCAGGAGCAGCTCTGAGTTCTGTGGGGGGGGGGATGCAGCTCCCCTGCCATGTGAGAATCAAGTACTGCCTTCTGTCTTTCACACCTCTAAGCTACTCACTCATCATTTCATTCTCTGTGCATATTTATGCATAATGCACTCAGAATGCAGTGGAATTACAATTTTTGTGGAGACACAAGCCAGCAGAGGTGTCCTTTAAATTCACACTTCTGTGCCTGTGTGTAGCAGCAACCCACCGAGCTTCACATCAAGCATCTGGGTTGATCCAGCTTGGAAATTCTTAAGCCAATTGATCACTGGCTTCTGTACCACCCAGAGATCAGTTATGGGTGAATCAGGAATGTTTGGTTGTTATTCTTTGTTCCATCCATTCAGTCTTCTTTAACCATTAACCAGCACTTTCTCCCCAGGAGTAAGGAGGCTGGGGACAATGCGGGCTCTCAGATCAATGCTGGTGGGAACAATGCAGGAATGACTGCAGTTCTTGCTAACCAGACACCTTTTCAGTGAGTTAAAGATGTGTTCAGCAGGGCCTCATTTGGGCAGAAAAATCCTGTTCTGTCCTGGCTAGGAAAGACAAGGGCTACTGCCTAAATATGGCCAAGTAATCCTGTGGCACAAGATGGTACATCCCATTGCCCTGTGTGGGCAGGGAGTCTTGGGCTGTGGGATTGGCAGGAATATTGGGTATTTCTTCAGGCAGCATGGCCTTAATCCAGTCTGGCTGTATTTAGAACCTGTGCCACTCTGAGATCTGCTTTAGGGCTGTTTTTAGTGGGAGATGAGGAAAATCTTATAGGTGGGACAGAAGGGTTGTGTGCTTTCAGGAAAACCTACAGGTGGGACAGAAGGGTTGTGTGCTTTCCAAAAGGATGCCCTGTCCTGGATGTGCACCATCTCTTCTGAGCTGTAGTTACATGAAATGGGTTTTTATTTGGAAAATGCTTCTTCTGTTCTTTGACTGACAGCCTGGTCAAGACAAACTGTCCAGAACTGTAGTAGCATGTGTTTTAAAAGAGCTCTTACTGTGTTCTTTTTTTTCCTTCCAAGGGTTGGTTTGACATAGTTCAAAACTCTTAATGCATAATAAAATCAACTCAGCTTGCTTAGCAAGAGCCAAACTCTACAGGGGAATGTTTGTCACCACCTTTCTACATCTTTTGGTAGAGGGATTAAATTACTTACCTTCTGGCCTTGGCTGCTAAGGACTGTGAAAATAAGCTAATTAGGTAAATTAATCTTCAGCCCAGGTTTCTTGGGGTTTTTGCAGGGGTACCATTAATTGTGGTTGGTGTGTGTTGCTGCAAGGGCAGTTTAGTTTATGCATTGTTTGTGAGGAACTTGGCAGAGCTTCAAGAATGATTGTCAAACCCCCCAAAGGTGAATTTGGGTTGTGAGGGACAGGAGTGGGTGGAGGAGAGTGAGAGGCAGTGTAAGAGCAGAAGGATTTGTCAGAGGTGTCAGGGAAGCAGAACAGTGATGGATGTAAAAAAGATGGAGCAGGGATAAAAGTCCAAGGCATTTAAGGTGCAGAGGCTGAGCAGGAGGAGCAAGCAGCAAAACCCAAAGGGGAGCCTCAGCTGGATCTGTGTAACCAAGACAGGAGGAGGAGGAGGTAAAGGTCTAAAATATCTGAATATGATGATCAAGGAGAGGGTGTGGAGGGAATGGGAAAACAGGCTAAGATGCAAGTAAATAATTTGAACTGCTGCAGAGTCTGGTTTCCCAGTGCTTAGAAAGTGCATTTGACATAATAATGAGGGGAAAAGATGTGAGGTGTTTGTTTTTTAATTCTTTCCTTCAAGCCTGTTGCAAATTACGTTGAGCCATGGCAAAGCCAAGCTTGATTTCTTTTTAACTCTTAATATGAACAGTGGGGTAGTGACAGCTCACAAATGCCAATGGATCAGGGAAAAACTGGTAGTGGCCGGCATGTTTTGGGTCTTTCAGTACATCTTCAGTGGTGATAAACCATCAATATCCTGATATTTTGCTCAATGTCCTTTAATTGCTCTAAGTGATGGTTTTCCTTTGATGTGGGAGAAGGCAGCAGTTTCCTGGTTTTTCCTAATTGCCTCTGAAACTGGGAAGAGACTGTGTTTCTTCTTTGTGCCTGTAACTTAGTTTATGTATTCTTAAGTGATTCTTCATTTCTGAAGTTACCATCCTGACTTCCTGTTCTTCCTTTTTAGGTAGGTTGGCAGTGGTGGATACTTATTTTATCTTTTTCCTGTTTGGTTTGATTTGGTTTTGCCTGCCTTCTGCCATTCTTGGGGAAGATTAACCTTCTTTTGACACATGTCAGGGAGGGTGGGTTGAGTCAGGAGACTCCATAGCTCAAAGATAATTGAAGAGGTGCTGATTAAAATGGGTATTCTGTGAACCTGAAAGATGCTCATGGTAGTCTGCAGGCCGTCTTGAGCTCCTGAAGTCTGTGTGACAGTTGAGAGTGTTCAGACATTACAGTGATAAGTGACCCCATTAAAAAAGTAGGTAGAACAGAGAAGTTTGGTTAAATCACAGAGCTGGAAATCCATCTCCACCTCTGTCAAAGAAAACTCCAGCATTTGACAGTGGGCAAGCCAGCTAATCTGTGCTTTGAGTCACTCTGTGAAATGGGGATAATGTGCCTTTACCACACGAGGCTACGGCGAGGTTCAGCTCATAAATATGGATGTGTAGCTGGATATTACAGCCGTGTGTCATAGAAAGCCTATAAAAATAGCAATAAATAGAAGCTTGCTGCAAGTTGGCCTTTGTTTACTTCTAAGCAAGCTTTGCTTGGAGATGGATTCCTCTTCCACGTGGTCACGTGCTCGTTTCCACCTCCCGCCGTGGACTTACGGGCAGGGCTTGTGTCTCTGTCCCTCAGGCTTGTGCTGGGTGCGAGCTGTGGAGCTTCAGGTCCCAGCTGGCTCTGGGATCCCTGACCATGGTGCTGTATCTGTATCTCCTGCGCTGCAGGTGTGCCAGCACTCGCCCAGGAGAGACCGGAATGGACGTGACCAGCCGCTGCACCCTCGGAGACCCCAACAAGCTGCCCGAGGGCGTGCCGCAGCCCGCGCGCATGCCCTACATCTCCGACAAGCACCCCCGGCAGACCCTGGAGGTCATCAACCTGCTGAGGAAGCACCGGGAGCTCTGTGATGTGGTGCTGGTAGTGGGGGCCAAGAAGATCTACGCCCACAGGGTGATCCTGTCGGCCTGCAGCCCCTATTTCCGAGCCATGTTCACCGGGGAGCTGGCGGAGTCGCGGCAGACCGAGGTGGTGATCAGGGACATCGACGAGCGCGCCATGGAGCTGCTCATCGACTTCGCCTACACCTCGCAGATCACCGTGGAAGAGGGGAATGTCCAGACCTTGCTGCCAGCTGCTTGTCTTCTCCAGCTGGCTGAGATCCAGGAGGCTTGCTGTGAGTTCCTCAAGAGACAGTTGGACCCTTCCAATTGCCTGGGCATCCGGGCTTTTGCTGACACTCACTCGTGCCGCGAGCTGCTGAGGATCGCTGACAAATTCACCCAGCACAACTTCCAGGAGGTAAGGAGCTGGCGTGCTGGAATTGGGATGTAAAATGCATCAATGTGGCCTTGAGAGCTTTCAGCAACTCTCATTTTGTCCTTTGTTTCCAAATCCTGCCTTTTCACCTGCTCTGTGCCCTGATAGTGATGGGTGCCAGTGATGGGACCCATAGTGATGGGTGCCAGATGTGCCAGATGTTAAGTGGAGAGGAAAGAGGAAAGAGGTGGCAGGACTGTGTTGTACCAGTGGATGGTATATGATGCACAGCATTTCTTCCCTGAAAGGTGTGTAGTGAGTGCTTTGTGGGAGTCAGAGTTGTGGGTGCAGTTGGATTTGGCATTGAATCTGTCCTGCCTGCACAATGGTTTGACATTCCACTCCTCTTTCAGAAATATTCTGGATTCTACATGGTTGGAGAGGGGGAAGGTGTTAAAAGTAAGGACAACACATCAACAGAACTCAAGGAATTTGATGTTGAGCTCTGGGATTGGAAAAGTGGGTGTTTGGGGGAGCGTGAGGCTGCCTCAGGGGAGTCTTCAAATCCCTGGTTGTAGCAGAACTAGAGTTTTGCATCTATTATTCAGCAGAAGCTGTCTGAAAGTAATTCAGATGTGTAATATTGTAGCTGACCTTTATAAACTCAAGTTTCTCATCCTTTGTTAATTCTGCCTAGATGATTTTTGGTGAAAAAAATAATGTCAGCAGCTGGTTCAGAGAAGGATCAACATAATAATTAAGGATTGTGTGAGCAATAGTCAGAGAAAAGTGAGTCTTTACTGAACTGCTACAGAAAAATCTCCTCTTCCCACCAGCTTCACAGGGAGATCCTTTCCAAAGGGAGGAACTCCAGGAACTCCTGGTGCTAATTTAGTTTCCCCAGAGAAGCAGCAGTATGGAAGTGCTGTGAGTGATGGCAGCTTGTGTCTTTTTTTTTCCCTTCTGACATGTAAGAAGCAGGTTGGAATTGTATTAATTTCAGTCAGGTAGTACTTAAGAAAAATCTGAGCAGGAGCAACACAACAGAACACAACTGTTGGACACAGTGAATACAATTCTTGGTATCCAAAAACATCAGTTTACTATAAAAGCTGCAATTAAATACATCTTTTCCAACCAAATAGAATTTTCTGGTAAGATGAGTGGTTTTTTTTTTTTTTAGAACTTGGTGGTTTCCCAAAGCCCTACATTTTAGCTGGCCACTTCATATCCTCTGTGCTTGCTCTGCACTTCTTTTCTTCTGGATTTGTTGGTTTTGTTTTGGTTTTTTTTTTTGGGGGGGGAGGTGGGGGAGCAAAATGCTGTCCAGATGGTTGTTTATTTTCAGTGCTTGGTTGTTTTACTGGTTATTAGATCTTGTTATTACATGAGTAGGGCGTGCTTACAAGCCTCTAAATAACATTTTAACAGCTTGACAGTTTTGTTTTAAAATGTTTTAGTATTAATACATGCAGCTGGCTGTTAAGAGCTGCTTGCTATGGGCCTCTTTTCTTTTGCAGTCCCTTGAAGACAACTTTCTGTCTTCCTTATCCCTGTTAAAGCACAAGGAGGAAAAAGAGAAGAGAGCACTCTTCCTCGAAGATGATGCAAATTATAATTGCCTTGACTTAAACACAGCCTCTGGAAAAGTGAGGCTTAGATTAGAGCACTATTTCTTTGGCCTGGGCAGGTTTTGGTGTCCAGTTCAGTGCCCCAGGAGTTCTGCAGCTCTTAATCCTTAATAATCACTTCTTTTGCTCCCACTGTTTCTCTGCAGACAGTGTCAGTGGTGCTGCTCCTTGGGATTGCATCCCATTCTGGCAGTATTTTCCATCTGGGGAGTGCCTTGGTGATCCCTGGGGGAAGCCAGGCACTTGTCTGTTTAACATCATCCACTGTGGAGGTTGAAAACTGATAAAAAAAGAAATAAAAAGCTGATAAAAAATTTGCCTTCCTGTGCAGAGGCGGTGTGGTCATTGTTCCTCCCAGCTGGCAGAAAGCAACGTGAGCTGGGAATTTCCTGGGTGCCAAGGT
The DNA here is from genome assembly GCF_037042795.1 of Molothrus aeneus. Lineage (NCBI taxonomy): Eukaryota > Metazoa > Chordata > Aves > Passeriformes > Icteridae > Molothrus > Molothrus aeneus. The sequence goes on along the minus strand of NC_089654.1, from coordinate 28,645,526 downwards.
GAAATATTGAGCAGCAGGCACCAGGCCAACCCATGCAGTTACTTTGAATGCAGTTTGAATTGCTTCATGTCCTCTGCTGTGCTAACCTCTGCTTCTATTAAATTTTTATGTGTATTGCTGCATTACATCATTAACTTCTTGGTAAAATGTTTTTGTCAGTTTTTTCTATTCCTCCCAATTTAATTTGTTGCCTATAACTCCTAGTGGATTTTGTGCATATAATGTGAAATGGTTCTATTAACAACTCCACTGTACAAGAACAGCCTTTGTATTTTTTTTTTTGTCTCTTGACATTTGTGTGTAGGGAAAAATTGTATTTATGGGTGGACAACTTGCACTTTTATCAACAGACAAAAATTGGACTCTATATTGTATAGTCTGACATGAATTCTCTCTGTTTATAAAAGCACTGATGTTCAGGAATGCTGCAGAGGAGCCAATTCTTGTCCACTAAGCAAGTCAGTCAAATAGATCATTAATATTAGTCAGGTAATTATGAGTGTCCTGATAATTAAGCCAAAAAAAAGCCAAAGCATTTTAAATACTGATTTGTTTTACTATGTAAACTAACAAGTTTTACAGTAGTAATAATTTGGTTTAAAGAAGTGCTTTGAGTTTTGTGAGGGCATCAATGCAACTGGGTGTCCTGAGGGTAAAAGGGAGAGACTGGATGAGCATCTTTAACTTGGGAATTTCCACAGCTGCTGTTTCCAGGCTCTGCAAAAGCTGCATTTAAAAACCATCTGAGTAAAGGTTACACATAAGCTTTGTAGGAGGAAGGGGGACTATGGAAAAAAGCTGATAAAGATCTTTAATGACCAACCCAGTTCCTACTTAAAGGCTGAAGGAGTGTGTGGGCCAACCTTGCTGTGGCCTTTAGTGTCCCCAAAAGCTCAGGGTGCCCAAGAACCAAGTCTGGTAACTGATCTCATGGTCCTCTTTGTTCTTTTTTAATAATATTTTCTGTTGTCAGTAACTGCATATTTGTTCAGTGCCCTTAAATAACTTCTTCAGGTAATTAAAAGGACTGCACAGCTGACTGCTGTTGAGTTGATCGTGTCAAAGAGTGTTTTTCTTTAATTTATGCAGCAAATTGTGAAATAAGTCACGGAATTCTAATGTGGTCACAGATGATAAGGGCAAGCCAGCATTCAGTTATTTTCTGTCCCTTTTGGAAATTGCAGGCTGCAGACTGGGACTGCTTGCAGGGAAGGTGAGCTGGCAGTTATCAGTCAGGCCATTTCTGCAGTTTTAATTTTGATTCTTGTACCTTTCCCCATCTCTCTGGTGTCTGTGCAGGAGCTGTGGTGGTGTGTGAGCTCCCAGGGCAGTCTGAGTGACTCATGCTGTGTGAGCAGTCCCCCAGCAGCAGCCAAGGCCTCCTGAGAAACTTGGTTGCTATCTTGGATGCTGAAGGAATTAATGTGTTTGTCAGTGGCTTGACTTTCACAGGAGATCAGTCCTTAGGGGCTCTGGAGGCTCTGATTCCCTCTTTAGTGCATCTCGACTCCTGCACACTCCATGTGTATATTTAGAGCAAATGAAAGAGGCAGGATCAGATGAGTCTCCTGAAATATTTTCTGTTCTGCCACAAATCAGGCTTTCTGTGTTCTCTGCAATGCCTCTGGTAACTTGTTTGAGACTCTTATTTTTGTGCTGTTTTGCTTTCCTCTGCGCTCCAGTGCTGCTTTTTAGTCACGTATTTATTGCGGGTTTATTTCTGCTTTTTGTATTAGACACGGCAAACAAGGAGGCTGATTTTAAAGAAAGGCTTTGTTTTTCCTGAATTTTGAAACCTGATCAGTGTGGTTTAACCCTTTAAAATTGTTAAAGGGTGTAAAAGGCACGCCCATCCATAAGTGTCTTGTTGTGTTGCTGGGGGCTGTGTTCTGCCCAGTGCAGCAAACCCTTTATGTGTGTTGGTCTTGGAACTGATGGGGATTGGCTTTTTACTGGGTCAGTCCATGAAGTGCTGGAGTGCTGAATGGCTCTGATGCTTTGTCCTTACTCCCTTCCTTTTTCCTCTGCCTTTCCCAGGTGATGGAGAGTGAGGAGTTCATGCTGCTTCCTGCCAACCAGCTCATAGACATCATATCCAGTGACGAGTTAAACGTGCGCAGCGAGGAGCAGGTGTTCAATGCTGTGATGGCCTGGGTGAAGTACAGCATCCAGGAGAGGAGACCCCAGCTGCCACAGGTAATCTTGGGCACAGACACATTCCAGGCTGCTTTATCCAGGGCCAGAGGAATGAGGGGTGCTAGGGTGGTGCCAGAGCACTTCTGAATGATGTAAAGCCACCAAAGTTCTCTCTGACTCCCACCTGTGTTAGGTGGCTTACACTGTCCTTCATCTAGGCTGGCCAGAGCCTTCATTAGGGGATTTGTTGGATTGTTCCTAGCTAGGACTTGCCAAACGAGCTCACTCCAGCAGTCTGTCCAGACAAACCTGCCTGCACTGCTTGGAGAGTCGTATCACACCACAGTGGAGAGGAAAAGGCTTGTCTCACTTTGCAGTGCTTCTTTAAGCTCTGCTGCTTCATTTGTGCCTCAGCCCTCACAATGTTACAGTGGAGCTTGTCACAATGGTTTTGTTGGAATGTGATGCTTCATCTAAGCCAAGGCATTTCACAGAGCAGAACCCATTCCGACAAAGCTGTCAGCCCAAAGCCTCTGAAGTCTGGGCTGGATGATCAAAAGAGGTGAGCATCTGCCTGCCTCCCTGTTTCTGCTTTGGAAAGAGATGTTAAATGCAATTTTATTTACTGGAAAGCTTTTGAAAATGGTTTTAAGTAAACAAACCAAACTGGAAAAAGCTGCTCTTCTCAAGGCAGCTTTTAATGCTTTTATAACTGTTTGCCTCTGTCTATATGTGCTTGGGCCTTCAAATTCTAAACTCTTCTGAAAGATGTGTTGTTTCTTATTGTTCATTTACTCTTCAATACCACTCAGGTTTAAGAGAGCTAAATGCTTGATAAAACACTAACTTAACTAGTGTTCAGGCAGATGTCTTGACATCTGTAATTTTCTAAAGGTTTCCAGCTGTTGATAGATTCAGTGGATTGTCCCTTTCTGAAGACTGATTTTCTGCTGGGTATCTAAACTGGGATATTGAAAGGGCAAATGTGCTGTGAGACAAACTGCATTCAACTAAAATTCTCTTGTTTTCCATTTGGCTTCTTGCATCTCTGTGGGTATCTGTGGTTTCACCATAGGTGTTGTGGTTTGTGTTTCAGGTCCTGCAGCACGTCCGCCTGCCCCTGCTGAGTCCCAAGTTTCTTGTGGGTACAGTGGGCTCTGATCCACTCATTAAGAGTGATGAGGAATGCAGGTAAATCTCTTCAGCCATTTACAGAATTGGATTATGTTGTCCCCTGAAACTGTGCTCATTTGTCACTGGTAAATGGGTGGTGCCTCATAATTTCGTCTTTGGCAACTGGCAGGATAGGAGAAGCAAGAAAAATTGTTTTCTATTTGCATAATAGTCACTGGTGCACCCTAGAAGTGGTTTTGTTCTTTCAAGTTTGCAGTGAAATGGCAAACTTTGAATGTGCAGTTTGACTGTTGATAAAAGACCTTTCAGTGTATTGGTTTTCATTTTGCCTTTTTTTTTTTTACCCCCTCTAGTCATGGCCTCTTATTGCAGCTTAGCTCTTGCATGGCTTTCATGATGATCTCTGTGGGATCTAAAGTAGTTTTTCTATGTAGAATGTCTGCACTTTGATAGCAGAATTGAACTCTGGGATTAGAGTCTGCTCTTTCCCACAAGGATAATGCAGGGAAGTTTTCATTTCCTCTTTTTATGGTATGAGTCTCACCTTTCTGGTTCTGCAGAGTTCTGTATCATCCACAAAGCAAATGATCTGTCTTGTGCATATTGTAAAGAAGTTCAGAGCATAGGCTAAATTATTCTCTTCCTGAATAAGCATTCATACTGGGGGAATTCCACATTTGTAGAGGGAAGGAGGACTTTTTGTTCTTTTTTGTTTTAATCGAGGGTTTGGAATATTAAGATTAGTCCAGGTGGCAAGTCATGAATGGATGGACAGTGTGAGCTGGCCAGAGCTGATGGAGAAAATATTCATCAGAAGGGTACTATCTCCATCTATTGGTCATGTGTGTATTATGTATTTGTGTGCTTTCCAACTCCTGTTCTCTTCCGAGGCAAAACCACTGACTGTTCAGTTTTTAGCTTGAGGCAGGCTGGGTTTTTCTTTTCTGCACAGTAAGCCTGACAAATCTCTTGTCATATGTATTTTTTTTATCAGTCTTTTTATAGCAAGCTGTATCTATTATGAGCTCTGGCCAAGCACTGGTGCTGGTTTGCTGCTGTCACTGTGTCAGTGGCTCGTGAACAGCCGATGAGCATTGAGGTGACAGCGTGAGTTTAACCGGAGCCGCTCACGCTCTTCTCCTGTGACTTGGCAATACCTGAGGTGCATGACTAGTGCTGGCTGCTCTTCCCATCAGTTCTGATTGGCCCCTTCTCCCAAGACTGAGCTCTGGGGGTTAATATTTTCCTGTCTTGCACAGGGATCTGGTGGATGAAGCCAAGAACTACTTGCTGCTGCCCCAGGAGCGGCCGCTGATGCAGGGACCGCGAACGAGGCCACGCAAACCCATCCGCTGTGGGGAGGTGCTCTTTGCAGGTGTGTGTCCCTGCAGCTGTGTCTGTGTGTCAGCAGGAGGTGCTGGAGGGGCCATTTGAGGAGTGGCTGAGGTCACTTGGTCTGCTCTGCCTTGAGAGGAGAGCTCATCATGCTTTACAGCTTGCTTGTGAGGAGGGAGGAGAGGCTGGCACTGATCTGGGCTCTCTGGTAAGCAGCAATAGAACCCGAGGGAATGGGCTGGAGCTGTGTCAGGGGAGGCTTCATTTGGATATTGGACAAAGGTTCCTCACCCACAGTGGAGCACTGGAACTGACTTCCCAAGGCAGTGGTCACAGCACCAGGCCTGACAGAGCTCAAGAAGCATTTGGACAACACCCCCAGGCACATGGTGGGGTTCTTAGGGCTATCCTGTGCCAGGCCAGGAGTTGGACTTTGATCCTTCCAACTCAGGATATTCTGATTGTATGTATTTTTCGCACTGGCTTAGGCAAGGAGACTCCAGGCAGGATTTTCTGGTGGTGGTGTTCCCATAAAGTCTTCACAACCTATTTCTGATGTGACCTATGCATTAATATTTGAAAGTTTGAGTTACCTTATGTTTCTTACTCACATGATTTCTTTGGTGCTGTGCAAGCCACAGCATTTCCAAATTTCAGTTCAGGCCCTTGAAAATCTCCTTCTATTTTATAATTACAAACCTCAGAAGGAGCAACTTAGAGACGAGTCTGCAGGGGGGATTTGTGCCAGTACAGGCAGTGTGTGAGCTCAGTGAGTGTTTTTGTGATCCTGGTTTGGTTTTTGGCTGCAGTGGGGGGCTGGTGCAGCGGGGATGCCATTTCCAGCGTGGAGCGCTACGACCCCCAGACCAACGAGTGGAGGATGGTGGCTTCCATGAGCAAGAGGCGCTGTGGCGTCGGGGTCAGCGTCCTGGACGACCTCCTCTATGCTGTGGGAGGCCATGATGGCTCCTCTTACCTGAACAGTGTGGAAAGGTAGGTCTCCATAAGGCCCCTGTGCAGAATTTCAGCTGTGAATGTTCATGTATGAATCACAGTTTGACAACCACTGCTTTTGGAGGCAGAGAACACATATTTGTTTCTGTTCTCCAAGCACAGAGTGAGCTGTCCAGCACTGTCCACTTCAGTTTCTCATTAGACAGTGACTTTTTATCAGCTGCTTCTGTATTTGCTTTCTATAGAAACTGCTAAACACGTGCAGCTGTATCTGCAGCTCACCTGCACCCTGGGTGCAACCTCTTAGGAATTGAGTTCATTTTGCTGTTTCCTCCTGCCTTGCACACCTCTGGTGCAAAATCTTTTGTGCCACATTATCCCCAGCTTAATGGGACAAGCCAAACCGCTGGCATAAGGAGGCAATCTCTAGGAGATGGGTGTGGGTGTGTTGGGAGGAGTGGTGGTCCTGGTTAACCTTCCTTGCAAGTGAGGGTTTGTTTTTAGTGTTGTTGAGGAAGGTTGTGGCTGCATTTCTCTTCACAGAGAAAAGCAAGGCACAGAAGGTGGGGTTACAGTGGGCATTCCTTCGATGCTGAGGGAAAGATCCTGGATTATTTTTTTTGTTGAGTGGCAACTTGAGAGTTAAGGAACCTTGGCACATAGGCAGAAGAAGGAAAATAGGTCAGTTTTAGGCCTGTGAAAGATTGAAGTCAAACAAGTTTTACCAAGCTTCCTGTTTCTGGGAGCTGTATAGGGCGATTCCCATGCCTGAAAGCCACATGACTCAAGCTCTCCTACTACTCTAAATCTTGGCCCTGTAGCAAACCCAATGAGCTGTAAAAATACCTCCTTCCACCTCGAGCCTCCCCTTCTTCCTACCTATCTCTCTGAATGCTCCCAACTTCCCAGATAATGACCCTTGTGTTGTATCTCCCATGTCCTGCATTTCTTTGCTATGCACTGCATTTCTTTGTCTGTGGATTCCCAGGTCCCTCTTGTTCCTGCATATTTTATCTGGAAGTCCCAGTGCTGGCTGAGTTCCTGTGTGAGCTGCAGGGAACAGAGCAGAGTTAACTCTGCTGCAAGTTACCACATGCCAGCCAGTCTCTCTCAGGAGCCTGAACCTTTGATCTCCAGCTTGATTCATCCCAACCTGCAGTTTGAACATCCCTGGAATAACATGGAGGGGATGCATTGTATCACTTCAGGGCTTTTATCCAGCTTACAAAGAGCTGTGCTGCAGTTGAAGCTCAGGATAGGCAAGTTTCACAGCCTTAGTAGAGCTCCCAAGCATGGGAGAGTCTGAAGCAGACCTAGGCAGGTAATTTTTGCTGTTTGGTGTGTTTTTTTTTTTTCTCCAGGTATGATCCAAAGACCAATCAGTGGAGCAGTGATGTGGCACCCACCAGCACCTGCAGGACCAGTGTTGGAGTAGCAGTTCTTGGAGGTTACCTCTATGCTGTGGGTGGCCAGGATGGTGTCTCTTGTCTCAACATTGTGGAGAGGTACATTTTAATTCCAAAAAAACTTCAAAAAAGTGAGCACAGCAAGAAAAAGGGTCTCTTAGAGGGTGCAGCTAATGCAGATAAGCTGGAGAGGGGATAGGAACTGTACAAATCTTACAGGGATTTTTGTTTGGGGAGAATAAAGTCAATCTTCCTGCCCCTTTGTGAAGAGGTCAGCACTTCCCTCAGCTCTGGTGTTTATTCTTTTGCCAGGTACGATCCCAAAGAAAACAAATGGACTCGAGTGGCTTCCATGAGCACCAGGCGCCTGGGAGTGGCAGTGGCTGTGCTGGGAGGCTTCCTCTATGCTGTGGGAGGCTCTGATGGAACATCTCCTCTCAATACTGGTATGCCTTTTGCTGGCCCTTCGTCCTAGGCAGGGCTTGTCCTGGTCCTGGGAGCCTGTCATGTCCCCAGATGGCTGTTGAATATCTCAGTGATCAGTTGGTGGAGTTTTTTTTTCTTTAAATATTGTTTTGCCATACAATAACTCACTCTCCAGACTTGTGAGCCCCTACTACCTGATTGTGTGTCATATTTTTGCTTTTTCAGTGCTTCATTTGGCAGTATGTCCTTAATACAAGGATTTGATCATTTGCATAGGAGTTGCAAGCAGTTTTTTTTTTCTTTTAAATTCCTGCAGCAGCCATTTTTGCTGTAGGAAGGAAGGTGCCAAAGGTAAAACTGCTGCAGGTCAGTTTGTAGCATTGCCAGCTCCCTCTTGAGTATGGAGATAGGAGAGAGACTAGCAAGAGTTCTTGGGAAGAAAAGAGAGAAAAAAAGGGGTTCATGGCTTTGGAAGAAAAGAGAGAAAAAAGGGGTTCATGGCTTTGGAAGAAAAGAGAGAGCAAATGGGTTCATGGCTTTGGAAGAAAAGAGAGAACAAACACGTTCATGGTTTTGGAACAGAGAACAAATGGGTTCATGGCTTTGGAAAAGAGAAAACAAAGGGGTTCATGGCTTTGGAAGAAAAGAGAACACAAAGGGGTTCATGGCTTTGGAAAAGAGAAAACAAAGGGGTTTGTGGCTTTGGAAGAAAAGAGAACACAAAGGGGTTCATGGCTTTGGAAAAGAGAAAACAAAGGGGTTCATGGCTTTGGAAGAAAAGAGAACAAAGGGGTTCATGGCTTTGGAAGAGAACAAAGGGGTTCATGGCTTTGGAAGAAAAGAGAACAAAGGGGTTCATGGCATTTTTGGTGTGTGGAAATGAGGTCCAAAAGTGCCCTCCCCACTGCCTGCCAACCCTGCTGACCGCACACCTTCCCTCCCTCCCTCGGCAGTGGAACGCTACAACCCCCAGGAGAACCGCTGGCACACGATAGCCCCCATGGGCACCAGGAGGAAGCACCTGGGCTGTGCTGTGTACCAGGACATGATCTATGCTGTGGGAGGCAGGGATGACACCACAGAGCTCAGCAGTGCTGAGAGGTACAACCCACGCACCAACCAGTGGTCCCCCGTGGTGGCCATGACGTCCCGGCGCAGCGGGGTGAGTCTGATGCCTCAGGTTTTACATTTCATATTTTCCTGTCGTTGTTGCCATTAGAAATGAAGGGATGGGGCTATTTTCAAGCTAAGAATGATTTATTGCTCAGATAAACATCAGTCTCAGAGCCCGTGGTGTTTTAGAGGAGGAAGCATTCAGCCATGGCTTGAGAGGAGTCACAAGTTCTTTGTTACAAGGCAATATAGAACTTTCTAACCCAATAGACAGTTGCCACAGAATTTATTTTGCTTTTCTAACCTATCACCTTTATTTACTTCTGCTGCACTGTGGATACTTTTATCCAGTGGCTTCTGTCTCACTTGCACACTTGTAACTTCTAAACTCTTAGCTTATTCTATACAACCACACCCTTACATTACAAACCCTTCACCATCTTATCAATACAGTTTCTCACTTATTTAAAGCATATTCTTACAACTATAGAAACATAAATCTATGATTTTTCTGCTTAATGTCTGTGTATTGTACTTTTACATCAGTCCAAGCTTCTTCCAAGGCTGCAGATCAGATCCTTCAGTGTCTGTGGAAGTTCTGTTTTTCTGATTCCCACATATTCCAGATTCCATACTGCATTAGTTCATAACTCTGAACTCCATATAAAGTGTTGGCAGTTCTCCTCACAGCTCAGTCACACAGAACAATCCTTTTCCAGCCCCAGAACCAAGGGCACCACTGCATCTCCAGGCCCAAAAAGTGCAAACAACAGGGAATGGAGGAGAGCAAACTGGGAGGATGGGACTGCATCACCTGGAGCTGGAATTGGACAATGAACCCCAAGATGGAAATGGACCAAAATTTATAAAAGTGTGAAAACTTGTGACTGGTCATCCATCTTGGGTGTAGCCTTGTACTGCCCAAGGTGTATCCTGTGAAGGCCTTTAATAAATCCCTACTTTATTCCTTTAATAAATCCCTACTTTATTCCTTTAATAAATCCCTGCTTTACTCCTTTAACACTGCCTACCCCCTGTTCTAGGTAGCCCCTCCAGGCATCAGGTGGGGCTTGGTGGGCTCCTCTGTGCCACGTGTCACCATGTGGGGACAGAGGGCACAGGGCAGGGTGTCATTGTCACTCTTGCTGTGGGGAGAGCACCCAGTGAAGTGTCAGTCTTCTCACAAGGCTCTCCTGCTTCCTCCTCTGCATCTTCACCTCTTCTCTGTGAGGGAAAAAGTTTGCAAAAACCTCTCTAGCAGGACTAGAGGGTGGAGAGATAGCCAAGTCACGCCCCAGACAGCTGTTGAGGATGGGGAAATGAGACATTTGAGGGTGTTTTTAAATATTTTTGGGGTTTGTATGCAGCCAACTAAGCCCAAAGCAGAGGAGCTTTTAGGTGACATAGCTGTACTTGGTATGAAACACCATGAAAGAACACTATCAAATTAGTACCTGGATCTCTCTGGATGAATGAGGAGGTAAAAACACCCACTTGCTGAGAGGAAAAAGCTGGGAAACTGGGTTAGCATGTGTTCAGATACATATTCCCAGCAGACTCTCATTGCCTTGAGGCATGTGTGGGAACAGGGTTCCTGGGCTTTCATTGCCTCTCCTCCTGAATGCTGTGAGTGACAGCAAGTTCCCATCCACTACTGATGGTGGTGATTTCTTGTGAACAACGGGTTACTGCAGTGTTCTCAGCAGCCATCATGGCTGGGGGGATGGAAATTCTCTGGGTGTTTATCATGAGATATTGGATTATGTGGTAAGGAGAGGCTGAGCTCTGTCTGTGTGTTAGTGTTCAGTGTCTGGTGAGGCAAGTATGACTCACAGTTTGAGCAGCCACTGGTTTTTGAGGCAGAGAACACATATTTATTTCTGTTCTCCAAGCACAGAGTGACCTGTCCAGCACTGTCTACTTCAGTTTCTCATTACACATTGACTTTTTATCAGCTGCTTCTGTGTTTGCTTTCTATAGAAACTGCTAAACACATGCAGCTGTATCTGCAGCTCACCTGACTTCCTCAAAGCCAAACAGGGACCATTTTACAATGTGTACCTTCCCTTTTTTCTGTTATACTCCACGTTTTGCACTGGAAGTGATCATGTTTTGATGTTTCAGTGTTTTCAAAGATTAAATAGAAAGTCTGGAGGCAAAGGTGATTACAGGTAGTCCAAGCCACAACCTGAAAGGTTTGAGACCAGGAACTTGCCTGTGGTTCTGCTACTTCAACCAAGTGTTGTGAGCTGGTAGATATTCTTTCTTGGGGAAGAATTTCAGTCCAGAACATAAGTTTTGTATGGAAAAGGTTTAGATTCTCATGTATTTATCATCACTCAGATGGTTCTATTTCTTGTAGCTGACAATAAGGGGAACCCTCTGCTTTTTCTTTGAGAGATTCTCTATTCTGAGATACATATTTAACTTTCCATGTCTCATTTTTTAGGGTATTTTATTTGTGCCATGCCCTAAAGAGAAAAACCCCAACCCTCTCCTGCAGACTGCCTTTCACCAAACTCGGTTATTAAATAGTTTCATTAATATTTTCATTTTAACCCTTCTTTTCAGTATCCCAGCTAAGTAGCTGCTGTCTGATGGCTGTTTTGCAGGTTGGCCTGGCTGTGGTGAATGGACAGCTGATGGCAGTGGGGGGCTTTGATGGCACAACATACCTGAAGACCATTGAGGTGTTTGATCCAGATGCCAACACGTGGAGGTAACTTGAATTTATGTGGCAATCAAACAGTGAAATCCAGCCAGAGCTGTCCCAGGCAAAGTAGGAATGTGGCACACACCATGACACAGAACTTGTGTGGGGTAGAACCATCACAACATTCCCATTCTGGCTTCTTGCCTTGCAAGAAAGAACCACATTTTGAAAAATATCTCACTATGCCCCTTCTGTTCATTTTGGGCTGAGTCTCTCCTGCATCCCAGTAAAACTGAGCTTATCTTTAGCAGAAGGAACTCACAGCCACCATGTAGAATTTGGCCTGTTCACTTCTTGCTTTCAATGTGAGGCAGTGATTTCTGAATCCTTTTGGTGGAGACAAAACACTTCAAGCACGTGATATTACTCTCCTTTAAATCAGCAGGATTCAGCCACTGGAAGAATCACCAAGCTGAGACAAATAATATGAAATTGCTGATCAAAATATATGCTGAGCAGAAAAGAAAGAGGAAAAATAGCCTTTCTAGTCATAACTATACTTGAAAACAATTGCTTTTGTTTTCAATTCCAAAATGCAATTAGCATAAAGTATCAAACTCCTGTGGCTATTTTTGCTGCTATGGTGATCTAGCAAGGGTGGGGAATGGGGAGAAATTATTGTTCTTATTCTTACTAGTGATAATAGTAGTTTAACCCTTCACTGGTGAGAATGGCTGTCATGAGCAGCAGTGGAGGAATTTCCCCTGGTTTGGTGAGCCATGGATCCACAGGACCTTTTGAACTGCTGAGGAAACCAGTTGAGGAGAGAGTGGTACATACATCAGGTTCCTTATGGAATGGTTTCAGCTACTCCCTGTGACAGTCCAGAGTTAGGAGTGACTGCCTGGCAGGCATTCACACAGCTTGGGAGCTTATTCAAGGTATTATTAGCTTGTGGTTTTTTCCTCCACTAAACTCAATATAGGTGACCAGCTTCCATGGTCTTCCCTTTCTTTTGTATCTTGAAGATATTTTTTATTTTTCAGCTTGACTGAGAAATGATTCTGCTGCAATTTGGCTTTAACAAAGCTGTTTGGAGAACTTGCTTCTCCTGTTCTGCCAGCAGGCTCCAGTGGCACAGAGGGGGACATGCAGCTGCAATCTGTAGGGATCTGATATCCCTGTGAAATGCAGACACCATTGCAGTCAGCAGATGGTGCTTGGGATGTGTTAGATCTCAGTTGGCTCAGCTGAATTGTAGGGGTTTAGACATAAAAAATAAATTAGTTGAATTGAGAGGACTAAGCCTAGTCCTGTGATACCCAAAACCTAGCTTAAGGTCAGCTACAGCTTACAAAGTTCTTTTCTTACCAGACAGGTAAGAAAGGTTCTTTTCAGCTGAATGTAGGGGTTTAGACATACAAATTAAATTAGTTGCATTGGGAGGACTAAGCCTAGTCCTGTGTTACCCAAAACCTAGCTTAAGGTTAGCTACAGCTTACAAAGTTCTTTCCTGTCTTGCACATTACCAGACAGGGAGCAGCAAGTATTTATTTAACAGAAATTTGGTGTCAAATCAAGCAGCAGTTTCTGTTCTGAGAGAAAAAGGCACGAGCAAATACAGCTGTTAACTTATGAAGTGTGTAAGATGGGTGCTCCACAGCCTCTTCTTCACTTTAAGCAGACATTAAAGATGGTTCAGTGTTTCCCATGGCAGCTCCCAGAGGTTGGTGTCCCCACGGAGGAGGATGTGTGACTGTGGAATGTTGTCTCTGCAGGTTGTACGGCGGCATGAACTACCGGCGGCTGGGCGGCGGCGTGGGGGTTATCAAAATGACACACTGTGAATCTCATATATGGTAAGCTTCCAGAGGGAGGGAGTCCCCTGCCTTCTCATTCCTAGAAAAAAAAAACAAACTGAAGAGACTTGTTGACACTGGACCTCTTTGCAGCTCTAGTATGCACGGTCTAGCTCCAATGTAACTCTTTGTCGGTGAACTCTTTCTATGGAATTCTAAAAACTGACATCTGTGAGAGCGTGCCCCGCGGGAGACCACGTTGTCAGACTCCAGGGAACCACTGGACAAAAGTAGAAGTGTTGCTTATGTCCGTATTTTTTCTAAATAGTTTGACATTTTTGGAATAAACCAAACTGTAACAGTTATTGTAGCCTAAAAGGATGCTGATGTAGAGCCTATACACTCTGTACTGGGAGTCTGGCCAGGAGGAGGCATTCCTGCTTTCCCTCCTGCTGTGGGAGCAGGGGATGTGGCAGCTGTTTGGTGGGCGAAAGAGAAAAAAAGTGATACAGAAAACATTGCTTTTGCCTTATTTACAGAGAGCTTCAAAAAAAAAAAGTACTTGACCTGCAAGGTGCCACCTTTGCACAGAAGCTTTTCTGTGCACAGAGTATATTTATTTTTTCATTTGATTTGTATCATGTATTTCCTTTGTATCGCTCACAGCGATGATTCCAGCTTTTTATATACATCTGTGTGTGCATATATATATGTATTTTATATATATATATATGTATATGTGTGACTTGCATTTTGACCAGCTGGTGGTTTGGGCAGGGCTGTGTCCTGCCAGCTACTGTGGTTCCAACCCTTGTGGTATGATTTGGATCTCTTAGAGGACAGGAGAGCTGTGAGATGGGTGCCCTGAGTATCTTTTCAGAACTGGAACTCTCATCGCTCAACTGAATCAGTCAAGTGCCCAGAAAGGGTGAGAGGGAAAGGATTTCAAGCAATGCCTTTTTACTGTACAAAAATTCAGCTTTTCTCTCCTCTCCTCTCTCCTGTGTGTGAACCTGTGCTGGTTTGAAGGTGAACCAGCAGGGGAGGAATTAACCCCACAGAAACACCTTGTGAGAGATTTCAAGTCAGAGTTGCAATTCAATAGAGAGATGACAGTAAATGCAATGAATACACAAAGAGTGGCTTAAAACCAGTCCTGTTTAAACAGTGGTTGCAGTTCTGTTAGAGTGATGGATGAGGTCTTGTCAAAAGCACTGGTCCTGTGGAAAGGCCTGGTCCTTCTTTGGATGTCCAGTGGTGGTGGTTGTGTCCAAGTCCCCAAAGCCCCAGATCATGGACCCTCAAAGCCAGGCAGGAATGTTGAATCCCTCCCCCAGAGCCAGGGATTTCCCAATGAAATGATGGAATCCTGAGTCATAGGATATTTGGGGAGTCCCTGACAGGACTCTGCCCACTGGCAGACATGACCCTCCTGAGGCTGGGTGCAGCTTTGTGAGGACAGAGAGAGAACACTGCACCCAGGTCCCAGCTGTTACAAAGGACCCACCACTCACAGGAATAATGCAGGAATAATATCAGAAATAATGCAGCTGGGTGTGGAATACATTTTGGCTACACCCACACTGGTACTTTATCCTGCAACACTGACAGAACTTAAATCCACCTAGCTCTAGCTCACTTTTAAAAGCCTTTTTCCTCCTGTTGCCTGCTTGATAGCAGTTCTTGTCTGAAGCAGGGTGCAGGTATCATCTGTTCATTCTGATACCCACTTCTTGTGTTCTTGCTGGAAGGCAGACCCACAGCCAGCTCCTTCCTGCTGGAAAACCTCAGACCAGCCTCACCTCAGCTGCCCTCTTGTCTCTGTCTGTAGAACTCCTGACCATGATGGATGGAGCCCTCTCTTGGAGTGGTTTTTGTGCACTTTGCCTGTGTGTGGTTAGAGCAGGGAAAGGTGTGAGGCTCATTTAAGAGTTTGGAGGGGAAGGGCTGTTTTCTGGCACTGTGAATAACTGTGGAGTCACCCAGGACTGGGGGGGGAGAGCAGGGAAGAACTCAAGACTCAGCAGTTCTGTTTTTACTGTAATTCCTATTGAGTATGGAAGAATGAACTTTTGCACCTGATCTAACTGTGGACCTTACTAAATTTCATTTTGAGAAAGAGGACTGTCAATTCTTAAGATGAAAAAGGCAGTGCTGACACCTTAAGTTCTTTAACTTCATAGTTTGATTCATGTAACTCAGACTTTAATGTGCTTGAATATAGTAAAAAATACACTACAGTCATAAATGGGACATTAAAACTTTTATAAAAGCCCCTTCCCCCCTAAAGGTTGGTATTCTTGTGTTTACATATGAAGATCATTTGCACCTTTACAAGGAAAACAAGTATTCTGTAAACAAATGTTTACATGTATCATTTATGCTTTTTTCTAGCATGAGTAACTTGTATAAATAGTGCTATCTTAATAAATTTCTTCTATGCTGTTCTTGGTTTGTTCCTTGGGGTGAATGAAAGCAGTGGGAGGTGTTTTTCTGTGGTTTATATGGACAAAGATGCTGGAGGGTTTTTTTTTTCCCCCCCAGATAAATCCCAGTAAAAGAGGCTTAAAACTCTGCTGCTGTTTCTTGTTATCCTTCACATCACTCAGAGCCAGCTTTTTCTGGAAGGAAGTATCTGTGCTATCTGGCTAAATCTTATCTCTGCTCACAAAACTGCATTTAACAATGAGGACAACACAAGGAAGGGGTTAAAAGAGGCTATAAGAATTTAGGCTTTTAAAGATTATTTATGGAAATTTGTTGGAAGGAGCTGAGCATTAGATTTAAAACTTAGCCCTGGGTGTAACAGTCTTATTTTCAAACCAAATACAGGTGCCAGTTATTTCCAGACCTTTTACTCCTTTGTCCAGTGCTCTTTTGACTCCAGATAGCAAACTTTGTCTGAGATATTTCAAATAAGGAAACTAGAATACCAGAAGTGATAGTTTAAGTAGCTGCTGAGCTGCAAGGCCTTCAGAAGATCACTTAGCTGCTTTTACCAGGGTAAGAATTACCACAGACTTCAGCCTTGACATGCAAAAACAATCCATCTAGTAAAGAATCTGAAACTAAGTGCATGTTTCTTTGTTTAATTCTGGAAACAGGTTAGGAACTAGGCATGCAGTTATGTCATGTGTTAGGCAGTTTTACACTGGGAAGAGAAAGGAAACTTGCACCCCTGTTTAGGAGAAGGTCATAGCACAAATCAGCTCCCAGAGGTCCTGCACAGGTGTGAAGGAAGAAATTAAGACTTGGAATTTTGCTGCTCACAGAAGCATTTAATAAGTAACAAGGGGTGGTTTGGTCAGGAAAGCTGTAATTGGAAATAAGCTCCATGCAAGGATATATTTAATTAGACAGTGGTGGTCATTCCTTAAGACAAAAGATGGAAAAGGTTTTCTTTATTTAGTACTGTATTACAAAAATCTCTCAGCAGGTGCTACTTTCTGTTCCTTAAATGTCCCTCTGAACTCTTACCTGCTTCAGAAGGGAGGGATCCAACATCACATTCTAGCACACAGCTCCAACCCTGAGAGCTCTCTGGCCTACAGGATTACATCCAAGATTACAAACATCAGGACAAAGCCTAGTAACTATCAAGCTTATCCACACCTCACTTTCCCATCTATCAATGTGCCTGGGAGGACCAACAGGCTGACAACTGCCTCGTGTCCAATCTCATGCCCAACTGGAACACAAATGAACATTATCACCATTACCAAGTATTCTTAACAAGCTAAAAAAGGAGTTAGAAACCTGGATTTTTCTGCCCTGGGTCGTAGAGCATGCACCCTTTCTCAGGTGTGCTGAACTTTGCATTTAGGGTAGCCCAAGAGTAGTCACAGTTTAGCCAAGGTCTGCATAGCTTAGGCTGTCCAGTGAAAACCAACTTGGAAACAACAGAAATACCTGCCAGGGAGCTGGATCAAGAACTTAAGTTTGTCTCTGAGCTGATACCTGCCCATAAATGAAATTAGTGACTCTGAGAAAACAAAGCTGCTCAGGAAGCTCCACAAGTTTGCATTGCAGCCCTTCTTCGGGGCCAAATGTCTGCTTGACTTTGCTGTGCGTGGAATTACACAGCCAAGTGCTGGAGTTACAGTCTGTCCAAAGTCAGCCAGAATGAGAGGAAAGATGCTGCAGGAGTGAGTTTCTCAGTACAGACTGTCCAAACAGAAAGCATTTTGAGTATGAAGAGCTACTGAAATGGCTCTCACTGTATCTGAGAGATTGCCAGTTCAGTCAGTAGCATCAGCACTCCAGGCAGGTATTGGCTGTGTAGAATCTGCAAAAAAAAGAGGAAAAAACCTGTCAAGGCAACAGTTGCAGTTGCCAGATTCCCCCACCCTGAAGCCCTGCTTGGAAGGAAACTGCCAAGTGTTCTGTGTGTTTATTCAGCTGCTCTGTTGTTGCTTTATTTTCCCCATACTGCATATGACTTGAATCCTATCCCATTATGAAAAGCCATATCTGAATTTACACAGCACACATTCCACAGGAGCACCCTTCAGAAAGCCTGAGATATCTTTGTGTACTTACCTGCAACAGGAAAAGTTGTGTCAGACAGCTTTAAGCTATGACAGATAAAAGGAAGCAATGTGCTCCTCATCAGAGGGTAAATTTAAACAACTGCATTTACACAAACTGTTCTTTCACTGAGAAGAAAATATTATATTGCTTGAAGAATTAATATTCTGTGGTTTGAAGGATATTGGAGATAACCTCTGTAGAAAGACCAGCACCTTCATGAAAAGGTTTACATGTGAAGGAGTCTTCTGCCTGTGTCTTAATAACTACAGTACTAGAAAGCTAGGAACTTTTTTTTGAGGTTTGGGAACTTTTTAACTCCAAAATGAGTTTTTTTATGGCCTAAGAAACTTTCCTGTTCATACCACAGCTAATACACCTATTTCTGCCCCAGGCACAGAGCTTTTGCTGCAGCACAGTAATATAATACTGTGCTGGCAGCTGCCCCACCTCTAAAGGTAAATATGACTAGTAAAAGCTGAGAGTTTAACAATTCCTTGTAGGGAATCATGCAAAAGAACCATGAGACTTTCAGGTACAGCTGTTTTATTTGGCCAGCATTAGGACAACCTGCTACTAAGGGCCTCACCTTTACAATCCCATCACAGTGTGCCGAGGCAATTGCTGTGGAAACCTTCACCAGCTTCGCAGCTGACAAGTGGATCTTGAAGTGCCTGTGGAAGTGGGCATAGAGGCAGTCCATGAAGACATCCACCTCCTCTTGGGTGATCTCTCCTGGCGTTTTTTGCACCGTGTCCCACAGAGCTTTGGCATCCTCCGGGTGGATGGCGTAGGAAATATCCAGGGGCTGCGCCAGGCGGGGCACGGAGAAGATGAGTTCCACGGCAGAGGCAGCTCTGTCCAGCTTGCAGCCAGCCCACATGGCCACCATCCAGCTGAGGTTCAGGGGGCTGATGGCCAGGCGGCGGAAGCAGCAGTCGAAAGTCTTCTGGAACCAGCTGCCAACCAGGGCGGTGTAGCTCTCGGCGCCGTGGCTCAGGAACAGGGGCAGGCAGGTGAAGTGCTCCGGCACGTTCTCAGAAAGCTCATCTCCAAACACGGAGCAGAACCAGCCCCACCACACCGGTTTGTCCTCAGAGTTCCTGGAGGAGCCTCGTGACCTCGAAGAGAGCTGTGGTGGGGAGAAGAAAAGCACTGCAGTGCTGAAAAGCAAGTATGGCTTTTTTTCCATCAGCTAAAAACAGATACTGATTTAAAGTTTTAAGACTAAAAAAGTGGGTTTTTTCCTTGATTATCTATCAAACACATACAATTATTCAGTCTGTCCATGACATCCCTAAAAGCTGAATGCAATTCTGTTGAAAACAGCAGAAAAAGCACTTTAAATTCCTTAGGAACAGTCCTGAGATCTGAGTTTATGCTGCTTAACTCCCATGGTACATTCCATGGTACAACCATTGCCACAATGAACTTGACATTTCAGTAGCACATTTCACTTGAGGCAAAGCATTTCAGAAATTTAATTAAGCTCTGGCCAGGAAGTGGGATCATGCTTCATCTAGGAAGAAAAATAACCCATCCAAGTCCTGGCAGCAAATTAACTGCTAAACTAAAACATCAGACAGAGATTGCTCTGTATAGTCATACTATGATGCTGTTAAAAAGTTGAACTCAAACTTGCTCTTTACTTTATGCATTGCTTAGGGGAGATCACAGAATCAATTAGGCTGAAAAAGACCTCTGAGGCCATCAAGTCCAACTGTGACCAAGCTCAACTTTGTCATTAGACCAGGCTTTTGATTGTGTCTCATCCAGTCTTAACTTAAACACCTCCAGGGATGGTGACTCCACCATCTCCCAGGGCAGCCAATTCCGATGTCTAATCATCCCTTCTGTAAAGAAATTCTTCCTAATGTCCAACCTAAACCTCCCCGACACAGCTTAAGTCTATAAGTGTTCCGTTTCAGTTAAAAATAGACACGATTCAGTTTCATTAAATCACAGTAGCTATTCCACACAGCTAGGGTTTAACTTCGGGGCTTTCTTTCAAGACAGAGCGTTCCATCCGAACAAAACCAGCGCCCTCACCTGCACGAGGAGGGCAGCCTGGTCCAGCTCGCTGCCCCTGATGTCGGCAAGGCTGGACAGGGCCACCTTGATGTCCAGCTCGACGCCCACCTCCACCGCCAGCCCCTTATGCTTCTCGGCGGCGATGAAGGCGCCCAGCAGCCTCGCGTAGTCCCTGAGGCGGGCGCGGCGGAAGCCGTACATGGGGGTCACGCTGTACAGCGTCCAGGCTTTCCGCAGCAGGAACGCTGTTTTCTGCGGGTCCGCCTTTTCCTAGCGGGGAACAGAAGGAAAGGAATAAGGTTCAAGTTTGAGTTTCCCGCGCGGCGCGGCGCAGCGCGGCTGAGGGGACACGGGGGAGATACGGAGGAGACAGGGAGGTGCCTCTCCTTACCTGAGAGCACAGCGCTGGTACAATGAGGCGGCCGCTGGGGCTGATGCCGAGGCGGCCATGGCTCCGTCCGAAGGGCAGAGCCCGGGAGAGCCGCCTGAGGCTGGGCAGGGTCCGCACCGCGCCGTCCTCAGGCGCGTCCTCCGCCATGGCCGCCGCGGCCCGCCGGCGCCGTTCGAACTTCTTCCCGTCGGCCCCCGCGCGGGGGGCGCGCCCCTCCGCCATCTTTGGGGCGGGCGGCGCTCAGGGAAGGAGGCGGCCGTGACGGATGTGGTTTCCTCTTTTCCCCGTTTTCCCTCCGGAGCTCACGTTTTTCACTTCGCGTAGGTCTGCGGCGCTCCTCCCCGTGTTCCTGGCTGAGGGGTGGCTGGGGATGGCGCTGCCCCGGCTGCTGGTGCGAGCGCTGCACCGGGCGGCCGCTGCCGCCGCACCTGCGGCTCCAGGTGAGGAGGAGCGCTGATCCCGTCCCCTCGAGGTTTGGGTGCCTTTTCTCCCGGGATACAGCTCAGGGTAGTCCCCAGAATCGATTAATATCACAAGTTATTTTCCCTGTATCACCTTATTAAGTGGCTTGTCTAAATCTCTTCTAATTCTAAAGGCTGTCATGAAGAATTATTTATATATGTCCAGGTAATGGTATCCTTCAGGCTTCGCCTTGCAAGCTGAGCCTCTTGCACATTCTGTAAGTGGTTGTGATTGGATCTATGACTTAGGCCATAATTACAGGCACACGGAGGTCTGTGCAAACCTTTCTATAACCATGGCTGAGGCCTTCTTCCAATTGTTTCAGGCAGGAGCTATTAAATTTACATCTGCTTGGTGGGTGTCCTCCATGTGTGTTGAATTCTTGGTTTGTTAAGCCCTGTTCTGCTGTGTCACCACCAGGAATTGCAGTGGCAGGACAAGGGGGAATGGCTTTGAACTGAAGGAGGGCAGGTTTGGGTTGGATATTGGAAGAAATTCTTCCCTGTGAGGATGGTGAGGTCCTTGTCCTGCTGAGAGGAGCTGCCACATCCCTGGAAATGTCCAAGGCCAGGCTGGATGGGGCTCTGAACAACCTGGGATAGTGGAAAGTGTCCCTGCCCATGGCAGGAGGCTGGAATGAGATGAGCTTTAAGGTCCTTGAAACCCAAACTATTCTATGATTCTAGATTTAAATGTGGAATTGTCAGCACCCCTTAGGATTGATCTGTGACTTTTGCTTCTCTTGCTCCTAGAATTTGCAGGGCAACAATTTGCAGCAAGGCTATGTTCAAGTATCTTTATGAACTGAGAAACATAAATAATCCCTGTTTAAATTACATTTAGACTAGCTTCATTTCATGTTTATGCCATACTCTTAGTGCAGATTTATATAGGAAGGAGCTTCTCCATATATATATAAATTGTATTGGGAGGGAAAACTCTATTATTTATTCTGTCTCATCTGCAAAATCTATGAGAGATTATATATATATAAAATATGTTTTTATTACTATTATTATTTTTATTTTTTTAAGACTTCAACAGTTTTGTCACTCGGACCAACACATGCGGAGAGCTGCGTGCTGCTCACGTGGGACAGAAGGTGACCCTGTATGGATGGGTTCAGTATCAAAGGTAAGTGCAAACCATGGTGAAAATGGAGATGATTATTTGCCACATCCGCTCTAAGCTGTGTTTCATCCACCATTGCTCTCCTGTGATGGTCTGCATGAGTTTTTTGATTTTAGGAGGTCCTGAGTGTCTCATTTTTGAGCAGTTGTGGATGGGGACCCAGGAAAAAGAGTTAGGATGATTGCCATGTGGTCATGGTGATGTTGTTTTTAAAGACACCAGAGCATGTCCCATTGGGCAGTTTTTTGATGGATAAAACACAGTGGCAGCTGTCCCTGCTGCAGCTTTACGAAATCAAGATTTATGGTTCTGGGGCTGGCAGTGTGGATTGTTCATGTGGAACTTTTTATGGGATGACTGTGCCCCTTTTTGACTTATGATTGGATTTTGTTGTTGTTGTTTTTATTCCACATGAACTTTAGTTTTATTGCTCATTTAATTGTTTTTAGCTGAATTCTGTTTCCCAACAGGGAAATTCACGTGTCCAGAATCCCAGCTCTGCATGCATGAAAGCTCAAGTTAAAATCTCGCCTCTCCTGGTTATTTGTATGTTGTCTGAGGCTGGTCACAATGTGAAATGAATTGTTCAGGTGTGGGAAAAGTGTCCATCATTCAGTACTTGGAAAAGCTTTGGGATGAGTTGCAGGGTACTGAAAGTGTAGCCAGAAAAAAAAAAGCAGAAACTACTAAAAAGCAGAAACTACTAAATTTGTGAAAAAAAATGTTCTTCCTTTTGTGCTTTACATGGATCAGACAAGGCCTGTTTCTGGTTTTGAGGGATTTCCAGGGACTGACCCAGGTCATCATTCCTCAGGATGAGGTAAGTGCTACCAAAACATGAGTTTGTGTTTTTATTTTTCCTTTGGAAGCTTGGCTTCAGCAGCCACTTTGCCAAACTGAGTGCTCTGACTCACATGTAGATTGCAGTGTCATGAGAGCCCTGACCTGACCCTGCAACAGAAGCATCAGTGCTGCTCCCCCTGCCTGAAGAGTGGTTTTGGGTTGAGGTGCTTGGCCTCAGTGCCTTTTTCCTGTTCTTGGAGTTGCTCTGAGGCTGTGTGCTCTCCCTGCAGGCGCATTCCCACGTGAAGGAGCTGCTGTCCAACGCCCCTCTGGAGTCTGTGGTGAGAGTCACTGGGACAGTGTCCCCTCGGCCCCAGGGGCAGGAGAATCCGGTGAGGATGGGGTGAGGGGGCCTCCCCAAGTTTTTATTCTTTGAAGGAAACACCCCTGGATGGTGGGATTATGGTGGGTTTTGTGTCAGAGCATTGCCACTGCTTGTGTGACAGCCCATCCTCAGATAGTGTGAGGTGAAATCAGTGCAATGTCAGATAACAAGAGAATCTCAGAGCACATTACAGGCACACACAAATTAAACTGGATCCCTGCCCTTTGCAAGGAGAAAGCTGAATTTTCCAGGCTTTCAAAGTGTGGTGGGAATTGCTTTTGCTTGAAAATAAATATTGTCATGTCAAGTTCCACCTGTTTATTGATTCTGCTGGTCTCCCAGCAGAATAGGAATATTCTGCTGTAGGAAACTCCTCTGTATAGGAAACGGAGGTTAATTTTTTAATGTTCTGCATTCCTCAGCTGTAGACTGATCTTTCAGGACTGTACATACAACTGGCAGGTCTAAAAAGAGGACTGTATTTGTGATCATAACTCCTTTTTGATCCTTCTCATAGATGTCCACTTAAAATTCAGGCTTCAAGCAATGCCTTTATTTCTTTTATTAATTTCTTTGTTTCTTTGAAAGGTTGTGTGTCCTTTCCCCTGGTAAATAGTGAGAGTCCTGGAGGATCAAGGGAACTTTGCTGTGCCTCAGTGCTACGTGAGGGGAGCTGCCTGTCCTCCCTTGGGATGCAGCCAAAAGAAGACTAGTTCTGAGAACTGGTGTTTAGAACTGGAAGTTCTGAGAAGTTCCTCATAATTTGCCTTTTTTGACTCATATTAAGGGCTGCTTCTGCTCATGCTCACTGAAACCTACACTGTGTGGTTTTGCTGGGGCTGATGTGTTTATTGACCAGTATGCTACTGGGAAAGAAGCTGCCATCTTTGGTGAGGTGACTTGTGTTTCTCTGAACAGAAGGGAAACCTGGAAGAAATCTGTCCTTGGGAGAAGCTCTCTGATTTATACACTGTGTTAGAAGGCAGGGAGGGTAATCACATTGCTTCTTTTTTTCCCTTTGAGCATCTGTGAAATACCTTTGCCTAACTGTTTTGAGTTTAATTTTTTTGCCTTTTTGTTCTAGAAAATGCCAACAGGGGATATTGAAGTGAAGGCAGAGACTGCAGAGATCCTAAACTCCTGCAAGAAGCTGCCTTTTGAAATCAAGGATTTTATCAAGGTGTCTTTGTTTTTCTTATCAAAGTGGTGGCTTTTCAGTAAATTGGGAATTTGCCCAGGGTGATGGCAAAACATCTGAGAGTGGTTCTCCCCACTTCACTTTGGAGGAATGATGGTATTTAAAACAGGGCTGCTGTTTGTTTGGTGGGAGGATTTATTTCCAATTAGAGCTAAGCAGAAAACAGGACTTGAATGATTCCAGATTTCTGGAAGCACTGATGGCAAAGGAAAGAGTGAAAGAAATGGGGTGTCTTGGTTTGGAAAGACAGGACTCTGCTAAGGAAGGCAGGAGCCTCCCCTGAAAAGGAGAATGTAAACCCTCCCTACCCCTCCTAATTGCTATAAATTTTAAATTAAGGGGCTCTCAGGCAAAAATATGGGAGCAGGAAATAACAGTTCTTTAACAGGGAAAAGAAAAAATAAAAAGGATAAAATAAACAATGCAGTACACTAGAACAACACTGACAGAGTCAGAACCCAACCTGACACCCTGTGGGTCAGGCTGTTGGCAGCAGTCCCATTGGAATTGTGGCTCAGCCCTCCTGCAGTGTCAGGGGTGGTTCTGCTGGAGCAGGGATCCTGTAGAGAAGGATGGATTCTGCCTCTGAAGATCCAGGGGAAGGAGAGGCAGCTGCTGCTCCTCTGGGGAATCCAGTGCAGAAGCTGTGCTGGTGTCTCAAAACCTCTGGATTGTATCTGGGTAGCAATGCTTGGCTCCTCCCTCTGGGCTCACATCTCCCAATGGGATGCTGTAGTTCTTATCAGCCATGCAGGGACATTCAGTAGCTGTTATCAGCAGAGGGAGGTGTGAATGTGGTCACTCAAAGAGAGAGATAAAGCAAACTGCCCACTTGACAAAGCCAAATGTTTTTTTCAATTACCATAGAGATGGTAACTGAAAACATCTTGCATTGCAATCTTCAACATGGAGCTGTGCTGAGTTTTTGAGTTTGAAATGAGGCTGTTTTATTTGACTGTGGAACCCCAGAATGGTTTGGGTTTGAAGGAACCTTACAGATCATCGTTTTCCAAACCCCCTGCCATGGGTAGGGTTGCTCAGAGCTTCATCCAGCCTGGCCTTGAGCACTTCCAGGGATGGGGCAGCCCCAGCTTTTGTGGGCAGTTTGGGTTTTTTCCCAAGCCATTGCCGTATTTGTGTAGGTTGTGCGTAATGGGCTCATTGCGCCAACCTAGCACCATCCCTTTATTTATCTTCTCCTTTGTCTCTGTGGCTTTAGGATGCCTTCACTGGCCATGCAGTTTGAATTTTGTCCCTTAACCCTGAGCCTCTCTCCTCCCCAGAAGTCCGAGGCGCTGCGGATGCAGTATCGGTACCTGGACCTGCGCAGCTCCCGGCTGCAGTGGGCGCTGCGGCTGCGCTCTCGCGTGGTGATGAGGATGCGCGAGTACCTCTGCAACCTCCACGGTGAGGGAGCTGCTCAGAGCAGCAAACGTTCCTGTCACTGTCTCACTGTCATGTTTTCTGAAAAATCCTTTCACCAGGATTGCTTCTCCAGGGAAGATGAGAAGCCTCAGAGAAAAAACAATATTATCTCATTTGCTTCTCCCTGTTTCTCTGCTTTGGAATTTGGCTGGAGATTGTTTACCAACAGGTGCACGTTTGATTGGTTTCATGTGAATTGTTTTTTAATTAATGACTGATCACCATTAGTTTTGTCAGACTCTGAGGAGTCAGTCACGAGCTTTTCATTATCATTTTTGTTAAGCCTTCTGTCTATATCCTTTCTTTAGTACAGATTTAGTATAGCATTCTATAATATAATATGCAATCAGCCTTCTGAGAACATGGAGTCAGATTCTCATCTCTCACTACAGTTTTAGTATAGCATTCTATAATATAATATACAACCACCTTCTGAGAACATGGAGTCAGATTCTCATCTCTCACTCCAGTTTTAGTATAGCATTCTATAATATAATACACAATCAGCCTTCTGAGAACATGGAGTCAGATTCTCATCTCTCACTCCAGTTTTAGTATAGCCTTCTATAGTATAATATACAATCACCTTCTGAGAACATGGAGTCAGATTCTCATCTCTCACTACAGTTTTAGTATAGCATTCTATAATATAATACACAATCAGCCTTCTGAGAACATGGAGTCAGATTCTCATCTCTCACTAAGGTTTTAGCATAGCATTCTATAATATAATACACAATCAGCCTTCTGAGGACATGGAGTCAGATTCTCATCTCTCACTAAGGTTTTAGCATAGCATTCTATAATATAATATACAATCAGCCTTCTGAGGACATGGAGTCAGATTCTCATCTCTCACTAAGGTTTTAGCATAGCATTCTATAATATAATATACAATCAGCCTTCTGAGGACATGGAGTCAGATTCTCATCTCTCACTAAGGTTTTAGCATAGCATTCTATAATATAATATACAATCAGCCTTCTGAGGACATGGAGTCAGATTCTCATCTCTCACTAAGGTTTTAGCATAGCATTCTATAATATAATATAAAATCAGCCTTCTGAGAACATGGAGTCAGATTCTCATCTCTCACCTCATCCTCGGGACCCTCACAAACTCAACACATTCCAGCTCTCCTTGCTGCTTTTTCCTTGTGCTGGCAGAGATTCCTAACCAACTTGCTGCTCCAAACTGGTCATACTTAGTAAGGAAATGTCTGCTTGTGGTGGGGTGTTATCAGGCCTGAAGAAGCTGCCCACAAAAGTTGTGGCTGCCCCATCCCTGGAAGTGTTCAAGGCCAGGTTGGATGAAGCTCTGAGCAACCTGTTTCAAATTAGCTGTTTCCAATGAGAAAAGACTCTTTGCAGGTAGTTGCTCTCTTTTGCTCACCCAGTTGAGGCATGTCAGAGGCATGGATTTTGTTTAGGGCTTTTACTTCTCTTAAAATCAGGAAGTGCTTTTTGGGAAATCTGCCTGGTTTAGAATAGTTAGAGAATGAACACATTTTCAGCCTGTTTGGAGTCCTGTGTCATCAACAGTTCTGGCAGGACATCAGAGTAGCTCAGAGCCTTTAGATCTGTCATTACAGGAATAATTATTAGAAGTAGTGAAAGTGTGTTGGTTTTGGAGGAGCTCCATGGTGTGCTACATGACCTATTTTGCTGACTAACCCTACTCTAGCCTACTCTGTCATGTTAGTTCTCCCTCCTCTCAGCATATTCTGTGTTTGTTCCCCAGGGTTCGTGGATGTAGAAACTCCAACTCTGTTTAAAAGAACCCCAGGGGTATGTATGTGATGCTTTTTGGCCTCCTACAGCTGCACAGTCAGGGCTGAATCATTTCCAGTTGCCACTCAGCATTCGTTGCTCTTCCCTTGCTAAATAACAGCTTGTGAAATTTTTGATATCATCCACAAATTCTTTTAAAAGTAGAGGGAGAGAAAGGGAGAGATGATAACTCATGTCTTAATTTTGAACCTTCCAAAAAGGTCAGCTTCTGCCCTGTAGAGCACATGTTGAATGCAAGTCTACCCTGGGATTATAAACCCAAAAAACTTGAAATCACTCTCTTTTCAGGATTTATCTCTTAACCAGTAGGTTATTGTAGAGATCATACTCAAGTAAATTATTTTTTTGATCTTCTATTCATTTCTTTCATTTCAAAAATAGTCAGAGAGAAGAGAGCTGTAGCTGAGGAATTGTTGATGCAGCTACCCTGGAGTTCTTGCATTTAAATCCCAGTCTTGGATGGTCTATTATACATTAGGCTCTCAGAGAAGAAGGTAGAGAATTCTCCTTTCAGATACTTTGGACCAAGTTGCTTAAGAAATGTGAAGTGTAATGTACAAACAGCCATTTCCTCACATGTGGGATTTCATAATGGGAGAAATAGGTCCTTTCCCCTTGCTCTGTCAGGAATTGGGGCCACTTACTTGCTGAACTCTGTAAATTCTCTTTCTGATGCCAGGGAGCCAAAGAATTCCTTGTGCCCTCAAGGGAAGCAGGCAAGTTCTACTCTCTGCCACAGAGTCCTCAGCAGTTCAAGCAGCTCCTCATGGTTGGAGGCCTGGACAGGTGAGAGTTTCTTGAACTCCTGTTCTCTGCATGTCCTGTCTAGGGTTTGATTGCTTTATCTGTGAAGTTTGGAAACTTCTCAAAAAAACGCCTCACTGCTAAGGATTTGTGTCTTGAAGAGGGATCCTTAAATACTTGAGACTTTATAGTCAGATGAAATGTAACATTCTGGAAAGCTGAAATCTTTACTCCTGTGTTAAATGCAAACCTGATCTGAAGCAGAACCTTCCTGAAGGGCAGAAAATCTAATGTGTGATGAAAGCTGCTCCAGGAGTAACCTAGAGAACTAATTGAGGTGAGGCTGGGCAGCTGAGCATGACTGAGACAAGGAAAAGCATGTCAGGGTGCCCAAGTGCAAAGCTTTGAATTGGGCTTACTTCTCCAAATCAAATGGATGAACAGGGAGACAGACAATTGTTCACACAGTGAACTGCAGGCCAGGTTTGTCTGAGAGCTTTGCATGGCTGTTAGGAGAGTCCTGGAGTGGAGTGAAGGTGGAATAAAGAGTTGAGTGTGCTGCCCTTGGGGGACAGCTCACCTGGCAGTCTCCATGTGCCTCTGGAACATATGGCTGGAGATGGATAGGGCTCATTATGATTCCATTCTTTTGAAGGGATGGGAGCAAAGAACATCTGCTGTGGGAACAGAGCCCTCTCTCTCTGTATTACTTCTTTTTTCCTTCTCTTTGTATGATCAGTCCTATGGCCAGTTGAGTTGAGGATACTTTCAATCATGATCTAAGTCACAGTGTCACTGCAGGTACTTCCAGGTCGCTCGCTGCTACCGGGACGAGGGTTCACGGCCTGACAGGCAGCCAGAATTCACCCAGGTAATCACCAGCCTCTGCTGCCTTGCTCCTGCTCCTCAAGCCAAGTGGCTCAGAGCTGTTTTCCCTTCTGGAGGCTTAGTCTGTGCTAGTCTGGTGCTGCTTTGGTGTGTGTTTCACAGACACAGCCTTGGAAATTGGTGTGGGATGAGCGCGTGGTTCCTGTCCTTGGCTGGCTGCAGTGCCCCAGGTGCAGATGTGGGAATTGCGTTGTAGCAGTGATTTGACTTTGATGATACCATCTCCTCCTGTTCTGCTAGGTCAGACATCCCATCCCTCAGCCTTGAAATCCCAGGCTGAGTTAGCCTGGTTCACTCAAGGCTGCTTCTGTGTCCTTGTCATCCTTACCTCATTCCCTCTCTGAGGAGGTTGTTGGCTGAGTCATCAGCCTGGAGGGTGATCCTAAGCACATTCCTGGCCTGATGCAGTCATGCTGTGATGTCATTTTGTGTATTGTTTCTTGTTCTCCTGGCTTTGTACTCACAAGTAGCACTATGAAAGCACAACCTGTAGCTAATGTGGAATTCCCCCCTCTTCTCTGTTTTAAGATAGATATAGAGATGTCGTTTGTAGATCAAGCTGGGATCCAGAGGCTCATAGAGGGCCTCCTGCAACATTCCTGGCCTGAGGAAAGAGGCTCCATTGTGACTCCTTTCCCTTCCATAACATATGAGGAGGCACTGGCTGAGTATGGGACTGATAAACCAGACACTCGCTTTGGGATGAAGGTGAGGGTTTGCCCATTGGAAGCTTTCAGCTTTTCCTTTCAGTCAGGGTTTTAATAACCTTTGGATCATGTATACATGGTTAGCTGGAGTTTTGAGTGCTGTAATTTACCCAAGGTGCCTGTCCCATTGTTGCTGCTTTGTGCAGCAAAATGGAAAGAAGAGAGGATTTAATCAGTTGCCTGTGAAAAATACATGTTCTAATAAAACTTGATTTTAAAGGTGATGTAGGGAACAATGCATCTTGACTGTTTTAAGAGCAAAAGCTTCTAAAAGGGAATAGTGTGGAAGGTGTTAAGACACAGGTGCAGGAATTTTTGCTTTGTATTCCTACCAACAGTGCTTTTTCCTGTGCTCTCTCCTTTGTCAGATCATGGATATCAGTGATGTTTTACGAGGATCAAACATTCACTTTGTGCAGAATGCCCTCAGTTACCCACATGGCTCTATCAAAGCCATTTGTATCCCTCAGGGAGTGGTAAGTGATGCTCTTACATCCTGTTTATGGTTTGGGTGGAATAAATAAAATGCTAATTTGAATTCCTTTGTTGGTATGGAAATGTTCCTTGCTATTTCTGGTGTTCATAAGAGAGCTTGGGATTGGTTGTAGTCCATGTTAGGTGGGGCTGAGTGGTGTTACAATGATAAGGCAGCAGGAAGAGTATTTTACCCTTAGGAAGAGGAGGAAAACAGCAGAGCTACAAGATCCCATGAGGATAGGGAACCCTCTCATGGTTTCATCTTGGTTTCTAGCACCTTTTTGATGTGCATCTCAATAATAAATTGTGCCTTGTGACAGGAGATTTGTCCTGGTTGGGGCTGGGCATGGCACAGCTCTGGGATAGGCAGAGAAGGACCAGGTGGTTCCATGTCTTTCTCCTGTTTGCTTTAGCTGCATTTTTGGGTACAGTTCATGTCTTGGCATGAAAATGTCATGGACCAAAATCAAGGTGCATAATAGATGTGGAAGACTTTTGACACAGCCCTGCATTTTGGCAAGGAAACAGATTTAATTCTGGCTGTAGGCATCTTTATAGCTTGGACAGTATGGAAAAAACAAATCCTCTAAATATTGTGTTTTATCTGGGGAGCAGGGCTTCATGGCCATGGTTTCCTTTGGGATTCCTTTCAGTTTGGCACAAAGTGCAAGTTAGTGGCTTCCCATGAGAGGGCACAGAGGTGTCTGTTACAGCAACACAAAAGTGGCATCTAGACCCACCCTAAATACTGGAGTAGCTGAAAAATAATCAAGATCTTGATGCAGCTCCTCATTTACTGCATGGCTTTGCATGCAAGAGTCAGCCCAGTTTTTTTTTTCTCTGTTCTTCCTCCAATTTGAGCTGTGCATTCCCCATCCACAGTGTGGTGGTGTAACCTTGATTCTGCAGGCTGGAGGCAGTGATCTGACCCTGCTGACCAGATACATTTATCTCTGAGAGGGGGAAACAATAGTAGATCTGGAGGGGTCTTTTCCTGAAAGGAGCCCTCAGAGCAGACACCCAGCCCAGTGCTAAGGACCCTGTCCTGTTCCACAGCCTTCATAAGAACTTGAACTAGAAACAAAAGAATTGAGAAGTTTGGAACCAGCTTAGTCAATAGATTTGATTCCTAGTCAGGTTTTCCAAGCTGATCTTTGCTGTGTCTTCTCTTACTCTTTCCCCAGAGGTATCTTACAAATAAAGACTTGGGGTCATTGAAGGAGTCTGCAAAATCACAGTTTAACCAGGTGAGACAGAAACTCTTCTGAGGCTTTGGGAAGGGTGAGTGACAAAATGTGATAAAGGCAGAGGGAGGTAGGAGAGCAGTTTTTAATAGCTGAGAGTCAGAGCCTGAGCATGTAACGCTTCAAGTCAAGAGAGGGCAGCACTGCACTGAACATACCCTTAACCTTTTTCCAGGAAATCATGGAAATTATCTGCAGACCTGATGGGAGCTTGAAATCTCTGCTTACCAAGTTCCTCGGTGAGAAGGAGCAGTCAGAGCTCATCCAAGCACTGAACATGCAGGAGGGTGATGTGGTGCTGCTGGCAGCTGGAGAACACAAGCAAGTGGTAGGAGGCATTTCTTGGGTGGCTCTGTGAGGTGAATGTTGCTGATGATGGTTTTGATGTTATCTGACCTTAGTCTAATTCTTCTTCTTATTAAAATAGGTCATCATCTAATTTTCTGTTTCTCTGGAACGGCAGCTATAGCAACAGCAGATAAAGCATGAAATGTGCCTATTACTTTTATGGCCCCCAGTCAAATTCTGGGCAGGACTTGTAACTGAAATGAAGCCTGAAATATAAAAAACCCTGCAACAAATCAGTGCCTTCTTTTTTTTTAACTTCATTTTTGATGCATCAAACAGATCGGAAAATGAGGTCAACTAGGTAGTTGTGTCTCCCACAAGTGCATGACTTATCAGCAGCAATGGTGAGAGATTCTGTTTCTACCCTTCTCTCTATTTTTGCCATCAGATGTTGCTGGCAAGAATAGAGATAAATAAAACAATAAAACAGAGCATTGTTTTATTATAAGGTGTCATGCTTTGCTCAATAGCCAACATTTTCTTGTATTCTCTTCTGTGCCTTCATTTCTCTGTCTGCAAAGTGTGCATCTTACATGTGGTCCCCCAGTTAATCCACATGTGTGGAGCTGGAGGTTAGTCTAAGAAAGTTCTGAAGATGAAATAGCTGGAAAAACACAAACTTCCAAGCTCCTTACTTGGTGTCTGTCAAACCCTGGTGCTGCTGCTGCCTTGGCAGGAAGGTGATACATTTCAGGATAGGAGGCTAAAGTGTTCAGGGGAGCAATGCATTCCAGCTGATGCTATCTGTGGTACTTCCTTCATGGAACACTCTGCCTGATGGATGTTTGAGTGAGTTCCCTGATGGTGAAACCACCCTGGCTCATCTCTCCCTTCTCTGTTGCAGTGCTCTGCCTTAGGAGCCTCGCGGTTGTTGAGTGCCAACCTCCTGGAGGCAGCTGGGCTGGCACTCCGTGATCCCACAGCCTTTCACTTCCTCTGGGTGGTGGATTTCCCCCTTTTCCTCCCCAAGGCTGAGAATCCCACTGAGCTGGAATCTGCTCATCACCCCTTCACTGCCCCTCATCCTTCAGATGCCAGCCTCCTGTATTCTGATCCCACAAAGGTAACCAACCTCATGCCTGCCGTGCTGGCTTTTTTACAGCTGCTCCCATGGAAAACCAGGCAAGCAGCAGCTGGGTTTAGTGTAAAAAAAGATGTTGTTTCATGGGACTGACTGCACAAGGAAGATGTAGATATGTTGGAATGAGTCCAGAGGTGAGTGCTAAGATCATCAAAGGGTTGGAGCACTTGTGCTGTGAGGAAAGGCTGAAGGAGCTGAGGTTGTACATCCTGGAGAAGAGAAGGCTCAGGAGCAACATTAGAGTCCTTCCAGTGCCCAAAGAGGCTACAAGAGAGCTGGAGAGGGATATTTGCAGGGGCAAGCAGTGATAGGATGAGGGGAAATGGTTTTAAACTGAAAGAGGGTAGACTTAGGATAAAAATCTTCCCTGTGAGGCACTGGCACAGATTGCCAAGAGCAGCTGTGGCTGACCCATCCCTGGCAGTGTTCAAGGCCAGGCTGGACAGGGCTTGGGGCAGCCTGGGATAGAGGAAGGTCTCCCTGCCCATGGCAGAGGGTTGGAACTAGGGGATCTTTAAGGTCTCTCCCAACCCAAACCCTTGTGTGATTCTGTGATCTTGTATGTGTCTGGAAGAGATGGCTTCCTGATTACTGCAAATAGCAAACATTCATGTGTGCCCCAGCAAAAGGAGCTGGCAGGAAACAGAAATCTTATATTCTGACCTATCTCATTTGCTTCAGCTTTGATAAACCTTTCAAAAGGATTTGTTCTCTTCCCACATCAGTCAGAGGCACCCCATACCTCCAGCAGGACTGATACCTGAATTGCAATGTACCCCTGAGAGAGCAGTTTTACAGCCTCCAGGGCTTCATTCCCAGTGTCTTTGGCCTCTCTGTGCAGGCTGTTTTTGGGTGCAGCTGTGGCCAGCCTCACAGAGGTGCCCGTCCTGTCTCTCTGCAGGTCCGTAGCCAGCACTATGACCTTGTGCTGAATGGCAATGAGGTTGGAGGTGGCTCCATCAGAATTCACAGTGCAGAACAGCAGCGTTTTGTGCTGGAGAAAGTGCTGAAGGTAACACCTACAGATGCCTCTAATGATCTCTTGGAGATTTAAATGCACTGATTAATTGAAATATTAATTGCATAGTCTGAAAGAAACACTCATCTTCTCAGATAAAGACATAACTCCTAGCCCTGAGCAATGGATGATTTCATTGTACCTTCATCTTGTGTTGCTAACAGAAGGAGCATTGCTTGTCCAGTGACACCTCTTAATGTGATTTTGCAGGAGGACTCTGAGGTGCTTTCCCATCTGATTGAGGCTTTGGAATTTGGAGCTCCACCTCACGGAGGAATTGCTTTGGGTAAGTGATCTGTAGCTCTACAGCTGCAGGTCTTTAGTGGGGTTTTGGTTTTTTTTGTTTGTTTGGGGATTTTTTGTTTGTTTGGTTAGTTTTTTTAATACTAGATCCAGGGAAAAAGGCTCATGGTTGTTAGGAAAAGCCTTGGTGCTTCCATCTCTGCAGCAGCTTTTTGGAAAGAAACAGAGGCCTGGTCACCAAGAGCAGAAAGTTTTGGTGTTCCTCCCCAGAGTCACAGTGGGGTTTAGGCCTTAAGCAAGGACATTGGTGGCTCTAAGGATGGTCCTTACCTGCTGATCTGCAAACCCTGTATTCAATGAGGCTGGGTCAGCTTTGTCCCCATTCCTGTGCAGCCAGAGCAGGATCCCTGTGCTGCCTGCCTGGAGATGTGGCACAGAAATGGCACTTTGTGTTTCACACCCTTCCCTTCTGCTGCCATCTCACTTCCATCCTCTTCTCACCTGTTTTGCTCATTAATTCAGAAAATGTCAGGGTTTGGTTTTTTCCCTAGAACAATGCAAGTTCATGGTTTAAAGAAAGAGGGGAAAAAACCCAACCAACCAACAACACTCTCCCTACACTCACCAAAATAAAAAAGAATACAAAAAATGAAGGTATTTTTTTAACCTGTGGTCTTGCAGTTTGACTTTCCTCCATCCAGTCACCCAGAGCCTTTTGTTCCTCTTGAATTCTTCTCAGTAGCTGTAATCTTTCCAAACTGCTTGATGCAGAGCCCTGAGCTGTAAAGCAGAGCTCTGACAGTGTTCTGCCATTCAGCTGCCCAAGTTTTGTTATGCTGTCTTTGCTGTCTGTGTCCTGCAGCCCTTAGTGTGTTACAGAGCTTCCTGCAATATTGAAAAGCTTTATTTTGGTAGACATTTCTGCTCTCGAGGCAAATCTCTTTCTCTGCTACCAGCTGAGATTAATTTTTTTCCTCCCTTAACTTGCTTCACTCTTTTTCTTCAAGCTCAGTGATATTACCTCCTCAATCTTTCTGATTTTTCTGACTCAGGGGAGGTAATACAGAGCCATAACTCAAGTGTTTGACCAATTTGTTTTCTGCTTGTAGGACTTGACAGGCTGATCTCTCTCATTGTTGACGCTCCAAGTATCCGGGACGTCATTGCCTTTCCAAAATCCTTCAGGGGACGAGACCTGATGGGCAATGCTCCAGACTATGTCACTCCAGAAGAACTAGAGCCATATCACATTCAGGTTGCCTGGCCTCTTGAAGAAAAAGAGGCAAAGAAAAACTGACTTCACACCAGTGGTGTAAGCTGATCTGATCAACCAGAGGTGCTTACAGCTTCTAAAGGCCAGGATTCAGTTCAGGAAATAGCAGCTGCTGTGGCAGGGAGGGGGACAGACCAACTCCACTGTGCTGTGGCTGTTCCAGGATGGAGTGGGAAGTAGATAAGGGATCTTCTTATGATCCCTTATCAATGATAGGAATTCATCTTTGGGAGATAATGGGAAGGATATGCAAAAAAGCAATAGCAAATAATACAATTTTAGCATAGGATATTGAGACTGTTTGCTTTAGGGTGTCATTTTGGAGGGAAGATGGGTTCTGGTTTTTCCCAACTCTCAATTTTTACATTTTACATTTACATGTCTGAGCTGCTGCTGTCCTGCCACAATTAGGTTAAATGTGAAAAGGTGTGTCCCAAATCCAGGAAAACCATTTGTGATTGGATTGGTGAATGAAGGTGGCTCCCAAGAACTCCAGAAGAACTAGAGCCATATCACATTCAGGTTGCCTGGCCTCTTGAAGAAAAAGAGGCAAAGAAAAACTGACTTCACACCAGTGGTGTAAGCTGATCTGATCAACCAGAGGTGCTTACAGCTTCTAAAGGCCAGGATTCAGTTCAGGAAATATCAGCTGCTGTGGCAGGGTGGGGGACAGACCAACTCCACTGTGCTGGATGGAGTGGGAGGTAGACAAGGGATCTTCCTGATAGGAATTCATCTTTGGGAGATAATGGGAAGGACATGCAAAAAAGCAATAGCAAATAATACAATTTTAGCATAGGATATTGAGACTGTTTGCTTTAGGGTGTCATTTTGGAGGGAAGATGGGGTTTGGTTTTTCCCAACCCTCAGGTTTTACATGTCCCTTGCTTTATTTTCCTCCTCCCATCTGGAGGAGATAGTCACCTTCCCTGGCAGGAATTAAATCATGATCCTCATTAAATTACACCAGCTGAGCACTGTGACAATAAAACTGCTGGACCAAGAGCTCTGAACACTGCACAGCCAAACTGCAGCTCAGCCAACAACTTGTCTCCTGTTGGAGGATACCAGATCATGCAGAACTTGGCCATGGGGAATTCACACTCAGCTGTGTTTTCCCTTCAAAGGAGAGGGAGAGAAGCATGGATGATGTTTGCAACAGTTGTCCTTGTAATACTCATCAAAGAGGTGTTGATCTGTGTTTGGGGCCTGTGGTCCTGGTGCTTTCAGCACAGTCATCCAGGAGTTTGTATGTTTATAAATAAAGTTTTCCTGGCTGTGTGCTTTTGCCTGAGTGTAGCTTTGGGCTTTCTCTACAACATCAAGCTGTCAGTTTGGCTTTGTGACCCCTGACCCTTCCAGGAGATGACAGGAAATCTGTGGGAGCACAGCATGAGCTCCTGTGAGCTCTGCAAACCTGCTGCTGCAGTGGTGGTGAGGCAGCAGCAAGCTCCTCCCAGGGAACTGATCATCCCTGTCCCACACCACAACACCCACAGTGGCTGTTCTGAGGAGAGGTGGAGGTGAAGAAACTGAGGAAAAGAGTTTCCTCGATGAAGATGGTGCAAAGGAAGAAAAGGGAGAGCTCTGTGTCCCAGCTGGGAAGGACAGCAGGAAGCATATGCCAGAGGAGGTGCTGGAGGACAGAAGGAAGACTGCAGTTCTTGTCTGAGCTGATACTGAGCTCCAGCCTCTCCTGCAGATTGGCAGATCCTGGTCTGCTCCAAGGGTTGGCCACTCTCTCAGTCTCCACATCATGGATAACACTGCATGCTGGTGTGCACAGTTGTTTTTTAAATACTGGACTGTCCTGCTGATAAGAATCAGTAATGCAGGCAGCTCTTCTTCTTAAGAGTGGTTTTTGGGGTTTTTTTGAGTACCATCCATAGAAAGTGACACTAGAGCTGACTTGCTGCTCCTTTGCAGATTATAAAATGATGGAGTTACATGTGTAAAAGAAAAATACTTTCTTTGTTTCTGGCATGATTGTTATTTTCAGTCTCAGAACTGGTTAAATATTATTTAAAACAAAACAGAACAATCCTGGATTTGTGTTCACATTCATTTTAGCCAAACACTGAATTCCTTCATTTTTTCCTCATATGGGGTATTCATTTCTATTTGAAATCAATTCATCTGTAGTTAACCTTTTTTTATTTTTCCTCTGGGTAGAAGCTGTCAGTAATGGAGTGAGGATAAGTTTTCAGAGAGAAGCTGACCTGAAAAACAGATCCCTGAGCAGATCCATGATAAACTATGATCTTTGTGGGTCCTGTCCAACTGAGGACATTCTGTGACTTCAAAAACAAATCTTTAATTTTTGTTGTTGTTTTTGCAGGGAGGAAAGTCACCCTGGGGCACTTAGACCAGATATTTTTGTTCTCCTGCCTTGTCAGTGGTGATGCAAAGTGCAGCCACTGCAGGCTGTGTGTTGTATTCAGACTGCTGCTTTAGAGGATGCTGGATTTTCTGATTTCGTTTCTTCACTGGTAGTGTGATTAAGATTTGCATGGAATTTGCTTGAGGATCATCTGTGTTCCCAAAGCAGGGATGTCATAGGCTTGTTTGAGGTCATGGAACATAGGAAATAAATAAGTTACTCTCTAAAGTTCTTCACTCCCCCCAGGCTATTATTTATAGTAACTGTAAACAAAATGTGCTGAACTTTGCTTCTTAATTGTGAAATCAGGAGTAGCATATTGCTTGCTTAGCACCTGCTTGCAAAGGCAAATGCTGTTTACCTCTGCTGAGTCCCAAATTAGGATTATCAAGTGTTCAAGGGGAAGCTGATGCTCTGGGAGGCTCAGGCAGAAATGTAACCCTGCCTGGAACATTCTTTTTGAGAGCACTTGTTAAAACATGTGAGCTAGCT
Organism: Molothrus aeneus; assembly: GCF_037042795.1. NCBI lineage: Eukaryota > Metazoa > Chordata > Aves > Passeriformes > Icteridae > Molothrus > Molothrus aeneus. The sequence goes on along the minus strand of NC_089654.1, from coordinate 28,607,552 downwards.
GTCTCCCAGCCATGCACAGCCCTCTTGGGCAAGCAGCTTTGGCTGCTGGTTGTTTACCCACTGCTAGATGAGGGAATCCCTGCAGTTAGAAAGAAGAAGTGCAGCCAAACACCTTGTCTGAGCTGCTGCTGTCCTGCCACAATTAGGTTAAATGTGAAAAGGTGTGTCCCAAATCCAGGAAAACCATTTGTGATTGGATTGGTGGATGAAGGTGGCTTCAAGAGCTGCTGCTGTCCTGCCACAATTAGGTTAAATGTGAAAAGGTGTGTCCCAAATCCAGGAAAACCATTTGTAATTGGATTGGTGAATGAAGGTGGCTTCAAGACAAGTGTGAGTTTGCCAGGCTTGTGTGAATGTTGCCACAGAGAAGATACTAAGGTGGTTTTTTTTTGTTTTATAGAGCATTGTGTAAGATTGTACTTGGGCTTGTGGAAGCCAAATCTACAGAAAATCCCTGAAACCACAATCTGCTTGGCACACTGCATATTTTGGTAGGAACAAGAGTAGACAGGCACTACAAAGAAATGGAAATTTCTTTTCCATGGAAATCAAGGCTGGTCCTATTGCAGACCAGAATCTCCTGCTTGCTGGAGAGAAGATGCCAGCCTGTGATCCTGAAAAGAGATGTTGAAACCATCACAAACCTCTTGTTGCTTCTGCTCTATGTTTTTAGTGCAGCCAAACACCTTGTCTGGGCTGCTGCTGTCCTGCCACAATTAGGTTAAATGTGAAAAGGTGTGTCCCAAATCCAGGAAAACCATTTGTAATTGGATTGGTGAATGAAGGTGGCTTCAAGAGCTGCTGCTGTCCTGCCACAATTAGGTTAAATGTGAAAAGGTGTGTCCCAAATCCAGGAAAACCATTTGTAATTGGATTGGTGAATGAAGGTGGCTTCAAGACAAGTGTGAGTTTGCCAGGCTTGTGTGAATGTTGCCACAGAGAAGATACTAAGGTGTTTTTTTTTTTTGTTTTATAGAGCATTGTGTAAGATTGTGCTTGGACTTGTGGAAGCCAAATCTACAGAAAATCCCTGAAACCACAATCTGCTTGGCACACTGCATGTTTTGGTAGGAACAAGAGTAGACAGGCACTACAAAGAAACCCATGGAAATCAAGGCTGGTCCTATTGCAGACCAGAATCTCCTGCTTGCTGGAGAGAAGATGCCAGCCTGTGATCCTGAAAAGAGATGTTGAAACCATCACAAACCCCTTGTTGCTTCTGCTCTTTGTTATTTTCCCTGGATCAGACAAACCTGTGGAGAAATGCTGCTCTGTCAGCTGTGCTAGAAAATGCCAAATCCTGGACTCCTTTGTTAAGAATTATTCTTTAGGTAAGAAAGTGAGGTTGAATGTTCCCTGACATGATGCTCTCCACTCCAGAGAGTTTCACCACTGGCACAGGTGGGATGTGAAGGTCAGGGTGGGCAATGGGTTTGTGCAAGGAGTGCTCCAGCAGGAACCAGGGTTGGATGTGGGGCCTCTGCACTCTTTGACCCCACCTCTTACTGATTTTCTTCTGTTGGATCTGAACAAAACACTGGTAAAATGATTATTCCCCACCTCTAGGAGAACCTTCTCTGTATGTTTCAATAGATTTGACCAGAACAAGCCTCTAGTAAATTTATACTACCCTTTTGTGGAAGCAGATATCAATTTCTGGTGTGTTTCAGTATATTTCCCTCCCTCTCCAGAACAGGAATTAGCATGCTGGTGGCATTCTCAGCAGCCAAAGTGTGAGTTGTTATTTTAGTTTAATTTTTTTTATTTCTTAAAAGTTTCCAAGCCTATCCAGAATATTTCTGGTTGGGTGAAGTTGGGGAGAAATTTCAGCTTTTTGATTTCAGCCATTCCAGGTGGTTTGGGTCAATTTATTTGTATAAAGTGCTACAAAGACAGAAAGTGTTCCCAGAATTTAATATGGAGTTTAATCCTGTATTGTCCTGGTGTCTCTCTCGAGTTTAGCTAAATTACAATATAATTTACCAAATTGCAATGTATCACAGCAGCTTTGTGTAATCCTGTGCTGCAGATACCCAGAGGTTCAGAGTGCTGATGAATTCTCAATTCTGCTGAAAACAGAAAGTATTAGCATTTGTAAAAAGTCAGAAATATTCCAAGAATGGTTTCAGCTGTTTGCAGCTTGATTTGTACCTGCTTTTTTATCCTGGGTGTGGGCAGGAGGTGGGACTTTGTACATTCCCAATCCCAGGAATGCCTTTGCTGCTCTGGATTCCACCTCTCCCACTGTGAGGAAAGGAGCAGTGATGCTGCACTGAATGCAGGCAGCCCGACAAAATGAATCTCTATTGCTAAAAGCAGAAGGATAAAGAGAATTTATGCTCTCAGATGTATGGATTTCTATTTTTCCCCCAGTTATTTCTTACCTTTGCCTGCACTGGGGTGTGTTTGGAGCACTCTTGGTGCATTCTTGAGCCCCTGTGCTCACAGAACAGGCAGAGACAACCAGAGCCACCTAAACAGTGCCAGATGCAAATCCCCCATGTCAGCTTCACATGACTTCACATCTCAATATTTGGGCTCTGATTCCAGGCTTGTGCTCTAGTTTGTTGTGTTCCTTTGGAAGCTTTGTTTTCAGTAATTAAAAAATGATGATTCCATGCAGTCACCAGCTGTGCCAGGCACAGTTCTCAGTGAGCAGAGCTCCGTGACAGATATGTTCAGATGGATTGCTCACATTTTTCTCTAATAACCCATCAGGAGCCAGCTTGCTTGTTATGTTTTCATAGCCTTGGTGTTCACTGCAGAGCTGAAGAAAAGCATTGTGGATGGTTCCACCATTAATATGGTTATATTTTAACAGTGTTTGTATTTCATAGAATCATAGAATCCAAGAATTGATTTGGGTTGGGTCTTAAAGACCCTCTAGTTCCACCCTGGGACATTTTCCACTATCCCAGGTTGCTCCAAGCCCTGTCCAGCCTGGACTTGAACACTTCCAGGGATCCAGGGGCAGCCCCAGCTTCTCTGTGGGCACCCTGTACCAGGGCCTGCCCACCCTCACAGTGCAGAATTTCTTCCCAATATCCCATCTAAACCTGCTCTCTGTCACTTTAAACTTCTATCCCCTTGTCCTGTCACTACATGCCCTTGCAAAAAGTACCTCCCCCTCTTTCTTGTAGACTCCCTTCTGTATTTTTATAGCCTTGAGTTCTCTTAAATTATGTGTTATTCTAAAAACTACTTCCTCATGCTTAATTTAAACCTCTCACCTGATCATTGCACAAGGCACTTTCCCATGTAGCTTATAGAAGTAATGATATTCAAATTTCTTATGTGTTTTCTGTTCTGCTTATAACTTCATGAATTAATATCCTCTCTTTTTTTTCTCATTCACATTTATTTTAAGCTGTACAGTTTTAGGTAATTTCACCTACTTTCCTGGGGAAATCCCTGTATGACTTCTGTGCAGTGACTTTTCATACACCCATGGACAGCTGGATGGCCAAAGCTGAATGCTCTTGTTGCTTGTTTTGTGGGTTTTTTTCCCCAGCATCCTGCTGTTAGTATTTACCAACCTTCAGTTCCAGTGACTAGGTATTTTTTGGTACAAAAACTAGCATTAAATCCCATATTTATATATATATATTTAAAAAATATTAACTGCTCAAAAAGATCCCACTCTATCTGAAAAAAGCAAGAAACAGATTTGGACAACACTTTCTAATTGCCCAAGTGAACAGTATAAAAACATTTCTGAGAACAGCTGGTACAAAGGGCCTGTTTGGTGGCTGTTTTCTCTGAAACAGCAATCACAGTGTACTCTTGGATTTTAATATTACCCTCTCTCAGTCCTGAAAATTTTATTGTTTACTTGAGCAATTTGAAGGGAATTGGAGATGAAGTCCTCAGCTCCTTGATGTTGTCCCTTGAAATGCAGCCTCCTTGTTTGTCATCTATTCAATTTTCCTTGCCATTATTTTTCTTTATATGTAAAGAGAAAAGACATCCAGGGTGGTTCTGGGAAAGAAAAGCCTTCAATAGATTTTTTCCTGCAGCATGAACAGAACTAATTTGACAGCAATTACAGCAGCAGGGCTCTGAGGAGAAGGGCTGAGTGAGTCCCATCCTTTCACACAGCATCACTTCACTCTGAGTGGCAAAACAACAATGGCCAGGATGCCTTGTCAAGGCTGGCCTAGAACTGAGGCTGGACAGAGCTAAAGTAGAGATTTATTAGGTATTTATTAGATCTACCTTGGGCAGCACAGGAGCCCAGCCAGAGCTACACCCCAGGTGAACACAAAATGGTCACAAAAAATGGATCCCCAGTCATGGGGTCTCTCAATTTTATAAATTCTGCTTCATTTGCATATTGGAGTTCATTGTCCAATTACAGCTCCAGCCCATGCAGTCCCGTCCTTCTTGTTTTTCTCTCTTCATTCCACGTTGTTTGTGCTCTTGGGCTGAGATTTGGATCATTTGTCCTTGGTGCCCAGCTGGAGCAGGAATTGTTTTGTCTCCCTGCTCTGTGCACAGAGCTCACCATTCCCTCATATGAAGCCCAGACCCACACACTAAAGCAGCACAGAGTCTGAAAAACATAAAAACCAAAACCTGAGGCATCAGGCAGAGCCAAACACTGCCCAGAGCCAGGAGTTCTCTTGAGGATGACACAGCTCTGGTAAGTGTGGAATTGCCCTTTTTTTTCAGCTTTGTACAAGGCTGCCAGAGAGCCATGAGGAGATGTGGGTGGATGATGGGCAGAGCAGCTCAAAGTGCCACAGGATATTGTCCCAGAGGGAGCATCCCAGAAACAGCCTGGGGAGGAGACCTCATGGTGGCCTTCCAGAACTTTCTTCCCTGTGAGGAGGCCCTGGCACAGAGGAGCTGTGGCTGCCCCTGGATCCCTGGAAGTGTCCAAGGCCAGGTTGGATGGGGATTGGAGCAGCCTGGGATAGGGGAAGGTGTCCCTTTCCCCATGGCAGGGCGTGGGATTAGAAGTTGTTTAAAATCCCTCCCAACCCAAACCATTCCTTCTCTGAGTACTTTAAAGCTCACTCATCTCTAACCTCCCATGCTTCTTTTCAAGGCATGAGTTTAAATAAAAGCTACCCTGTCATATTCATAGTAAAGGATTATATTGTTAAAATAATGAAATAATAATTATTAATAATGAAATAATTATTAAAAGATTCATAGTAAAGCAATTATGGAAGGCGAGATCTTGGTTTGGATGTTTAAGATGTCTTGTAAAAATCCTGAGAATTCTCTAAATAGAATTTAAACTGAAAGCATATGAAGCCATGAATTCTCAGCTCCTATTTTCACTGTTAATATTGTATAACTAAAGCCAGATCCAGCAAAAAAAAAAGGGTTCTTTTAATGGGAGGAGCATAATTTTAGCACAGCTGCCACAGAAACACACAGGGCCAAGCTCTGCCCACAGTTGCCTCTGGAGATAGCTGGGTTTAATGCATTTGCAGGAGCCATGTGGAGAAAATCTCTGGCATGCTGTTACTAATTTCATTTGTGGAAGATGAGATAAATATTAATGAATATAAACACCTATTAAATGTAGACTCACCAGTTAAATAACTGTGCTGACTGAATTAATGTGCTTTGTAGTCAGGAATGTTCAGCTGGAATGATGCTTTCTGAAAGGCAGTTTCTGGGAGTTTATAATTTTGTTAATGCTACCTAAAAAACCTGCTGTTGAAGCTGGGAGCCTGCAGACATTTTTTTCTTCACATCAAGGTCATTTCCATCCCTTTTTTCTGCTCCTCACTGCTTCTTTGGCAGCAACTGATCAAAGCATCTGAGGGGTGCCTGATGAGCAGCCTTTCATTATTTCATCCAGGACCAGATTTTGGACCCAGAACACTGCATGGCCTCCCAAAGCAGCTGCTGCAGTTCTGGTAAAGAACAGGACTAAATAACTGAGCTTTGGAGGATCTAGAAATTAGCTGACAGGAATAAAATAAGGTGCAGCTAATTCGTGCTGCCTCCCCATGGCTCCAGCTTAAAAAGATTTAAAAATACTGAAACGTGTCAAAATAATCAGAATCTATTATGCAACAGTAGGAAATACTGAAGCTGTTCTTTAAATAGCCAGTGACACAGAAGATTTTTGTGTGCTTTCCTGGGGGTTACTGTTCCTTTTGAAATCCTAAAAGAGGTTGCTGCTTTTTTTCCTTAGTCTTTCACAGGAGTGGGAACTAAAAGCTAGAGGTACAAATTATGTGTAGATATATAAATTCTGTGTTACTATGCATCCTACAGTGAAGAATAGGCACCATGTAATGTGCAGTTATAGAAAGCTGTAGTCATTTTAACAAATTCATAATCAGGAAATGTCATTTTATGTGGAAGTGGATATATGGTGCTCATTTATTTATTAAGTATACCAGGAGGATTGGGAAAATTGAGGAGGAGAATTCTGCTGGGGGCTGTGTCCATCATAAAAGAGGATTTAGGTGCTCAGGAGGGTGAGATGCTTCACCCACCTTGCTCTCCACAGTCAGCACTTGAGCCTAACACTGTAAAAACACTGAATTGAGCTCAATTTGAATTATGACCTCTTTGGCAACTCTTGCATTTCACTTGCCTTTGCTTTTGAGCTGCTGCAGGTTTGTTTGGAGGTTTTTCTCCCTCCCTGGAGGTGAAGTGATAAATTTGCCATATAACATTTCATGATAGATGGAGTGTTGGGCTGTTGGGAATGAGCTTTTTGTGACACTGACCTAAAGGTGCCACTACTCAGTGAATAAAAACACTTCCCCTTTGTAACCTTGGGCTTGCTTTATTCTCTAAACCTGCAGGAAAAATGCATTTTGCTTCATCATGATCCATTAATGTAAGAAATACTTGTTCTGACTGTGACAACCCTTCCTTTCAGTGGTCCTGCTAATCACAGCAAACGAGGTCAGCATTCCCCTTGGTCCTCCTCAGGCTGTTAATGTCCATGTGGGATAATCTTGGGGACACAAAGAACTATCAAAAAATGCCAGGAAGGCCAAAATAATTATTTTTCATAGTTATCATTTTTAGAAAGTTCAAGAGAAAGAAGTGCTGAGTAGCACTGCTGGTGATAATGACAAATAGTGAGGACTTTGCTTAGAATAGAGGGGAAAAATTACATTCAGGAGGGCTCTTGGGAAATCAGGCTGCCTGGGTGGCAGCAATTTCAATAAAGAGCTTTGAAGGGATTTCAGAAGAATTTGTGGTGCTTTCTGATAAATTTGGGTGGATAGGTGAGGAACCTGACTGCTGTAAAACTCACTCAGTACCTGGCTCTAATAGGAAAAAAGGGCACCTGGATAATTGCAGATCAGTTTGATTTTGACTTGCAGGAGGACAAAAAACCAGAAAAAACCACACAGGTCTGGAAGGTGCTGGGCAGGTAAAACCATGTGGTTGTTTTGGGGAAGTGCTGGTGTGAAAAGTGCCTCTCCAGGCTTCTTGTAAGCTCCTTTTAGGTACTGGAAGGCTGCTATAAAGTAAATTAAATGGGTATTTTCAGGTCCTTTAATTCAGTCTGGAATGGTGAATAGAAAATGTTGTTTCCTATATTTGTGAGCAAACTAATACAAATTTGAGAATCTGTAGGCTAGTGTGATGCCTTAAGGAGCTGGAACAGAGGCTGGATGGAGTTAAGAGGAACAAAGTGGATATTTATTGAAGTGCCTTCACTTCATTTATATATTTATATATAAATATTAATTTATATTTACAGATTTATATCGATATAATATATAAATAATATATATTTTCTTTATATATAACATATTACAATTTTAGATATATTTATATATTATATTTATATAATATATAGAAATAATATATTTTATTTCTAAATACATATTATATATTATGATTTTATATATATTATATTGATATATTATATCTATATTTTAAAATTTATATTTCAACTTTTATATTTATATATTTTAATATTTCAATAAAATAATTATATATGTATGTATTTAATATATAAGTATATAATATACATTTTAATATATTTATATAAAATTATATCTTTTAATATTTTATTCATATTTATTTTTATCTTTTTATATTTTATTCATATTTATTATATATATTAAATTCTATCTTTTTATATTTTTTTTATATTTATTATATATATATAGTGCCTTCAAAGGCCACACACTGGCAGTACCAGAGCCACTGGCTCTGGTCGTGGCTCTGCCCAGATGGCTCCAAGATGGAAGCAAAAGAGGTCACAAGACCTTACATTTTTATAAGTTTTAGTCCATTTGCATCTAGGAGTTAACTGTCCAATTAACAGCTTCAAATGATGAAGTTTCATCCTCCTTGCTTGCTTGCCCACGCTCCTCATGTTTATGCTTTGGGCCTGAAGTTTGAAGATTGTCCTTGAGTCTCCAGCTAGAACAGGATTGTTTTGTCTTCACCACCCTGTGAAAAGATCCCAATAACACTGAATATAAAGCTAAAAGCTGCACACCACAGCAGAACAGAAACACTTAAAACCTAAGGTAGGTTTCCTCCTAAAGGTAAGTTTTCTTCTAAAACCTAAGGAGAGGTTTTGAGCTTTGATAAATTGAGCAATGGTGATGGGAAGCCCTCAGTGAGTGTGAGATGCTGGGTTTGGAGGGAGCAGCCCAGCAGGAGCAGCTGCTGTGCCAGCAGAGGCTGCTGAGCTGGGTCACAAGCTGAACACGAGTCAACAAACCGAGCCCATTGTGCACAGGCAAACACCACGCTGGGCGTGAGCTGCCCTGCAGACAGCAAAACACACACACGGCTGCCTCCTCCTGCTGCTCTCACCCAGATTTCCCCATTTTGGGGCTGGGGCTGTGCTCCTGAGGATGTGCTCCTGCGTGCTGCCCTGATCCCGGTCCCTGCTGGGCCAGAGCTGAGCTGCTCCCTGCTGCCTTGTGCCTGGCTGCAGCCTGGCACAGAAAAGCTGCTTCCTTATCTGTGAAAAAATGCGTGCGTTTTATGATTGGCTTTTCGCAAATATTATGGTAAAAAACGCCAATCACTTGTTTTTCAAATTTTTAAAAGTTTAATAGTAATAAAATGGTTATAAAAATAGTAATACAATTAGAGTAATAATAATTTGGACAATTTGAATTAGGACAATATGAGACAATAGAGACAAAGAGTTAGGGACAGTCCAGGTACCTTTTTCTGGGCAGCACAAGCCCGAAAAAGGACCCACGTTAACAGAGGATTAACCCTTTAAAGCAACAGCCTGTTGCATATTCATACATCTCATCCATGATGTATAAATTCCATTCAAACACAGGATTCTGTCTGGACAGTGTCAGCTTCTTCCTCTGAATCCTAACAGCGCCTTTGAGGTGGGAAGAAGTTGGTTTCTTCTGATAAGAGGGCCATAAATTCTTTTTCTCTGAAGATTCAGGTGTCCTGTGGCTGCTGTCTCACTGCACGTCCTTTCTTTTAAAAAAAGTATCCTACATAACATCGTTTCTATTTTAACAATTTTTATAACCTAAAACTATATTTAACACACTACTTAAGAGAATTAACACAGCATTACTTTCTAACACAACACATATAATATTCATTTTAATGTTTGCGAAAAGCCAATCATAAAATACGCATTTTTCACATATTAAAATGAATATTATATGTGTTGTGTTAGAAAGTTATGCTGTATTAATTCTCTTAAGTACTGTGTTAAATGTAGTTTTAAGTTATAAAAAATGTTAAAATAGAAACTATGTTTTATAAGATACTTTTTTTTAAAGGAAAGGACTTGCAGTGAGATAGCAGCCACAGGACACCTGAATCTTTCAGAGAAAGAAAATTTATTGCTCCATTATCAGAAGAAATGAACTTCTTCCCACCTCGAAGGCGCTGTTAGGATCCAGAGGAAGAAGCTGACACTGCCCAGACAGAATCCTGTGTTTGAATGGAATTTATACATCATGGATGACATGTATGAATATGCAACAGGCTCTTGCTTTAAAGGGTTAATCCTCTGTTAACGTGGGTCCTTTTTCGGGCTCGTGCTGCCCAGAAAAAGGTACCCGGACGTCCCTAACTCTTTGTCTCTACTGTCTCTTATTGTCCTAATTCAAATCGTCCAAATTATTATTACTCTAATTGTATTACTATTTTTATAACAATTTTATTACTATCACATTTTTAAAATTTTAAAAAACAAGTGATTGGCGTTTTTCACATTATCAGAACAAGCTGAGCTCTGTGGCAGGGAGAAATGATGAGGAGGACTCCATCTTATGAGAAGGTTGATTAATTACTTTATTATACTATATTATTTTGTATTATATTACATCTAAACTGAATCTGCCAAGCACTCAATTGTACAATGCACAGCATCTCGTGACTGTCAGTGACAGTCCCAGCATGCACACATGGATTCAATTGGTCACTGAATCAAAATACTCACACCAGAATCTAATTACTAATTTGTTTAGGTAAACAATCTTCTACAATGTATTTTACTTGTGAACAAACCCAAGTAAAATGAGCAGTAAATAAGAGAAGAATTGTTTTTTCTTTCTCTGAGGTTCAGAGAATGTGAATCTCAGGAATTTCTTGGGAAGTTGTGCCTTGCTTTTCTCTGTGAAGAGAAATGTGGCAACACTTCCTCCTGCCAGCAGGGCAGGCAGAGACTGCTGTGGGTGAATAAATGGGGTTTTCTTTGGGTGCTGTGCATTGTGATGCCCTGGGCCACTCACAGGTGCTGTGACGCTCTGTGACCACTCCAGTTTCTTTAGTCCATTTCTGTCTCCATCTGTTTTCCCAGACAGAGAGATGCTCACACTTAGGTAGCTGAGGAAGTACATTATTATTTTTTTCCTTGATCTCATTGCCTGTTTCCTTTGGTTTTAACTGTATAGTGCCAGCCTGGCACAGAAAAAACTGCTTCCTCCTGCCAGCAGGGCAGGCAGAGACTGCTGTGGGTGAATAAATGGGGTTTTCTTTGGGTGCTGTGCATTGTGATGCCCTGGGCCACTCACAGGTGCTGTGACCACTCCAGCTTCTTTAGCAGGTGTCCATTTCTGTTCCACTTCTGTCCCATTTCTGTCCATCTGTTTTCCCAGACAGAGAGATGCTCATACTTAGGTAGCTGAGGAAGTTCATTATTATTTTTTTCCTTGATCTCATTGCCTGTTTCTCTTGGTTTTAACTGTACGGTCCCAGAGGATGACTGTGTCCCCCACACTGGATTTTTAGGGAGATGTTATTCACACAGTATCCTGTTGTGTTCTGTGGGTGCTGCCTGAAGTCCACAGGGCTCCTGGGAATTGCTTCCACGCTGTCTTTGCAATCAGTCTGAGCTCAGAATGGATTTGGATCAACTCCTCTTGTCTCAAGAACACCTCATTTTCCTGCTGCTAAAGGCTAAAGGTGATGGAACATCCTGAAATATAAACCCCTTCTCTGGGGGTCACCTTGTTTGCACACATTTGCTATGGAAAAGAGGACTGCAGGATATGCAGAATTTGGGCAATAAATACAGATTTATGCCTTAAACCACAGTGAGGACAGGTAGGTCTTAACAAGCTGCTAGACCAGGCTTTAGAATGCTTCTGCCTTCCTCTCCTAAAGGCATCCAAAGAATCTCTCCTGGCTCTGTAGCACTGCCAGCAGCAGAGGGGTTGGTCTCCAATGCCCCCTGCAGCAGATCCTCAGTGCTCAGTTGCTCCATGAGTATTTCCTGGAGGATTTTCAGGCCTTCCCCACTCGTGGCTGTTTGTAAGGAATTTTCTGCTGGCTGCCAGCGTGGCTCTGGGTTTTGCTGAGCTACACCAATGGAAATGTGAAAGATAAAATAACCTGCAGGTGCTTAGTCAGAGCTGGCACGTGGTTTTCCAGGCATGGCAGCCAATCCTCAGGGTCAGAGTGTCTGGACTGTGTTTGGCCAAGTGCCTGGATGGTGGCCAGCACCACGAGAGTGGCTAATTCCAACAGCCTGGGCAGGACAAGCACCACTTGGTGCTTGGCCTCTCCTTCTTTGCCAAACGGTGCTGGGGTCACACAGCACAGGGGGGAGACACCCACGTGTCCCTGTGCTTGGAGCAGAGGCTCAGCAGCGTTCCCAGATGTTCCTCTGGCAATGCAAGGGCTGAACAAACAGCAGCAGGTGGGATGGCCCCGTTGTGGGGCTGCACAAAGCTGCCAGACGAGTCCAGGACAGGTTTTGTGGAGCTGCTGCTCACAGTGAGCAGGTTTGAGTGCTGGGGAGGAAATGAGGGAGCAGCAGGATCACTGCTGGATCCTTCTCAGCTCTGATTAGGAAGGAGCATGGAAGATGATGGCTCACCTCTGAGCTCTGTGTGCTGCTGCTGCAGGGAGGGTAAATACAGAATCAATAGCAGCTTTTAGAACACTTTTTTTCCTTTTTGTTTTTGCCGAGACAGTCGCTCCCAGGGGCATTTATTTTAGGAGAGAGTCTTTTCCCAAGAGACTTCTCTGTTATGTGATGTTTTAGCAAGAAAGACCTTCTCCAGAGACTGTGCATTCTCTCAGGGGATTCATGTTTTGCAGAGCATTTCCTTGCATGTTTCATCAAAACCAATTTCTGTCCCCATTTATTTGAAAACACCACCTCATATCAGTCATAGCCTTCAACCTGTGATGTGGTGGCCTCCCTCACCTCCCAGGCTGGACTTCAGGTGGACAGGAGTCATCCTGCTGTCTGCAGCCAGTGCCTGTGCTCAGTGCTGCCCTTATGTCAGGAAAATTAACCCACAAACACCAGAGGTTTATGTCCAAAAAGGAGACAGGGAAGTCTTTTTACTTTATTCCAATAAAGGGAGAGGCCATGGGGCATTCCCCTGGGATCTCTCAAATTTTTGGAGCACGCAGCCTCCTTTTTATCCCAATTTCCCGGCTGCATTTCCCTTCTCTCTTTCCCCGTTGGCTGAGGTACTTGAGAGGTTCAGACTTCCCAAAACACTTGATCCCAAAGATTTCCCTCTAATGTATAACCCACCCTTTTCATTTTTAATTCTTATGGAATTTAGGGGGTTTTCCCCATTGGCTAAGGTACTTGAGAGGTTCAGACTTCCCAGAACACCTGATACCAGAGATTTCCCTCTAATGTCCAACCCTCCCTTTTCATTTTTAATTCTTACAGAATTTAGGGATTTTTCTTCCCCATTGTTTCTTTCATCTTTCAGTGTCTAATTTTGTTTATCAGCAAACCTAAAGTTTATGTGTAAAAGCAAATCTCTTCTCCCATTCATCAATCAGTGGAATCCTTCCCATTGTTTCCCATTTATCTCCCAGTGCTGGTTTTATCTCCCAGCAGACCCACAGCTTGTTTGTAAAGACAAATCCACTATTCCTCTCACTTGGCTACAAGTACCCAAGTGGAAAATCACCATCCTTTCTGGAAATCTCATCCCTTGCTGCTCTAGGATGTGTCCAGGAATATGGCCCCAGACTCAGGGAATGTGGAGGCTCCTGGAGCCAGAGGCCACAGGAGCCTCCACCATTCCTTCTCCTCTTGGTTTCCCCACAGGAACGACTTTGCTGCCATTTGTGAGCCCAGTTCAGCCCTTAAAGGGCTTCCCCAGAGCCCCAGGGTGACAAATTCAAAGCCAAACAAGGAGCAGTGTTGTGCTGCTTCCCAGCAGCACCAGCACTGCCACATGATGATTTCTGGAGCTGAAAGACCCCTGAAGTGCAGGGCTGTCTGAAAATCCCTGGAGTTCCAATTTCCAAGGCTGGGCATTGCTGGATTCCCAACCTGCTTTAAGTAGGGCAGAGAACGTGAGTGGCAGGGGACAGAAATGTCACAGAGATGGCTGGCAGGGAGCTGTCTGCCCCTGCAGGGACCCGAGGTGGCTCCAAGCCATCAGCTTCACAGCCAGGACGAGCTGCTAATTTCAGTGGTGGCACTGCCCCAGCTGCCCTGCTCGGGTTTTTGTTTGTGCACAAGGGAGTCGTGTTCTGTGGGTGCCCCCATGCACCACGGGGGACGTCTCTGGGAGCAGAGGGCCAGCACTAATGCCATCCTGTGTGCCTGGGAATGAATTCACCCTTTATTCTGTGCTCTCCAGCCCTGCTGGGCCCGGGGCTGACAGGCAGGAGGAGATGCTGCCGTTTGCAGCTCCACACCCTGGTGCCTCTAATCCCGGACAAAAACCCAGCCCGTGGAGCAGCAAACACAACAAGACCTCTATTCTTAGCCTGGAAAGCCTCAAAGCTGGTTCTTTGGGGTGTGGGGAGATGAATATGCAGTTGCTGGAGCTCTCACAAAAGCCCTGAGCTGGGAGCAGACGGTCCTCTCCCATTGGATCCGTAGCCTTTGCTGCAGCTTTTCACAGTTACATAAATATGGCCTATTTTCCCCTCCCAAATTAACATCTTGCTCGCTAAGTTTAGGATCTTGCATGCAATACAAAACAAACCTGCTTTTTCACATGCAGCTGGAAATCCTAGGTCACCCAGGGAGAAGCTGTCCCTGCCCCTGTGAAGCTGGGGGGCACCTTCATGGTGGTGACAGAGAGTGGCACTGACAGTGTCCCCTTGCAAGTCCTGGACACCACACTGCAAATCATCAAATTGCCCTTTTTTTTTTCCCCTCTGGGACAGTCAGATCCCAGCCTCCAAGGCTGCCAGAGTGTCTGTCCTCCTAGAGATGAGGAGTTTGGCTTGGGGCACAGAGCAGGCAGCTCCTCACTCCCCACAAGACACAGATATGGGGGTTATTTCCTCCAAAGATGGTTCTTGCCCACCCTCCTCGATAGCTCTGCAGTGTATCTGCATGAAAAACAGCCCTACAGAGAATGGATGTCACTTGGAAATCTCCCAGCCCTGGGCTGTAGGAAAGCTGTGCATCCTCAGAGACTCCTGGCAGCTTTGTTAGTGGTGTCAGTAATACAGAGAGCTGCAAGAGAGAGCCCCACACCCCCCTTTGCAGTGACAGTGCTCCCAATTTCAGCATTTCAGCATCCTAAAGGGATCCAGCTCCTCAGCACCACTGGGATCTCTCTGGGATGGAGAAACAATCATGATTTTGTCATGGCACCAAACCTCAGCTCCTTGCTGCTCTTGTGGTGGGAATGAGGATGGGATACTGATGTCTTGTCAAAGCTGAGCTGGAACAGAGGCTGGACAGAGCTAAAGAATAAAGTAGGGATTTATTAAAGGCCTCAATGGATCCACCTTGGGCAGCACAAGAGCCCAGCCAGGGCTGCACCCAAGATGAACCAAAATGGTCACAATAAATGGGTCCCTAGTCACAGGGTCTCTCACTTTTATAAGTTCTGTTCCATTTGCATATTGGAGTTAATTGTCCAATTACAGCTCCAGCCCATGCAGTCCCATCCTTCTTGTTTTTCTCTCTTCATTCCACGTTGTTTGTGCTCTTGGGGCTGAGATTTGGATCATTTGTCCTTGGTCCCCAGCTGGAGCAGGAATTGTTTTGTCTCCCTGCTCTGTGCACAGAGGTCACCATCCCCTCATATGAAGCCCAGAACTACACACTAAAGCAGCACAGAATTTTAAAAATATAAAAGCTCAAACCTGAGGCTTCAATACCTGGTTAAAGGCCCTGAAGTGATCATCCCTTGGGCCTTGGATGTGCTGCTCCAGGCAGAGAATCCGTCCAGAGCCACAGACCCACAGCGAGACCTTTTCTCTTGCAGGGCTGATGAAATGCTGAGACTTGAAATCTGTTCTGACAGCTCCTGGCAGGGTGATCTGTGAGGAGGGGCTTTCCTGGAGCTGGGTGCCAATATCCTGAGGCCAGTGGAGCAGGCAGGATACTGGATTTTGGCTGGGTAGGACAGATCCTATCCTGTACTGTGGGAATGTTCATCATTTCAGGTGAGTCTTGAAGGTGTGTGACTGAACACAGGCACCCAGAGATGGGGATGGGCCTGGTGTGCTCCCAGGTTAACTGCTGGGCAGGGCATTGACTTGGAAATTCTGCACTTGTAATTCCATGCATCACCCATTGATTTCTATTAACAGCAGCCCTGTGGCTACAGATCCATGTGTCTGCAAACACCAGTGGGAAGCCTTGGAGAAAAACGGGTGAGTGGGGCTTTTGGGGAGGGTACAATACCTCAAACATCTGACTTGACTTCATTTTAACCCTTCTGACCAAACTGAGCTCTCCCAGCTGAGATCTGAGTAGCAAAACATCGGAGCAGAGGAGGGGAAGGGAAAGCTGAAAAAGGCATGAGGTGCAAAGCTCTCCCTTCCTCCCAGAGGATCATACTTCTAAGTCTCAATGTTTTAGAGAAATAAAATCTGTGGGGTGAGGGATTGGTGCTCTTTTGGGAAGGATTCTGGCAGCATCTCTGGTTTCCCCCGTTTTGGGTGTGTCAGGGACTGCAGGGGGCTCTGCCAGCAGCTCCCTGCCAGCATCCAAAGGGGAGGTGGCAGGGCTGGCGTGTCTTACACCCCCCAAACAGCCCTGCCAGCCCTTTGGATCTGCATCAGGATGATGGGGATGAGAGGGGAGGCTGAGCTGGTGCTCTGGGATGTGCAGCCCTGGCTCAGGATGCCCCCATGGCATCCCTCAGTGTCCCTGGGGAGCAGCAGGCTCAAGGTTTTGTTATCTTCAAAGGAAAAATGGAGTCATCCACAAAAAGCTGATCTATCACCGCAATCACTTCCTGCCCAGGTGTGGGAAATAGATTTGTAGAGAAATTTTAAAGTTTGATTTATTATTATTATTATCATTATCATTATCATTATTACTATTACAACTATTGCTATTATTACTATTACTATTATTACTATCATTACCATTATTATTATTATTTTAAAGGTTTATATATTATGTATAAAATTTATATATATAATATATATCATATAACATAACATATACCATATACCATAACATATATAACATATATAACATATAACATATATAACGTATAACATTTATAATATATAACAAATATATAATATATAATATATAATATATAATATATAATATATAATATAATGAAGGCGTTCATGTCTTCACACAATTTCACAACACAGAATTAACCAGTATTTTATTCCTCGCCCAAAACACTGATTTTGTCAGATTAAACTCTTTTCTAACCCAAAAATAGAACAGCTAAGAAACATTTTTAAAACTTTTATTTTATTTATTTTTTATTTTATTTATTTTTTATTTTATTTATTTTTATTTTATTTATTTATTTATTTTATTTTATTTATTTATTATTTTATTTAAAACTTTTATTTTATTTATATTATATGTGAAGAGTGCGACAATACAGGTGTTTTAATTCACACCATCACAGTCAAAAGCCAACTATTTCCTAATTACAATACATTATAAAGGTTTCTTAACCTACCAATTTTTACTACACTATACTATAAATACCTTAAAACCAATTATCTAAAATTACCCCTCATGAGTTCTGCTACAATACATCTTTCATAGTCCTATTTCTCTAAAATATCAATTTTTATTTACAAAACTATCTTTTAAAACTTATTTCTAATTTCATATCTCTCTCAACAGTATCTATCCTATTCCATAACATTTCTAAGCCAACATTTCTTATCTCAAAATTTACCTACAAATATATACTATATAATCCTTCTATCAAATTTTAAGATTTCTCTATAAATCTATTTCCCACACCCAGGTGACAGCAAACAAAGACCACAGAGCCCAAAAATTGTATTTGTTTTGGTTTAGGGTAATTTTGGGAGAAAAATATTTAAAGGCTTTTTTCTAGAAAAGTAAATTTAAGTTGTTTTTCTTTTAATTGGTTTGGGAAAAAGGTTTTTTTTGGAGAAAAATGGAAAAATTTGTTTATTTAATATGTAAAGTATTTATTAATATAAAAAATTAATAATATTAAATAACAGTGGTTTTGTTGTTTTAAAAGAGATGATAAACCTAGAAAGGTTTATTTGTGAGATGTAGTTTGGTTTACTTAGTTTTTTTTTGGTATTGGAAATATTGTGGTTTAGGTTTTGCTGGTCTATAGGTGTGAGATTTTGGGGTTTTTTTTGGTGTTTAGTTT
The DNA here is from genome assembly GCF_037042795.1 of Molothrus aeneus. Lineage (NCBI taxonomy): Eukaryota > Metazoa > Chordata > Aves > Passeriformes > Icteridae > Molothrus > Molothrus aeneus. The sequence continues at coordinate 28,589,601 of NC_089654.1, read as the reverse complement.
AGAGTAGGTTTAAAGAAAAGGGAAAAACCCTATCGTTTAGGGAATTCTTTTGTTTTAGTTAGTTAAAATTAATTAAAAGTAAAGGAGAGTTTTGTTTCATTGTTTGTAGATAATATAGGAGTAGGAATGTGAAGGAGAGTTTTTGAAAATAAAGGAGTCCTTTGCTCGCTCTGATGGTGTGTGAGGCCCTGATCCCTTTCCTGTCCCTTTCCTGTCCTTTCTTGTCCCTTTCCTATCCTTTTCCTTTCTCTTTCCTGTCCCTTTTGTGTCCCTTCCCTGTCCCTTCCCTGACTTTCCTGTCCCTTTCCTGAATCTTTCCCATCCCTTCCCTGACTTTCCTGTCCCCTTCCTGTCTCTTTCCTGTCTTTTTTCTGCCCCTTTCCTGTCCCTTCTATGTCCCTTTCATGTCCCTTTCCTATCCCTTTCCTGTCCCTTTCCCATCCCTTTCCTGTCCCTTTCCTCTTATTTTCTTCTCCCTTTCCTGTCCCTGTCCTGACTCTTTCCTCTCCCTTTCCCATCCCTTTCCCATCCCTTTCCCATCCCTTTCCTATCCCTTTCCTGTCCCTTTCCCATCTCTTTCCCATCTCTTTCCCATCTCTTTCCCATCTCTTTCCCATGCCTTTCCTGTCCCTTTCCTCTCCTTTCCCTGACTCTTTTCTGTCCCTTTCCCATCCCTTTCCCGTCCCTTTCCTGTCCTTTACGTGTCCCTCTCCCATCCCTCTCCATCCCTTTCCCGTCCCTTTCCCGGTGCCCGAGGCCAGCAGCCATCCCGCGGCACTGCTGAGCCGGGCAGGCAGTGCCCCCCTGCCCCAGCCCTGCTCTGTGTCTGTGTGTCTGTGTGTCTGTGTGTGTTTGTGTCTGTGTGTCTGTGTCTGCATCTGCCAGAGCTCCCGCTCTCCCTTCTCCCCCTTCCCTCTCCTCTCGAACCCCCCTCCTTCCACCAGATCTCCTTCTTCCCACGAGATGCGGGGCTGGGCAGTGTGGAAGGGGCACAGTGCTGCTGCTCTGGAATGGATAACGGGGCTGGGCACGGTGGAAGGGGCACGGTGCTGCTCTGGAATGGATAACGGGGCTGGGCACGGTGGAAGGGGCACGGTGCTGCTGCTCTGGAATGGATAACGGGGCTGGGCACAGTGGAAGGGGCACGGTGCTGATGCTCTGGAATGGATAACGGGGCTGGGCACAGTGGAAGGGGCACGGTGCTGCTCTGGAAGGGATAACGGGGCTGGGCACAGTGGAAGGGGCACGGTGCTGCTCTGGAAGGGATAACGGGGCTGGGCACAGTGGAAGGGGCACAGTGCTGCTGCTCTGGAATGGATAACGGGGCTGGGCACAGTGGAAGGGGCACGGTGCTGCTCTGGAAGGGATAACGGGGCTGGGCACAGTGGAAGGGGCACGGTGCTGCTTTGGGGGGGATAACGGGGCTGGGCACTGTGGAAGGGGCACGGGTGCTGCTGCTCTGGAATGGATAACGGGGCTGGGCACAGTGGAAGGGGCACGGTGCTGCTGCTCTGGGGGGGATAATGGGGCTGGGCACAGTGGAAGGGGCACGGTGCTGCTACTCTGGGGGGGGTAACGGGGCTGGGACAGGTCCCACACCCGCCCTGATGCTCCGGGACCCTGCAGCTCCTCAGGGCCCCAACCAGCCATGGCCATGGAGAACCAAGAGCCAGGTAGCTGCAGCACAGGTAAGAGGCAGGAGGGTGATGAAAGGCCTTCCCTTGGCTGCATCCCTGCGGGAGGAGGGATTTTTGCCTTGTTCCTGCCCCGGTTTCCTGCGGGGAAGGGTGACTCTGCAAAGTGGGAGGGGAAGGGTGATGCTGGGATGTCACCCCGTTAATGGCACTGCGGTGCTGCTGTCCCCGCGTTCATCTTCCCGTGGCATCTTGTGAATGGTCCAAGGGACACGGGCACGGCTGGGAATTAATTAGCAGGCGGGGAAAGAGCAGCTTTGCTTAGGCTGAGCCCAGCCCTGCCTGGGGAGGAGCGGGACCGGTGCTGGGTGATCTCCGTTGCAATGGGATTAGCGCTGGGCCTTTGATGCTGGCAGAAAAGGCCAGCCTGAGCCTGTGCTTGTGCCTGCACCTCGGAGATCTTCAGCATCCCGGCATCTCCCCCCGCCCTGCTTTGCTACTGTTGTGGTTTTAAAATGGTGGATTGTGTTTGCTTTGAGTATTTGGGTCTCTGTGACATTGTGACTGAGTGCTGGGGCTGAGCTGGTTAAAAATGAGACCAATTGGAGCGAAAAGATTCCGTGTTGGAGAGGAGAGAGCTGTGCTGAGCCGAGGCTGGAGATAAACCTGCAGATAGCAGAGGCATGTGCACCCTTTGGGGAAGAACCAGGTTTATTTTGCTCCTGTAAATTTGCTGCTGTAACACCCCCACAGCGGTGAGGGTCAGCTCCTTGCTCTCCCAAGGGTGGGGGAAACAAACTGGTTATTTGGCACAGCTGGGAAACGAACTGGTTATTTGGCACAGGTGACAAATCCAAGGGGCCCGCTCTGCCGGCATCCTCCCGGGCTGCTGTGCCCCATCCCAGAGGAATGCAGTGGAATTCCTCCCGCTGGGGAGCCCACAGGTTGCAGAATCAGCGGGCTGAGCTTCCTCTGCCCTGCTGGGCTGCCCTTCTCTCATCCCTGCAGCCCCCAGAGCAGCGCTGGGACAATCCTGCCCCATCACCCTGGCACCCTCTCCCCCTGCCATGCAGCTCTGGGGACATTGCCCATCTGGGCTTTGGCATCTCCCTGCAGCCTGGCAGGGCACGGGCACTGCTGGCAGCCACTCTGCCGAGGAGAAGCTGCTGCTGGATGCATCAGACATTTTTATGAAAGAAAAATCTGCTGGAGGAAGAGAACGAGCTCATCTCGCCCGCCTCATTTATACTTTAGCTCAGGCTCCAGCAGCGGCAGCCTCCAGAGATGGATGAAAGAGAAATCCCAGCTCACCCTGGTGGCTAGCAGTGTTTGTATTTCATTCCGGATGAGGGGTTTAAAGCTAAGCACGTGCTCAGGTGTTTTGCCGTGGTGGGAGTGTATCCAGTGGGGAGCAGGGAATGGCCCCAGGAAATCCTTGCTCTGGGAGCTGGATGCCCTGCAGGCCCCAGTCTGTGGAATACCAGCGATAAGAGCAGAGCAGAAGCAGACCTTGTCCATCATAAATGGCTTTGGGGCTGCAACCTCGAGCTCTGGGGCTGATTTTTAACACTCAATAAACAGCTCGTTTGCAGCAGTCAGCTCACAGAACGCAGGCTGCTTGCGAGCACCTCGGATGATCTCCCAGCAGAAAATTAACCTTGTCTGTCAGCAGGGCTGGCTCCCTGACCCGTGCTGAGCTCTCCATCCAACCCTGCGAGGCACGGGGCAGTCCGTGGCAGGGCATCGCTGTGGAGCTCTGTCTGTCCGTCTGTCTGGCGCGGTGGGTCTGTCCCAGCTCCCCAGCCGTGCACAGCCGCTGCCATATTGACAGCAGAGCAGTGATGCTGAGAGCTGGGAGGGCTCCAAGGCTGCACAGAGCATCTCTGTGTCAGCCCCAATCCCTTCTGCCTCCCTGCTCCTCACTCTCAGCATCCTCCCCAGCGCTGCTTTCCGCGGAGCTGCCTCTGGCCACGGCAGCGTTTCCTCGGAGAACAATTATGAAATTGTAATAAAGTGCTTTAAAGGGGAAATTCTTCCCTTTGGTTCCTGCCTGCCCTCCTCAGCCTGGAGCTCCCTGCCCTGCTTTGCTGTTGGTTTTGTGTCCTGCGTGCCCGGAGGGACTGGGCAGGGAGCAGGGGAAGCATCTGCTCTGCTGCAGCGGCCACCGAGCCCAGGAGCCACAAGCACGGCCAGGAGACACTTTTGTCATTGGCACAGGGGACAATTCAAATAGCTGCCACGCTCTCGAGCCGAGCCACGGACACATCTGCGGATCTCGCTTTATGTAACTCGGTTTTATTTCTATTTTTGAACGCATTCTTTCATTTTCTAGGGGAGTTTGGCTCGGTGGGTGTCTCCCATCTCCTGCCCTGCCTCGCAGGGCACGTGTGAGATGTTTGCTCTCCTCACCTGTCCCTGAAACTCTGGCTCTCCTTCTTTCACCTTTTAGGATTTCCTTCCTGCCAGGCCTGACCTGGAGAATGATTTGAGGCTTAAGACGAACAGATAAATCAACTCCTTAAGTTGACATTCTGAGCTTCATCTGTGGACATTTCCTGCTGTCCACATTACCTGAGATTTTTGGGGTTTTTTAGAAGGAGGTTCTGTTTGCAATTAAGACAAGTGTGTGGTTTGTTTTGTGATCTACACCAATCATAATCCCTTCCTTGCAAGGCAGTCACCTTGTGCTGGACCAAGTGTGCTTTCAGACAAGGCAGCCTGGCACAGTGAGCAGAGCTGGATGCAAGTTCCAAGTAATTTTTCCTTCCAGGTTTAATTGCAAATGGTGCTGGAGAAGAGCAATCTCTGGACAGTGATTAATTAATTACTAATCTGAATTCCCTTGGGGTTGGGCTCTTATCAGTGCCACTCTGGATAAATTTGGAATGACTATGAAGGAGAGCAAATGACATTTTACTCCTTTCAGTAGTGCAGCAAAAGCCCAAATCCCCCCTGGGTTGCAGGTGCAGGTTTGTGGCTGAGCCTGGGGCAGGCTTTGCAGCTCACCTGAATTCCCAGAGCCAGGATTGCTGTGGGAGGCAGCCAGCCCCTGTGGTTGGCATTTTGCAGCCACAGAGCCCACACAGAATCCCAGAAGGGTTTGGATTGGAAGGAACCTTAAAGCTCATCGAGTTCCAGCCTCCTGCCATGGGCAGGGGCACCTTGCTGTGGGTGCTGAGCATCCTCTGGAAAGATCTCAGAGGCAGCAGGGTCTCATGAAAACACACCAGGGAGTGACTTCACCCACAGGGATGGAGCTGCCCAGCACCACAGCAAAGGGAAAAGTGCTTTCCTTGGCAGGAGGGAAAAATCCTCTTGGACCAAGAGGTTGTGAAAGCTTGAACAAGGCCCTTGGAGCACGGCACAGCCAGGAGAGATGCTGCCAAAGAAAAATCACAAAGTAAAAGCAACTGAAGCTGGTGGAGCTGTTTGGTCTGGATGAGATTTTTTTGGATAAAACCCATTTGAACCATGATCAATGCTCAAAACACCTGGAATAGGCAGGGAGGCATTGAAAATAAAAAAGACCCTGGAGAGGGAGATTGATGTGTAGGGAAGAGGCTGGGAAATTCCCTTCTGCCCTTGCTCACAACACTCCCTACGCTGCACGTGGTCACTGCTGGTGTTTGCTGCTGCCAGGTTAGGAGGAAATTGCTTTGGAGTAATTTTTGGAGAGATTTAAATTTCTGGATGGGATTCAAGTCTAATATCAAAATGAGTTATTTTATGAAAAGCATTTAAATAGAAAGTAAAGAGTGGTCGGAAGCAGGGGGGCTGTTTTAGGAGGAATTTGCTATAAACCTGCTGCACAGAAGCTTTCTAAAATATTACCCTGTAAAAACCCTGTAATTCTCTTTATCTGCAATTTAATTACATTTCCTGTAGTGCCTGTGTCAGAACAGTTCACTTACTCTTGTTCTCTATTAACTCACACCTGCCCCAGGAAATGAGAAGGAAAAATTGTTGGCATTCCAAGTCATTTGTGTGTTATTCAGGATTTCCCTGTGCTCACAAAAAGGGTCTAAGGAGGTACTGGAGAAGTAGGAACTGGGGTTCTCATTGTGGTGATGGCTGTGAGATGGCAATATCTAAAAATATGTATTTATATAAATTTATTAAAGATATATTTATATAAATATATAAATCAGATATCTGTATCAAGATAGGAAATTTCTATTTCTATTTCTATTTCTATTTCTATTTCTATTTCTATTTCTATTTCTATTTCTATTTCTATTTCTATTTCTATTTCTATTTCTATTTCTATTTCTATTTCTATTTCTATATTTAGATTTTATTTATATTTATATACACATGCACATACAAATACATAAAATAGTTAAATATGCATATATACATTTATATTATATAAATTAGAAAATATATTATATAAAAATATAAGTATATAAATATAGAAATATACAGAATTATATAAAAAATTATATATGAACATAAATATAAATATAAAAATATTATATAATAATATAAAAATATAATAATATAAAAATATAAAATATAAACAGGTAAAATATATATAAACCCAAATATATAAAAATATAAATATATAAAAAAAATAAAAATATATAAAAGCAGAGGGAGACGTGGGAGCACCCTCATGATCTAGGAATTTCTCCCACTCAGTGTTGGTGGACCAGAGTCTGATCTGTTTGGGACTGCAAAAAAAATCTCAAAGAATCTGAATACTGGAGCAGAATCACCCTGAGCTGTGTGGATTGAACACCTGAGTGACCTCCTCCAGCCCACCATGTGTCTGTGAGTGAGAGCTCAGGGGTGTCCTGGGACTGTTATGAAAACCTTGGCACTCGTGACCCCCTGCAATGCCCAGAGGCCACCTGGGGGCATGGAAATGCTCTATTAAACCAAAAATGACACGTTAGAAGTTAAATTTGGCTTGGGTTTTGGGGCAAGGGCTGCAGATGACTGTTATTTAATTTGGCCAAAGCAGCCTGTGGCAACAGAGGCAGAGGATGGACCTCAACCTTTGACTGTGCTGAGAGGAGATTTTGCTGGCCAGGGCATTTTTGCAGTGCTTGTCTTCTGATAAGTGGAGATGTGAATAATCCCAGCCAGGACGAGCTGGGCTTTGCCAGGGGGGGATGAGCACAAGGCAAACATCTCCACAGAGCCCCAGGCAGTGCAGGAGGGCACCCAGGCTGATGGGGAGCTGGGATCTCTGCTGCTCATCCCTGTGCTTTTCCAGGAGGTTTCCCCCTGTCCCCAGGGATGGGGCCTGGTGATAATGTGCTATCTCAAGGCATGTTTCCTGCTCACAGCACCAGGGTGCCAGGGCCAGCACTGTTCTAGCAGACAGGAAGGTGACTACAAGTTTACCACCAGTTTCCAGGGAAAAGGCAATTATTGTATTTGCAGGGATTTTTGTGGTAGGAAGAATTTTATTTTATGTTTTCAGAAGGTTAATTTATTATTTTATGATATTATATTATATTGAAGAATATTATATTATATTATATTATATTATATTAAAGAATACTATACTAAACTATATTAAAGAATACAGAAAGGGTATTTACAGAAAGCTAAAAAGATAATAATGAATAACTCATGACTCTTCCTAGAGTCTCAATATAGCTTGGTGGCACTGATTGGTTAATGAGTGAAAATACTTGCAGCAGAAACTAATGAAACAATTACTTGTTGGATAAATAAATTTTAAACACATTTTACATGAGCAAAACAGAGGAGAAGCAAATGAGATAATCATTGTTTTCATTTTTCTCTGAGGCTTCTCAGCTTTCCAGAAGAAAAATCCTGGCCGAAGAATTTTTCAGAAAATGTGAATGTGACAGGCAATGACTTGTTAAACTGCAGAGGACTTTTTTATCACGGTAATTCTTCTTCTTTCTGTGTTTTTTGCTTGTTTTAGTCAATCAAAAAAAAAAAAAAGCAATGGAGATCCCACAGGTTGGGCTCTCAGTGAGGCTGTGCCCCATCAGTGCTGTGTGACACGGGGCTGTGCTGAGCCCACAGCTGGGGGATGTTGGTGCCAGGGGTGAGGCTGGCATGGACTGGGGTGGACTGGGATGAGATGGGATGGACTGGGATAGACTGGGATGGACTGGGATGGGCTGGGATGGACTGGGATGGGCTGGGATGGACTGGGATGTGCTGGGATGTGCTGGGAAGCGCTGGGATAAGCTGGAGTGAGTTGGGATGTGCTGGGATGGGCTGGGATGCGCTGGGATGAGATGGGATGAGCTGGGATGAGCTTGAATCCGCGGCGAAGCGCCGGAATGCGCTGGGAAGCGCTGGGAAGCGCTGAGATGCACTGGGATGTGCTGGGAAGCGCTGAGATGCACGGGGATGCGCTGGGAAGCGCTGGAATCCTGAGCAGAGCCGGCTGCGCAGCCGGGCTGGGGCTGATGCGAGAGCGGCTCTGGGCTGCGCTGCTGCCGCTGCCAGGGGAGGGGAGGGGCGTCACCCCGAGCAGGGGGCTGGCCCTGAAGGAGCTCTGCTGTCTCCCCAGAGCCTCTGTGAGCACGCTGTCGGCACAGACCCACCGGCAGGGAGGACGGCTCAAAGGCAGTGAGTATCTTTTTCTCGGTGTCTGTCTGTCTGTCTGTCTGTCTGCAGTGCCTCCGTGCTCCTTTTTTCCCCCTGGCTTTCTCTGCATGTGAATAGATGGTCTTAATCTCCCGAAGCCCCCCGAGAGATCTCACGGTTTCCCGTTCTGTTTATTTGTTTGGTTGGTTTTTTTAACCTTTGTGCTGCTGGTTTTTTTTTTTTTTTTTTTTTTTTTTTTTGTATTGGGATGGCTTCTTTATCTTTGCCCAGGTGGTTTGATAACCTGAACGTCCTAATCACAGCCCTCCCTTGCTGTCTGTCAAGGAGAAACCCCCAAAACTCATCCATGATGAGGCTGGTGGTTCTCCTTCACTGGATTCCTTCCATAGGAGGGGGAGGCAGGATGAAGGATGGAGCAGGGGAGGCAAAACCTCTCACCAAGACCTTTATTGCAATTTGCCAGCCACCACAGATTATATTTTAAAGTCAAAACTGACTGGATTTATTTGCAAACAGAGGGAGCATCCACGGGGATGCCAGCTGAGCAGTGGGATTGCCTCCATGGGGAATGCAGGTCCCAGCACCCCCGAAGTCAGACTGACTTTGGGGTCCCAGGGAAGTTGGGTGCTTGCTCTGGGGGCTGAGTGGGTGGCAGTGGGGGTGAGCAGAAGGCCCTTTCATAACAGAACCCCAACATTCAGGCTGCTGGAGGAGGCTGCAAGGGAGAGAGAGAGCGGATGGCTCCTCTGCCAGCTCGGAGCAGCAGTGGCAAAGGGAAGCAGGAGCTGCTGGACTCTAGGAAGTCATGTGCTGTGGCCCCACATGGGGGTGAGGCTGTTAATGAGGAAATTTAGAGGGGCTTAAGGAATTACAAGGATTGATTTCAGTCAGAGAAGCAGCCGGTCGGGGCGAGGATTTAGGGAATGCGCTCACTGGCATTGCAGCACAATCCCAGCTCCATTAATTTAGTGGGGAAGAGGCTTTGTGCCTTTTTAATGTAATCAGGGTTTAAGAGGGATGGTGCACCGGGCAGCCCAAGCTCCAGGGTGTCCCCAGGCCCCAGCAGAGCAGGGTCCTGGCTCCTTGCACACCCTCTCAGCTCTCATCAGCTCCCTGGGCTCCTCCTCGGTTGTTCCCAGTGACACCATGACATGGAGGGTACCTGGAGCCTGGCAAACCAGAAACCTTTGCCTTGGCTCTTTGTAGAGTCCTGTTCTCTGTCCCCTGGCTCTCCTGCCTGCTGGATCTCACCTTCACTCTCTGTTGATGTGAGAGTTGTCAACCAGTGATCCCCAGTGTGCCAAGGCTCACGAGGAACCCTTCCTCTTCCTTCCTTCCTTCCTTCCTTCCTTCCTTCCTTCCTTCCTTCCTTCCTTCCTTCCTTCCTTCCTTCCTTCCTTCCTTCCTTCCTTCCTTCCTTCCTTCCTTCCTTCCTTCCTTCCTTCCTTCCTTCCTTCCTTCCTTCCTTCCTTCCTTCCTTCCTTCCTTCCTTCCTTCCTTCCTTCCTTCCTTCCTTCCTTCCTTCCTTCCTTCCTTCCTTCCTTCCTTCCTTCCTTCCTTCCTTCCTTCCTTCCTTCCTTCCTTCCTTCCTTCCTTCCTTCCTTCCTTCCTTCCTTCCTTCCTTCCTTCCTTCCTTCCTTCCTTCCTTCCTTCCTTCCTTCCTTCCTTCCTTCCTTCCTTCCTTCCTTCCTTCCTTCCTTCCTTCCTTCCTTCCTCCCTTCCTTCCTCCTTCCTCCTCCTTCCTCCTCCCTCCCTCCCTCCCTCCTCCCTCCCTTCCTCCCTCCCTCCTTCCTCCTCCCTTCCCTCCCTCCCCTTTCTTCTCCTTCCTTCCTCCCTTTTCCAGGCTCTACATCTCCTTGGTAGGTTCCCACCACCCCAACGAGGCCCTGCTTGCTCTGAGTGATTTTTGTGTGAGTGCCTGAGCCCTGGTGGTGAAGGAGCAGCCCCTGCAGATGTGTGAAGTCCTGCTGTTGTTCTGTTTGCAGTGCCAGCTCTCCCGTGATGCCTGGCCACTGGCACCAGCCATGACCTGCAGGGACAGGCACAAGATGTAGTTTGTGACCCTTCCTAGCAAGGCCAGCCTGGAGCTCTGCCCCTTGAGGAGAAACCTTCAGAGGTGCTGGAGGATGAGTGGGATAATGCCAACTCCTGCTGCTCCCTGGTGAGCTGGGACACCAAACTCACACTGCTTCAGACCTGAAGCTGGACTTGACCTGGTGTTAGAAGGAAATGCTGTCTCTGCTCTGTGGCCACCCCTCAGCTCTCAACGTCTTCCATTGAACAGTTGACTTTCCACTCTAGGAGGCAAGGATCAAATGGGTTGAGGACAACTGGCCCTTCTTGGTTTGGCAAAGAGGATTCTTTGGTGCATGTTTAAGTGCCAGGACATGAAACAGTAAATCCCTTCTTCCTGCACTCCTGCCTCCTGCAAGCAGCCCTGACTGAGGTCCAAGCCAGCCAGTTAAAGGGTTAACCATAGCTGGATGCCTGCATGGCTGCCTTACTGATCCCACGGAGGTAACTGGAAAAACCAGAGTGCATCCCCACCCCTGCCATCCTGTCCCTGTCCACCTCGTCCAGCAAGCCCCTCTGCCCACTGCAGTGTCCCTGCTGCCCTTCCCTTGCCTCTCCACCTCCTGCACACCCAATTTCTCTCCCCCTCTTTCTCCCCTGTGTCCTGGCTTGGAAATCCTGACTGAGAGAAGTGTTTTCCACGAGGAACCAGCTCCCTGCTCTGATTCCCTGCTGCAGTCCCTTGATCTCAGGCATCCCAGGGGAATGGGAGCAGCGCTGCTGCGCTGACGCCTGTCACACCTCTTGCTGGGAAATTCGTGAGCAAACAGAGCAGGGCACAGAAAGGCGGGGGTAGGAGGCATCTGGAGAAGGATCCTGCAGTGGGTTTGGTGTCCAGCTGGGAATGTGGCACTCCCTGTGCTCTCCTCTGGAGTTTGTGCAGTGCCCACGGCCGTGGGGCCGTAGTTGGAGGCTGTGCAACAATTCCTGTGGCTGAGGAGTTCCTGCTTTTTGTGCTTGTTAAACGCTGTGAGCTGCCTGTGCTGCACCAGGGAGACACTCGGTGCATTTAATTAACATTTAATTTGCTTGAAGATTACATTAAAATGTGCAATAATAGAAGCTCTCCGAAGGGCGGGAGGGGAAGGGGGAAACAGGCGCGCCACAGATTGGCTCAGGCACTGGTGCTGAAGTGTTCTGCAAGAATTACAGATGGAAGGGGAAAAAAATGCTCTACTTGTGCAGCCACAGAGAGTATTGGGCATCTGTTTGGGAGCAGAGCTTTCAGCAGCTCCAAAGGAGATCCAGCAGCTGGAAGTGGAGATGGGGTAGCTGAATGTTCCTCCCATGGTCCTGAGGAGAGAACGGCCCAGTTTGATATCCAGGCAATCTCCAAGGGGAGACACCCTCAGGCTGGAGAGGCAGATCACAGAGCCCATGCAAACCCAAGAAGCAGCCCCCACGTGTTTTTTGGGGAGAGGGTGATGCCAGTCCCGTGCCATGCATGTGCTCCCTTTCCCTGTCCCTCTGTCCTGCCCATCCCGGGTTATGTAATGAAGGATGCTGCGGCTGCTGTCCTGGGAAGGGGCTGGGCAAGGACACCAGGGGCTGGCACAGGATTGAAGGCTCTGGGGCTGGGCTGAAATTTAGAGGAAAAAAGCTTTAAAGCCATTTTCTGCCTGGGTAAGCGTGTCAGGAAACAGGCAGTTTGATCCTGCTTATGTAATCCTGAGTCTAAAGAAGCCGCTCGGGATCGATCCTGGCTGGGAACTCAGGGGGCTGCAGCACAGGCTCACCTTGCAGGTGCCTTCCTACCCCTCTCCTTCCTCCAGCCCCCTCCACCTCAGGTATTTGTGCTGTTTTTGGTGCTGCTGGAACGTGGTGACCAATTTCTTGTACTGCTGCCCATTGCTCTCCTCCCACACCCGACCAGAGCAGGACTTTCCAAGAAACCATCCCCAAATGCAGCCCTTCAAAGCCTTTCTGCCAGCCAAGGCAGCTGAAAGCCTGGTGTGAGGGAGCCTTCAGCTGCTCTGGTGCTGTGTTCACCCTTAACATCAGCCTGGAGATGTCTCAGGGTCCCTCTCACACACGAGGGAACCAAGGACACAGACCTGGCACAGAGGTTTTTCCTTTTTTTTTTGGGTTTGTTCTTTTTCTTTTGCCAAGCTGGCTAGACTTATAATCATCCTTGTTCTTTGGTTTTCCCCTGCTAACACCCCTGCTTCCCCACCTCGACCACAGGAGCAGAGGGATGAGGACTCGCCTGGGCTGCCTGTCTCACAAATCAGACTCATATAATGATTTCACAGCTATTCTTCCGGACAAGCCCAACCGGGCTTTGAAGTGAGTATAGCTGCAGCATCCCACCCCAACCCCACTCCTGCCCTTCCCCTCCCCACCCACCACCTCTCCCCCTGCAGTATTGTCCTCCTTTTGTTGTGTTTTGTACGAGCTGTGAGCGCTTCCAGGAGGAAAACAAACCGGCACTGATGCAGCAGGAGCAGCCTCGGGAAATTCCTGGATCTGTGGCACTGTGAGACAGGACGTGCTCCCCGTCCCCACTGCTGGGTGTGGGACACGTCTGCACCTCTTTGGGGATGTAATTTACACCTCTGTCATCACAAATCAAAGCCTGAGCAGTTGGCTTGTTCTAAGGGGTGACCCGAAATTTCAGGTCATCTTCAGCTCAGCCTTGTATTTGATACCGCAAAAATTCGGGTGATGGTTTGCAAAATGTTGGAGGGAGATGCTTCAACCCCTCCAGAGTCCTGATTTGAGAAGTGTGGGATGGGACTCATCTGATCACAAGTCCCTGCTTCCACCTGAGATAAGATCTGTCCTTCCCCTGAAAGGCAAGCCAGAGAAATAAACACTTCTGCAGAGCTGAGTTCCATTTTGCCTGACTTTTGGCTTTTACAATGTAAATGTCTGCATCTGAGCTCGTTTCCTGGGCCTCTGCTCAGAGTCAATGAGGAAAAATTGGTGCCTTTTTGGGTATGAATTATCTGGCCTATTTTACCCGCCTGCCTGGGGATGTGAGCTGAGTCCCTGCGGGTCCCTTGGGATCTCCTCCCTGATTCTAAAGGAAGCCCAGGGTCACTTGGCTCAGTTCTACACCCTAGACCTCCAAAATCAGGTGAGAGGAATCCCAGCCTTCCTCGATGTCCTCACCAAACAGCTCCAGAGGGGAGGAGCAGCTGTGGGCTGTCTGTAACTTGCCCCTTCCTTTCCTTACAGAAGACTGTCTACAGAAGAAGCTACAAGATGGGCAGACTCTTTTGATGTCCTCTTGTCCCATAAATGTGAGTAGAGATCAAATTTTACCTTTTTTTCCCCTCCTCTTCCCTTAACCCCTGTCCAGGGGCATGGTCCCCCAGAGCTGCTCACTCCCCAGCAGTCACCATCCTTTACAGGCAGGAAAAAGGAGAGTTTTGTGTGTTCCCTTCACATCTTTGCTCCTGACCACAAGGAAAACCACAACTGCTAAAGCCTTCAGCCCAAGGTGCTGCCTTTTCCAGCTCAGCACCCTTGGCCAGCTTGCCCTGGCACAGAGGAATCCCCCTTGTTCCCCCTGAGCTGCAGTTACCACAGCAAACCCAAAAATTTCACATCCAGAGCCCTCATGCCAACCTATAATCAGCAACCCCTGCTCTGTTCAATCCTGTGAGTTCTCTTCTGCAAATATTGCTCTGCTCCAGCAGCATTTTCACACAGAGAAATTATAAACAAAGCAAAGTTCCCAGTATGGGTTCATTCATGAAGAAAAAAACCCAAATGAGTTGAGGCTGGGGAAAAGCCACCGTGGGTGCTGAACTCTTTCATGGCAATAAGGAGCTGTCTGGCTTGCTTAGAGACCCAGGTTTTCCTTACATTCTAAAATGTAAGTGTAAATTATATTATTAAGCTAATTTTAAGGTAATTTTGCCAGGTTTCTACTGAGATGACAACAGTTTTGGCAGGGAATTAAGTGACAACTTTAAAAAGGCAGGCTGACCAAGGCAGGAAAAAGCAGGATGTAATTTTAGCAGCAGTATCTAGTTGAGATCATTGCTCTTGCAGCCAATAGGGGAAAAAAAATATGGTGTAGCTGGGTATGGCTAAAAAGGAGCGTTTCTTTTGTGGAAATTCAGAACAAGAAGGGGAAAATACAGCAAGGAGATTACAGGGTACCTGGGGGATGGAGAAAGGGGAGGGCAGGATTTTCACACCCCTGTTATCATCCTGAACTCAAACCCATTTCTTCTTCAGTGGTGTAAAAGTAGAAATTTTCTTTATTAGACTGCAGAAGAAGGGCTTGGATCACAAACCCCAGTGAATTTACCCACCTGTGTCCTGATGTTATACAGATTCTTCCCTCTTCAGCTGACTACTGCAAAAATGCAAAATCAAACCTCAGTTCAATGATTTTGTCCAGCAGCCTCCATGAGGGTGTCTGTTTTTTTTAATAAATTAGCCTTAGAGAGTGATAAATGAATTATCAAGACCATTCCCATCTCTTACAATGGAAAGTAATTCTGATAACTCTCTGGCACTAATGAAAAATATTCAGTTTCTAATGAAAAATATTCAGTTCCTAATGGCAACAGAAGGTGATCTTTAAAATTTAAATTAATCTATTTTTATCAGCAGTCACGGTGACATTGCCTGGTGATTGGTTGGTGACAAAAAAATTTGTTGTTTAATAAACTACTTTCTAAAGGAATATTTTATAACTGCTCTGCACCTGAAGTTTCTGGAATTGCCAGCCTGGCAATCAAGGGTTATAATGATGCAAATACAAAAAGTTCTGTTGAAAAAGAAGTGTTATTTTAGTTACATTGGTTTAAAGGAGAGAACAGCACATACTCATGGAATTAATGATATTGTACAAGTTGCATTTTTGCTGTTAGGATGTGCTGATGTTACACAGGTAAGGGAGCCCTATGCCTTAACTGGCCAAAATCTGGGATTAAATAAAGCTGTGCCTGGCCTGCTGGCATCTGTCTGTGAGGGAAGCTGCCAGCAAAAATTCTGCTTTTAGTGCCAAGAGGAGGACAGAACTGCTCCAGCCTAATTTCCCTGTGACTGCTCAGGAGAATTTTCCCAGCATTAGCCAGGGAAAATTGGAATTCTTGCTTGGGGGCATGGGATCAGCACCAGCTGGGCTTGGGGAGAATTGCCCCTGGGGCTCACAGCATCAGCAGGTAGAGCACTTGTGCTTGACACATCTGTCAGAAAGTGTCTTCACTAGATGGACAGCTCATTTATTTTGGGAAGGGGATTGTGATTTCAGGGGGTTGTGTGGTGCTTTTGCTGCAGTCAGATGGATTTGGTGCCTTCCAGGCAAACTGTTCTCCAGTAAAATAAACCCCAAAGTGCTGGAGCAGGGCTCAGGAGCTGATGGAGCAGCTGAAAACAGGGCAGACCTTGTGGGAAACATTGCCAGGGGTTGGACTGAAATATGGGTACCTCCTTGAGCCAGGTCTCATGAGCTCTTGGAGATCTATTTCACACCCAAGATAGCTCAGCTACCTTAGAAGGCATAAATTCAGCAGGATGGCTTCTGTCATAGTGTTGGAAACATAAAGGTTTTAATAAAAGGCAAAATAACAAACTCTTTACAGAGAAAAACTGATCTAGGTGCCAGAGATTCTTGCTCCTGGTAAAACACCCCACAAAAGCCATTAGTTTCTTTGTTCTCTTCTTTTTCTAGTGAACTGCCCAGGTAGGACTTTTGGCTTCTGTCCAATTGGCTATCCTTAAATTTGAGGTGAAGTCCCCAAAGTCCTAGGAGATGTCTTTTCACCTCATTGAGGAGAGAAACTTTGAGCTTATTTCCTTTATAAAGGGACAAAGGATAGTTTTGTCACTCCATCAACAAGGGGCACATTCCTATATTGGACAAGTGGCAAAATTGCTCCAAGGAGCAAGAATGTGGATCAGAGCTCCCCAAGAGGGCTCCAAAGTGCCCAGCAGAGTAGGCTGCCCTCGTACAGGGAGCAAGTTCAGAGATCTGCAGCACTCTGGGAGATGGCAAAACAACTTCCTATTCCTTTCCTATTTTCATGAGTCTCCAAAAGGTTTCTTGTTGGATTATACTGACTTAGAGGTGGGGAAAACGAGAGGTGCTTTAAAAAAACTTTTATTCCATTGTCAGTCTCATGAGAAGGGTGAGACAATACAGATGTTATAATTCATGCCATCACAATCATTAATTACAACACACTCTAAGCATTTCTTGGTGTATCAGCTTTAGCCACACCATGCTGTAAATGCCTTAAAGCCAATAATCTAAAATTACCCCTCATGGGTCCTACTACAATGCATCTTTCATAGTTCTATTTCTCCAAACTATCCAGTCTTATTTACAAAACCATCTTTTAAAACTTATTTCTAATTTCATTTCTCTCTCAACAATATCTGTCCTACTCTATGGCATTTCTAAATCAGCATTTCTTATCTCAAGGTTTGCATTCAGATGCACACTATGTGAGCCTTCTGCCAGGCTTTGAGAATTCTCTACAAATCCATTTCCCACAGTTTTCAAACAGAAGTGACCTGAGCAGTGTCATGCATTACACAGATTCCATGGAGAGTCTCTGGGGATTTGAGCCACCTGGTCTAGTGGGAGGTGTCCCTGCACATGGCACAGGGGTTGGAATGAGAGGATTTTTAAGGTCCCTTCCAGCCCAAACCATTGAGTGATTCCATGATCACCTTTGCCACACATCCCTTGAAGTGCTGATGGCACTGGGGAGCTCCTCCTGCTCTTTTCCCACTCTTCTGAAGAATGAATGATTGACTGCAGGTAATATTTGATCCTGTTGTGAGAGGAGGATTGAAATCCCTTGGGATTTGAAGCAGTTGTTTTCCCCCATGGCAGAGGGGTTGGAATGAGAGGATTTTTAAGGTCCCTTCCAGCCCAAACCATTGTGTGATTCCATGATCACCTTTGCCACACATCCCTTGAAGTGTGACAGCCCTGGGGAGCTCCCCCTGATCTCCTCTCACCCTTCTGAAGAATGAATGACTGTGCAGGTAATGTTTGATCCTGTTGTGAGAGGAGGATTGAAATCCCTTGGGATTTGAAGCAGTTGTTTTCTCCTGGGTGATTCCAGGCTGGGTAATGCCCTTGTCTCTGCACAGACTGGTCTGATTTGGATTTATTCCCCAAGCCATTCAAAGGATAATTTGAGCTGACAAGTTATTTGAGTTAACAAGACACTGTGAGCAGGAAATGCAGGAGGGCTCTCCCCACCTCCCTTTTGGGACTGAATTCCCTCATCCCTCCTGGAGTGAGCAGTGCTGAGCAGCAGGATGCAGCAGCTCCACATCCATAGGTCAGTGCAATGAAATCCCAATTGTTTTTGTTAATGGGCAGAGCAAATCAACTCAGAAACGCTGGGGTCAGGCAGACAATCCCTATTTTACACCTGTCTGAGCTCCCTGCCATGGTCCCTGGGGTCAGGGCTTCTGAGCAAGCAACAGGAGAGGGGAGCCTGATGCTGCTCTTGTCAGGGAAAATAAACCCCAGAGTAAGAGACAGAGGCAGAGTAAGAGACAGACCACGTGCAGTGTTTCCTTGGGTGCCCAGGGAGGAAAAGCAGTGGTTTTAACACGCTGGATTTTGGCAACTTTCCCCATTTTGTGCCAGGGAAGTGAGCTCAGCGTGGTCCCCATGTGTGAGTGCATGCCTGTGAGTAACTGAGGAGTAATCCTCTCCCTGTGCCCGTGCCCAGGAGCTGGCCAGATGAGGATTTCTTCTGACAGGCTGCTGGAGGGAAATACAAGCCACAGTCTCATTCTGCATCTCCCACAGGGCTGGACACACAGATTTTTGTTCCTCCAGCATCCAGCAGGACAGTCTGTCCTCAACCCTTGGTAAACTTCTCACCCCTGCACCAAAACCATTCATCCTGAATTGCCACTTTTATCTCAAGGGTGATTTTTCTCCAGATTTTTTGAAATCTGGAGGAAAAGGTGATTTTTCTCTGGATTTTCTTTTTGTGATCTCCGTTCTCTTCCTCCCAAACTTTATTGTTGTTCTCCTCCTCCTCCTGTTGTCTACACATTCCTTCACTTCCTACACAGCACAGGAATATCCCAGCCTACTCTTCTGAGCCAGAAGAGCATTAGCATTGTGCTGCTGACAGGCAGCTGAGATGGAGGGAAGCTCTGCTCAGCAGCAGTGGGAGCTCATTCGTGTGCTGTGCAGAGCAATTGTGACCTTGTCCCTCCAGCCCTGCTCCCAGCACCTTCTAGGGAGCCAATCCATCCATCCACCAGCCACAGAGACCCCCCCTTTGCTCCCTGCTTGCTCAGGGGGTGAAACACATGCATTAAATAAATTACTGGGCATTGCTTTCTTGCTCTGACAGTGGCAGGTGCTTGGTTATTAAACTGCCTGAATGATTTAGGCCACTAATCTGGGCTCTTCCTCGTGCTGATGAAGCTTAGCTAAGCCCTGTCTTGTGTTTTCTGCTCCCCACCTCAGTCCCTTCGTGCTGAAAGGATCCACTTTCCATCTCCTGAATGGGATTTCAGGAGTCCCTGTCCTCACATGGTCATTGACCTGCCTGGCTCTACCCATTCATGAACCAGAAATTCCTGGCACTGCCTCACTCACAGATGATCTGCAAGTATGGGGGTTGTTGAAGGAGTTTTGAGTTAGATCTCTGAAGTTTTTAGACGATGCCATTTCTTTTTCTTATCTTCCACACAGACAGGAAGGGCAAGTTTTGCTCACACCTTCACAGCATGGTTCAGAAGGTCAGGTCACAAGACCTCTAGTTACAAGCCCTTTTAAGGATTTATTAACCAATAAATCACTGCCAACAAGGATATTTATGGTTTTGACCCAATCCTTACATATTTTGTCTTGTGGACTCATGCTAGAGTGTGAGCTTCCTTAGCCAATCATGTTATGACACACAAACCTATAGCACTGCATCCTAAACTCCTTGTTTACCTTTATTTGTTCTATATCTTTAACTCTAAACTTTCCTCTTCTTAATTTAAAGTGTCTCTGCTTCAAAATCCACATTCTCACTTCTGGCACCTAAGTTTGGAAGCCTTTCCCAAGGTCTCAGATCAAACCCTGTGTTTAATCCTAAGCTTTGGCTTACAGGCTCTGAGAATTCCCTGCATTTCAGATTCCAGCACTGCAGGATCCTGAGCAATGTCTGAGCACTTGCAAAATCCCCTTTGCACGTTCCTCAGTCAGTCTGAAAGGAGAGCAGGGCATTTTGAAGCTTAGATTTACACTGTAAAAGTAAAATATCAAATGTCTGCTTCATGCTGTATTCTCCCTCAGACTCTCAACATCCAGTAAAAAGCTCTGCTTCCTTGCCTTCAATTCCTCTGCTCCACCAGGATCAACTTCCTCCTT
The DNA here is from genome assembly GCF_037042795.1 of Molothrus aeneus. Taxonomy (NCBI): domain Eukaryota; kingdom Metazoa; phylum Chordata; class Aves; order Passeriformes; family Icteridae; genus Molothrus; species Molothrus aeneus. Next base: position 28,570,041 of record NC_089654.1, on the reverse strand, counting down.
TGGCTTCAAGCACAGAGCTCTTGAGGCAAATTCCTGAATAATTGTCCAAAGGTTGTCCTGAAGGGCTGTGCAGCCACAGCAGCACATCCTGTCCTCCTGAGTGGCCTTTGGGCCTCAGGTTGGGGATGATTTTGTGCTGCTGCCTCTGCAGAATTCTGATCCTGCTTTTAACTTCTGTGCTTTCTAAAGCATCCCCCTGGAACTGCACACTGGGATATTTCAGGAGGTGAAATCTCTCTCCTGTTCCTATCACACTGTGTTCCAGTGGTGATTTTCCTGGCAAAAAGATGTCCAGTTGTCCAGTTAATTAAAAAAGTTAAAAGTTGTCCAGTTAATTTCTGTGCTTTCTAAAGCATCCCCCTGGAACTGCACACTGGGATATTTCAGGAGGGGAAATCTCTCTCCTGCTTGTATCACACTGCATTCTAGTGGTGGTTGCTCTGGAAAAAAAGATGTCCAGTTGTCCAGTTAATGAAAAAATTAAAAATTGTACACTGCTTCCTCTGGAATTGCACACTGGCATTTTTCAGGAGGTGAAATCTCTCTCCTGTTCATATCACACTGCACTCCAGTGGTGGTTGCTCTGGAAAAAAAGATGTCCAGTTGTCCAGTTAATTGAAAAGTTAAAAGTTGTCCAGTTATTTCTCTGCTTTCTTTGGAATTGCACACTGGGATATTTCAGGAGGTGAAATCTCTCTCCTGCTTGTATCACACTGCACTCCAGTGGTTGGTTGTCCTGGGAAAAAAAGATGTCCAGTTATGTGGGATGAGCTTTGAAATGCTGATCATTCATGAGTGCTCATTCCTTGAAAGCCTTGAAGGAGAGGAGCAGGTTGAAGTCAATATCCAGGTCAAATCCCAGCTCAGGTGGTGGCAGCTCCCGTGCCCAGTTGCCCTCCTGCCCTTTCAGTCACACTTGTCATTGCTCCAGGACAAACTTCAGGCACTGATTGCCCAAACCTGGCAGTCAGGCAGAGCTGGGAAGGCAGTCAAGGGTTAAAGATGACAATGATGGCAAACCAGGCAGTCAGGGCTGAGCTCTCCTGCACCCAAAGTGTCCCAGGCAAGGTTCAGCCTCACCATCTGCAGCTCCTCCAAGGCTCTGGGGACTGCATGACAGGAGTGGATAAAAAAAGCAGAGAACAGCCAGACACTATTATTTATCCATTCACTGTCTAAACTTATTTCAGGATCAAAAGGAGCTGATTGACATGAGAGCAGGAGGCAGAGCTCATGGAAACCTCCTGGTCCCAGGGGAACCTGCTGCAGCTGCTCTCTGGGGCAGGGCTGTAGCAAATGCCTTTCTCTCCTTGTCACTCATGACATTCCCTTCTTTTAGCAGTTATTACATTTGTCAGGTATTTTATTTTTCAGGTATTATATTTTTCAGATATGGTATTTTTCAGGTATTTTATTTTTCAGGTATTGTATTTTTCAGATCTGATATTTTCCAGGTTTTTTATTTCTCAGGTATTATATTTTTCAGATATTATATTTTCCAGGTATTTTATTTTCCAGGTATTTTATTTTTCAGGTATTTTGTTTCTCAGGTATTATATTTTTTTCAGGTATTTTATTTTCCAGGTATTATATTTTTAAGATATTCTATTTTTCAGATATGATATTTTTCAGGTATTTTATTTCTTAGGTATTGTATTTTTCAGATGTTATATTTTACAGGTAGTTTATTTTTCAAGTAATTTATTTTTCAAGTATTTTGTTTCTCAGGTATCCTATTTTTCAGGTATCCTATTCTGCATTACTGTCCTCTTGCAGATGTGGTACTTTCATGCAACACTGCTATTCCTGCAAGTGATCTTCTGTCAGTGCTGCAGCTCTGGGGCTGTTGTAGAGGAAAAGGGGGGAAAAAAAATACCAGGGCAGAGACAGGGGAGCAAGACCTCAGCAGAGACTGCAGAGACATAGCAGTGTGGTTGTGTGCTGGAATATTTAATGTCAGGAATCCTAGGAGCTGATGATTGATAAAATGACATAGATCTTGAAGAACTGGAAATTTCTCCCTGTTTTATTTCCTTCTTTCTGAAATATATCAGCATGCAAACACTCTTTGCTCTGCTCTCCAGTCCTTACCTTGCTCTCACACAAGCCCCGTGAATTTTACAGGCACTAAGGGGGACACAGGTTTTGGAAAATGTTTCTGTGTCCCAGATTTCAGGAAGGGGAGCAGCTCTACAACACCCCTCACCTTCACCATATTTATCCATCACCATATTTACCTATCCAGGGTGGATAATAGCAGGGCAGGTGCCCTGCTCCTTTGGCATTCTGCTCTGGGGCTGATGTCACAACATTGCCCCAGGCTTGGACCCACAATGTGCACTGTCACTTGGATGAGAGGCCCCTTTTTTGTCTACCCTAGCAGTGCAAAGCCCTGATCTCCTCCTAAAATTGCTTGAAGGAAGAAGTGTCAGGAGGAGCTGGAATAATGCAGCTATTTCTGGGGCTGACAGCAGGAGGGAGCATGGCTGAGATGGGATGGATCCATTTTTATGCTGATAGCAGGCTGCTGATGGAGCAGCCAGTGCAAAAAAAAACCCAAATGGAGGAGCTTTGAGGAAGGCAGAGAAGAGAGGGTTAGGCTGTACTTTGGGCTTGTCTGGCCTTTCCTTTTCCCTCTGAGGCTCTGGGCAGTCAGACATCTCTTCTGACTGTCACACAGGCAGAAATAGGATTTTTTGGTGCTGTTCAATACCCAGGGCCACTGCTTAGGGCTTGAGGTTTCAGAGGGAGCTGGAAAATATCTTAAGTTATTACCAGAAACAAGGGGAGCAGGAAGAAGTTTAGGACATGCAAAGGAGATGCAGGACAGTGTTACATTGCTATGGATCCATAGCACACATAGCAAATAGATATATACAGCATATAGAGAGCATATAAATAGCATATAATATATAAGATATATTTTTATACATTCTATAAATATATATGTATAAATATGTGGGTATACATATATATATATATACTATAGCATATGCTATATCTAATATAGAGCATATAGTTAGCATATACAGCATATAGAAGGAACTGTTTGAACAGCCTGCTTGGGAAAATGTTAGGATTATCCACAGGGATCTGGACAAGCTTGAGAAATGAGCCCATGGAAAACTCACGAGGTTTAACAAGACCAAGTGCAAGGTGCTGCCCCTGGATTATCCCCAAAATCAGTCCAGGATGGAGGAGGAATAGATCAAGAGCAGCCCTGCCCAGAAGGATGTGAGGATGGTGGTGGAGGAGAGGCTGGACATGCCTTGTCCTTGCTCCCTTCATCCTTCCAAGGAGTCTGACCTCACCAGGTTCATCCCCAATTCCATCAATATTTTTAGACAGTTGCTTGGAAGTAGCCAAGAGCTTTCCAGGCATGAGCTACAAAAACCTGGATGCTATTGCAAAAGACCAGGAAGAGTTAAAAGCACATTACTGGAAAGAAAATACCAAAAAGGAGAATCTAACTTTATCCTGAGGAGAAAGGGGATGTGTGAAGCCTTCAGCTGCATCAACTCCCCTGGTGCTGTTCAGGGAAAGGAAATAAAAAACAATGGCTGTGTCCATAAATAGGCCCAGGCAGGGGTTTAACACAGATTGCTTAATAAATCTTTCCATATTTCTAATCTGCCCTGGCTGACTCAGATTGCATTACTGAAATGTCACAATTGCTGAGCATTAGCAAGTGATAAGCACACTTTTACCACTGACTAGACAAGCTGTAATTAGGCTAAGTCCTTTCCCTCTCCCCTTTACTGGAGCTGTAACAGACTCTCTGAGAGCTTTCCTCTCAGAGAGGAAATGCCATAAAAATGGCACAAGGCAATAAAGGAAAATGACAGAAAACATAGGGGACAAGTCCACATCAGCCACGTTTTATTGAAGGTTTTCTTAGTGGCAGATAAGGCCTTATAAAGTGTGGCATTAACATGACCTGAACCTTGATAATTCCATGAGTAATTTTCCAAAGGGTGGGTGTTCCAGTCCCAAGGAAAGCCTTTTGCCACCTTAGCAAAGGAAAACATCAAGTGATGTTTGGCTTTGCGGCAGCTCACAGGAGCCTGGCTCATCAGTGGTGTAAGTTATGGATGCATCCTGGAATGGCAGAGCTTGGGAGAAATATCAAATTTTCTTTGGTAGGCTGGGGTGAGTGGAAGGATGTCTGAGACTGGAACAGCTCCCTGCCTTCTCTTGATGCCTCAGGTTCTAGCTTTTTATGTTTTTCAGATTCTGTGCTGCTTTAGTGTGTGGGTCTGGGCTTCATATGAGGAGATGGTGAGCTCTGTGCACAGAGCAGGGAGACAAAACAATTCCTGCTCTAGCTGGGCACCAAGGACAAATGATCCAAATCTCAGGCCCAGGAGCACAAACAACGTGGAATGAAGAGAGAAAAACAAGATGGATGGGACTGCATGGGCTGGAGCTGTAATTGGACAATTAACTCCAATATGCAAATGGACCAAAACTTACAGAAATGTGAGATCTCATGATCTCTTTTGCTTCCATCTTGGAGCCATCCAGACAGAGCCACAACTCTGGTACTGCTGGGGTGTGGCCTTTAATAAAATCCACTTTATTCCTCTTTACTCTGCCTAGCCTCTGCTCCAGCTCCTCAAGGCATCACTTTTATCGCTGGGTCTCTGTACGAATCACCAACAGGACTGCTGGGAATGTGCCTTGAGCTGTTTGATTTTCCAGCATCAGCCTCATTCCATGGTTATGACAATGGGAAGATGCCACCAGCTCACATCCCAGGCAGTAGACTAAGAAATCAATGTTACAACTTACTTTAAAAGTTTTTTGACCAACCACACAAAGCAAAAGCACATTGACAGTAGTTCTATCCAACCACTATAAGCACAGGTACCTTTGGTTAAAACAATGTTTGCTTATTTTGAATACAATACCTGCTTGTAAGCCTTAAAACACAATGCACAGAGCTCCATTATTAAGCTTAAAACTTCCTAATATCTCACTAGATAAACTTTTCTGTAGCTTAGGGAGTTATTCTAGACAAGTGTTAATACACAGACCATTGTTCTATTTGTCCTTGCTTTTCCATTCTTACATAATTTTTCTGCTGACCAATCTCATGGCTGCTGCTCAGCTCCAATCCCAGTTCTGCTGTCTCTGAGGCCTGCCTTTTGCAGCTTTCCCAAAACCCTCTGATTTTATGGATTCCCACAACCCTCTCCTGCCTGTGTGTCTTTGGCAGATGGGCTGGCAGCTTTCCGTGCTTTCCTGAAGACCGAGTTCAGCGAGGAGAACCTGGAGTTCTGGCTGGCCTGCGAGGACTTCAAGAAGACGCGCTCGGCGGCCAAGCTGGCCTCCAAGGCCCAGCGCATCTTCGAGGAGTTCATCGACGTGCAGGCCCCTCGGGAGGTGGGTATGGGGTGCCACAGCATGCCCAGGGCACCCAGCAGGGTTGGAATTTTATACCAATATTGCCGGATTGAACATGCCTGGGCTCGTCCGGCCCTTGCTGCTTGACCAAGGGCAGCAGCTGAGGTGGTCTCACCTCAGAGACACCTTTGGCTGGCTGGATGCTGCAGCTGGCACTGGGGACAGGCATGCAGGAGCTCAGGTTTAGCTGTGGTGGAGAAGCTTCAAGGCGAGGTGAAGGAAAGGAGTCGGTTCTGATGGAGGGTTTGGATCCAGAGCTTTATTCCTGGCACACAGGGCTCTGAATGCAGCACCAGCTCCAACAGAACCACAGCGTGGTTGCTGTGTCTTTGAACCCCAAGGAGAGGGGCAGGGGAGGGGTAGGGAGCCACCAGCCAGGTACAGGAGAGGGAGTCTCAGGGGACAAATGACACCTGGATGGCTCAATGCCCCTCAAGGGGTCTAAGGCGTCTTTTGAACTTTGCCAATCACTCGAGGCCCTTCTGGAATGCCAAGATTGACGGACAGCACTCAGCAGGGGCAAGGGAGAGGAAGGGAGAGGTGATTGGCACACCTGGGGAGGGAACAGGGATATCTGAGACAGGCTATGGCATCCCACTGCAACACAGCAGGGCTGTCACCCCCAGCTGGGTGCTCTCCCTCTCTCCCTTCCCTCTCAGAGCGTGGTTAAGGACGGTGGCCATGCCATGGTGGCTGCTCCAGCTGCCTCTGCTCACCCTGACTCAGTCCTGATGAGGGCAACTGCTTTGATGATACTGAATTAGTCACAGCCAGGGAGTTCACTGGCAACCTCAACCCACATTTCCTAACCTCACTGAGCTCTCCCCAGGAGCATTTCACAGTGCTCCTGTCATTTCTGTCAGCCTTCAGCAGGCTGTTGGGCTCTTCCCTGGCAGGACACCTTGCACAGGACCATCCCACCCATGAGTGGAACAAAGCCCTGAGGGAGCTGGGGGTGCTGAACCTGGAGAAAAGGAGACTCAGGGGTGACCTTATTACTTTACAACTCCCTGAAAGGTACCTGTGCTCAGCTGGGGCTGGGCTCTTTCTCCAGGCAGCACTGACAGAACCAGAGCACACAGCCTCAAGCTGCACCAAGGGAAATACAGGTTGGATATCAGGATAAAGTTTTTTACAGAAAGAGTGATAAAGTTCTGGAATGGCTGCCCAGGGAGGAGGTGGAGTCCCCATGCCTGGGTGTGTTTAACAAAGCCTGGATGTGGCACTGGGTGCCAGGGTTGAGTTGAGGTGCTGGGGCTGGGTTGGACTTGATGATCTTGGAGGTCTCTCCCAACCCAGTGATTCTGTGAATCCTGTGAGTAACTTGTTGACTCCCAAGGGAGGAGAGCTTCTGACTAACTCCCCCCTCACCCAGACCTCCAGAGAGATACAAACAATAACTCTGAGCTGAACAGAAGATGTAGTCCCACCCCGGAGCCTGGGATTGTTAAATCCTCTTTCAAGCATTCAGCAGATTGATGGCACTGCCAGGTCCTGCTGATGGCACTGCCAGGTCCTGCCTGGTGACCACACTACCTTGTGTCACTGCAATCACAGCACAGCCAGGGGGGCTCTCACTGCATCCAGCCCCTCCTGCTCCTCCATGGGTGCCTGTCAGGGACCCAAAAAGGGCTCATTTTCCTCATTTTCCTCCCTCTCCCAGCTGGGAAGGCCATTGCAAGGCCACTGGGAAGGACCCAGATTCACACTGAGGTGTGTGGGGGTCTCAATGCTCTCCTTGAGCACTTTCCCACAGTTATTCAGTAAGCCAAATGAGATTTTAAGGACTGGAAGGCTGATTTTTGATTAGAAATAGGAATGCAGGTAGGATGGGCATCCTTCCTACAATTTGGTCCTGTGGTGATGTTTCCTTAGCACTGTTACATAATTTTGGCATGCTTAGAATATGAAATTATTATCAGTCCATACTGCTGACATCCACGTTGAGGCAGACAGCTTTGCTTTCCAGGCTCCTTCCAGTTTGGACACTGAATTAATAACAACAAATAACATTTTTTCAGCCATTTTTTCCTTCCAGACAATAACCCTAAAAAATGCTGATTACCCTGCTAGGGAAGGAGAGCAGAAAAACTCTACTGGCTGCCTTTGCAAACAAATGGCAGTCATAACATTTATTTTTCCAAGCCTCTCCTCCAGATATTGTAACATGAAGCTGCTATGGGAAAAAATCAGTTTATTTTAGATCAGCCAAGTTTGGAGACATTTAATAAGAATGTACTAATGGATTAAACCCAGTTGAAAGTTTATTCACCCATTTATTAGGCATGTGGTGAAGAAGAGAGGGAGCAGGAGAGAGGTTAGGCTGAGTCAGCAGCTTTAGGTGATGTGCTGCCTAAGAGTCTGAATGAAAGTCATTTAAAAAGTTATTTCAGTAAAAATAAAGTGATTTCAGAAGTGCTCAGATCACTATAAACCCAACTTTTCCAGGCTTGGGGCAGAATTCACAGCCCTGAATCACTGTGGGGGCTGTTCAGGCATGGGCAGGGGTAGGACCTTGGTTCTGCTGCCATGGCAGAGAGGGAATGAGCCATGTGAAGGAGGCCAGCTGGACACTCAGTGCCAAACTCTCTTCTGCTGCTTTCCCCAGGTGAACATAGACTTCCAGACACGGGAGCTGACCAGAAGAAATGTGCAGGAGCCCTCCCTCTCTTGCTTTGACCAAGCTCAGGGGAAGGTGCACAGCCTGATGGAGAAAGACTCGTACCCCAGGTTCCTGAGATCCAAAATTTACACAGACCTGCTGTCTCAGACCCAGAGGAGGCTCAGCTAGGACAGCCACGGGGCCCTCAGAAAACACGTGCTTCCCTCAACAGCCAAATCCCATGTCCAAATGTGAAACTTTCTTGGTGTTCAAAGCAGTGGGAATGGGAAAAGAGGGAGAAGGAGCAGAGGAAGCTTCCAGAGAGTGATCCAGGCGTGGTATTAAGACTCTTTGACTATCTGTGCTTTTTTTGTTTTTTGTTAGCAGTAGCACCTTGCAGTCGTTCCCTCTGTCTAGCACGAACCCACAACCCTCTCAGGGTCACCTGTGGGCAAGGCAGGTTTCCTTTGAAATGGCTGGGTTGGTTTGTGTGTAAATAACACCTTTCCATCCTTCCACACATCTCTCCCTGTCTCTCACCTCTCCCTTGTGCTCAGGAGGGCTCCAAGGGCAGTGCTGACACTTGGGAAGCCAAAGCCAGCCCACCTCTCACCCTGCTGGGTGTGGGACTGAGGGGAGGGAGAGAGGAGACAAAGGCACAGGGTTCAATCCCTTTCTAGAAGTGGAAACCATCAGCAAACTCAGCTCTCACCCTGCTGGGTGTGGGACTGAGGGGAGGGAGAGAGGAGACAAAGGCACAGGGTTCAATCCCTTTCTAGAAGTGGAAACCATCAGCAAACTCAGCTCTCACCCTGCTGGGGTGTGGGACTGAGGGGAGGGAGAGAGGAGACAAAGGCACAGGGTTCAATCCCTTTCTAGAAGTGGAAACCATCAGCAAACTCAGCTCTCACCTCCCCATTTATTTTGCACACCTTATGGCTTGGCTGCCACCCTGTCACTGCCCCTTTTCCTTCAGGGATGGAGGCTCAGAATATTCTCAAGGAGCTGAGTTTTCCTCATGAGGAAGGTAATCCCAAAAGCCCTCACTAGGACTGGGCAGGCAAGTCTTCTAATGTGAATGATTGTTTTTTTTGTGGCTGTTATTTATTTGTGTGGCAGCTCAGTCTCAGCCATCATTCAGGCTCTGTTGTGCTGGGCACTGGACCAAAGCCCAGCACAAAGGGGCTCCTGGCTGCCACAGGCTTGGTGGCTCCTCAGGAAGGACCTGTTGGAACCCTCTGGCCCTTGCTGGGGTGTAGGAAAAGCACAAAGCCCGTCTGCCACAGCAGATGGCATTTTTCATGGGGTACCTGGCCAGTGGCAACGTGAAAAATCCCATTTCTATTTTTGTTATTTCCCTTTTACTGACTGTTCCCATTCTCTGAGTGTCCCCTGTGGGTTCAGTGCCCTGCAAAGAGCTCCCCAGGACACAGGCCCTGCTGCAGGGTGCTTGCCCCCCGTGGCACACAAAGCATGGAGTGAGCAGGATGGTGTTGGGGTGTGCAGTGGGGTGTGAGGGGCCCTTTGGCCCTGTTCCCATAGCCTGGATGGCCCCTGCAGGAGAATTCTCTGTGCACATGCCAGGGGTGCAGCACCTCCTCTGGGCTGGGCAATAATTCCTTCCATCTGATGGCCCCATTTCCATGGCACTGCTGCTCCAGCTTGGCAGATTCTTGCGATATTTTTGAGGGGAGAAGCAGACAGCCTGTCTGTGGATTTGAGCCGGCAGACCAGAGGTCTCTTTTCTTAATTTAATGAAGGCCTGGAAAGTGACCCCATGGATCTTTTTCTTTCTCTCAGTCATCCCCAGACCAGAGGCTGTGAACCTCTGCTCCAGACAAGGGTGCTGGGTGGCTTTGATACATCAGAAAGCAGCTGATATAGACTTTGTGTAATGTGGTGTAAATGAGGTAGAATGGTTTCTAAAGCCAAGCAAAATGTTTTTGGAAGAAGATAAAAAAAAGTCTGCCTGGATATTAAAAATTACTGTCCATCAATTAAGTAGGAAACAGCTTTTTGAGGCTTTTTGCAAGGATGATGTGCAGGACAGTGGGACAAATAGGATCAAGACAGAGGTGGTAACCATGTTGGGTTTATTCTGGAGGTGCATTCCTGTGTTCTCCATGACACTGAAATCTAAATACAGCGCAAGTGCAAACTTTATGTTAGTAGGGAAACCTGCTTTTCAGTGCCTGGTTGGTCAGCAGCAGAATCCTCCAGGTTTTTGGAAGGCAAATCCCATCTCCAGGTAAATTTCCCAGAGGAATGGCCAGAAAGAGCAGCAGTGACCCAGGGACACCTGAGGAGCTGGGGCTGGCCTGTGGTGACAGAGGTGACATATTATTATATATAATAATATATATAATGCATATATTATTATATATATATATTCTGCAGCCACACCAGGCTCAGTGACACAGCTCCTGGGGCTGCTGAGGCCTCTCATGGGACACAAGAGACACAAAGCTCAGGGTCTGGACGTGGCACAGTTTGACACAAACTTTTTGCTGCTTGCTTGAAAGTGGGAGCAGTGAGGGACACCTGGAAAAAGCTCCAGATTTGCCATGATTTCTCCAAGGGAGCCAGATCCTGCAGGAGCTGAGTGTCCCAAAGCTTTATGGCAGGCAAGGCACAGTGAGACAGGTCTGGTGAACCTGAGCAATGTGGAACAGGAATCACCAGTGGAAGGAATCAGAGGTGGAAGCAAAGGACACAGAGCCACACGTCACTGCCTGTACCTGCTGCTGCCTGGGCTGTAGGAAGGTGTCTTGGTTTGGAAAGCCAGGTGTCTGCCAAGGAAGGCAGGAGTCTCCCCTGAAATGGAAAATGTAAACCCCTTCCCTTTGAATTGTTGTAATTTTGAAATTAAGGGGCTCTCAGGCAAAGGTATGGGAACAGAAATAACAGTTCTTTACTAGGAAAATTAAAATACAAATGTAATAGTACAAAAAAAGAAAACAAAGAAAACAACCCACTGCCAGAGTGAGAGCAGTCCCTGTCCCCCTGTGTGCCAGGGGGTGGCACAGCCCCATCCCATGGGGGCTCAGCCCTCCTGCAGTGCCAGCTGTGGCTCTGCTGGAGCAGGGATCCTGCACAAGGGGGGAGTTTTCCTCTGCAGCTCCAGGGCTGCTGGAGATGGGCCTGGGCTCCCTCTGGCAATGCAGGGCAGCAGGAAGCTGCTCCTCTGGCAATGCACTGGGCAAAGGCTGCTGGGGTGTCCCAGCACCTCAGATTGGATCCAGGTAGGAATGCTTGGCTCCTCCCCTGGGCGGAGCATCTCCCCATGGGATGATGGAATTGGATCAGCCATGCAGGGACAGTCACTGGCCATGGACAGAAGATAATTAATAATTAATGGCCCATGGACAGAAGAGATCTCCTTGAGGGAGGATTGGCTGTGGGAGAGATGAAGAAAACTGCCCAATGAACAGCAGAGAACTGCCCCAGCTCTGACAGATGGGGATAGAACACACACACCCACCCACATTTTGTAATGTAAGACAGAAGGAGTCATACCAGCTTCACAGCCCCTGCCTGGGGTAGGGAGCAAGAAGGACAAACCCAGCTCTGCTGCAGTGACACACTCATGGCTTGACCTGCAAGGGAGGATGGAAATCTGCCCTCTCTGGCTGTGAGCAGAGGCTGGGGGAGCCCCCCTTTCCCAGAAATGCTGTCTGCCACCCCTGTGTAACCCAGCACAGACTGGGATCTCCCACGGGCATTGCTTTTGCAGTATCCTCTCCCATCTGGGTCACCAAAATCTGATGCCTTGGAGTGGCTGCCGAGAACAGAGGCTAGACAAGGTTAAGAGAATGAAGTGGGTATTTTTTAAAGGCCTTCAATAGGCACACCTTGGGCAGTCAAAATCCTCACAGAGCAGCTACACCCAGGATGGACAATGGTCATGAGTTTTTCAGACAATTATAAGTTTGGTCCATTTACATATCAGGGGTTAATCCTCCAATTACAGCTTCAGGCAATGAAGTCATTTACCCTCATTTTGCTCACCCATAGTTCACTTTTGTTCATACTTTTTGGGGCCTGAGGCTGTAAGGTGTCTTTGGATCACAGACCCAGAGGAATTGTTTCGTCTGACCAAAATGTGGAGAGAATTAACTACACTTTACATGGAGTTTAGAGCTACACTCTAATACAGTGTAGGACTTGAAAAATACAAAAGTTAAAATCTTAAGGCATCAGCCTGTGGTCCCAGTTTTACTCCCTGCTGCCAAAGGGCAGCTCAGCTTCCCAGCACTGTGGCATCAAACAAATGCTGCAAGTGGTGAAGGGAGGCAACCTTGTCTGGCCCTGCCTTCCTCCTCTCCACCTTCCTCTTGCCTGTATGTGCAAAAAGCATTGCAGAGCTGCCCAGCAGAAGGAGGCTGAGGCAGTCACTGCTTTTAAAGAGAAGGCAGAAAGCCATGACAGCTCTCTAGACAGACCTTCTGAGTGGGCTTGGGTGGTGCTGACCTCTAGGGCCAGCTGAGGCACCCCAGCCAGGGCTCTGCAGCACCTTGGGGAGGGCCACAGAGACAGCCAGGCCAGGGGACACAGCAGGAGCCAGGGGCTTGTGTCCAGGAATGTGAGTGGGGACAATCCCCAGGCTCCCCTGGTGTCCAGAGTGTGACTCCCTGGTCATGTCCAGTGTGACTCCATCTCTCCATGAGATCCTCCAGCAGTGTTGGTGCTGGAATTCCTTTCATTTCACATCAGAACTCAAAGAAAACTTCAAAGTGGCCAACACCTTGCAAATCCAAGCTCCTTTCTCTCCTCCATCCACCTGGGGAATTGCTCACAGCAGGGCACACCTGGAGATGTCGTTGCTGCAGTGGTGACAGGAGCTGGAATCAGGCTGGCTGATGTAGGAGAAGTGTTTTTCTCAGTAAATTGTTCCCTCCACTGGGAACAGCATCTTAGAACACAGAGTGGAGCAAAAGTATTGTCTGAGGCATTTGAGTCTACCACTTGTTATTTTTGTTGCTGCTCTTGCAGTTTGTCTCTCTGGAAGGAAAGCAGACTAGTTATTTAAAGTAAAATTCTATTTTTCTTAAACAAGAAAATGGCACCAGCTGCTTCTGCTGCTTCTTTTATGACAAATGCTGTTCTGAATTGAATCAAAATAAGCAGCTTGTAGCTCTACCCCTTAAACCAGGGCCTGATCCAGGAAATCATGACTGAGCCAAAGCTTTGGAAAGAGCTGAGTGGTGACTAATTCCCACCAAGGGCAAATATCCTATCCTTGATTCATCTCTTCTTGCTGTGAAAGGGATACTCACCACCTACAAACCCATTTCCCCTCTCCACAAGCACACACCTCCAAAATTTTCCTCCTGTTTGGAGCATTGTTAAAATGTGCCATCACATGAAGAGAGGGGAGAAAAAAAATTGGTTCACTCAGTTCTTTTTATTCTGTTTGCTGGCCCATACCCAGTCAGCTCCCAGGTAGATTGATGGCAGAAGGGAAAAAGAGTTTACAAATTTCCTTTTCTGTGAGCTTCAGGTGGTGTTAACTGCAGGGTCGGATGCAGAACTCTAATTGGTCTGAAGTTTCTCCTGCTTTGGTCCATCAGCCAGGCTTGGGATGATTTCCACCACTTTTGGTGGACTCATTAATGCACCAAGGGGTCCCTGCTGCCCATGCTGGGGAGGTGTGAAGGGCAAAGGGAGGGGGAAATTGCTGTGTGTGTCTGGGGGTGTGGGTGGATGAGAGTGCATGTGACTTCATCTGTATCTTATTTAGTGTCCTCTACTACAGAAGCTTTTCTGAGACATAGATGTGCATGTTAAAATAGGAGAATTAGGCACAAATGACATAAACTGAGACCTTTAGCCAGTGTTGTGTTTGCCTCGTGTGTAAGTCCAAGTAGTGGTAGGAGATGTAAAACTCTGCTAGGTTCCCAGTTACCCCTAAGAGCACATGTATCAAACTGAACTGAATGTTCACTGATGATAGACACAAAACCAAAATGTTTACAGCATTCAGAGCAATAGCAAAGCATACCTCATGCCAGTCCTGGAGTGCCTCTCACCTGTCAGTGCAAGCTCTCCCCTCCCTGGGGGCCTCTGGCTTCCTCTCCCTCCAAACTCCTCTCTCCTTCTCTCTCCTGTCCTGGTTGTCTTCCCTCCTCCTCCTCCTCGAAGCACTCCAAACTTTCCTGTCCACCAGCACTGTTTGTCTTCATCTGTCTGAGCCTGGGACTCCCCTAACCTGCCCCTGCTTGCCTCTCCTCCATCCCCATCCCTCCCTCCTCTCTTCTTTGCCTTTCCCTTCCCCAGGCACTCATCTCTGGTCATGCCATCTCCCTCCTACACACCTCCTACTGCCACTGTAAAGCTCTTCCCTGCCCGTTATATAAGAAGAAAGCGTTTCACATCATCTTCTGCATTATCTTCCATCCCTGGGGCTGCTGCAGTCGTCTCCTTCCTTGGTGCTGTGCTCTCTCTGGCATCGTAGCATTATATCCCAGAACTGGAATTAAAGTTCATTTTGCTGCTAGACCAGAATGCTTCTGTCTACCACGCACCCCTTGGGCTTTGCAGAGGCTCATCTTGTCCCCAAGTCTTTTGTCTTCCTCCTTTTTCTCCTCCTCCCATGCAGGCTGCACGTGCAGTGCTTGTGGCAGGGGCTGGCTGGGGCGGAGGGTGTCCGTGCTGGGGTCACTCACAGCTGGGCACCCCTGTGGCTCTCTGGTTTATAAAAGTAGTCTCAATAAAGGTGTGTGGGTTGTATTTGCTCAGCAAAGTCAGTCGCTGTGCTCTGTGCCTCCTGCAGGAGGATGTGTGTCTAATCTGAGGCTGCGGTGAACTCGGCGCGAGTTCAGCGAGCTGAGGCCGTGGGAGGGAGGTGGCACAGGGGGACGAGCTTGTTACCAAAAACATCCAACACTCCTGGCAAAAAGGCACGGGAGAAAAGGCTGTGCCTGCTTCTGGAGGCACCAGGGAGCTCTGGGGACCAGCTGTGCTGTGAATTGTTTGTCTCAAGCAGCCCCACAGCTCCCAGTTTGCCTCACGTGCTGCGGGCCCCAGGCTGGCTCTAAAGCTTGATGGATGAGGAGCTGCTCAGCTTTGCATTTCTAGTGTGGGTAACAGCTTTATCCTGAGAGAAATGTCTTCATGTTGCTCTATCAGTGCCTGCAGCCACCAGCTGAAAAGCAGGGAGGGGAAGGAGGCACCTTCTGCTGTGTTTACTCCTGCAGACCTCTGTAGGACACTCCTGGAAACAAAGAGAGCAGGGCACAAGCACACCCTGGGGTAGATCCCCCTTCCTTAAGAGCCACCACTGAAGATCTCATCTCCTCATAACCTCTCCCCCCAACTCCTCTGTGAGTTACCCAAACCAGAGCTCAGATTTGTCCTTAAGCTCCTTGGCACCTCCACCTTGGTGGGATGGCAGTGTCCCCTTGAGGACCTGACTACAAACCCACACACCCAGCAAGGCTGCTTGAAATAACAAAGATACCTGGTTCCTCTGCAAATCAGCTCGTGGGTGGCTCAGAAGAGACTGAGGATGGCTCTGCTGCACTCAGTGAACTCAGAAGTGAGCCAGCAGGCAGAAAGAACAGCTCAAAAGTGCTTCCCTGGGCAATGCTTTTCTTTTCAGGAGCTCCTGCTGCTGCAGCTGCCGCCCCTGCAGTGCTGCTGGTGTTGGGGCAGGCCAGGCAGGCTGTTCAGTCTGATCCCTTCCTGCTCAAGGAGAGGCATGGGCTCAGCTCCCCGGGTTCCCCTGCATTAGCTGCTTGTTTGTTAGGCTCCCCTTGTTCCCTGGGAGGCTGGAGAAGCTCCTCAGCCACGCCACAAATCCCCACCAAGCTGTGTCACCACGCTGTGCAGTGTTACACCCCTGCTGTATAGACACCCTGAGGATGTAATAAACAGCCTGAGGCTATTTGTTCTCTGCCTGAGTGTCTGAAAAGCTGCAATCCTGGGAATGGAGGGGTGTCTCCCAGCCGAATTGCTGAGGAGGAAGAGGAGGGAAGAAGCTGGTGCAGACATGCTGGATGGGGCAGCAGAGTGGGGATGGGTTGGCTCCAAGCTGTGGATGGCTCAGTTGGAGCAATTTAGAACCAGGCTCCCCAGAGGTCCAGTTTGGGGGGATGAGTCCCAAATGAGTCAGTAGGACCTGCAAGGAAGGAAAATCCCAGGAGTCTTCCAGCAGCACATTGCTGTCCTTCTCTGAGTACACATCCCTGCTGCTGCCAGTGACGGACTCCCTGCCCCAAATCCCAAAAGCAGCATGGCCAGAGGTGGGAACAAGTGCTGAACCTGCTCCCTGCATCAGGAGCAGCAGTGGGGGACACACACAGGCTCCTGGGAAAGGGAGCAGTGTGGATGGATGGATGGATGGATGGATGGATGGATGGATGGATGGATGGATGGATGGATGGATGGATGGAGCATGATGACGTCACAAAGAGCAAACAGCAAATGAAGAGCTTTCTCCAGACCATAAAAAGCCACCCTGTGCTCCAGCAGGCAGCTCACACCTGGGCCTCAGCTTGCTCCATCCTGGTGGGATAAACCAGGGAGGGATGAGCAGGAGTAGGGGCAGAGTCACCAGCCAGTCATGGGGCAGTCTGGGGAGTCTGGAGGGGGCTGGGATTGCTGGGGAAGGGTCAGGCAGCAGCTGAGGGCAATCCTGGGCAGCAAGGGGGGAAGGGGAGGGATTAGCAGGGGCAGGGAGCAGGGTACTTGGGGTGAGGTTAGGTCTTAGTGGGAAATTGCATGGTGAGAGATTGGCTTGGTTTGGAAAGCCAGGTGTCTGCCAAGGAAGGCAGGAGCCTCCCCTGAAAAGGAAAATGCAAACACACTCCCTCTGAATGATTATAATTTTGAAATTAAGGGGCTCTCAGGCAAAGATATGGGAACAGGAATAACAGTTCTTCACTAGGGAAGAAAATAAAAATAAAATAAAAAATGCAGTAATACAAAACAAAGCACTGCCAGAGTGAGAGCAGTCCCTGTCCCCTGTGTGTCAGGGGGTGGCACAGCCCCATCCCATGGGGGCTCAGCCCTCCTGCAGTGCCAGCTGTGGCTCTGCTGGAGCAGGGATCCTGCACAAGGGGGGAGTTTTCCTCTGCAGCTCCAGGGCTGCTGGAGATGGGCCTGGGCTCCTCTGGCAGTGCAGGGCAGCAGAAGCTGCTCCTCTGGGAATGCACTGGGCAAAGGCTGCTGGGGTGTCCCAAAGCTCAGATTGGATCCAGGTAGGAATGCTTGGCTCCTCCCCTGGGCGGAGCATCTCCCCATGGGATGATGGGATTGGATCAGCACTGCAGGGACACTCACTGGCCACGGACAGAAGATAATTAATAATTAATGGCCCATGAACAGCAGAGATCTCCTGGAGGGAGGATTGGTTGTGGGAGAGATGAAGAAAACTGCCCAATGAACAGCAGAGAACTGCCCCAGCTCTGACAGATGGCAAATAGAACACACACACCCCAGCCACATCCTACAACCCAGGACAGAGATTTACTGCAGGAACCATGTGGGGCTGCAGTGAGGAAGGGCTGAGCATCTCCTGAGCAGGTCTGGCCAGCAGGAAGAGCAGTGACCTGGATCTCAGCTGGCCCTGGGCACACCGAGGGCTCCCACCCTGCCTGGTGCCCCTCTCCCTGTGAAAGGTGAGTGTTTGCTCTGTGCTCTGCACACACACGTGTTGCATTTAAAACCAAAAAGTAAATTTTCCTCTGGAAATGGGTCTAGTGGAATATATCAGTCCCTCTGGCTTCTTTCTATCCCCCCTATTTTTGCCCCTAAATCCTTTCTTCTGCTGTTTTTCCTTTTCATCTGCTGCTTCTCCCCTCAGCCTGTCGCCGAGCCAAACCCATCTGAATGCATCCAAGGAAGGATCTGCCATTAGTGCTGCTCTGTCTCTCCTCTTAGTTAGGATATATTTAGCCATCATCTTTTAGCATTTTTTGCTGGCTGTTCAGTGGCTTTAAAAAGCAGGTGCTGGGAACGGAAAGAGAAGATTAAAAGTACCTGCTGTCAGCTACCTCTCCTTGTGCAGCTGTGCAAAGTGAGCACGTGGGCAGAGTGGGTAACAGCTGCCCCTTGAAAACCTCATTTGTAATTCTAATTATTCTTTTTTTATTATTATTATTATTATTATTTCAATAATCTCTTTCTGCACTGCTACAAATTTCCAGAGCAGCTATTTCCTCCCATGCCTCATGTGAATGTGGAGTGTTGGGAATCCATCAAACTCCCCGTGGGTGAGGGTGAGGGATCCTTCATGGGCAGCTGGGATATCCTGGATGGGCTGGGCAGGCCCAGATGGAGCCAGGCTCACCTGCAGCCACATGGATATGGTGTCCCACAGCCACCCCTGACTGTCCCTGTCCCACAAGCTGTGCCCATGGCCCAGCCCCAGCTGCAATGTGGCTACTGCAAATTCTTGGCTGCTGTCTCAGCCTTGGCAGCTTCCCTGCTCCTCCCTGGCACCATCAGAGAATTTCTCAGGCTGGGAAAGATCTCTAAGATGATCAGGTCTAAGCCAAGCCCACCACCAAACCCCATCCCCAACCTCCATCCCATCTCCTTGGCTTACTTCCCTCCTTAAACGCATCCAGAGCTCATCAACAGCTTGCAGGTGGAGGAAGAGGCTATGAAACATGAGCAGGGCCTTTAAACCTCCCATTTCTGTTCCTTTGCAGTCAGCACCTCCCTGATTTCATGGCAGGAGTGCCTCCAGGTTTGCCCATCCCTGATTGCCACCTCTGTGGTTCCCCTCTGGTTTAGGAGGAATTGGGGACAGACTCATTGGGGAGCCTGCCTGCAGTGAGACCCCAAAACAGCACAGCTCAGCCTGGCTCTTCCCCTTTTCCTTCTCCCTGCCTCCCCTTCCAAAACTATTTCTGCATCTTCCCCTTATTCCACTTGAACAGTATAAAACCACAAAAATACCCCTGCCAGAAACTCTCCTCAGAGCCTGGCTGTGCACTGGGGCACATACACAAGGGCACTTTGCACCCCGTCACCAAACCCTTGTTTTCCCATTCCCCATCCCATTTCTGGAGCTGAAAACTTTGGTTTTCTGTTTTCCAAAGTAGCTGGCATTTTGCAAACACTAACCCAGAAACACCAATCCCTGGGCTGATGGGGTGTGTGTGTTTTGCTGCTGGGGCTGTAACCCCCCAAAATTCTGCCTGTGGATGCCTGTGGGTGCCTTCTCAGCCAGCCCACCTCCCAGTCCTGTCACCAAACCCTTGTTTTCCCATTCCCCATCCCATTTCTGGAGCTGAAAACTTTGGTTTTCTGTTTTCCAAAGTAGCTGGCATTTTGCAAACACTAACCCAGAAACACCAATCCCTGGGCTGATGGGGTGTGTGTGTTTTGCTGCTGGGGCTGTAACCCCCCCAAAATTCTGCCTGTGGGTGCCTGTGGGTGCCTTCTCAGCCCAGCCACCTCCCAGTCCTGTCACCAAACCCTTGTTTTCCCAATTCCCCACCCCATCTCTGTAGTTTGGGGCTGAAACCTTGGTTTTAGTGTTTTCCAAAGTTGCTGGCATTTTGCAAATAACCCAAAAACACCAATCCCTGGGCTGATGGGGTGTGTGTGTTTTGCTGCTGGGGGTGAAGCCAGTGGTTGTACCCCCATAAATTTTGCCAAAGGTGGCTGTGGGTGCCTTCTCAGCCCAGCTATCTCCCAACCCTATCACCAAACCCTTGTTTTCCCATTCCCCATCCCATTTCTGGAGCTGAAACCTTTGTTTTTTGTGTTTTCCAAAGTTGCTGGCATTTTGCAAATAACCCAGAAACACCAATGCCTGGGGCTGATGGGGTGTGTGTGTTTTGCTGCTGGGGGTGGCTGTACCCCCAAAATGCTGCCTGTGGGTGCCTTCTCAGCCCAGCCACCTCCCAACCTGGACCTTCCTGGTGCAGATGAAGCCCGACCCTATGGCTGGGAGGTGGATTGGCGCTGGCAGGGCTCTGGGAAGGCAGCCTGGCCCCAGGCGTTGCGACACAGAAGAGTTTTTTTGTATTCCAAAACAAGGGCTGATAATGGAGGGCACGGGGCCGGAGCCGCGGGAGGCTGCTAAGCTAAATGAGACAGGAAGCACGTAATTCAATTAGATACAGAGCAGCATGAAGACATCTGAGTACACACACGGGGCTGGGCTCCCAGGCTGTTGCATAACCCTGGGAAGGGCTGAGCAGGATGAAATACCTCACCTAGGGCAGCCCATGCCTGTCCTGGAGCAGCCCCACGGCAGGGGAGAGGCAGAAAAGCTGCTCCAGGGAGCACAGGGGTCAGCTGGGGCTCTGGCACGGTGGGCACAGGGGCTGTCCCAGCCTTGGTCAGGGGGACTTTGCTGGAACAGCCCAATCCTGCTCCCAATCCAGGGCTCAGACCTGACACTGCCCTGAGCCCCAGAGCCAGCTCTGCAGCAAACACCTTTGTGCCTCCTGTGGTCCCCAAAAAGAAAGAGCCTTTGAGTGACCCCTTCCCTTCCCTTCCCTTCCCTTCCCTTCCCTTCCCTTCCCTTCCCTTCCCTTCCCTTCCCTTCCCTTCCCTTCCCGAGCTCTCTCTCTCTCACCATGGGCAGCTTCACTGTCAGCTTGGCCTCACCTCAGCCCAGAGCTTCAAAAGCTGCCACAGGGGACAAGGTAAAAACCTCACACACACACACACACACACTTGTCCAATGCTCTTTATTTCTCTGGGGAAAAGCAGCAGGGAAAGAGGGCCTGAAGCCAAGAGGGGGGCTCAGCAGGCTGTAATGTCAAGGCAGAGATGTGCAGAGTTTCTCTGCCCTGGCTCACATCCCCCAGGCTGCTCACCAGTTGCAGTTGCTGCCATGCCAGCTGTGTTTTTGCCATAGTTACATTTGCTGTGAGCAGCACGTGGTTGCCAGCACGGTGGCTGTGCCAGGCTCCATGGAGTTGCAGCCAGAAATCATCTGTCCCGTGTGCCTGGCACACGTGTCCAGCCTCCAGGAGCTTTTCCTCTTGGCATGACCTGCTCAGACCATGCCTCAAACACCAGGCAGGGTTACCAGAGCATCCTGTGACTCTGCACATCTGCAGCTGGGAGGATGGGCTGCAGCTCCAGAGGGGAAAGGGACAGAGGTGAACATTCCCACAGCATTTATATGGAAAGGCCAGGGAGGAGATGGAGATGTGGGGGATGAGGAGAAGGGGCATTGCCACCCTAAACCCTCTGCAGCTGGGAGGTGAGTGCCAAGCTGCTTTGGCATGATCTCCAGCTCTCCTTTCCAACCCTGACCCTTGAGTGGCTCTGTGGAAGAGCAGAGTGCGGGTGCCAGGAGCCTGTGCCCATGCCCACATGCCACTGCTGCTGTGACACCAGCGTTCCCAGCGTGCTGCTCAACTGGGGCGGAGATCCAGACTGGTGGGGCCCTTCCAAAACTGATGCCAAGCACATCCTGTGGCTGTGCACAGACATTCCCAGCAGCTGTACAGGCAAAGGCAACCTTCCAGCCCTCTCTCCTTTACTCTTCCATTTCTTCCCTTGAATCCACAGCAAGGATCACAGCTCTAATCTTGGTTTTAAGGCACAGAGAAGACATGAATGAGAGCTTGGTGTAGCTTCAGCCATTTATCTGTAGCTGAGTATCTGCTAACCAAGAAGGCTTAAACTTGATTATTTGAGTGAAAATCCCCAGAGCCATCAGGAGAGAGGCTGCTCTTCCATGAGGAGCTCAAAGTGAGTGTTCAGTCATTAGTCCTGATGTGATGCATCCTTCCTGTCTGTCCATGAGCAAGACCATTCTGTGCCTTCTGTAAGTGATGAGAGAAAGACAGGACTCTCCTTTACTGCTCAGTGGGGCTGAGGTGCCTCATGCTCCTCCTGAAGTCTCCCACCCAGATATCCTCATGCTCCTGCTCCCAAAGGCAGCTTGAGAGGAGCCTTTCCCCCTTGCCCAGGGCCCAGATGGCTTCGTGCTGGCTCTCTCCTGGCACAGTTCATCTCTCCTGGGAAAGCTGCTCTGGCAAAGGGAAAGATGCTCTGGCAATGTGCTGTGGGTGATGAATGCAGGCAGCAAGGGGAGGAGACAACCTGAGCTCTGGAAAAACGTCTGAGCTGGGAATAGCAGGGAGGAAGGGAGAGGATGAGGAGTGGAGGTGGCAGCTGTGGCCTTGTGCTTGGCTGGCCATGAGCAGGGGCTGTTAAGGTCACTCCCTCCCAGAGCTGCTGAGCTGGGGAATTGCAGGGAGGGCAGCTCTGGGATCCTGTGTGAGCCTGACCTCTCCAGGGCCCTGCTGGTGCTCATGGACCTCTGGTTCTTGTAGCCCCAGACCCTGGGCTTTGCTGCTGTGCACTGTGCACTGCTTTAACCCTTTCTCTTCATTTTTCTCTTTTGCTGGCTCAGTCCTTCCCCTCCAGTTTCCAACCTCTCCCTGGCTTTTAATCTCCTTTCAATTTCCAGGTCTCATCAGGATCCTCCATTATCAGATGCTTTCCCAGGTTTTGGCTCCTTTGATGTGCATCCCTTCCCTCCTCTCAGCACATACACCCAGCAGGGAATTTGTGATGAAGAAGTGCAACTTCAGCCAGCACATTATATATATATTACATATTCCAGCTGTGAACTGGCAGTGCCATTAAAGAGAAGTGGAAACATTAAACCCTCCCTCTCCATCTGCATCCCCGCAGGAAGCACAAACCCTCCTGACCCTGCTGGGGGCTGCCACCCCCTGGTTTAACCACTGGGGCAGAGCTCTGGAAGCCCCGGGGCAGCGGAGTGGAGCAGCAGGATGGAGCTGACGGCTCTCTGCGAGGGCTGCAGCGTCTGTCCTGTCCCTGCTCTCCCACCCGCCGCCGCTTCATCAGCAGGCTCCACACGTCGCTGGAAAACGAGCCTGTTTTTTCCTGTTCCCGAGGAAGCGGCGATGACTGTGATGCTCAAGGACGAGCCTGGGCCTCCCACTCTCCCCTCCCTTAGCAGCACACACAAACTTACCTAAGCTCTCCTCTTCAGGGGCGCTGCCTGAGCAGCTTTTGGTTGGCTGGAGGCCGCGGTGATGCTGGGTCCCCCTCCCCTCTCCCGGCCCATATAAAGCGCGGCTCCGCTCCGCTGTCGCAGCCGCCAGCCCGGGACCGCGGGGCAGGTGGTGCCCGCAGCCGCCTCTCGCAGCCCCTGGCACCCCCGGGAGGAGCCGATGAGTTGCTGGATGCCTGGGTGCCCAGCTCTCAGCATGTGCCGGGGCTTAGCCGCGCTGCCCATCACTTGCCTGGAAAGGTAAGGCGCTTTGGGAGGCAGAGGGGTCGCACCTGGACCAGCCTCTGCTGCCGCCGATGTGATGGTAGGGTGGAAACCGGGATGCACAAAGTGATTCCTTGTGGCTGCATCCCTTCTGCTCCCCAGCACGGGAACACGGAGGTGAAACCAGCGCAGGGACAGAGAGAGGAGGCTGGCCAGGGCTGTACAAACACACCAGGGGTTTTCTGGCTCTGCCTCTGCACAACTTGCTCCGAGCTGACAGCAGCAGGAGTATTTTTGTCAACACTGCCGAACTGTTCAGTGACATGTTGCTCCTCCTGCCAAGCCCCACGCTGCCGGCTTGACATTTAAACCCTGATTTTTTGTATGGGCGCCTGGGGACGCCTGAGCGAGCCGCGGGCACGCAAACAGCAGCTGGGCCACAGCACCTCGGGGGCACCCTGGGGACAGACAGGAGCCGCTTCTCCTGCCCTGCTGCTGCCGCAGACACCTCCCGGCAGGGACGTGCCTCCTCCGTGCTTTCGCCGCGGGGACAGGCAGGAGCATCCCAGCCTCTGGCACAGGAGCATCCCAGCCTCTGGTACAGGAGCATCCCAGCCTCTGGCACGGGAGCATCCCAGCCTCTGGCACAGGAGCATCCCAGCCCCTGGCATGGGAGCATCCCAGCCTCTGGCACAGGAGCATCCCAGCCTCTGGTACAGGAGCATCCCAGCCTCTGGCACGGGAGCATCCCAGCCCCTGGCACGGGAGCATCCCAGCCTCTGGCACGGGAGCATCCCAGCCTCTGGTACAGGAGCATCCCAGCCTCTGGCACAGGAGCATCACAGCCCCTGGCACAGGAGCATCAGTGCTGCCTCCCAAAGCCATGGGGTAGGTGAATGGCGCTGCCCTCCCCACGGCCTGCTGACAGGCTCCTGGGAGCCCAGGGGCACCCCGAAAATCAGAGCAGGGGAGCAGCAGCCTGGCAGGCAGCAGGGGGATGCTCCCGCTGTGCCGAGAGGAAGGGAATCGCTGTTTTTCCAGCGGTTTGGGAGCAGCGGAGTGATGCCGGGAGAGTGGGGTGGGGAAAGGAACCAGGATAGCTCCGGGGAGCTCGGGGGGGGCTCCAGCAGCTTTTACCTGTCCCAGAGGAAAGATCGCGCTTTATATTCTATGTGTCTCCGCCTGGGAAGCGAGCAGGAGAAAACGGTCCCCCAGGCTTAATGCGCGGTTGCCAGGGAGCAGGGAAAGCAAGGGGGGAGCGCTTATTTCCCATAGCAGAGCGCCAAGAAGTGGCTGAAGCTGGGGGGCGAGGGCTGTCCCCCCGAGCCCGAGGGGTGCAGCCCCTGCCAGGGGTGGGGGCGGCAAACTGATGGTCCAGAGATCCCATCTCACCCCTCCCTCACTCCCTCCCTTCCAGAGCCAAGGATCTGAAGACCCGCTTGGGCATCCTGCTTCACAAACCCGAGCTGGGACACAGGAGTGGGAGCTCCAGCAAGCTGCAGCTGGGCTCCAGGCGCAGGTAAGCCAAGCACGGCTCTGCCCCGGGTGCAGCCCGTTCCCGAAGGATGCTCCTGCCCATCTGCAGCACAGAGCACAGAGCACGGCTCCCCCTCCGTGTAGTCCCACCCAGGCGGGCCGGGAAGGCGGATCACTCCCCTGCTCCAGCGGCTATAAAACCCGGCAGGGAACGGATGCTCTGGCATTAGGCACAGAGAGCAGGGCCCTGGCAAGAGGCAGGGATCCCGCAGGGCTCCTGCCCTTCCTGGTGCCTCACACCAGCGGCTGGGATCCCCAGGGAATGCAGGCAGCATTAAACACAGAACACTGAATATCAGTGCTGAGGGCAGGGGGTTTTCCTGCAGAGGAGGCTCTGCTGGGCCAGCAGAAAAGGGCTCTTCTGAGCAGCCCCTAGAGAGCCTGGTGGACTCGTGTCGGCACAAAAGGGCTCTTCTGAGCAGCCCCTAGAGAACCTGCTGGCCAGCAGCATGGAGATGAGGTCGGGTGAGCCATCAGGGAAGGTGAAAGAAAGGGAGGAGAGAGGAAAGAGAGCCCACAGGTAATGGATGTTGGCCCCTGGCTTTGGTTTCCTGCTGAATGCTGCTGTCTCCCGTTGATGGAGCTGCTCAGCTGAAGTGCTCCCGTCCCTCACCGCTGGACAGAGAGCCTCACATCCTTTTTGTCTTTTCCAGAAACTCCTCCCAAGAGGTGCTGGAATGGAGGGAGTCCTTTGACCAGCTCCTCAAGAGCAAAAGTGAGTAGCATCTTGTTTTCTTCTCTGGGTGAGAGTGTGTAGGACAAATGTACTCACAGTGAGCTGTATGACTGGAGTCAGTGTAGGATGAAATCTTGCCTCCTCCTCAAATGAGGTGTTTGAGGGTTCAGAAAGAGGTCTCTTTCCTGCCCAGATCTGAGGCACAGGGCTCATTGCCTACCCTTTCCTTCTGGCTGGGTGGTTTTGGGGGTCAAAAGTGTTGTCTCACTGCTGCCTTGGGACAGGAGCACTGTCACAGGCATCCCCTGAGGAGCAGCCCACCAGGGGGAACGACATGGGACTCCCAAAGCACCCCTTTCCCCACTCTGGGGAGAAGGCAGTGTCTGGGTGGCTGGTGGAAACAGCCATGCAGCCACCTCCCCTCAGGCTTGTTCAGACAACTGCATTGCTGCCCTCTGTCTGTCTGTCCTGTGCCTTAGGGGATGGCTCTTCCACAGGGAGCAGGAATTCAGCTGTTTGAGTGGATAACCTTGCCCTTTTCCTACTCTGGGATCAGCTGTGTGTCTGTGATGCACAGGGCTCCTGTGAGATGCTGGCTCCCTCTCCCTGTGCAGGCAGCTCCTCCAGACCCAGAGATGGGACCTCTGTTTTTAGTCCCACACATCATCCCCTCCTTACATTGGGCTCTGCACAATTGCAGACTCCAAAACCAGTTTTTACAATTATAGAGATGATCCCTCAAATTATAATGAGAGCCAAAACGAGATTGCTGACTATAACAAGACAAGACCTTCTAATTATCTATTTACCTTTAAAAAATGATTACCTTGATTGAGTTTTGCAAAATTCAAATGCCAGAAGAGCCAAATTTTAATCCAAAAGTAGTTGTCTACCTTAAAAGCTCTTCCCCACCCAGCCAAAGTCCTTCCACAGTGCTAGTCTGGGGCCAAATGTATTTTTTTCTGGTGTGCCTTTTGCAGCTTTCCCAAAACCCTCTGATTTTATGGATTCCCCCAATCATCTCCTCCTTACACTGGGCTCTGCACAATGGCAGTCTCCAAAACCAGTTTTAAAAATTTTTTACGATTTTATAATAGTTAGAGAGGATAACTCCAATTACAATGAGAGCCAAAACGAGATTGCTGACTATAACAAGCCAAGACCTTCTAATTATCTATTTACCTTTAAAAAAAGATTTCCTTGATTCAGCTTTGCAAAATTCAAATGGCAGAAATGCCAAATTTTCATGCAAAAGTAGCTGTCTACCTTAAAAGCTCTTCCCCAGCCAGCCAAAGTCTGGGGAAGCGCTAGTCTGGGGCCAAATGTATTTTTTTCTCAGTCTTTCTCACGTGCTGTGATGGCTAATGAGCATCTCTAGCTTTGTAACTTAATCCACCCTCCCAGCACAGCTTTGAAATCCTTGCTGCAATTACTCTCCCGTCCTCAGCATCTCGTTCCCCCCAGATCTGGGCTGAGAAATCAGAACCAAGGCTCCTGCAGCGTTCCGATGCGTCAGCGCGCTTCTCCTTAGGTAGAATTAGCTCTTTCCCGAAGCTGTAAAGAAAATACTCTGAAGCCTCATTACAGAAAGGTCAGATAAATAAAACCAGAGGATTACTTGTCTGTGGGAAAGGATTTTATTGGAGTCTAGAGGCCAATTAGCGGTGTCTCAGAGGGTGGAATTTGCCCGGAAGGAAAGGAAATCTGTGGATGTCACGGTCTGAGCTCCCAGGGCAACGCTCCCCAGGCAGTGTTTGCTGCTGGCCCTCTTCCCCTCGCCTCCTTTCCCATTAAGTGCTCTTCTCTCCCCTCCATAGGTGGGGTAAATGCATTCCACACCTTCCTGAAGACTGAATTCAGCGAGGAGAACCTCGACTTCTGGCTGGCATGCGAGGACTTCAAAAAGACCCGCTCAAAAACCAAGCTGGCCTCCAAAGCCAACAGGATCTTCGAGGAGTTTGTCCAAAATGAGGCGCCCAGGGAGGTGAGATCATTTTCTGTCACATCAAATAGGGTGGGAAAGGAATGAAATATCCTGGTGGGTTTTATGAAAGTGCTGTTGGGTCAGTGGGAAGGTGTGCTCTTGTTCATGATCTAGCATTGTGGGGTCCATCACATAATGTTGGAACATAAATTGAGTCTAACTGTGAAGTGTAGCAGGCACAGGGCCTGCAAGGTCTGTGGTGGTCAGTTGTCTAGGATAAGAAGTGCCTAGTCATGATGACTGGACCAAAAGAAGTCCCTCTTCCACCTTTGGACCCTTGTTATCGCTCTGTGAGATGATAGGTCACTTTTGCCTTGACCCCTACTATTGAACTGTTTCCCAAAACCCCTACACCCTGTATAAACCCCTATTTCTGCCCAGTTTGAGAGAAGAGCTGTCACTGAGACCCTTGGCAGGAGCTGCCAATAAAGACACCTCTGTGGAACCTCATACAGCCTTCTCCTCTCTCTCCCTGTGTCTGCCAAAGGCATTTAGCAAGCAAAGAGCTGAAAATCACTAATGAGCTGAGAATCACCAAAGAGCTGATCTCATGTGGTGTTTGTGAGGGTCCCCAGGACGAGGTGAGAGATGAGAATTTGACTCCATGTTCTCAGAAGGCTGATTTATCATGATATGATATGATATGATGATATGATATGATATGATATTAAAAATGCTATTCTAAAACTATACTAAAGAAAGAGAAAGGATACAGACAGAAGGCTTAACAAGAATGACAATGAAAGCTGGTGACTGACTCCTCAGAGTCCAACACAGCTGGCTGAGATTGGTCATTAATTAAAAACAATTCACATGGAACCAATCAAAGATGCACCTGTTGGTAAACGATCTCCAGACCACATTCTAAAGTAAGCAGATAATTATTGTTTTCATTCTTTTCTGAGGCTTCTCAGCTTGCCAGGAGAAAAAATCCTGGCAAAGGGATTTTTCAGAAAATATCACAGTGACAATCTCACTTAAGAGCCGAGCTTGCTAAAGTTGCCTGTGGCCCTGGAGCCTGCCTGAAGGGCTTGGACAGGTTGTGCTTAACTGGACTTCGCTGTCTGAGACACCCATGGCAGCCAGGCTTGGGGAGACCCCAAAAACCCCAGAGCTGCATTAGTGAAGGGATAGAAAGGTTTGTAACCATCTTCATCTACATCTGAAGACCAATTAAAACCAGGTTTTGTCCTCATGTAGAAGAGGAGCTAACATTTGTGGGCACTGCTGCCTTGCAGGTGAACATCGACCACGAAACCAGGGAGATCACCCGCAAGAACCTCTCGGGGGCCACCTCGGCCTGCTTCAACGAGGCGCAGGCCAAGACGCGCACGCTGATGGAGAAGGACTCCTACCCCCGCTTCCTGAAATCCGCCTCCTACCAGGACATGAGCAGGCAGGCCGCCAGCCGCGGCACCAGCAAGCGCTCGCACACCTGACCTGAGCTGGGGGACGAGCCAGGGGGCCAGGAACGGGGTGGGACGCGGATTGTGAGGGCTGAGGCCTGTGTGGCGGGGGTCCGGCTGAAGTTGTGGGGTTTTAGCAGGATCCCCAGCACCCTGAGCGCTTCAGGAGCTGCCAGACCCACATTCCTCCCTCCTTGGGGCTGGGAGCCCAGAGCCTCCCCTCACAGCTCAGCTGGAGACCTTTGCCACTGCAGACACGGAAAGAAATGGGGTCTGAGCTGCGAGTGCACCTCAGCTCATTCAGAGATGGGATTCCCCTGAGCACCCACAACCCAAGAGCTCCCACCTGCTCTCTGACTGCCACAAGCAGCACCCACAGGACCTGCCACTCCTGCTCGCAGGGAATGGCCAGGATGAAAGCCCTGAGACTTCGTGGCAATTTCAGCTGGAGGGATCCTGAGCCTGCCTTCCCCTGACCCCAAGATCCTCCAGCTGTGTCCTATGCATGCTCTGCATCGAAGTTTCCACCTCCTTCCAGTGCAGTGACGTTTTCATCCCTCGCTTGAGCTCCACGACCTTCAGATTGCACCTGATCTTAAGTCACGTGTGTGATGTTTTATCCCTGTTTTTGTTATTTATTTCATCATTATTGTTATTATTATTATAGCTATATTTATTAGAGCAGCACTGCTGAAAGCACACACGTGTATACCTTGCTCTGAGGAGCTTGTAAATTAAATTATTTTAGCTGTTGTAGCACTTAGCATGCCTCCCACCTTTTCTGTGTAATAATTTGAGAGGACCAGACAGATTTGTAGCACAATTTTGGAGCAAGGTACACCAGTAGCAGCAATGAGAGCTGCTAGAGAGTTTGGATGGCAGTGCAAGGATGCTTTGCAGCCCATGCTGTTCCCTCTCTCCCCTTAAAGATGTGGAAGGCATTGCAACTTGTCCCAGGCAGGGAACAGAGAGGTCAAACAGGTACTTTGGTGAGCAACTCTATGGGAAACTTGATTTTCACACATGGGAGAGAAAACCCAGGGCTTTGCCTGGGTTTATAATCGGGTTTGGTGTTCCCTTGGATGGTGAAACCAGTCTGCAGCCACAGCACTTTACCAGGAGCCCGTGGAGTGAGCGAAACCATCCTGTGAATTCAGTGACTTGGGGGTGGCAGGACACACCCACCCAGTCCAGACCTGGGGGCAGCTCTTCAGAAAGTCCCTCTCAGCAGGAATTTTGGGGTCCTGGAGAGGTGTGGGTCCCACTTGGCAGCAGTGGTGGGTGGGTGGGTGATGTGGGGCCTGTGCTGGTCCTGGGGAATGTGCCACCAGCACTGCTGCCTGCTGAGAGCTGCTTTCCAGGGCTCTGTTTATCCCCAGAGACCAAACCTGGAGATCCTTATCCCACTGGTACTCACTCCTTGCCAAGGGAACTCTCTTTTGCCCCCCTGTCTCAGCAACATCCGGAGCACAGCATCCTTTGGGCTTTTCACAGCTGCTTGAGCAGAGCAAGGGACCAAGGACCAGGTTGGGGATGTTACTCCGAGCCCTCTTCCACCACCCCCATCCTGATCCCACCTCTGAGCCTCTGGCTGTTGTCCTGGCTGTGTTTACAGGGAGATATCAGCTGCTTTCTTATTTATTATTTATTTTTACAACTGGAACCACCTTTGCTGTGTAACTGAAGCGAGCGATGCACAATGGTCTGTTCTCCTTGCTGACGTAACATTGTCCTTACAAAATAAAATCAAATAAAATAAAAATAAAATAAAAGTAAAGAGCAAAATACCCTGACAACGTGGGCTGGGTCTTTATTTTTCTGGTCATGGACTTTCAATTAAATTTTACATTCTAATTCTGGATACTTTGCAAAGCTGCCTGTGTTGGGTGACTCAGGGGGCATTTCCAGTCACTTTAAAAGTGACAGTGTCAAGAGCAGAAGAGGAAGGGTGAAGACTTTTGAGGCATAAAACTTTGTGGTATTTGGTTTATCAAAGAAAATGGAGTGATTCATAGAAAGCATGAAAGCAGAAGTGAAGCTTTCAATATATGAACTGCCAGGGTATGCAGTGCTGCTTGTATTGCTCATCATTTCTGAGCCCTTTACAGCACTGCAGTTCCCAATATCTGCTATTAGTAAAACCACAAATGTCATAAAATTGAGAGCATGCAGGGAAAAACCCTGCTTTTGGGTCACTGACATAAAAAATACTTGATTTTTGTCAGTAACACACCTGATGACTGAATTAATTGACAAGGGGGGAACTCTCTGGTATAAGAGAGGTTAAAAAAAATCTTATTCCTGTGCAGAGTGAGGTCTGAGCAGCTTCCTCAAATGCTCTGGGAGGGGAGGGGAAGTTTGCATGGGAAGAGATTTCCATGGAAGCACCCAGGGCTGGAGAGGAGCAGCCC
Organism: Molothrus aeneus; assembly: GCF_037042795.1. Classification (NCBI taxonomy): domain Eukaryota; kingdom Metazoa; phylum Chordata; class Aves; order Passeriformes; family Icteridae; genus Molothrus; species Molothrus aeneus. Next base: position 28,538,851 of record NC_089654.1, on the reverse strand, counting down.
AGTGCAGCCCGAAGAAGTGCTTGGAATAAAAACCCAACAGAAAAATAGTTTTATTTCAGTTGCCTTCTTTCTATTTATTGCATGTTCTGGAAGCCAAAATTAACTGGCCTGCATCAGCAGAGTGTGAGAGGGCTGATGAGGAGGAGCTGGAATCCCAGGGAATAACTCAGGATGTGCATGTTCCAAGGTGTCACTAGGAGCATGTGAAAAATGCCAGTTATTTGTTTTTAAAATTTTAAAACTTTAAGAATAATAAAATGGTTGTAAAAATAGTAATATAATTAGAGTAATAATAATTTGGACAATTTGGATTAGGACAATATGAGACAATAGAAACAAAGAGTTACAGACAGTTCAGGTACCTTTTTCTGGGCACCATAAGCCTGAAAAAGGACCCACATTAACAGAGGATTAACCCTTAAAAGCAATAACCTGTTGCATATTCATACACCTCATCCATGATGCATAAATTCCATTCAAACACAGGATTCTGTCTGGGCAGTGTCAGCTTCTTCCTCTCAATCCTGATGGTGCCTTCATGACTTAAAAAGGCAGGAAGAAGTTCATTTATTCTGATAAGGGAGCAATAAATTCTCTTTCTCTGAGAGATTCAGGTGTCCTGTGGCTGCTATCTGGTGCAAGTCCTTTCTTTCAAAAAATCTTACATAGCATAGTTGCTATTTTAACATTTTGTTATAACCTAAAACTATATTTTAACACACTACTTAAGCAAATGAATACAGCATCACTTTCCAACATAACCCATATAATATTCATTTAATATTTGCCAAAAGCCAACCATAAAATATGCATTTTTCACAAGCACAAGCCACCCCTGCCACTCAAATGCATTTTCCAAGCAGCTGCAGCTGCAGGAGAAGCTCCTGAGCCCTGTGACAGCCACGCAGGGGCCAAGGATCAGCAGGCACTGTAAAACACATGGACTCTGCTCCATCCCCACCCATCCAGAGGAAAGCAGGCTGAGCTCCCCCTCAACCTCTCATTTCCTTTTAAATTAAGCATGGCCTTGTCCTACAAGCCAGGTGATTTGGGATCATAGCAGTTTGCATCTCTATCTGATCTTTGTCCGTGTCAGAGGGAAGAAATGAGATGGAAAGTAGCCAGGAAATATTTAAGTTACTTGTCAGGAAAGAGAGCAGTAAGGCAGACTAGAAGCAGCCAGAATCAAAAAAATGTTGTTGTTGTTGCCTTTTTTTTAAAAAAAACCTGCAGCTTCTGAATGAAAAATTTGAAGACTTTGTCTTGCACACCTTGAAGTTAATTTAAAACTGATTCTCCATTTAAAAAAGTAATAAAATTAATTTAAAATAAATGATGTATAAATAAAAATAAGAAGATAAATTTAAAATTATATTATTTAAAAATAAAAATAAGAAAATAAGAAAATTAATTAAAAATCAAATTATTTAAAAATAAAAATTAAAAAAAGTATTAATTAAAATTAAATTATTAAAATAAAATGTATAATTAAATTTTTAAAAAAGAATTGATAAAAATATAGAATTAAAAGCTTTTTGAGCTTTCTTTAGAAGGAAATGTGAGGCTGTGTCCATTTTTGCTGCATCATCCATGGCCCAAGCTGAGCCTCAGCCTCGGTGGCAGCTCTTAGACCCCACAGCTGATCCTGGACAATCCCATTTGCAGCCCAGTTTCCTCTGAGCTGCTTCCCAAAGAGAAAACCCAGTCACTAAAAGCCAGCTATGCCTGCTGCCAAAACCCAGTGCTCATACAACAAAACCTTAAAGCCTCAGAGAGGGGATAAAAAAAAAAAAACCCAACCCACAAAACCACATTTGAGACATTGGAGCCAAAGCTTTCCTCATCCAGCTGTGGTCACTCAAATAAAGCCAGGCTGAAGTTTCCCAGGGAGGAGGCTGCAAATTTGGAAGCAGCTGAGGGGATTTGAGCTCCACCATGGGGCTGGCGCTGCCCTGCCCCCAGGCTGTGAACACAAACTTGCTCCTGGGCCAGCTTTCCATGAGCCAGGATGGGGAGGAGTGGATTTATTTGGTGGGAAAAAAAAAAAAAAATTAAAACAAAGCTGTTTCCCCATGCCCTGGGAGCTGGAGCATTCCCAGCAGCCAGAAGATCCCTGCTCCAGTGGGACCAGGCAGCTTTGGGGTGCTCCTAGGACATGGATGGGGATGCAGGAGTGCACTAGGATGAGGATTTAGCCCGGTGGATGTGCAGATATTTAAGTGCAGGAATTCTGAGCTTTTCATTTTCCGTGGATACACACGTGTGGCAGCAGGCTGCGTGTGTGTGCATCTGTGATTTTTTTTCTCATTTTAAAGAAAGGCTGTGAAGGAACACTGTAAAATGTTATTTGGATATGTTTTTGGAGGGAGCTCAGCTACACGTGTGTAAATTCATTATTTATTTCTCATTTTAAAGAAAGGCCATGAAGGAATGCTGTGAAATGTTATTTGGATATGTTTTTGGAGGGAGCTCAGCTACATGTGTGTAAATTCATTATTTATTGCTCATTTTAAAGAAGGGCCATGAGGCTGTAAAATGTTATCTGGATATGTTTCTGGAGAAGGCTCAGCTGCATGGGTATTCACCCGTGATTTATTTCTCTTTTTAGAGAGAGGCTGTGAAGGAACAGTGAAATGTTATCTGGGTATGGTTTTGGAGGAAGCTCAGCTACATGTGTGTACAGTCATGATTTACTTCTCTTTTTAAAGAAAGGCCATGAAGGAAGGCTCTAAGATGCTTATTGGATATGGATGCATATTTGGATATGGTTTTTTGGGGAAGCTCAGCTGCATGTATGTACATTCATGATTTACTTCTCTTTTTCAAGAAAGGCCTGATGTAAAATGTTACCTGGGTATGTTTTTGGAGGAAGCTCAGCTACATGGGTTTAGTCATGCTTTACTTCTCTTTTTAGAGAAAGGCCATGAAGGAAGGCTGTAAGGTGCTATCTGGGTATGTTTTTGGAGAGAGCTCAGCTGCATGTGTGCACATCCATGATTTATTTCTCATTTTAATGAAAGGCCATGAAGGAAGGCTGTAAGATGCTATCTGGGTATGTTTCTGGAGGAAGCTCAGCTGCATGTGTGCACATCCATGATTTATTTCTCATTTTAATGAAAGGCCATGAAGGAAGGCTGTAAGATGCTATCTGGGTATGTTTCTGGAGAAGGCTCAGCTGCATGGGTATTCACCAATGATTTATTTCTCTTTTTAGAGAAAGGCCATGAAGGAAGGCTGTAAGATGCTATCTGGGTATGTTTCTGGAGGAAGCTCAGCTGCATGTGTGCACATCCATGATTTATTTCTCTTTTTCAAGAAAGGCCTGCTGTAAGATGCTATCTGGGTATGTTTTTGGAGGAAGCTCAGCAGCAGAGGGGATGCACTGAGCCATTCCAAGCACGCCAAACGTCTCTCCCGTGTCCTGCAGAGCTCTGCCAGCCCCGGGGCAGGCAGCAGGGAGGGAGCAGCTGGATGCCATCCTCTGCAGCTCCCTCTGCAAGGCCTTTGCCTGAACGAGGTGCCAGCACTCACAGCTGATGAGTGATGTGCTCCCCCTGCCCTGGGCAGGCAGCTGAATGCCAAGGCTGCCAATCCACCCCAGCTGCACTCAAGGATTTGTGCCCTTGGGCTGCCTCGGGAGCTGAGGAACGATGAGAGGTGATTTTCTTGCTCTCTGCTGCTGCTGGGGCACCAAGGGCAGTGCTGGGGTCTGCAGCCAACGTGGATTTGTAGAAAATTCTTGACAGAATGTTCACATAGTGTGCATGTGAATGCAAACCTTGAGATAAAGCATGCTGATTTTGAAATGCCAGGGAACAGGACGGACATTGAGAGAGAAATGGAACAAGAAACAAGTTTTAAAGGATGGTTTTGTAAATAAGACTGGATACTTTGGAGAAATAGAACTATGAAAGATGCATTGTAGTAGGACCCACGAGGGGTGATTTTAGATAATTGGCTTTAAGGCATTTACAGCATGGTAAAAATAGCAATATAATTAGAGTAATAATATATTACTCTAATATATGATTATATATTAATATATATAATATATATTATATATTTTATATATATATTATTATAAAAGCCTTGAAGGGGATAAAATTATTATATACAATATATATTATATAATATATTATATATTATATTTATTATTATATATTAATATATAATAATATAATGCTCTAATATAATAATATATTACTCTAATATATTACTCCTTGGAGACCCTAAAGCTGATAGGCCAAGAAACGCTTATAGTGCATTGTAATTAAGAAATAATTGGCTTCTGATTGTGATGGTGTGAATTGTAACACCTGTATTGTCTCACCCTTCTCATGAGACTGAAAATGGAATAAAAGTCTTTAAAATTCCTCTCAGTTGCCCCATCTCTGGGTCAGAAAAGGGCTTAATCCACCAGCCCTCCTGCCTCCCCAGGGCTGGGCTGCCTGCGCTGGAGGGGAGCCTGGGGCATGGCACAGCCACAGCCTGGGGGAAGGATGGGGATGAGGAACAGCTGGGAGAAATCCTGCTGGAGATCCACCTGCTCTCCTTGGGAAAGGCATCTAAGCTCAGCCTCACTCCTTTTCTGACCTGTTTTGGCTGCTCTGGGCTGTTTTAAATGCCTCTGACCTGCTCTCTTTGCCCAGGGACTGGGATGTGCTGCCCTGCTTGGTGAGGTCCCTACCTGCCTCCTTGTTGCCCTCACCTCTCCTTCCCTGCTGGCTAAAAATTCTTTTTTGGTGGTGATGAGGATTGAGCAGTAGACCAAAAAAACTAAAAAATGAAGTTTAAAAAAGGTAAAAATACTCCAGAAAAGGCGTAGATATGGGGGATGTGGTTCAATGCTGGACTTGGCAATGATGGATGATGGTTAGACTCAATGACCATGGAGGTTGGACGCAATGACTTTGGAGGTCTTTCCCAAAGCTAAATGATTCTGTGAGAAGTGGCTGATGCTCCTCCATGGGTAGCATCACCTGCCATCCTTCTGTGGATTATTTTCCAGGGTTGTGTTCCAGCACTGAGAGTCACATCAGCACGGCCAAGCACATAAACCCTGGGATATTCCCACTTGGAAATATAATAGGAAAGCACATGAAGGGAACATGAAGAAAAAACCTCATCCTACTATTCATAGCTCCTTTAAAAAATGATTTTGCCCTTGGCAGGCAGTTTTTGTTGCCACATTTTGCTCTGTGTCTATTTGTGGCTGCTGGGAGGACAAGGATTCTCGGGAGATGTCATCTCAGGGGAAGGGATGCAAAAATGGGTGTGAGTCCATCAGAATGGAGGAAAAGGGAGATTTGTTTAGCTGTGCCCTTGATTTCCCTGCTGTCTGTGTCTCAGCAGCTCATCTCCTGAGTCCCTGGGTGCGTGGGGGCAAATAATGACTGTGCAGATGTACAAAAATACAGCAGGAACTCCATAACCCAGAGACTACAGAATGGTGATGGTGGAGAGGAGCTCTGTTACTCCTTGGAGACCCTTTCATTCCCTGGAAACTGCCTGTTGCAGGGACTCAGAGTTCAAACTTAGGGCTCTGTGAAAAACAATTTGGATCAGGAAAACACTGGCAGCAAACCCTTCTTCACTGGATGCAGGCACAGGACACTCCTGCCACAGCCCTGCTGGTTGCAAACACCTCATTCCCACCACTGTAGGGTTTGGATTCCTACCATCCTAGGGATTTTCATCTTCCCACCATAAGATAATAAATGATTTTAATTAAACCAGCAAGCTGAAGAAGGCTCCTGTACTCGGGGGGGTGGGTGATGTGATGTTGTTATATTGGCCTTTTTTTTTAATGCCTTTTGGCTTTTTTGGATGTCTTTACTGGCTTTGAAGCCGAAATATGCCCTTGCTGTGGTTGTTTGTCTACTTTGCAGCCTGAAAATGGCTACTTGAGCACCAGCAGCTGCAGCCACAGCCCTGGTCAAACTGGGAGAGATTCTTGCTGTGAATTCAAATGAGATCCAGAGAGCCGTGGGACAGACTGGAGACTGCCCCTGAGTTTGCACAGTCTCTGTCCCTTTGGGGCTGTGTCAAGGCCTCCTGTGGCAGCACAAACCCTGCAGAATTCCATGCAGAGACCATGGGATGTTCCCAGAGCCTGTGGATGCTGTGGGAAGCAGGATGCCCAATAAGGTACCGGGATGTGACTCCTGCAGAGGCAGAGTTTGGTGAGAGCTGGCGTGGAGATGTGAGCAAGGGAGTGAGATATACACAGAAAACACACACAGGGCTGCACCCAGAGATGGGACGCCTCTCTTTTAGTCCCACACATCATCCCCTCCTTACACTGGGCTCTGCACAATTGCAGACTCCAGAAACAGTTTTTACAATTATAGAGATGATCACTCAAATTATAATGAGAGCCAAAATGAGATTGCTGACTATAACAAGCCAAGACCTTGTAATTATCTATTTACCTTTAAAAAACTATTACCTTGGCTGAGCTTTACAAAATTCAAATGCCAGAAGAGCCAAATTTTAATCCAAAAGTACTTGTCTACCTTAAAAGCTCTTCCCCAGCCAGCCAAAGTCCACCCTGCCCTTTCAGGGCTTTTCCCTGCCCTTGTGCCTGTATCAGGCCATGTCTCCATGTCCAAATGCAGATTCCCAGTTTGTGCATGTGCCCAGGCACCAGGGAAAGTCGGGGATGATTTGATGGATACAATTCCAGCCTGATTTCAGGTGTGAGCTGCATCCTGCTGCTGGCACAGTGCAGTGGAGGTGCCTTGGGGAGCTGCACAGGCTCTGCTGAGCTCATCTCATCTCACAGGGCAGTGAAGGATGTGGAAACCCAGGGCACTGGGAATATTTCCCTGTCTGCTCTGGGGTGCCCTGACCCCCAGGGCAGCACTGACTCTGACCCTCATCCATGGAGAAAGTTTCCCAGACTTCAAGATAGACTGGAATCCACAAAAGTGTGGAATAGATTATAGAGAGCAGTGTAGGTGTATCACTGGGTGAAAAATTGAGGTTTTGGGATTTTTAGTGTGTTATGGATGGAAGCAAGATGGAGGGCACAGGGTGCTGTCCTGTGTTTCTTCTTCATGCTTCTTCTTCCTCCTCCTTCATGGGTTTGGGTGGCATTTTGCAATTGGGCAGAAAAGTCCTCATTGTGGGCTCTTTGGGATCAGTTATTGGGAAAATAATCCAGGTGTCAGCTCTTAATAGGATAGATTAGTCTTAGGAGACCTTGTACCAAGAGATTGTTGGCCATTTTGTGCCTTCTACTGAAAAGTTGCTGAGCTCACAGTAGTGAGACTGTTTCACTGATAAGAAATAATAAACACTTGAGTCTGAACATGAAATACTATCTCAAGTGCCTTCAATCCAGACCCAGAGAAACCCACAGCTGGTACCCCCACAAAGGAAACTGGGTGGGCCATCACCAGAGCCTGGGCTCTTCCTGTGTGTTTGCTGCACAGGCTTTCCAGGCAGATAAGGAGGGCCTGGAGGGGCAGGCTGGGTGTTTACACAGAGCTGCCTACCAGGGGCAGGGTGCCAGGGTAATGCCAGGGAGGAACCCACATATCTGCAGCTCAGCGACTCCCTGGGCGTCATTTAGCAGCACTTAATCCCCTCACATGGATGGATTTGCCAAAAAGGTGAGTGTGAAAAATGCCAATCACTTGGTTTTAAAATTTTAAAAGTTTAAGGATAATAAAATGGTTATAAAAATAGCAATATAATTAGAGTAATAATAATTTGGACAATTTGGATTAGGACAGAGTGAGACAACAGAAACAAATAGTTACAGACAGTCTGGGTACCTTTTTCTGGGCAAAATAAGCCCGAAAAAGGACCCACGTTAACAGAGGATTAACCCTTAAAAGCAACAGCCTGTTGCATATTCATACACCTCATCCATGATGCATAAATTCCATTCAAACACAGGATTCTGTCTGGGCAGTGTCAGCTTCTTCTTCTGAATGCTGATGGTGTCTCCAGGGCTGAGCGAGGCAGGAAGAAGTTCATTTCTTCTGATAATGGAGCAATAAATTCTCTTTCTCTGAAAGATTCAGGTGTCCTGTGGCTGCTATCTCAGTCCGACTCCTTTCTTTAAAAAAAATATCTTACACAGCATAGTTTCTATTTTAACATTATGTTATAACCTAAAACTGTATTTAACACACTAATTAAGAAAATGAGTACAGCATCACTTTCTAACACAACACATATAATATTCATTTGAATATTTGCAGAAAGGCAATCATAAAATACGCATTTTTCACAGTGAGGAAAAGGTTAAAATGAAACCCCAAATGCCCCCACAAATCCACAGCCCTGATGCACTCAATGCCTCCAGGCCTTCAGCTCCTGAAGCACTACTGAGCAGATGTTTCTGAGCAGGGTCTGGGTGCAGGGGGAGAGCACTTGGCTCATGATTTCTCTGCTGCATGCTGAAAAAAAGGCACCAATTACATGAATTTACCCCGAGGAAAACCAAAGATTGGTTTTTGGATGGTTTATTTCCCTGCCAAGCAGGAAATAACACAAAATTCCTAGAATTTCAAGAAATAAACATGGTATTTCATTGATTTCGATGCATTTCATTTCCTTGTATTAATTTCTATACCTAAAAAAAAAATTTACTTTCCTGCATGCACCTCCCCCAGAACCCCAGCATCCTCCTGGCAGGGCCAGCACATATTTGGGGACACCTTGGTGGCTGTGTCATTGTGGGTGGCAGCAGGCAGGGCTGGGTGACACGTGAGGACACCCGGGCATGGTCAAAAGTCAGTGGGGCGGGGATAGAAATATTGAAACATTTCCGGGAGTGCAGATCTTGTGACTCTGCTGCTCAGAGGAGGAGGAGGAAGGTGCTCAGCCCCTCTCTTCCTCCTCCCCAGGGTTCTGCTGTCCTGACAGAGGTGAGGAACTTCAGCCCCACTGTGCCCAGGGGATGCTGTGCTGCTTTTCTGGCCAGGAAAGTAACTTTTGTTTTTTTTTTTAATGTGTGGCTAAAGGTATAGAAATTAATACAAGAAAATGAAAAGCATCGAAATCAATGAAATGCTGTATTTGTTTCTTGAAATTCTGTGTTTATTCCTTGGTCAGGGGATAGAAACCATCCAATAACCAATCTTTGGCTTTCCTGAGGGTAAATTCATGTAAATTTATACTTTGCTTTTATAACTTAAGACTTCTCTATCCCTTTCCTGATTTGTTTAGGTAATTTATTTCCGGTTCAGCTTGTCAGGCAGTAACTCCTGAAAGTGCTGATCAGAAAATGGGTATTGGAGCTCCACTTTTTCTAGACACCACACAGAAAAAGGCAAATTAAGCCCTACCTGATCAATCTCCTAACATGGTGAAAAGCTTAGGAGAGGCTTCCTGTCAGGTGGGGTCTCCTCCTGGTCTGTAGAAGCAGGAGGGATTAAGGATTTCTGTCTCACTGCAGGTGTTGGATCAGGGGCAGTCAGGACTGTGTGTGGCTGCCAGCCAAAACTGAAGGGGAATGCCCATCTCCACCTGACACTGATGGCTTATCAGGTAACCTGGGATGAGTGTGAGATGAATTTACAGCAAAAGCAGCAGGGACACCTGTGGGAGGGGGGCTGTGAGAGGGTCTGGGGCCAGGCAAGGAAACAAGGGGTCCATCAGTGCTAAAGCTGTGCTTCTCTCCAGGCCTTGGCTCTCCCAGCTGGCACTGGCACTGCTGTCCTCAGCTGCCCCTCTCACAGGACATATGGAGTGTAAATGGTGAGCTTTCACAGCCTAATGAAACAGCATTTTCTGTTCATTAATCAGGTGAAGACCACAGAGCCCTCAAAAGTGCCCCCAGTGTTCGATGGCCACGCCTGGCACATGCCCTACTCTGAAAGCACTGAGCCCTGGACCTCTCCCTCCTTCTGGTGGTGAGCCCAGAGCCCTCCCTGTGACCATCCCACCTCTCTCATCCTTCTGGTGGTGAGCCCAGAGCCCTCCCTGTGACCATCCCACCTCTCCCTCCTTCTGGTGGTGAGCCCAGAGCCCTCCCTGTGACCATCCCACCTCTCTCATCCTTCTGGTGGTGAGCCCAGAGCCCTCCCTGTGACCATCCCACCTCTCCCTCCTTCTGGTGGTGAGCCCAGAGCCCTCCCTGTGACCATCCCACCTCTCTCATCCTTCTGGTGGTGAGCCCAGAGCCCTCCCTGTGACCATCCCACCTCTCTCATCCTTCTGGTGGTGAGCCCAGAGCCCTCCCTGTGACCATCCCACCTCTCTCATCCTTCTGGTGGTGAGCCCAGAGCCCTCCCTGTGACCACCACACCTCTCCCTCCTCCTGTGGAGCCCTGGGTTCTGGTGGTGAGCCCAGAGCCCTCCCTCTGAGCACCATGGAGTCCCCAGCTCACAACCAGGAGACCTCCACCCCTCCCAGGACGAAGACAGCAGAAGTCCTTAACTCAGAGCTAAATGCTGCTGTGTACAACAAGGACAAAACAGCTGTGCTGGAGCTGCTGGAGCAAGGGGCAGATGTGAATTCCAAGGTGGACAGTGGCTGGACACCCCTGCAGACTGCAGTGAGAATCAATGAGGAGGAGCTGGTCCGGCTTCTGCTGGCCAGAGGAGCTTCCGTGCATGCCAGGAAGGACAATGGGGGCACTGCCTTTATTGAGGCAGGGATTGCAGGGAACGTGCAGGTCCTGGAGCTCCTCCTGGAGCAGGGCTCAGACATCAACGAGCAGGACATCAATGGCTTCACAGCCTTCATGGAGGCTGCATGGTACGGGATGGAGGAAGCCTTGAGGTTCCTCTACAGCAGAGGGGCAAAGGTGAATTTGAGGAGGGAGCCCAGCGAGGAGAAAGCCAAGCTGCACAAAGGAGGGGCCACAGCACTGATGGACGCTTGCAGGGAGCGCCAGTTCTCGGCTGTGAAAATCCTGCTCCAGGAGATGGGGGCTGACGTGAACATCTGTGACAACAGAGACAGGAATGCCCTGATCCACGCCCTAAAGGAGGCTTCAGGCAAAAGAAAGCATGAGTCACCTGTGCCCATAGTTAACTTCCTGCTGGAGCACGGTGTGGATGTGAAGAGCAAAGATGAATGTGGGAAAACTGCCCTCATCCTGGCTGTTGAAATGCAGAGCCCGGAGCTGGTGACAGCTCTGTTGGAGAAGGATGAGATAGATATTGATGATGCAGATGAGGAAGGCAACACAGCCCTGATGGTGGCTGTGGAGAAAGATGATTGCAGAATAGCAAAGTTGTTGTGTGAAAAGGGAGCGAGGACGGACCGTGGGAACCTGATTGCTGTTGCCAGGAGGAATCGTTCTCCCAGGATGGAAAACCTTCTTCGTGAGCACGAGGTCAGGTTTGTTCCAGAGACCCCCAGAGCATGGGAGCCACACAGCAAACGCTGGAGGGCCCAGCTGAAAAACCTGGATCAAATGTATCGCCCCATGATTGGCAAACTGAAGACATTTCCATACATCCAGCAGAAAATTCAGGATGGCATCTACCTCGGGCTCCACGGAGGGACAGAGGTGGCAGTGCAAATAACCCGCAGTGCAGAGGGTAACAGAGAGAAAGAGTTCCTTGAAAAATGTTCTCACAGCGAACATCTACTGAAGCTCTTCCAGTGCGAGAAGGAAAAAGGCTGCATGTACTTGTGCTTCCCACTCTGGGAGAAAAACCTCCAGGAGCACCTGCAGGACCCTGAAGGCCAGAAGGATTACAAAGCTGCTCTGAAGATCATCTTCCAGGCACTGAGAGAGCTGCACTCCCTTGGATTTGCTCACCAGGATCTACAGCCCAGGAACTTCGTAATAGGTTACGTTTTGATTTCCTTATGTTTTCGTTTTGCTTTCTTTATGTTTTCATTTCTTTATGTTTTTCATTTCATTTCTTTATGTTTTCTCTAAACTTCAGGGAGAGCAATTTTGCTCTCCCTGAAGTTTAGAGAAGAAGGTGCCTCACAGCTGTCTGTAAAAGTAGAGATGTCTTTGTGCTGAAGGGGGTGGCTTTAGATCTCTGTGGCGCTGTTCACAGGGGTCCCAGGACAAGGGAAGAGATGAGGATCTTGACTCCATGTTTCAGAAGGCTGATTTATTATTTTATGATATATATTATATTAAAACTATACTAAAAGAATAGAAGAAAGGATTTCATCAGAAGGCTTGAAAGGAAAGGAATGGAATGATAATAGAATCTTGTGACTGACCAGAGAGTCTGAGCCAGCTGACTGTGATTGGCCATTAATTAGAAACAACCACATGAGAGCAGTCCCAGATGCACCTGTTGCATTCCACAGCAGCAGATAACCATTGGTTACATTTTGTTTCCGAGGCCTCTCAGCTTCTCAGGAGAAAAGATCCTAAGGAGAGGATTTTTCATAAAACATGTCTGTGACAGATCTCCTCTTTAAATAGGTACAGACAGGTTCACAGAGAGAACAAGCTTACACATCCCATTAGTTCTGCCTGCCTCTCCAGGGCTCTGCAGTCAGACCAACCCATCACAGATGCCTCCAGAAACTGTTTTTTAAAGAAGGGGCCATCCAGAATTCAGCAATGGACCAAATGAAGGTTTGCCACCTTTATTTGCTAACAATTTCTCTTACTTCCCCAGATTTAGGTGGCAAAATTTACTTGGCGGACTTTGGTAATAAAAGAAGATTGATTGAAGGCCAAGAAGAACTTGTCAAGTCAGATTTACAGGTAAGTTCTTTGTGAACCAACCTATGGTTTAAAATGTTGGGTGCTCTGTAACTGTGGGTCCTAGGGAAAGGCTTTTTGCATTCCCAGCTAGAAAATGCTTTGATTTGTGGGGAAATCAGTGTAGTGACAGATGTTGCATAAGAGGGATGTTGGTTTGGATGCCCATCTCCTCTGTCCTGGTGCACACAGCTTCAAGGTTTGTGTTGGGTGTGTTGAGTCTTAACTTCTTTTTGCCAGGGTTGGGATGAAATGTGTGAGATGGTATTTCTTGTTGGGACTCAGATATTTATTAGTTCTTATCTATATTGCAGTCTCACAAACCGTGAGCTCTACAGCACTTCACTCTAACAAACTAAAAATGGAGCCCCATCTCTCTCAACATAGCTTTTAAGGATAAACTGTCCAATTAAGAAGTGACACCTAAATTATTTTTACTTTTAACCCAACCACCTGTAGCCCACAATGTGGACTTTTTTATCCAATTACACAAAACCACCCAAACCCACGGAGACGAAGGTGAAGCAGAAGGACCAGCCATGGCCCTAAAACCTCCATCTTGCTTTATGTATATTACTATAGTCTAAAACTCAAACTCTAAGTTTTCCACCATGTGATATTACACACTTTAAATCAAACTCCACACCCACAATCTCAGTTCTATCATTCAATTTTGGAACCCTCTCCACGGCCTCAGGTCAAATGCAGTGTTCTCCTGGGGGTCAGTGCCTGTCAGTACAGAAAGTCTCAAATTCTCAGTGACCAGGGTTCCAACAGGTGTGTATTTTATACTTCTGGGCCCCTGCAGGGTTTGGGGACACGAGTCCTCTTCCATAGGGCTGAGGCTGGGTGCCAGTGGCACAGGAGCATTGATGTCTCTTTGCAGGCCCTGGGCAGGCTTGTGCTCTACATTTTAATAGGGGGTAGGAAACCCCTCCAGCAAGTTGGGATTGAGGATTTGGCTCGTAATTCCCCAGATTACATGGAGGCTCTGGACCTGGTACAAAGCCTGTTCTCTCCTGATGAACGAGGCTTGGAAGGGTTGAGCAAACATCCCTATTTCTGGAGCAATCAGAGGTAAGGCCTGGGAGTACAAAGGAGGTGGAATCTTGCTATGGGAATTGCCTGTAGTGCTGGGAAATCCCACTGGGAGATCCCACTGCAGCTAATGAAGCTTCTCATCCCACAGCAGGTTCAACTTCCTGAAGAGTGTATGGAATAAAATCAAAGATGTCCGAAACAAAAAAAGTATTTTTCAGGATCCTAATGCCACTAAGAAAGCTTTTCCTTATCCACAGTGGACCAAAACGGTAATCCTCTTCAATTTGGGTTGGTATCAGGTTTGAGCTGGACATTCAGGCAGATTTTCTGAATGTTTAAAAATGGAACTGGAAAAAGTAGCCCCCCACAAAATACAGACAACTGGAAAAAACAATTCAGTCGAAGGCATGTAGTCAGAAGATGTTGATGCTAAAGGGAGCTCTGCTAACTGGGGTGATAAAAGGGGTTGATAATTCTCAAATTGGTTGGCAAACCTTCAAAGTCTTTTGGTTCTTGTGGGGTGTGAAAGGCAGGGAATAATCTGTGTGCTTTCTCTCAGATTGACAAAGATATTTTACATGCCATGGAAAAACCCAGGAATGCAAAACCTACCAAATATGGAAATGATGTCACCCAACTCCTGAGGCTCATGAGAAACATGGATGAACACAAAGATGAAAAGTAAGTGTTCTCATCCTTGCCTCTGCCATAGACTCAGAGAATATCCTGAGTTGGAGAGGACCCACAAGGATGACCAAGTCCTGTCTTTGCCCAGGACAAGCCCAAGAATCCCCACCACGTGCCTGAGAGATCTACCCAAGATGAAAGTGAAAGACAGATGGAGGTGTTGGAGGAATAGCCAAAAAAAAAAAAAAAAAAAAAGAAAAAGAAAAAGGATTGAGGAGTAGAAAAGTTGCAGCTCTGGGATTTCTAGGAAACCTCTCCAAGTTATCAGAAAGCCTCTCTGAAATGGCTTTTTCTCTGCAAGGACATCCTCCCCTTGGACAGGCTTTAAAAATCCTGTTTGCTTTTGTTCTCTTTCAGGATCACCAACAAAATAAAAGACTATGCTGAGTATTTCCTGGAGGCTTTCCCAGAACTCACCATGTATGTGTACAACAGCTTACGGCAGAACCCCAGGTACAGCCACCTCGCAGACTTCCAGGAGCCTCCTCTGTAGGATGTCACTGCCTCCTGCCCCATGTCTGATCCACCATCACTCCTTTTATTGCTTATTTATTCACCTCAAAAAGAGCTGAAGATGTGGGTAAGGAGATGGGATAAAGCACACCCATACTCTGTAGGAGTGTGGAGGATGGAGGACTTGAATTAGGAAAGATTCCAAGGAGTTTGGTGTAACAACCATGAGCTTTGGGTGCTCTGATTTGCTCTGTTATTGTATGTTGCTTATGGAAATATTTTTTAGGTGTTGAAAAGGTTGATTTTTTTGTGGGTTTTTTTGTGTTTCTTTTTTTTGGTTTGGTTTTTTGTGGGGTTTTTTTGTGTTTGTTTGTTTGTTTGTTTTTGTTTGGTGGTTTGTTCATTTTTGGTTTTTTGTTTGCTTGTTTGTTTGTTTGTTTGTTTTGGGGGTGCTTTTTTGGTGGGGTTTTTTGTTTGTTTTGGTTTGGTTTTTGTGGGGTTTTCTTCCCAAACTCCAATCATTGTTCTTTCAATGACCCCATGCAGAAATAAAGTTGAAATAAACTTGACTAGAAAACTGACTCCACGCTCTTTCAGAAAGGAGGTTCCCCCATCCCCTCTGCACATGAAGAGAGGTTCTGCAGCACTGTCAAACCACCAGCTGCATCAGTGCTCCTGCATTGGAGCAAAGGTCCTTCTGAGGCTCCTGGGAACCTCTTAAGTACATTCTGAAAGTTTGACTACGCAGCTGTTGGTGAGAAAATGCAACCTGGAGAATGCTGGCTCCTCTTGCACCAGTATTTTTGGTTTTTTTACCTTTCCTCCCTGCTCTTTTTTTGTTTTCTTGCTCAGCGTGTGTTTCTCATGCCCAGAAGGCAGGAGGACACCCAGAGATGCGTGCTCAGGTCTCAGCAGTGGGGGGAGCAGGGGCTATGGGGTGCCCTGGGCCATGGCAGCATTTCTGCTCTTGCATGAAGAGAAGGGAGGCCATGGGCTGGGCTCCTCCAGCCCCCTGTAAAATGCCACATTTCCTGCTTTCTGGGACCTTTGCAACTTCTACCCTCACTGTGCTGTTCCACTGAAGGGCTGGGTCAGGATGGGCATATGAGCCTGCACTGTGGCTGAGGCACTTACCTTAATGGTGAGAAGTGAGTAAGTTTTCTACTATGACTTCTTTTTGTCATTATCATCTACAAAATATGCTGTGTTTAAAAGAGAGCCATACAAATATTTCATTGACATGCTTTAAACATCACTGCATATTTTCCCAGTGTGAAAAAATAATGTCAGGGCCCTGTTTTGATCAGCATTTTCCCTTGTGGGAAAATCTACTCTTTATTTTGGTCCTACATAGAATCCATCCCAACTGAAACCCTTCAAGAACAGCACCTGAGCTACATTTTAAGGGATGTGGTGATTTCATTGCTGTCCCCATGTCACTGAGGGGAGAATCCTGCTGTGGTAGCAGGCAGGTGCAAGAGGGCACCCTGGCTGGGGAGGCACTAAGAGCTGGCACAAGATTTTGTTGTTCCTGCTGTTACACAACAGGCAGCCTCAAAACAGAGCAGGGACTAAACCCAGCCAGGCTGTGATTTATCTCTCTGGGGTGATCTGGCTGCTGGGAAGAATTTCCAGGGATTGTTCCTGTGCTCTGTTCTGGTGCCAGAGAAGAAAGCTGATCCAAGCACAGCATCTACAGAGCAGACTGCTCCTGGAGCATCAGTGCCACAGCTTTCCTGAAGAAGCTTCTTAGAAAAAACACCTTGATGGAACAGGCACATCTGTGCTCACTCCAGGTCATTTCAGCTCTTCCTGTGGGGTTCCAAAGAGACTTTTATTGAGCCTCTTCATCACAAGAGTCAACAGGTGAAGAGCTACTCAAACGGGGAAAGCAGGGGTTTATATATGGATTTTGAGGGGTGGAGCAGAACACCAGGGCCAATGGGATGAGGGCACAGGGGTGGAAGGGCCAATGGGATACATTAAATCTGCATATCACAGCAAGGCATGCTGGGAGGAGCCTTTTCCTCACCCTAACAAGGTGGTTATGGCTTGAGGAGTTTGAGCAAAGCTGTTGGGCTCCTTCTGCAGGCAGTGTTGACAGAACCACAGGACACAGCCTCAAGCTGCACCAAGGGAAATATAGGTTGGATATTGGGAAGAAGTTTTTTATAGAAAGGGTGATAAAGTTCCGGAATGGTCTGGGTGGTGGAGTCCCCATCCCTGGGTGTGTTTAACAAAGCCTGGATGTGGCACTGGGTGCCAGGGTTGAGTTGAGCTGTTGGGGCTGGGTTGGATTTGATGATCTTGGAAGTCTCTCCCAACCCAGTGATTCTGTGATTCTGTAAAAAACACCAGGCTGCCTCTGCCAGGAGGATGGGCCAGTGAGACACCGGGCAGGATGGAAAACTGCTGGGCAGTGCTGCAGCTGGTGCTGTGGCAATGTCTGGGGCACAGCCCCATGGAGGAGCCCTGGGGAGCTGGGGGCAGAACCAGCTGCCAGAATTAGTGCTGTGAGCTGTGCCAACATCAATGGCCATGTGAGAGGTGCTGCCTTTGCCTCAGGGCTGTGATTTGAGCCCACACGCTCCATTGCCCTGCTCTCCTGCCTGCATTTGCCGTGCCTCTGCCTTTCTCCTCTGCTGGGGCTCCCCAGGACAGCTGGTTGAGCCCAGTGATGGGCTCAGGTGCTGCCTCTCCTGGCTCTGGCATGCTGAGGATGTAGATGCTTGTGTGCACAGGGATGCTCCCAGCTCCCCGTGGCTCATCTGCTGCTCTGAGAAACAAACCCACAAAGCAGCCCACAGAGGCAGTGCAGTGAAGGCTGTTCTTAGGCTTTGGTTTTGCTGTGCTGAGCTTCAGGCACATCTGTGAGGCCTTAGAGAGCCTGGGCTCAGCTGGGCTCAGGAGCATTGGTGAAAAGCTCATAAAAACACAGCAAGGTTTTGGGGCTGAAAGCTTTCAGGGCAAAATCAACTTCCAGCACAGCAGTTCTGAGAGTTGGTCACATTTTGTGTTGTAGGAATGGTATCAGCTTCCCAGGCCCTTCAGTTAAATAAATGTTCTTGGGTTTGGGTATTTTTGATCCTCCAGAGCAAAGTGTTGATAATCAGAAGTGATAAATAAGAAACATGTTGTCCTCTGCCTTCCAATGCACCTGGTGTTATTCCCAGGATGTATTCTTCTAGGATGTGGGATCAAAAAGTGGTTAAAAATAGCTCAAAATGACAAAGCTGAGAGCTTGCCTCTGACAAACTGATAAAGGTTGTGGTCCTTTCTTCACAAGGTCCAAAGAATATGTGTGGTTTCTGCAGCTTCCTGGTGACTTGGCAAAGTCACTTTGACTCAGTTTCACCTGGCGAGAATTAAGGCCCTTGCTATGATTCGTGCTTTGTAAACACACACAGGCTTAAAAAAAACCAACAAAAAACCCAAACCTCACCAAACAAAGCATGCTGAAGCCCCAGTCAGACAGTAGCTGATTTTTGCTGGAAATTCAGAAAGGCTTTTGCAAAGCAGGCCCCATCTCAGCACCCAGCTGGGCAAGTGAACCAAATGGGCTCTCTCAGCCTTGCTACCCACAGGAAGTATTTCATTTGTGTGGGAAGGTGAGGAGCTGAGGTGCATTTCCCAGATCCACGTGAGGAAGGAGATTTGTGTGGTGTTTCAGCTGCAAGCATGTGTCACACAGCACCTCCCTGCCAGGGCTGTGAGCTGTGAGCTGCTGTGCTGTCACCAGGTAAGCTGGAGGATGCTGTCAGTTGTTTTATTTTTAGGTTTCTTCTTGCTGAGTGCAAACAATTCCCTGCGTCCAGGCTGCTCAGCTTCCTTGGATCACACCTGTGTGGGTGTTGCTTTGGGAGGGCTGAGCTTCCCTTAGGTCCTGCAGGGAAGGGAGAGATGCTGCATCAGTGGCTGCTGGTGCTGAAGGCAGGGTGAGGGTGATAAGGGACCAGCACAGGGCTCTGAGTGCCCAGGGAGGAGTTCTGGGCATAGAGAAGGACCAGGGATGCTCCTAAGGAGGAGTTGTGGCCATGGAAAGGGTGAGCAGGGGTGAGCACATGGCTGTGTGCTCACAAGGAGGAGTTCTGGCCATGGAAGAGGATCAGGAAGGCTCCCAGGGTGGAGTTCTGGGGATGGAGAGGGATCAGGGATGCTCCCAGGGAGGGGTTTGAGGCATTTAAGAGAATCAGGGAGGCTCTCAGGGAAGAATTCTGGGCATGGAAGGGGTGAACACATGGCTGTGTGCTCCCAGGGAGGAGTTCTCGCCATGGAAAAGGATCAGGGATGCTCCCAGGGTGGAGTTCTGGGCATGGAAAAGGATCAGGGATGCTCCCAGGGTGGAGTTCTGGGCATGGAAAAGGATCAGGGATGTTCCCAGGGTGGAGTTTTGGGCATGGAGAAGGATCAGGGATGTTCCCAGGAAGGAGTTCTGGGCATGGAGAGGGATCAGGGATGCTCCCAAGGAGGAATTCTGGGCATGGAGAGGGATCATGGATGTTCCCAGGAAGGAGTTCTGGGCATGGAAAAGGATCATGGATGTTCCCAGGGTGGAGTTCTGGGCATAGAAAAGGATCAGGGATGTTCCCAGGAAGGAGTTCTGGGCATGGAGAGGGATCAGGGAGGTTCCCAAGGAGGAGTTCTGGGCATGGAAAGGGTGAGCAGGGGTAGCACATGGCTGTGTGCTCCCAGGGAGGAGTTTTGGCCATGGAAAAGGATCAGGGATGCTCCTAAGGAGGAGCTCTGGCCATGTAGAGGGATCAGGGATGCTCCTAAGGAGGAGCTCTGGCCATGTAGAGGGATCAGGGATGTTCCCAAGGAGGAGCTCTGGCCATGTAGAGGGATCAGGGATGTTCCCAAGGAGGAGCTCTGGCCATGTAGAGGGATCAGGGATGCTCCTAAGGAGGAGCTCTGGCCATGTAGAGGGATCAGGGATGTTCCCAAGGAGGAGCTCTGGCCATGTAGAGGGATCAGGGATGTTCCCAAGGAGGAGCTCTGGCCATGTAGAGGGATCAGGGATGCTCCTAAGGAGGAGCTCTGGCCATGTAGAGGGATCAGGGATGTTCCCAAGGAGGAGTTCTGGCCATGTAGAGGGATCAGGGATGTTCCCAAGGAGGAGTTCTGGCCATGTAGAGAGATCAGGGCTGTTCCCAAGGAGGAGCTCTGGCCACGTAGAGGGATCAGGGCTGTTCCCAAGGAGGAGCTCTGGCCATGTAGAGGGATCAGGGATGTTCCCAAGGAGCAGTTCTGGTCACAGAGGCTCTGTGCAGCACCTGGGAGTTTCTGTGGCTGTTTCTAGAGCTGGTGGGGCTGCCCAGCATCCTGCACCAAGCCCTGTGATTTAAGGGGGCCACAGGCTGTGCTGCTGGGCTCTGGGGGAGGTGAGCACCCCTGGGAGCACCTACCCAGCCTGCAGGGCGGGCTCACTGAGCGAGGGCCTCTTCTCCCCACTGGCATCTGCAGCTGAGGGAAACAACAGCACAAAGATGCCACCAGGGCTGCTGCAGGGAGCCCTCCAGCCCAGCTGCCATCCCCACAGCCCCCAGGAGCAGGAGGGCTCCATTCAGTGCTCCATTCAGTGCTTCCTCACCTTTGTGCTGCTCTGGAGGCTCAGTTTTCTTTGGGGGCCGTGGTAGCAGGAGCCCAAGGCCATCTGACATTGTGTAGGAAAGGAGAGCCTTTTTACCTGGGGAGGGGAGAGACATGCAGTGCTCTGGTGGCAAAAGAGGGGGGACAGCACTGCTGCTCCCCTCCAATCATTTGAGGTTACCCAGAGCACAAGGAAGGATGGCTGAGCAAGGACTTGACAGTGAAACAATTCGGGGGTGACATGTCCCACCCTGGCTCTGGGGCAAAAATGGGAGATTTTTCATTTTAATTTTTTTTTTTAATACAGGCTCATTAGGAGGTTTGTCCTCAAATTTCTTGGGACACTCTTTAGTAATTCAGCTTGTGCATTTCTCAGCTGCCAAGCTGAAGCATTCTGAACCACATCCGTGGATGATTGAGAAAACAAACTGGAAAAAGAATTTTTCTACAAAAAGAAAGGTGTGCCAGGCTTTGTGCCTGCCTGAGGACAGTGCCACAGTGATGATGGCAGATGGGTCCCTGCCTGCCACCACCCAGCCCTGCTCAAACCAGGTCTGCACATCCCTCAAAATAAAAGAGGAGGAGGTTTTTCTGCATTTACAGGTGTTTTTCCTCAGCAGTTTCAGTGCTTTTTAAAAGGCAACAAAAGCAATTTTAAATTTTTTTTAAAATGACAGCTCAAAAGCAATTTTTTAACCTGAAGGTAAAATTTTAACCTAAAGGTTAAAAGTTAAAGTAAAACTTTAACCTAAAGGTTTTTACCTAAAGGTTAGAAGATGACCCTTAAAGAAAGGTCATTGTTGGAAGCATAAAGTGCAGAAAAGTGTCTTGGGAGCTGGTGTGAGCATCAGCACAGTCAGACACAGCAGCTATTTTGGGTCACACATCTTGTCCCCCACGTGCCAGGCAAGCTGAGGGGTTTTTCCTGCCTGGCTGGTGTTAAAAATAAATGTTCCTGTTTTTTCTGACCCCATGTCTCACTCATCCCTGTGAGATGCAGCAAGGAGAGGTGGCTTGGGGAGTGTAGTCCCTGTGGGATTAATGTCCATCCTGGAGAGATCAGGGTCTTTTCTGTGTGTCCAGAGCAGCTCCCAGTGCAGTCACTCTCTGTGGCTGTGGTTAAACACGGGCTCTGCTGCTTGGCACTGCCCCAAGCCTTGCAGCAGTTTGCACTGATTTAAACACAGAATCATTTGTGGTGGAAGGGGCCTTTCAAAGCCATCCAGTGCAGCCCCCAACACCTTCCACTAAGCTCAGGTCGTTCAGAGCCCCATCCAACCTGATCCTGAATATTCCCAGGGATGGGGCTGCCTCAGCTTCTCTGGGCAACCTAAACCAGTGTTTTACCACCCTCTAGTGTTAAAAACAACTCCCTATCTCTGATCTGAATTGGTTTGAACGTCACTCTCTCTGCTCCCTGAAGATCCTGGCAAACACTGGATAACTCCACTCTAACACAAGGTTTCTGCCTTATCACCAGCTTGGAATACATCTGTGATGGATGAGGTTTTTTTTTGTGACTTTTGCATTAAAACAACGACTTTTGAGAAGGTCCTGGAAGACCTCTGTAACAAGGTGGAGACCCAAGCTGAAGAGTGGATGTTTTCCATGGGAATGGCCAAGAGGTGAGGTGGTTGGAGCTATGGACATGGCCTGGCACTCCTGGGGCACAGGGCTGTGTCACCTCAGCCCTGCTGGGGAGCAGGAGCTCCAGCACCTGCCTGGAGCCATCCAAATCCTCGAACTCTGCTGCTTTTTAGCCAGAACTTGACAGTGATAAATGACAGGGGAGCAGAGCAGCAGCTTGCTGACGCCCACTCATCCGTCAAAGCAAGATTAGTATGTGCCTATTTTGGTTTCCCTTTTAATCAAAAATCAATTAGACAATTTCCAAATGAATATTCAAGCCAAGGAGAGGGCTGTCAGGCAGCCTGACAGCGCTCAGCATCACTTTGTGTTTTCCAGTTTAGAGTTATTCAGTGTATCAAAACTAAACAAGGGGCTGAGGAAGAAAAAACATCTCTTTCCCTGGAGATGTCACCTCAAAGCCTGATTAGAGCTTATTCTCCACTCCAGATATTCCAAGCACCCTCCATGGAATGCCTGGTGTTTGGCTGCACAGTTGTTCTCCTTTTCCTGCTCCCATTTGACTTGCAGCCCAAAAGATTGGGGGTTTTTATTTCTGTTGCAGGGGGTGTGCCTGACTATTTTTAACTTGGCTATTGAAATAAATAGGAATTATGCAACAGCTCTTTGCATAGGAAGTCTCTGTGCTCACTTCCCTATTCACCAAAGAAAATTTCTAAAATCCCACTGGACAGTTTTGACTGATTTTGACAGGGAAAAAAAAAAAAAATCCATTCCATTTTCCCAGCAGGCCTGCACCACATACACCCTCAAAGCTGTGTGAAGGAGGGGGTCAACCTAAAAGATGTCAGGTCTGGGTGTTTCTGCACTGGAAGAACCAACCTGGAGCATGATGTGTAGTAGAGGCAATGGCCTCTAGCTTCTTGGGACCAGGGTTCTTGGCTGCTTTGGAGGGGCTTTTTGCTGGTGAAGAGGCTGGAACCCTGCCCTCCTTGCGGCCACGGGAGCTCCTGCCTCCCTTGAGCTCCTGAGAGCTCTTCTCCTGTTGGACGGTGGAACTCCTGCCTCCCTTGGGCTCCTGAGAGCTCTTCTCCTGTTGGACCGTGGAGCTCCTGCCTCCCTTGGGCTCCTGAGAGCTCCTGTCCTGCTGCGGGACCTTGGAGCTCCTGTCCTGCTGCTGGCCCCGGGAGCTCCTGCCTCCCTTGGGGTCCTGAGAGCTCCTGTCCCCCTCAGGGAGCTCAAAGCTCTCCTCCTCCTCCTCAGGAATCCCAAAGCTGCTGAACTCCTGGTAGGCCTGAAAGGTCCTCATCACCTTCCAGGTGCAGAACCTGTGTGAGAAACAGCGGGGACAGCAGAGCTCCAAGGGGACAATTCCAGCTGAGGTAGAATCTCATCTGCATTTCAAGCTCACCGCTGCTCACCCATTCCATGCCCAGAATTCCTCCCTGGGAGCATCCCTGATCCTTCTCCATGCCCAGAACTCCTCCCTGAAAACATTCCTGAACCCTCTCCATGCCCAAAACTCCACCCTGGGAACGTCCCTGATCCCTCTCCATGCCCAAAACTCCACCTTGGGAACGTCCCTGATCCCTCTCCATGCCCAAAACTCCACCTTGGGAACGTCCCTGATCCCACTCCATGCCCAAAACTCTACCTTGAGAACCTCCCTGATCCCTCTCCATGCCCAGAATTCCTCCCTGGTCCCTTTCCATCCCCAGAACACCTCCTTGGGAGCACCCCATGTCCCTCTCCATGCCCAGAACTCCTCCCTGGGAACCTCCCTGATGGCAGAGGAACAAGTGGCTGGAGATAAAGGGTGGCATGCCCAGAGCCTCCTCCACCTTGGCAGAGAGGGGATGGAGAGGTACCTTCTCCAGAAGTACATCAGGATGGGGAAGAGGGTGACCTTGGCGTTGTGGTAGATGGCGCGGGTGAGCGGCCCCTTGGAGGATGAACGCCGGATGAAATCCCTCTCTTTCTCAGAGATGTTCACCTGGGCACAGAGCAGAGCAAAGCACTTTGCAGCACTCCTGATGTGATTGATTCAAAAGATGGATATTGATCTAGTGCCGATATCCAGCTGTGACGGACAAAGACTCTCTAACAGTTTAGAGTTAGAAAGAGTGTGTTTATTGTGGGATAGCTCCCAAATACACACTGCAATTCACAGTGATTACAGAGTCCTTTCATCTATACAAGTATTGAATACCCAAAATACAAATGCATATTCATAACTTTGGTACATCCCATTCCCAATATGGATATTGATCTAGTGCTGATATCCAACTGTGATGGACACTCTCTAACAGTTTAGAGTTAGAAAGTGTGTGTTTATTGTGGGATAGCTCCCAAATACACACTGTGATTCACAGTGATTACAGAGTCCTTTCATCTATACAAGTATTGAATACCCAAAATACAAATGCATATTCATAACTTTGGTACATCCCATTCCCAATATGGATATTGATCTAGTGCCGATATCCAACTGTGATGGACACTAAAAGTTCAGAGTTAGAAAGTGTGTGTTTATTATGGGATAGCTCCCAAATACACACTGCAATTCACAGTGATTACAGAGTCCTTTCATCTATACAAGTATTGAATATCTAAAATACAAATGCATATTCATAACTTTGGTATATCCTAGTCCCTGCTTCGTATGGTTATTAGTTCAAAAGCCATTAAACATGCACAGTTTGTTCCTTGAAATGGGTTGGTGGTCCCTTTCATGGGGAGGGGTCCCAAAATGAGGAAGTAAATGAAGTCTTCTTCGTTCTGACCTTTCTACCTTCTCAATGCAAATATAACAAATGAACCCTTGGTAGAACTCCCATTCCCCATCTTGAGGCCACAATTGTCTTATGTTTCCAAAAGCCATTTATCAGTCTCTATATTCTTCATTACAAACCCAGCTAACCAAACATAGTGTTGACAAGCAATCAGTTATTAGTTAACTACTCACTCTTAACTTCATCAAGGCTTACCCATTTATTTTGATTAACTCAAATAAAGCTTATCTCTAACTAAAACCTCAGCTCCTATAAAATCCCGGAATTCTTTAAAGTTTATGTCTCAGATGGGGCCAGGTTTCTCTGCCTGACCCCACCTCAGCAGTCTCTAAGCACAGACCCAAATTCCATCCTGTCTGCTTGCCCCAGGCACAAGGGCAGGATCCCACCTGGATTTCTGTGGGAAGGGGAGATGGCAGAGCTGCTGGGGTGGGTGCAGTGGAAGGGGATGGTGGTGACAGTGGCCTCTGAGGAGTGAAAGGACTGGATTGGTGGTGTGCAGCACCATCCTGGCACCCCAGGCCTGGCATTTCTCCAGTAGTTAATGCTGGAGAATCTTCCCCATCTTTCCCATCCTTATCCACATTCTTATTCTCAATTTATCAGGGCCTGCTGGGGGGCTGCTTCCCACCCCTCCCAGCCCATGTGGAAGCCCCAAGCTCCAGAGCACACCCCAAACCCCCCCCCAGCAGATCCAAACCCTGTTCCTCTTTCCCCACCACTGTTCACAGCTGTGCTGCCATGGCCTTGAGCGATGAGCAGCCTTCCTGGGCACATCCTGGGGTCTCACCCTCAGCTTGGGGGGGATCTCAGAGTCCAGGAAAAGTTTGCTGATGACCTCAAGTTTCTTTTTGAGAAAGGAACCGTAGTTTTCTGACTCCATGTTCTGGGGTTCTGCATCTTCCATGGCATCAGCCAGCCTGGAAAACCTGCAAAGGCACATGGGGTCTTGCTCTGAGACAAGTGCTGCTTAACTGCTAGGCTAGACACTCCTGTTCTTGCTTAATTTGGTGTGGGAAGTGCATTTGTAGAAAATTCTTAAATTCCTTTGGCCTTGCAAAAAAGACTAAGGACTTTAGAGAAATAGAACTATGAAAGATGCATTGCAGTGGGACCCATGAGGAGTAATTTTAGGTGATTGGCTTTAAGGCATTTACAGCATGGTGTGGCTAAAGCTGATAGGCCAAGAAATGCTTATAGTGTATTGTAATTAAGAAATAATTGGCTTCTGATTGTAATAGATTGAATTATCTGCCTACAAGCAGATAATGAGTGAGGATGAAAGGGAAAAAATCTGTTTCCCCCATATACAAAATTCTCTTGATCGAAATAGGGTTTCTTGTGTTTAGTAGATTACTTTTCTAACTGCATTTCCTGCCTCCTCTCAAACCTGTGTGTAAACTTTCTGTTCAGGCCAGCTCCCTGTTACCCAGACGTGTATTGTCTTCACTTCACTTGAGACTGAAAATGGAATAAAAGTTTTTTAAATGCCTCTCAGTTGCCCCATCTCTGGGTCAGAAAAGGGCTTAATCTGACAATTTGGTATTTGCTTGGCCAGGAAAAGCAATCCTCAACCCTCAATCCTCAAAGCAATCCCATGGAGCAGTGACACAGGAGGAATGGAAAGCCACCTCCCTCTTCTGCCACCCTCATGGTCACAGATTCACTTCTTGGGAAAAGAGGAGGACTAAAAGCTGGGGATTTGCCTGTTCTGGGGATATTGGCTGCAGGTTTTGTGCCCATTGGCCATGGATTGGGCTTAGAGGTTTGTTGGGAACGTGGACAAAGTCAAGGGGGAAATGCCACCACACTTGGGACATCCAGAATGGTGTAGCCAAATGCTGAATCGCTTGGGACTACCGAAGCAAAAGGAGTTCAAACAGGAACCCTGAGCCAGGGGATGAGTGCAGGCTGAAATGGGGGCTTTGGAGGTCTCCATCAGAGATGGGTTTGGGCCATAGTCAAGGCAGGCTGGTGCCAAGGCCAAGTTGGGTGGAGCTCTGAGCAACCTTGTCCAGTGGGACACATCCCTGCCCAAGGCAGGGAGCTGGAATGAGATGACCTTTAAGCTCCCTTCCAACCCAAACCATTCTGGGATTCTGTAGCACCAGGTGCCCAAGCACCTAGAAGGAGGTGGAGGAAGAACTTACTTGTCTATCTCCAGGTAAAAGCGGAGGTCATCCACGAGGAAGTTGACGATGATGATCTGTTTGTCCAAAATGCGGCGTTTGATCAGCGTCACCTTCTGCTGCTGCCCCTTGTCCTTGTCCTTCTCCTTGCGGGGGCTCTTGGCAGGACTTTTGCTTTTCTTCTCCTTGACAGGCAAGTCTGAGGCAGGGGAAGAGATGCTGTGTGCTGCTGGCCAGCACTGGGCTTGCTCCTTCACCTCACCTGGGCTTCCCTTAGCTGCATGCAATTTCCTGGGGCCTTTCTACCCCTGTGAGCTACACCTTCCCCTCTGGCTTGGTGATCTCCTCCTTCCCTCCTCCTCTTTGCACCCACAGAGTGCTTATGTTCACTGTTTCCACAGGGAATGGCCTGTTGCTAAAGCCTGCTGGTCTGTCTAGCTGTTGGCCCTGGCCCTCACAGAGCCTACAAGCAGATAATGAGTGAGGATGAAAGGGAAAAAATCTGTTTCCCCCATATACAAAATTCTCTTGATCAAAATAGGGTTTCTTGTGTTGAGTAGATTACTTTTCTAACTGCTTTTCCTGCCTCCTCTCAAACCTGTGTGTAAACTTTCTGTTCAGGCCAGCTCCCTGTTACCCAGAAAACAATTTCCTTTTGTTTGTTTTTCTGGCCTGTCTCACCTTAGCTCCATTTACTGTTTCCTGTTTTGGGTTGTTTTTTTTTTTTTTAGGCAGGGATGCAAACTTGCATAAACAACATTGCTTGAGAGAGATGCAACAGCATAGCAGGGCACTAAGTGATGGTGGTGGGAGGTAAGGGACAGGTTTTCTCCATTTTCTTCTCTATCTAAACCCAGGGGAGGGAGGAGCAGGGGTGGCAGGACACACTGGACATACTTTCCCTCTTGTTTCTTCGCTCCTGACGGAGAAACTCCTGAAATTCTGCACGGCGTGTTTGATTCTTCATGTCCCTCTTGAACTTGCAGAAGCTCCTGACAAGCTCCCGGATGGCATCCCAGGCCCATGCCTGTGGGGACACAACACAGGTGGCATCAGTGTCAGTGTTACCATCATATTTTCTGTAAAAATCCCCTTTGCCCAGGATTTCTACTCCTGGGAAGCTGAGAAGCCTCAGAGAAAAAGGAAAACAATAATTATCTGATTTGCTTCTCCTGTGTTTTGCTGCTTTGGAATGTGGTTTGGACATTGTTTACCAACTGGTCATTGTTTGATTGCTTTCATGTGAATTGTTTTAACTTAATGGCCAATTACAGCCAGCTGTGTCAAGGGTCTGGAGAGAGTCAAGAGTTTTTCATGAGTACCTTGTTAAGCCTTCTGTCTGTATCCTTTCTGTATTCTTTAGTATAATATAATGTAATATAATGCAATATAATGTAATATAATGTAATATAATGCAATATAATGTAATATAATGTAATATAATGTAATGTAATGTAATGTAATGTAATGTAATATAATATGATGTAATATAATATAATATAATGTAATATAATATAATATAATATAAATTACATTATAGATAACATATTACATTCTATATAATATAATATTACATATTATATTATATTATATTATATTAATAAATTAGCCTTCTAAGAACATGGAGTAAGATTCATCTTTCCTTACTGCCAGAGGGGCCCCTGAAAATACCACAAGCACTGGGGCTGAGCCCTCCTGTTGGGACCCACCCCTGTGAGCTGGAGCAGCCTTGGCAGTGGGATTTGTGTCCCAGCCATCATCTCTGCTTTCCAGCATTTCTCAGTTTCCCTGCTGGCCACGGGGGATGGTGTGAATCCCTCAGCCAGTCCTGAGCCTGCAGGAGGGAGCTGTAGAAATGTGCCCCCTGTTGATGGAGTGACAAAACTATGCTTTGTCTCCTTAAAAAGGAAAAAAGCCCAGAAGTTTCTTTCCTCAGTGAAAAAGGCATCTCATGGGACCTGGGGAACTTCACCTCAAATTTAAGGATAGCTAATTAGACAGAAGCCAAAAAGTCCTGCCTGAGCAATTCACTAGAAAAAGAAGAGAACAAAGAAACTAATTGCTTTTGTGGGGTGTTTTACCAGGTGCAAGGACCTCTTGCACCTGGCTCGGTTTTTCTCTGTAAAAAGTTTTGTTCTTTTGCCTTTTATTAAAACCTTTTTGTTTCCAACACTACCACAGAAGCCATCCTGCTGATTTTATGCCTCCTAAGGTAGCTGAGCTATCTTGGGTGTGAAATAGATCTCCAAGAGCTCAATGAGACCTGGCTGGAGGAGACCCCTATTTCAGGGAGCCTTTCCCTGCTGCCTTTCTGCAGCTCTCCAAGTCTGAGCCCCTCACCCCATTTATGTGGCATCCCTTGTCTCACAGCACCTCCCCTCTGCCTTGCCTGGCAAACACCCTCACACAGGGTCTTTCCTCACCATCCTCTGTGTCTTGAGGTCCCCTGTCCCTTCCTGCACAAGCTGAGGACGCCTAGACCTGGGCTTTCTGTTCCAGGGCAACAAATCCTGCTGCTGCTCCTGCTCCTCTTCCTTCCTCTTCTGCTTCTGTTTTTTCTGCTTCTCTGTCTTTTTCTCCTTCTCTGTTTTTTTCTCCTTCCCTGTCTTTTTCTCCTTCCCTGTCTTTTTCTGCTTCTCTGTCTTTTTCTCCTTCCCTGTCTTTTTCTGCTTCTCTGTCTTTTTCTCCTTCCCTGTCTTTTTCTGCTTCTCCGTCTGTTTCTGCTTCTTCTTCTTCTGATAGTAGGGTCCTTCCTCCTCTTCCTCATCCTCATCCTCCTCATCCTCCTCGTCGTCCTCATACTCCTCACCCTCCTCCTCCAGCCTGCCAGGTGGGAGAGCAGAGAGAGCATCAAGGGCAGCCAGGGGCATGAGGAGGGCACTGGTTTGATAGAACAGGGGCTAAGGTGTGGAGCAGCTGATAGGAGATGGCCCTGGGGTTGGGGTCTCACTGGATTTCTGGTCCTGGAGGAGGTTGGACAATGGTAGAGGGCACTAGATACCCTCCCCTGCACTCTCTTCTTGCACATGGGAGTGTCTGTCCTGCTTATCTGCAGTGTTTCCTCCTCCAGTCCAGCAGCCTGCAGGCCCAGAAGTGATTTGGTAGGTTTGGGGTGAGGGTCTGGATGGAATATCAATGCTGATGGACCATAAATAAATTCATTTATAGCAGTTGCTGTCTGGCCCCTTGGGGTGGGATGGATGTTGGGCAGGGTGCATTTGCATAACTGGGCTGAAGAAACCAGCTCAGCTCAGGTGCTCACCATCATTTTTCCATTTGCTTTATATCCCAGTGCAAGGACTCACGGCTGGAGTATTCCCAGGAGGTGAGATGTAAGTCCACAGTGTGGTTTTAAGTGATTTTTCTGGGAATCTAAGCACTGCTCAGGTGGCATTCTGGGGGTTGATTGAGGATGAAGTGCACAAGATTTGCAGAAGGTGTGAAGAGTGAATCTGGGGTGGTGGGGGTGTTAATTTTTCTCCTTTGTCTGGAAATTCTGCAGTTTAAACCCACAGGCCGCCCTACATCTGAGAGGTCCAAATGAGCAAACAGGGAGCAGTGGCACTACAGGGGAGCAGTGGGAAACACCTGAAGGAGGGTAAGGAGCAAAGCTGTGTGGTGAGAGGTGCCAGACCTGCGTTTTCTAGCTGCCCTCTTCCTTGCAGCAGCAGCAGCATTCTCTCGAGCAATCCTCTCAGATGCAACAGCTGTGGGGACAGAAACAGGGCTGGCCTCTTCCCAGGTGACAGCCAGAGGTGACAGCAGACAGCTGGACCCTGGAGCCTCCACGTGGTGTCTCTGTGGTGACTCTGGCCCAGGAGACACTGAGGGAGCTCTTCACTACTGGGATACTGGGACACACAGGGCAGATGATGGACTTTGGACCTGGCTAGCTTAAGAGATTTGATAACAGGATGCCTTGGCAAGAGCAAACAGAACTTTGAGGATTAAATCAAGACTGCAGGAAGATTCAATCAGACAGGTTTACTGGAAAAAGAAAATTACATCAGACTTCTGCAAGCAAGAGATGTTTAAAATGTATAAGTTTGTTTATGTGATCTTTAACCCAGTCATTGTAGTAAAACATTATAAGCCTTCCTAAAACAGTCTAGAAGCATTTGTAGTCCACAATAAAATTGGATTCTTTGACCACCTCACAGTCTCCCCATCTCTCACATCATCGCCAATACTTCACCTCTCATGGTTTGACCTCCTCAGCATCTGCTTCAGAGAAATCCCCCAGTGCCACCCTCCCTGGCTGGGTTAATGCCCCAGAGCACAGCCTGTGGTGGCTGGAGAGGCCTTTCCTTGTGGAGGAGCTCCCCAAGGGTGCTGGATGTCTGGAAGCCCACCTGGCCTCTTGCCTGGACTCACCGAGTGCTGCACTCATGAGCTGCAGGAGCTCCTCTTCCTTGCTGGGGCTGCTCACAGCCAGCTCATCTGCTATCATCCTCTGGAATTCTGCATCAGAGAGAGGAGAGGGGACAGAGCCCATGTCCATTACCTCTGGTTACTACAACCCTTCAGCACTGGCTCTGAGGACTGGGTTTTGTCACCTTCCTTGTCCCCTTGTGTGTCCTGCTTCATGATCTACCCATGACGCTGCATTTCTTGGGTAAAACTGAGGGCACACAAGCTACAGGGGTGCTACAGGTGACTGCTGTCACCTTCAGTGCAGCACAGAAAATTGGTGTCATTCCCAAAGGATTGCATGACAGAACAAAGCTGAGGGGTTGCACCAGTGGCACCAGCATGGGCAGTCCCAGCATCCTCAGGAGGCCAAAATGTGGAAACTGAGGTTACAGGAGCTAGTGCTGGCTTTGGGCTTCAGCCACTTTGCTGCAGCCTTCATTTGATCTGGTGATCCAGGACAATGCAGGGATGTGGCATTTGGTGCCCCTGGTACTGGAAGGAGGGAATCTGGCCCTTGTCTAAAATCCCAGTGGGCAGTTTTGACTGATTTTGACAGGAAAAAAAGCTGCCAAAGCTTTCATTACAAATGAAGGCTCCCAGACCCACTGTACCAACCCACCCCATGATGTCCATCACCTGTTTAGGGCTACCACCAGAGTATAAACCATGTTTTACTGGCTTCAGCCAACATGAGCCCCACCAGGGATGGAGAGCCCCCTCTTACCAGCACTGCCCAGGAGCAGCTCCATCTCTGCCTGGATGGAGCCCCCTTTCTGCAGGTCCCGAGCAGCAAGCAATTGCCAGTGCTTGGAGGAGACCCCCTCCAAGCTCCTCGTGCCATGCAAGGCCTGGCCCAGCTGCAGGGCCTGGTTCATCCTCTGGGACAGGTGGAAATGTCCCCACCTGCCAGCAGCATGGCCTGGCACCTTGGCCACGGGGACATCCATGCCTGGAGCCTGCAGTGAGAACAGGGCAGGGTGATGGCACAGAGCACCTTCCCCATCTCCAGCACTGGGCCCGGGATGCCTCAGGTTTGAGCTTTTATGTTTTGAGCTTTTATGTTTTTCAGATTCTGTGCTGCTTTAGTGTGTGGGTCTGGGCTTCATATCAGGGGATGGTGAGCTCTGTGCACAGAGCAGGGAGACAAAACAATTCCTGCTCCAGCTGGGCACCAAGGACAAATGATCCAAATCTCAGCCCAGGAGCACAAACAGTGTGGAATGAAGAGAGAAAAACAAGAAGGATGGGACTGCATAACCTAAAGCTATAATTGGACAATTAATTCCAATATGGAAATGGAGCAGAACCTATAAAAGGGAGAAACCCCGTGACCTGTTGTCCATTTTGTGACCATTTTGGTTCATCTTGGGTGCAGCCCTGGCTGGGCTCTTGTGCTGCCCAAGGTGGATCCATTGAGGCCTTTAATCAATCCCTGCTTTATTCTTTAGCTCTGTCCAGCCTCTGTTCTAGGTCAGCCTTCACAAGGCATCACCCACATGTTTTACTGCACCTCAGACTCCAGACCTGCCTGCTTTAGACCTCTGCTTGAGCTTTAAGCAGTCTGGAAGGAACCTGTGAGAGCACAAAGAGAGCTCAAGCTGGCTGGGATGTACAGGCAGCCAGAGGTAGGCCAGACACGGCCTTGCAGCTTTCCTGAAGGGCTCAACATCCCCTCAGGAGTGCTGGAAACAACCCTGAAGGTGTCCCCAGCAGCCTGGCAGCCTCGTGTGCTGTTTTTGTTGGCTGTTGTCACCAGCTGGTGCCCTGGGAGTGCCTCCCTCATTCCCCCAACCCTCCTGCAGGTTTTACCTCTCCCCAAAGACAAACAGTTTGCACAGCTCACCGAGCCCAAGGGGTAGAGTGGCTGATTCCTGGCTGGGAGCTGAGAGCAGACACCAAAAATAACCCTGCTAAGCTGCCAGCAGCTCCCCTGACAGCGGAGCAGCAGCGCCGGGAGGAGTTTGGCTCAGGGGATGGTGCCCACAGAGAGCAGGGCCCGACCCTGCTGAAGTGCTAATTGCACTCCCAGAGCAGCTCTGGCCTCACAGGGGAGATTTCCTCCACAAGAGGTGCTTAAAAAACCTGGGCAGCTAATTAGCTTCCCACTAAGAGCAGTTGGGAGCTGCCAGCTGACTTTGCTGACTTTTCCAAAATGCTCAGCTCTCCCTGGCTGAGGCTCTGGGAGCCAGGTCTTTGAGGACACCAAGCCCTGACAGCCTCTCCTTGACATTCCCAGGATCAGCTGCTGATTTTACATTTCATTTTGGGAAAGCAGTTGGTTTGAAGAACATCATCTGCAGTGAGAAGAACTGCCTGCACAGGTTGTGCAGGTACCAGGGCAGGTGGGATGCTCAGGGGGTTCTGCCTGCAAGGAGGTTTCTGGGGGTAATGCTGGAATTTGGGGAGGTTTTATGGGATTTCTGATGCCGGGAGGAATAATAGTCTGGGAAGAGGGCTTGTGTGACTCTGATTTCGTATATCATCCTTTTTGGTGGAAAAAAAGAAGTGGAAAATTTGAGGGTGGTTGAGTCATAGGCTAAGAGGCTGCATGGCCTTTTCCCCCCTGTGCTGACCAGGCACTGGTGCTGGGGCAGCCTTATCCCATGTGTGTCATGCACATGACTCACATAAATAGCAGTAATAATTACACATTAATAGTGTGGGCAAGGAAAAAAAGGGCAGCTAAATTCCCAGAAGTGCTGGGCCCACCCATGCCTACACTAAAAGCCTGTAAATACATTTCTCCCAGCTTTTAGGCAGGGTCACAGCTTGTCCCAGGGGAGCTTTCACAGGTTGTGCCTGCAGTGCTGCCAGCTGAACAGGAAGCTGGAGCAGGGTAGGATCTGCTGTGTCACCCTGTGGCAGCACTGGCTGGGGATATTGTGGGATGCCAGACCACTGCAGCTAATGCTGGGCTTCTCCTCCCTCTGTCCCTCACTCCCTCTCCACTGGAGCCTGCACACCCCCAAGGATGCCCCTGTGCATCCCCCTTACCATAAACTGGAGGAATGTCCTGTCATCAGCAGCCAGAAATTCCTCATAGAGGCCACAGAGCACCTGAGGAGGAGCAAAGGGGGATTGTCCTCAGGCAGGGTGACAGTGCTGGTGCCACGGGTGGCTCACACCTTGCTGACATGCCCAGGACAGGCCTGCACATCCAGCTTGGTCCATGGGGCTGCCCAGAAGGGCTGGGACGCTAAATGGGTTTTACTGGGGTTGTGCTGGAACCATGATGGGTGCAAAAGGATGGTCCTGGAATGTGCACCTAGCCAGGGTCACCAGAGATGTTCAGTGACTGCCCAGCAAACCTGTGAGGATGCTCCTCTCCGGGCCCACTGCAAGGTGACTGCAGGTTCTTCCCTTCCTAATCCCTTTTCCTCTTCCTTTTCCAAATGCTTCACTTCCTAAACATCCCCAGAGCCCTCACACCACCACAGGGGTGCCAATGCCAGCTGTACCTCCCAGCCTGACTGCAGCCAGCACCCCTCTGTACCTTGCAAATCTCCTTCTGGGCTCTGAATATCCAGGGGGAGAATTCTCCATATATCAGACGGTTCCACAAACTCACAAGGGTCCTGGTCTCCAAGGGCAGCTTCTCAATGCTGCTGTCCTCCAGGTAGGTCTTGCAGATCTTCTCCCCAATCTGATGGCGCAGGAAGAAGCTGTTTTCTCTGCTGGAGTCCAGCACCACGGGCAGAAACTCCTCCAGGTCGTGCCACAGGTCCAGGAGAAGAGTCTCCATGGGCCGGTTCTGGTGCTGCAGGAAATCTCTGAAGGGCCTTCCAGCACAGGCCTCGGCACTCAGGGCCCAGGGAAGGAAATCCAAGGTCTTGATTGGCTTTTTCAGGGATGGCAGCCGGGCAAGGGATGCAGAGGGAAGCAGGTCAGGGGGGATTTTCTCCTTACAGAGGTTTTGTAGATCCTGCACTGCACTGGACTGAGGTCTGCCAGGAAATGTTGCTCCTCCTCTGCCTCCAAAGGTAGGATGCTGGGACTGCTGGGGGGGAATGGACCCCACAGCATCCTTATCCAGACTCAATTCCTCCCTGCTCCCAGCTGGCCCTGGCTGCTTCTCTGCTTTCACCTGAAAAGTGGCCATTTTCAATTCTTGGCTGTCTCTCCCCTCCTTGACCAGAGCCCAGACCTCTGCTTTGGCCTTCTGGCTGCAGTAGGGCCCTGGCACACCCTGGCTCCTTTTGATGTGCATGGTGGGGAGGAGCTCTGCAAGGCCTGGGGGCTGCCAGCCAGCCTGTGATAAACGTTCCTGATATTCCTGCAGCAAAGGCCAGCACAATTCCTCTTCCTCCATTCCCATCTTGCAGTGCACGAAGAATTTAGGGAGCCAGTAACTCTGAATCATGCAAAGGACCTGTTCCTGCATCTTGCTTAGGATCTCCCTCCTGGTGCTGATGGACTGGATCTGCCTGGCTTTTGGAAGGGATCCTGAGATGGATGCAGGGAATTATGACAGGGAGATGGCTCTGTGCAGGCTGTTCCCCAGGGAGGGGATGGTATCCCATCCCCCTGGGAGCAGCCAGGAAAGATCCCCTCTCTGGAAGGGCAGTGCTCATCCCAACTCCCATGACTCTTACCCATGATGGTGGTGCAGAAGGTGAGGATGCTGGAGCCTTCACGCAGGTGAGTGGCTCTCAGCCTGTGCTCCAGGGACAAGAACAGCTCCCTCTGACTCCCATCCGACTCATCCAGACCCAGGAGCCTCTCAGTGATGAGCCAGAAGTCGATCAGTTCTTCCCCTACAGATCAGACAAGGGATGGGAGTTGGGAGGTGTGATGGTGTTCACAGGGGTCTGAGGATGAGGGAGGAGACGAGGATCTGACTCCATGTTTCAGAAGGCTTGATTTATTATTTGTGATATATATTATATTAAAACTATACTAAAAGAATAAAAAAAAAATCATCAGAAAGCTAGCTAAAAATAGAAAAAAACCCCAAAAACTTGTGGCTCAGACAAAAAGTCTGAGCCAGGTGACTGTGATTGGCCATTAATTAAAAACAACTACATGAGACCAATCAGAAATCCACCTGTTGCATTCCACAGCAACAAATAATCAATGTTTACATTTTGTCCCTAAAACCTCTCAGCTTCTCAAGAAGAAAAATCTTAAGGAAAAGATTTTTCATAAAAAACATCTGTAACAGGGAGGAGCCCCCGGAAGCCCCGAGGGTGGATGAAGCCAAACCGAGGGAACAGAGGGGAGCAAAGCCACGGTTGTGCATCTTCCTCCCATCTCTGCTGCTGGCTCACCTTCCAAAGCTTTCCCGGGCATCTTACCCATGCCCCCAGCTCTGTGCCAGCCTCCTGGCAGGCAGGTGGCCCTGGCTGGCAGGGAGGGGGCTGTGGAGCATCCCGTGCCCACCTGCAGTTCCTCGGAGGAAGGCGCAGAGGTGCTGCATGCCCTGGCTCCCGCTGATGCACCTCTCCAGCAGCCACTGGTCAGCACCGTGCCAGTTCAGCAGCTCTGCTGTGGGACACACAGCACAGAGGGCATCAGGGCTTGCCTGCCAGATCCCAAGGAAACTCTCCAGCTCCCACCCTGGAAGAGGCTGCTCTAGGGAGACCAGCAAATCACCCTGAGCTGGGAGTTTTGGGCAGGCTGTGGGATGCACACGGGGTGTTTGCAAGGATAACTCGCTCCTGTCTGGGACAGCATGCCCTGCTCTTGTGCCTCTCTTCCTTGCAAATGCTCATCTTTTCTGTCCTGAGTTTGGGATTTGCCCTCAATTTCCTCCAACTTCGAGTTTCAACCCGACTGGAGAAGCAGCAGCAATGTACTTAGGAAAAGCCTCGGTGAATTGCTTATTTTTCTGAAATGAGAATCAGTATTCCTGCTGCCACAGCTTTCTTTCCAGTGGCAATTGACACACAGGCTGAGTAAATACCTGGCTAGACGGAGAAGACTCATTTTAGGGGCAAAGTGAGCAAAATCCCGAGCTGTTGGCAGTAAGAGAGATCATAGCCTGTCCTCCCAAAGCATCCCTGCCCAGCAGCAAACCCAAACCATCGGCATTCCCGTGCCCCACGATGCTCCCCAGCCCCGCTCCACCCCTGGACCCCTCAGTAAACCTTGCTGGGCAGGTACTTTTATAACAGCGTGCTGGGGTAAACCCCTGCACATCCCTAAAAATGGGACGTGCAACGCCTTCCTAAGCGGGAGCAGAGGCACGACCCAGTGGGCAGGCACTGGCAGTGCCAGCCCCGCAGCGAGAGGAGCAGCCGATCCGATTTCCTCCGTGCCGCGATGACTCACCTGCTTCCCCCGAGCGAATGAAAGCCAGCAGCTTCTGGCAGAGGACGAGGTGCAGGCACAGGCTGGATTTGCAGAAGTGAGGCAGACGGTGCTTTTCCAACCAAGCCAGCAAAGCCGCGGGGCTGGCATCCTGCGGTGCCCAAGGAGAGGATTAGCTGCGAGCAAGGAGCAGGATCCTGCTGGGCTTTTAGGGTGAGTAACAGGTCCCTGCTACGGGGGAGGAGGTGGGGAAGGAGCCCCGTTGCTTTATGGCGATGGTGGTGCTGAGGCACAAGGGGGATACTCCAGTTACAGCCGCTGCCCGTGCCCAAAACGAGCTCCTGCAGGGCTTCCTTCCTCTTCCTCACCCGCCTTCCCAGAGCCCAGGCATGGCAGCTCCCCGGGGGCTTCCAGAGGAGCGGGGATTCCTGTTTGCTTTGGGATCTGAGCGCTGCAAGGGCTGTGGGGAACGGGCACGAGTGGGGAGGGAGGGCTGAGCCAGCCCGGTGACCAGCAGGGCTTGGCTCCTGTTGAATTCAGGAGGGATCTAGGACAAGGGAATGATGTTTGTGTCCCTCTGTGCCGCCACACATGCTCTCGGTGTTTATGGATAGACCCCATAAACTGCAGCAGGACTTTAAATGGATCGTGCTCCGCCCAGGGCTTAACAGCGAAACGACGGCCGGGGTTGAAATGATCGCTCACAGATGCACGAACAGAGAGCGGCCCTGGCAGTGCCAAACCGGCTCCTTCCCTCCCCTGCCCTGTGCCCTTCCTCCCGCTCCTCCCTTCTAACAAGTTCTCACCAGGTGGCTCGGCAGTTCTGGCCACAGGCACCACCGGCCCATGCCACTGATGTAAAGGGGTGTCTGCCCAAAAATCTGCATTAAAACACAAAGGGAGAGCTGAAAGAGATGGAGGGTGGCAGAGGAGCACAGAGCCCAGCTGTTCTAGTTAGTTCCCACTACACAGAAGGGCATCAAATTCCCTTTTAGACCCTTTATCTCCAAGCTGAGATCCTCAGGTTTCCCTCATTTTCCAGCCTGAACGTGGTGAACTCCCAGTTTTCCTGCAGCCTCTAATGCCACACAAAGTTCACCTGAGGAGAGCTCTGAAAGGCTTCAGGTTTGATGGTGCAGAGTGGACTTACAGGAAGGCTCAGAAAGATGTTGAAAAAGTCAACAAAAACATCATCTTGCAGCAGCAACCCCATGTCCGTGGAGGCTATGGATGCTACAGGGGGAGAAGAGAAAGTTACCTGGGCTTTGTGGCAAGCTGTGAGCCAGAGGAGGAGTTCTGGGGGGGAATCAGCTTTGGGAGATGTGTGGTACAAGCTTGTCCTGTGCTCATGCAGGGGGAGGATTTGGAGCTGGGACAGTCTGTGAAATGTGATTTGGGATGTGTGGCAGAGGCTCTTTGGGAAGCACCAGGTTCAGGAGCATGCAGGAGCTGGGGAGTTTGAATGGCAGCCTCCCAAACAGCAAAGGTTCACAGAGGCTGGACACAAGTGTGGTGACATCCATAGGGCAGGAGAAGGGAAGTGGCTGCAGGGCACAAGCTGTGCTCCTCTGCCCCACCCGGACACTGGGAATAACACAGCTTATTCACCCAGGACTCAGTGCAAGTGTCAGTGGCCAACACCTCCCACCACCCTGTGAAGTTTTATTCATTTCTGGAAGATCTGGATGCAGGAAGGTGTGCTGGCATCAGCCTGCTGGTGGCTGGGTGCCCCTGGAAATGCCCTCTTCCTCCAAGGCACAGCTGTGCTGCAGGGAGAACCTATATTTCAAAACTTAATCTTGCTTTCCCTCCCCCCCCCCTTTTTCCACCTTTTGGGGTGTGTTTAGAGGGGCTGAAGCCCCCAGCAAAGGGGAACTCACCAGCAGTCATCATGATGGTGCAGTGTTCCGGTGCTGTGTTCCGAAGTGCCACCCTGATTGTGACACACTTGTTTGGGTGACTCCTGGGGGGCTGCAGGGCTCTCAGCAGCTCCCTCCAGGCCTGCTTATCCTGCAGAGGAGAGCACTGAGAGAGGATCTGAGCAGTGCCTGTATGTGCCTGGAGAGGGGATGTGCAGAGGGTGGAAGCCAGGCTGCTCTCGGTGCTGCCGTGCAATGGGATGAGCAGAGATTGGAACAGAGGAATTCCCACCTGGACATGAGGAAAAGCTTCTTCACTGTGATGGTAACTGAGCACTGGAACAGGTTGCTCTGAGAGGTTGTGGAGCTTCCCTTAGTGGAGATATTTGAGAACCATCTGGGCACAATCCTCAGTACTGGGCTCAGGGGACCCTGCTTGAGCTGAGGTGTTGGACTCAGGTGGTCCCTTGTGACCTTACCCATCCTGTGATGCTGTGAAATGTCACTTTTTAAATCACCAGCCCTGCAGGCACACTTGGGCAGTCCTGAAATGAAACCCTATTGGATTTGTTGGGAAACTGCTCCAACAAAGGCAGGAATGATGCATTTTATTCCATGTTTTTAGAAGGTTAATTTATTACTTTATGATACTATATTATATTAAAGAATACTATACTAAACTAAAGAATACAGAAAAGATACTGAATGCTGAACAGATAATAATGAAAATTCGTGACTCTTTCTAGAGTTTTGACACAGCTTGGCCCTGACTGGCTAATGAGTTAAAACAACTTACACTGGAGACTAATGAAATAATCACTTGTGGGTAAACAATTTTCAAACACATTCTACACACGAGCACAACACAGGAGAAGCAAATGAAATAAGAAATTTCTTTGTTTTGAAGCTTCTTAGCTTCTCAAGAGCAAAATCTTAAACAAAAGAACTTTTTTCAGAGAATGTAAATGCCACAAAACCTTTCCCCTCTCCCCGCTGGGGTAAATTTCTTGCCTTCAAAGCAGGTTCCTGGTGGCACCTCAGTGCTGAGTGTGGTCACTGTCAGTTCATCTGCTCAGCTTGGGATGGGAATTTCACAGGAGACCCCTCTGTGTCTGCCCCAAACAGACCAACATTTCTTATCTGCTGTCTTTCTTCACCAGATCTGGGGCTGAGACCCACCCTTGGAGACCCTGCAGCTGGAAGAGGAGGAGGAGGAGGAGGAGGAAAAGAAGGAGCCCCGTCCTGCAGCAGGAGTGAGCTGTTCCCCTGGCAGGAGGAAGGAATCTGCTCCCCAGGTGGGTGTTTGATCCTGCATCTGGTCTCTGTGCCAGACCTGGGGGCACGACAGTGTCCCACAGTGTCCCCAGCAGCGGGGCCACCTCACAAGGTGGCGCTGTCAAACCAGGAATGCAGAGCCGTCCCCAGCAGCAGCAGCAGCAGGGCTCTGCATCTCAGACAGAGCCAGGGACAGCTCCGAGCTGACACTGGGGCTGGTCACTCTGCCAAAACCCAAAGTGAGGTGGGGAAGGGGCAGCTGTGAGCCACAGAACAGCTGCTCGTCCCAGGGGTGCCAGGCAGAGCTGTGGGAAGGAGTTACGGAACACCCTGGGGAGGAGCAGCTCCCATCACGGATCCGTCAAGATTTCTGCAGCTGAGCCCTAGAGATGAGAGGGGGAGATAGGAATGGACTGGAGTGGTGGCTGTCTCACACCTAAAAGACTCAAAAATCCTCACAGAAAAGTCAAAACTTAAAAAAAAAAACCACATTTTTCCAGTTGGCAACTGAGCAGATGCCCAGTAGGATCCTCAGAGTCTGGGGTGGCTCCTTGGGTGCTCATCCAGCTCTGGACTGGCCTCAGTGGGACTGTGAGGGCTTCTGCCAGGAAAAAAAATAAGGTTGTGAGCAGGAATTGGCCAACATGGTCACTGTGGGAGGACACAGGGCCATTTCCATGGAGTTTCTCCCCAAGAGGAGACCTCAGGAGGTCTGGCAGGATGGAGCTCTCCTCTCCTGGCTTCCCAGGTTTTTCCAGGGCACATGGTGTCCTCACAAGAGGAGCTCACGTGAGCTGGATGCTATTTAGGAAAAAAACAAAAAAAAAACCAACAAAAAAAGTTTGTAAAAAAGAAGTGGACACAGGAGCAGAGCCCAGATTTAGAAGGAGTAGCTGGACTCCATAAAAAGCTAAGGGCAGGGTTGCAAACATCAAACATGTCAGGAGGGCTTTGCTGCCCCTCTGGCCCAGCCCAAATCACCCACCCTGACGTGGGGAGCAGCCCTGGGGTGATGAGGGGCAGAGCCTCCTGTTACCAGAGGGGATGGGCTGGGGTTTTTCTCCTTGCCCAACAGCAGCTGGCACTGCTCCCCAGCGTGGCAAAGTCCAAGGCTGCCCAAACACAATGTCAGCCTCACTGCCTGGGGTCACTGGGCACTCACAGCCCCCCCAGCAGCCCAGCCTGGCCCTTCTGGCGCCATCAGGAGGCTGGGGGGTGTTTCCCACACACCCCAAACACCTCAGCATTGCTCTGGCTCTGAGTGATGGTCTGCAGAGCCAGAAATCTGGGGAGCTCCAGCCTGAGTGCACAAACTTGCTCTCCCCCTTAGCATAAGTATTAAATATCAGTATATAAGTATGTCCTCACCACAAGCTTTTGGGGCAATTTTGGAATTTCCCCCCCCCCCCGTACAGCCTCATGCTTTTTTCATATAAATAGTTTATAGGACATTAGGCCCACAGCACCTTAAAAGTGGAATTTCCCAAGGCTGAGGAATTCCAGCTCAGCCTCAAATATGAATTTTTTTCTTGAACACACTACAATGATTTTTCACATGTGATTTCCATGCTCAGTCTCCTGAGTACATGAGATCTGTTTGCTCGGCAAGCACCCCACTGGTGTTTCCTGGGGAGTATTTTTGAATCTGTTGCCATCTGTCTGTGGTTTCCTTGCTTGGGACTGTCCCTTACAGCTGACAGCCCCTGTGGCAGGCTCTGCCTTCACTTGTCTGCCCTCCAGCTGAAGCAGAACCACTGGTGTAACCTTACCCCAGCCTCTGGGGCTGTTGACTTCAGCAGCCTGGGTTAAATATGTGTTGTGGCAGGACAGGGACCTAATTCAGCCATGAGGGAGGGACATGGGCAGCAGCACTTTGCTGTTATAATTAATAATTTGTAATTTTTATAATTAATATTGTTTAAATTTTTTTTGTTGTATAATTTACAATGTCAGGCCCAGATTCACCACTTCATCCACTCAGGCAGCAGTTTGAGAATTTCTGCCCTCTTCCTTATGGAGATGTGAGTTGTGTTAGGCTGAGATTAACGTGCCAGCCACAGCCAACACAGCCCCAACCTGGCTGGGAGTGCTTTTAAAGGGTATGAACTGAAAATGAGGGGGGGAAATCCCAACAAAAACAACCCTGACCAATTTCCAGCAGCGGGGAAAGGCATGTGCTGAGCTCTCCCTGGGCTATTCTCCACCCTTGTACAGAACGAACTGAGCCAGGCAATTCCTGGGTCTCAAATCCCGCCTGCCCCTGACGTTCTCATCTTCCAGCTTCCCCCCTGGCTGCTGCTGGAGGCGAGCACGTGCTCGGGGAAGGTGCTGGCCCCAGGGCAAGCTCTGCAGAGCACAGCAGGTAGGGGCTGGCAGCCGGGAGTGCCCCTGGATCTGGGCAGGGGGCTGCTGGGACATGGGGCAGTGCCTGGGGCTCCTGGGAGGGTGCCAAGCCGAGCGGTGGTGTCTTAAAAAATGCCAATCA
The DNA here is from genome assembly GCF_037042795.1 of Molothrus aeneus. Classification (NCBI taxonomy): domain Eukaryota; kingdom Metazoa; phylum Chordata; class Aves; order Passeriformes; family Icteridae; genus Molothrus; species Molothrus aeneus. The sequence continues at coordinate 28,495,645 of NC_089654.1, read as the reverse complement.
CTCGCTTTTAAAAGTTGAATAGTAATAAAATGGTTATAAAAATAGCAATATAATGAGAGGAATAAAAATTGTGGACAATTTGGATTAGGTGTCCTGTGGCTGCTATCTCGCTGCAAGTCCTTTCTTTAAAAAAATATCTTATATAGCATAGTTGCTATTTTAACATTATGTTATTAATCTAAAACTATATTTAACACACTACTTAAGAGAATTAATACATAATTTATATATATATATAGAAAATAATACATAACTTTCTAACACATAACACATATAATATTCATTTGAATATTTCCAAAAAGCCAATCATAAAATACACATTTTTCACAGGTGGGCATGGGGACAGGTGGCTCAGAGAGGGGTGGGGAGGGAGGTGGCTGTAGGAATTTGCTTCTTGTTACTATTTTTTGTCTTTTTAAAAAGGAAAAAATCTTTGAATTTTTTTTATTTATTTTTTTTTTTTAGTGTTGGAAGCAGAAAAGTTTTAATAAAAGGCAAAATAACAAAACTCCTTACAGAGAAAACCTGAGCCAGGTGCAAGAGGTTCTTGCTCCTGGTAAAACACCCCACAAAAGCAATTAGTTCCTTTGTGCTCTTCTTTTTCTAGTGAATTGCTTAGGCAAGAATTTTGGCTCCTGTCCAGTTAGCTGTCCTTAAGTTTGAGGTGAAGTCCCCAAAGTCCTATGAGGTGTCTTTTTGCCTAATTGAAGAAAGAAACTGGTGCCAGCATCTGGGCTGTCCTGGGGGCCATGCTCCAAGGTCCCTCTTCCCTCTGTGCATGGTCCAGGGAGCTGAATGAGGAGGGAGGGTTTTTTTTCTTTCACTCTGAGTGTGCCTCTGCAAGTTTGCACTGATGAATTTGCTTTCCTAAACTGGCCCAGGTGATCTGCTCTGGAAAGGCTGAAAGCCCAAGGTCCCTCTTCCCTCTTATGCGTATTCCAGGGAGCTGAATGAGGAGGGAGAGTTCTTTTTTTCGTTCTGCATGTGCCTCTGCAAGTTTGCACTGATTAATTTGCTTTCCTAAACTGCCCTTTCGGGCAGCCCAGGTGATCTGCTCTGGAAAGGCTGAATGCCCAAGGTCCTTCTTCTCTCTGTGCATGGTCCAGGGAACTGAATGAGGAGGGGAGGGTTTTTTTCTTTCACTCTGAGTGTGCCTCTGCAAGTTTGCACTGATGAATTTGCTTTCCTAAACTGGCCCAGGTGATCTGCTCTGGAAAGGCTGAAAGCCCTCTGGCCACCAGCCCACGGCCACCCTTGACCCTGGCAGCATCTTCAAAGGGAGCATGGGGCTGCTGCGGAGCGTGCAATGTTTGCTCACAGCCAGGGCCAGCAGCTGCTGCCTGCCTGCCCTGGGGGGTTTCGTCAGCGTCCTGCAGCGCTCCGGGGGACACTGCTCAGCCACTGCTGCTTGCACAAGGTCAGTGCCCCCAGGGCCCTCGTCCCCCACACCCCACGGGGGCTCGGTCACTTCTGAGCTAAGCGCTGGCTCGGGTGTTGGCTTGGATTTTCCAGCCCTGGATGAAACGTGCTGCATGTCCAGGTGTGCCAGGCTGGGAGCACCTCAGGAGGCCACCAGGAGCTGCTGGCATGAGTCCAGGCAGAGGCAGCTGTGCCCAGGGGTGGGCAGGGGTGGAGGTGATGCAATATCAGGACAGGCAGCCCGCGGCTGAGGTCACTTGGGTGCAGTTCAGTTGCTCATGTAGGGCCTCCCAGCACAAAGCACTTCCCTGGATGCATCTGAAAGTTACAGAATCACAGAATGACCAGGTTGGAAGAGACCTTCAAGATCATCAAGTCCAACCCAGCCCCAACACCTCAACTCAACCCTGGCACCCAGTGCCACATCCAGGCTTTGTTAAACACACCCAGGGATGGGGACTCCACCACCTCCCTGGGCAGCCATTCCAGAACTTTATCACTCTTTCTGTAAAAAACTTTATCCTGATATCCAACCTGTATTTCCCTTGGTGCAGCTTGAGGCTGTGTGCTCTGGTTCTGTCAGTGCTGCCTGGAGAAAGAGCCCAGCCCCACCTGAGCACAGCCACCTTATTTAGCTCAGTTTAGGAGTATCTTGACTGTTGAGCATGGGGAGAGGAGAGATGCTGAAGATGTTCCTGCTCATTGCACGGGGTTGGACTTGATGACCTTCAGGTCCCCTCCAAACCAAACCAAAGCATTCTGGGATTCCATGGTGCCCATCCCTCCTCCCTCCCAGCTGTGCCACTGCTGGAGGCTGGGGCATTTTGGGTGTGTTCAGCCTTCTCCTGGGACCTGGGATCGCAACAAAATGGGCAATTCCTCCTCCCTGTGTGACATCTCTGTTGGGGAAGAAAACCCCAAAATAACAACATTCCTTTCTAATTCAGAATTTTTCTTTAGTGCTGGTGAAAGACCAGTGGGTACCTGGGCTTAGCAGTCTGGGTCTGCAATCTGTTGGGCTTGAGATCCCTGGGTCTGGGCTGAGGATCACAGTGCTGGCAAAGTCCCCAAAAGCCATCAGCCACATGGAAATTTCATATCCTATCTATTTAGCCCTCAAGTTGCCACCCTCCTCTTCCCACCCACCCCCCTACCCCCCCAATAGTGTGACATTTCTGCATTTTAAGGCATTCCCAAATGGAAGACAGCGAGGGAGGGGGACAGACAGACAAGGGATGGCTCACAGCAGCCCCAGCAAGGCACAGTGCAGAGGGAAGCCTTGATCCTTTACTGCCCAGCTGCTGGCTGGAGCTGGAAAAGGGGAGGAATTCCTCATGCTAGCTGGGAGAAACTCATCCTGCTCCCCACAGCTTCCCTGGAGAGCACAGGGACACAGCTGTGCCCTGTCCCTGAGGAGGCAGGAGGCTGCAAAGTCCAGCCTGCCCAACCCTCCTAACTCAGCAGCCACTTCCCAACCTTGGCACTTGTCTCAGGATATCAAACTGTGCTGGCGGGAAGCGCCGGGCCAGGCCAATAAAGGCCAATAAAGGCAATAAAGGTGTTCCCACGACTTAACAGCAGGAAGAAGGAAAAACCTGAGCCAGTTGGGACTCACCCCTGGAAGGGGACATTGTCTCACTCTCTGGCTGTGCCTGTGGCCCTTTGAAGGTGGATTTCAATCCACTCCTGGGTGGTGTCACCGTTGGCACTGAGCCCTCCCCAGCTGCCCCCCAGGAGGGTTTTGCTGGTGACACTGGGGGTCACTCGGGCATGCAGCTGGGCCAAAGCACAGCCCGAGCAGGCTTTCCCAAAAAAATAATTTAATTTTTTTTTAAAAAAAGAAGCTAAATTAAATATTTAAAAAGCACAGCTTGAGCAGGCTTTCCCCCCAAAAAATTTAAGAAGTATTTAGAGACACCGGGGGTCACTGGAGCACACAGCTGGGCCAAAGCACAGCCCGAGCAGGCTTTTCCCAAAAAAATAATTAAAAAAATTTAATAAAGAAGAAACTAAATTAATTTTTTAAAAAGCACAGCCTGAGCAGGCTTTCCCCAAAAAATAATTTAAAAATTATTTAGCAACACCGAGGGTCACTGGAGCACAGAGCTGGGCCAATTAAATTTTAAAAAGTACAGCCTGAGCAAAAAAAAAAATTTTAAAATTATTCAGCAACACCGGGGGTCACTGGAGCACGCAGCTGGACCAAAGCACAGCCCAAGCAGGCTTTCCCAAAAAATAATTTAAAAAAATTTAAAAGAGAAAAAATAAGAAAAAAATTAACTAAAATAAATTTTAAAAAGCACAGCCCGAGCAGGCTTTAAAAAAAATTAAGAAATTAAAAAAAAATTAAAAGTAACTAAATTAAATTTTAAAAATTTTACAATAATTTAAAAAATTTACAATAATTAAAAAATAATTTAAAAAATAAATTAAAAAAAAAAGGCCAGGCTGGAAGGGGAGGGGAAGGAAGGCAGGCGGTAAACAAGCTGGGTGAGCCCAGCGAGGAGGCCCGGGAACGCTTCCCGGGAGAGGGCGCTGGGTCCGCGGCTGCCGCTTCTCTCCGGCTCGTAGGGCGAGCACAGGAGCTTGGCCATGAGCCAGCCAGCAAACCCTCCGGGGCTGGCAGCTCCATCCTGCCACCCCCGCCACCACAGCCCTGCCCAGCCTGGGGGTCTCCGCCAGGCTGGGGTTTGCTGCTCGGTGTGGATTTTTGGGATGGAGAGATGATGTTTACATTGTCCAGCTGCCTTCGCTCCCCCCTTGCCTTCAGGGTTGGCTGGAGCTGCCCAGCCCCGAGGCTTGCGGGGCACGGGGGTCACCCCACTGCTCAGGGGCCTCCTCTTGTAAACATCTGGGTGTGTTCGAAGGCAAAGGTGGACAGAGTTACTGGGAAATGTGCAGGTAGCAATTCCAAGAATTTGGAGCTGTCAGAGCTTTCAGATTAAAGAAACCCTCCACAGACCTAGGGAAGAGGGCTGGACACTGCTTTACGTTGCCTGTGGCTTGACAGCTCCCCTTTATGGGAGCTATTTTGGGCTCCTGCTCCTGCTCTGCTTCCTTTTACTCCAGCTGAGCTGTTAGATTTGGGTGACCACAGCTGAACTTGGGCTGAACGTGAGTTGCTGAGCTCATTTCCCAGGGTAAAACACCACGTTCGTTGGTTTGTTTGCGTGTTGGAGCCATTTCTCTGTGCTCAGGGTGCAGGAGCAGGGCTGGTGCTGGCAGGAGGCGCTTTCTGGGGCGCTCGGGGCAGGCTGTTGCAATGCTCGGTGGCTCTGCCTTGCCCAAGCAATTCCAGGAGGAGAAAAGCACCCGAATTTCACCTCGCTCTGGACAGCCTCGGGGGATTGCCACACACCCGTGGCTGCTCCAAGGTGCTGGTGAGGACTGAGCCAAGTTGTCCCCGCAGGGAGGGTGGGGATCTGGCTCTTGAGATGGGTGATAAATCAAAGTGTGGTTTTGGCCAGCACTTCCACCTCCTCCCTCCTGACGATCCGGCTCTTCCCTGGCCACTTTCCCTCTGGATTCTGGCTGCACAGTGGCCGTGTCCGAGGCAGTGTGGCTGGGACGGCTGGGAGGCTCCAGCTTCTCGAGGAATGGCAGCTCTGGTGCCACCTCCTGAGGCTGGCACGGGGCACAGCAGGATCCTGTGGCTCCGTGGCAGGCGTGTGGGTGGCGTGTGCTGGCCCTGGGACATGCGTGTGCCCTGGTGTGTGCACACACGGCTGCCAGTTCCGTCTGCTCCTGCTGGCATGGCTCTCCCGCCCCTTGGATCCGGGATGGGACTTGCACGAGTCTCTTGTTCCGTCTCCTGGAGCTGCAGGAGATGGGACAAGCGACCCTGTGGGGTGGAGACCCGGACACTGTGGAAAAACACTGGGCACTGCCTGCGGTTTGCTGGGTGCTCCCATGGTGGGGCTGGGGGATTTCTCCCCCCTCGAGTGATCCTTGCAGCGAGGCTCTACAGATCCAGCTGCTGGAGGCTGTGACCCGCTCCAAGGAGGACAAGGGGGGCACCGAGGCTTTTGTCCCTCTCCCAAGAGCGGGCACCAAGCCAGAGGGGCTCGGTGGAGCTCCATGCCTCCCTCTCTCCCTGTTTTTCCGGGGCGGCCGGTTTCCATCCCTGCCAGCTCTGCCAAGGCAGCCTAATGTAAACGCTGCCGAAAGCCTTGGATCCGCTCCCGCCCGCCCAGGGACGAGAGGTTGTTTTTCCAGTCGGCAGCGCTGTTAAAAACACCCCAAACCCACCCAATCTCTCCGCTCTCTGCCCTCTTTTCCCTCACTTTTCCGCACCCACCCGAGTGCCCCTTTGCCGGGGGCGGCCGGGCTGGAGCGGCCGAAGGAGGAGGAGGAGGAGGGAGGCGGGGTGGTGGCCCTGTCCCCCCTGCCGTGTCCCTCCCGTCCCGCCGCGCTGCCCAATCCGTGCGGCGGGGCCGGCGCTGCTCCGCCATAAAGGGGCGGCGGGCGCGGCCCCGGGAGCCGAGCGTGGGAGCCCCGCGCCCGCCCGCAGCCGCCGCCGAGCGCAGGTACCGGCCCGGGGGGACACGGGGACACCGCTGCCCGCCACCCGCCGCAGCCCCCCGGGCTCGGCAGGGCCGGGGAGGCAGCCCCGGAGAGATCTTCCAAGGGAAAATTCCTCCTTTGGGGGAAGGGGAGGATGGGGCGGGGGGGGGGGGCTGAGGAAGAGGCAGCTTGAGTTTGCTATTGAAAACATTCCCTTTGCAGCTTTTGTGGGTTTTTTTTTACCCCCACGAGGCTGCCTGGGGAGGCACGCGTGGGAGATGCCTCTGACAGGGCAGCGGGGCAGGGGGAGCCGCGGCGGGGTGGGCTGGGGACGGCTCATCCCGCAGGGATGTTGGAGCGACTTCCCCAGTCAGTCCGCATTCCCAAAGTGCCGGCATTCCCAAGCTCCCTGGAAATCAGCCGGTGCTGTGGGTCGGACACGAGTGGGCTGGCTGGCGATAGAGCCCGGCCCGCAGGGCTCTGGGGATGCTGCAGCTCCCACGCACCGGTTCTAGAGCCACCCCGGCCCATCCCGCTCCCCACTGCTGCCTGGGGTGCTCAGGGCTCCTGTGTGCTGCCTGTTGCTTTTCCTGCTGCCCTGGCACCGGGCTTGGATAACCTCAGCTGGGCTGAGAAGGCAGCTGGGGCAGAAAAGCCCTCCTCGATGATGCAGATTTATTAAGAAAGCCCCAGCTAAGCTTTCCTTGCATTAGCCTTGCTCTTGAGCAGAGTGTAGAGGTGAAAAGTTCATGTGGGGCTAAGGAGCCCTTTGGAAGTCTGTTGCTCTGGTTTATTAGCAGCAGTTTGGTGTTTTGAAGGGTTTCTGGAGCAGGGCTAGCCTGAGCTGCTGTGTGTTCTCCCTGAGGAATGACAGGGAACCGCTGGAGATGGCAGCCAGCCCTGTGGCCGAGCTGTCTCCTGCTCCTCCCTGGCCTTGGGTGGGGAAGGGGGGCTGCGGAAAAATGTGGGCACGCAGGAAAGGGCTCACAGCTGGGGCTGTTTGTGACTCCCCCCTGCAGGAACCCCCTCGTCAGGACTGCAGCCATGGCCACCTCAGCGAGCTCCCACCTGAGCAAAGCCATCAAGCACATGTACATGAAGCTGCCGCAGGGGGAGAAGGTGCAGGCCATGTACATCTGGATCGACGGCACGGGGGAGCACCTCCGCTGCAAAACCCGCACGCTGGACCACGAACCCAAGAGCCTGGAAGGTGAGAGGGCAGGTGCAGCACTCGTAGCCCCTCACTGGGTGGAGGAAGGATGCCATTTCTCTCTTCCCGTGGCAGAAGGATGGTTTTTAGGGAGGACATTCCACCTCGTGCCCTTCCAGTTACCTCTTTCCCCATATACCTCAGGGGGATGTTCCCATCTCTCCAGATGTGGAGTTTCAGGGAGATGCCTGGGGCTGGGAGCCCGTCCTTGGTGCTGTCTCTGCCGTGGAGGGGCTGCTGGCAGGGGCTGGGGGCTGTTGGCAGGGGCTTGGCTGCCCATTGACTCTTGAGTACTCGTTTTGGCCGGAAGTAGTTTGGCAAAAGAAAGTGCAGGGGAAAGAATGGAGCTATCCGGTGTAATTAAGAGCTTGTGTCCCTCAGAACAAACAGTCCCAGCTTACACAATAATAGCATTAGGATTTTCCCCAGGTTGCCATGGAGCTGGCTGGAGACAGTTATGAAATGAAAATACTGTGTGTGACTGAGCAGAATTATCTTTTTTCTTTCCTTTTTTTTTTCTTTTTTTTTTTTTTTCTTTTCCCCTCTCTCCTTTCCCCTTTTCCCTCTGAGGGAGTGGTTGGCACAGCTCCTTGGAAATCTTTGTGCTTCCCATCCTCCCTCTTTCTCCCTGGGATATGGAGGAGATAACATTGTCCGGTGGGCTTTGACCTGGAGGGCAGTGCTCAGGATGGAGGGGTGGGCAAGGGGCCATACTCCCCTTCCATGTGAGATTCCATCTCTCTATGATTTGCCTTCCCACCTTCTTAAGGCCTTGTAGCTTGATTGAGGGTATTCCATGGCTCCCCTCATTCCCACAGCTGGAAGGTGGTTCGTGGTCTGCCCTCTCCCAGCTGAGGGGACCAGGTGCTTTGCTCATCCCTGTGGTTGTTGTGACATGGGAAATGTCCTCAGCGCTACTCTGTTCACTCAGGCTTGGCCAGCAGCCCAGCAACTTGTTATTTTCCAGGGTGGCTGCGGACTTGCACTCCTGTCAATTTTTGCTTGTTTTGGGTTTGTTGGGTTTTTTTTTTTTGCTTCCCCCACTTGGAACAAAATCAGCTGAGCTGGGACTAAACCTATTCTCTATGAGCATCTTCACCTCTATCTTCCTGGTGGGCAGCAGGGAGCCCATGGGTCACTGTGGCTGGTTCCTCTCTTTGCTCCAGATCTCCCTGAGTGGAATTTCGATGGCTCCAGCACCTACCAGTCTGAAGGCTCCAACAGTGACATGTACCTGCGACCTGCTGCCATGTTTCGGGACCCTTTCCGCAAGGACCCCAATAAACTCGTTCTCTGTGAGGTCTTCAAGTACAACCGCCAGTCTGCAGGTGACTGAATGGACCTTCTCCCTCCTTCCCTTCTCCTGGTGGAGGTGGTGTTCCTGGGAAGGGGAATGGGAACCCTGCCCAATGCTGTCTGTGCGTGACACAGAAATAACGTGAAAGTAGAGGGCAAACGAAGCGCTGGTGATGGACTAAAGGGCTGGGCTTGGGATTCTTCAACGCTGCTGGGACTCAAAGTGTGAAATAAGTGGAAATGGGGAGTGGAGGTGGCATCACTCGTGAGCCTCGTGTCGATTTTCCATTCCAGAGTCAAATCTCCGGCACACCTGCAGGAGGATTATGGACATGGTGTCCAACCAGCACCCCTGGTTTGGGATGGAGCAGGAGTACACTCTCTTGGGGACAGACGGACATCCATTTGGCTGGCCTTCCAATGGCTTCCCTGGACCCCAAGGTAATCTTTTGGGAGCCTGGAGCAAGTCAGGAGTGTTTGAACTGAAATCTGTGTGGCACAGCTTCAGACGAGTTGAGGGCTCCAAGGTGTTCCTAGAACCGAAGGTGGATGGTAGAAAGTGGAATATTGGCAAAACTACCATGAGATTAAGTTTGTCACAGAAAGGCTGAGGTGTGGATTGGCCACATCCAAATTTGCTGCTGGGTTTGTTGGTCTGCAGGGGACTTAAACTCAGGAGCAGACTTAAACTCGGGGCGAACTTGCTCTCCGTCAGTATTCTACCCTGCCAGTTCTTCCATGAAAAACACACCTTGGGGCTTGTGAAGAGTTCTCTGTGCGTGCTGGGTGTTCACTGGATGTCAGGGTTTTTCCCTGTGGAGGCTGATGTTGCCCTGTGCTGTTGCAGGTCCGTATTACTGTGGTGTGGGGGCAGACAAAGCCTATGGCAGGGACATTGTGGAGGCCCACTACCGAGCGTGCCTTTATGCCGGCGTGAAAATCGGAGGAACCAATGCAGAAGTGATGCCAGCCCAGGTAAATCGTTCTAAGATGCTTCATGGAGTGAGAGAGTAGCATGGAAAAACCCCAGGCAGGGGGAGCTGTGTGTGCCTGCTCTGAGCTGTGTGGCTGTGTCCAGCATCAGGGGGTGGGAGGTGCCTGTCTCCACCCCGCTGAGCCCCTGACACCTCCTCCTTGCAGTGGGAGTTCCAGGTGGGACCATGCGAGGGGATTGAGATGGGCGATCACCTCTGGATCGCGCGCTTCATCCTGCACCGGGTGTGCGAGGACTTCGGGGTCGTGGTGTCCTTCGATCCCAAACCCATCCCTGGGAACTGGAACGGTGCTGGCTGCCACACCAACTTCAGCACCAAGAGCATGAGGGAAGAAGGAGGTCTCAAGTAAGTGTTTGGGTTGTTTACTAGGCAGCAGGATATTGGATGATTTTGGTGCTTGGTGTGACATCTGAGTCTTCTGGATAGGTTTTTTTTGGTTGTTTTGGTTTTGTGGTTTCTTTTTTTTCTTAGTATGTATTTTTTTTTTATAATGACACATTCTTGTCTTGATGCTTGGTGGGCAATTCAGCCAGCAGTACAGCTCCACCAGTACAGGATGCAGCTATCTCTAACAGCCTGTCCAGCTCCTGACCTCCCAGTGCTGGGAACAAACAAACAAACCAACTCAGCACAGGGCTTTTTAAATTATATTTTTATAGCCATGATGAAAGAGAAAGACCATTTGCTTCATCTGGGCAAGGCTGCCATGTTTTCTTAAGAGATGAACATCCTAAAAATGCAAACTGTGAGTTCCTGCACATGACTGCTGTGCAGTCAGGGACACTGTGTCACTGGAGCTGCGTGGAGGGATCCATCCTGGCAGCTCTGGAGTTCTGTTTTTTTGTCATAATCTTAGTGCTGCCCTGAGATAACAGGACTCTGTGAGCTTCATGAACAGAAACACCAGTGTTGCGATCTCTCCTGTCTAAGTGGGAAGTGGGAGGTTTAATTGGTGGTGTCTCACAGATGACACTCTCTGGGAGCCTGTGGGATTTGGCCACGAGGACTTTTCTGGGTCAGCAGCAGGAGAGAAGAGAAACCCCTGTTTCTCTTGGGATGAACAGCCAAGTGGGCTGTGGGGCACAAGGCGTTATCACAAAGTGCCTTGGGGACTCTGATTAATCTCGCTGTCACTTTGACACGACAGTCCAGAGGCATTCAGCTCCAGAGGCGTTCAGCTCATCCCATCCCTCACTGTGCCACCCCTGTCCCTCCCTCCCTCCCTCCCTCCCTCTGCAGGCACATCGAGGAGGCCATCGAGAAGCTGAGCAAGCGCCACCAGTACCACATCCGCGCCTACGACCCCAAGGGGGGGCTGGACAATGCCCGGCGCCTGACGGGCTTCCACGAGACCTCCAACATCAACGAGTTCTCTGCCGGCGTGGCCAACCGCGGCGCCAGCATCCGCATCCCGCGCAACGTGGGCCATGAGAAGAAGGGCTACTTCGAGGACCGCCGGCCCTCGGCCAACTGCGACCCCTACGCCGTGACAGAGGCGCTGGTCCGCACGTGTCTCCTCAACGAAACCGGGGACGAGCCTTTTGAGTACAAGAACTGAGCAGACTGCGCCCCGCGGCTGCCGCCGCCGCCTCCCCCCCACCCGCGCTCCCCGCGCCCCGAAAGTTCCCTTCTAGCTGTAATCCCGAGGGTACAAGATAACATGTTTCCTGTCTCAGTAACTCTTGTTGTCTTGAGGTGGGGGAGGAGGGCAGGTTTAGTTTTATCCGTGTCTGTTTGTCGTTGACTCTTCAGAAGACGAGAGGAGGACGGGGTGTTAGAGAACTTTTAACCACTGTTTTATTTTTTTTTTGTCTAATTCATGTGTACATCCGATGGGATCCTGTGGCTTCCAGGGACAGACTGCACATGCAGAAAGCATGTAGGAGAGGAGAAAGCTTAAAACAGAGCCAGATTTGGGGGGCCAGCCCCACTGCTGACTGATGGCTGTCTGAGGTTGGTGCCTCTCTTTGGAGAAGGGAAGATGGGAGCTGTGGTGACGGGAGCTGTGCATGTGCTTCTATTTATTTGGGGACGTGACAGGGACATCGTCGCCCTCCGGCCACTCTGAGGTTTCTGGGAATCTTCTGGCATTGAGGAGAACTCTTGGTTCTGTCACTGGAAGTCAACCCATCTCTGGCTCATAACACAGAGTGAAGTAGTATTTTTCTATTTAAATATAAAAACAGCAAAAAAAAAAAAATTATATATGAAAGTGTTTTTTCCTTGGAAGAGATGATGTTCCAACGCCTCATCCAGCCAGAGCAGGCAGAGCTCTTGCGGATGCAGTCGGATGCAGGTGGGACTGAGGGTGAGCTCGGAGGGAGACTGGGATGAGGTTTGTTCCAGCATGGAGTGGAGCTTGCAGGAGGGGGTTCCCAGAGCAGGAAGCCTGCAGAAGCATTTGTTACTGTAATTCAGGTGGCCGTGACACGCTCGGAGTGGGAGGAAGGTGTCCTGAACCAAGAGTTGACTGGTCAACAGCGTTCTGGACAGAGCTGTGGCTGTGTCACCTGTCCAGCAGGGCTAGCACGTCACTAAAGCAGGGCTTTGGATAAAGGTTAAAACAAAACAAAAAAAAAAAAAAAGAAAAAAAAGAGAAGTTTTAGATTTTGTTTTCATAATTAATGTTCTTAGTTTCTCTGACTGAATGGTTTTACAGAGACCGTTGATGCCACTGTTGTGTCCTGGCTCTCTCGGGCTGCCTGCCATCCAGCCAGGATGATGGGGGCTAGGAGAAGGGAAGGGAGAGGCCACCTGGCCCTCCCAGCCAGCCCTGGCACTCCCAGCTGCTGCTGGGGGGTTCAGACATTCTGGGATTTTACACTTGGGTATCTTAGATGGTGCCAGTTATATTCCGTTGCATATGGACTTCTTCCCAATAGGTTTCTTTTTTTTTTTTTTTTTTTTTTTTGTAATAAAAAAAGAAAAAAAGAACAAAACCTTCAATCTGACGTCTGCAGCCTCTTTTTGTACGTGTGTTGCCTTCACCATTTGAAAGGATTTTGACTCTGATAGTGGGTAGATGTGGCTTTTCATTTGGGGGGGTCAGGGGTCTTTCAATCCATGTGTGCTCTCCAGAAAATGGGAATTTGTCAGCAGTGGTTGGTTCTGTGGTGAAGGATGGTCCAGCTCTGGCTTGCATGGGATTCTTTTGGGATGGGAAAGGGCCTGGGCTTGTGAATGTCCATAGGGAGGGTTATGGGGTTGCTACAGATGTTTGTGCATTTCTCAGCCTCCTCGTCCTCACAAGTTCTACAGATAGAGAAATCCTACAGAAAACAAAACTCTAGCAAACTTAATTGAAAAGGGAGCTTTGTGGAAAAAGAACCTTTCCCATTCTCCCTACGAAAGAAAATGAGAGAGAAGTGAGAAAATGCTGCTCATCCTCCTTTGGCATAAACCCAGTCATTTGGGAAAAAAACCCAGGCAGTAGAAATGTGTCACTTTGCTCCTGTGGTCCTTTATTTAGCCCGTGGTGCCATTCCCTGGCTCCCCAGTAGGTGCTTCCATCAGGAGAGGATGCTTTAACCATTCCCACCTTTAAATCTGGATTAACTGCACCTGAGCCTCCTGCTGGGCTGATGAGGCCATTCCTGCAGTCATGTTTTTTTGTGGATCAAGTATTTTCCTGCATCTCCCTCTTGGGGAACATCGGAGGCAGCCAGCACTTTCCTCAACACAGTCCCAAAATTACCCCGTCCCTGTGCCTCTGTGACAGGAACAGAGGCAAAGTGAACACCTTTCCTTTCCTCCCATCCTGACACAGCCACAAGGACTTGGGAGCTGGGGTGCTGCAACCAAAACAAAACCCAGGGGTAACTCAGGAGCCTGGAAATCTTCAAGTTTTGTTCTGATTTGGGCTCAGGGGCAAGGCAGCTGCTGTTTCTGATGCATTCAAAGAAAATGTTACAGAGGAAAGAAGTGGATTTCACCTGAAGTAAGAGAACTTTTCTAAAGGCATTGGCACAGAAGAAAGGAAACAACACGGTTTGGTTTTCTGTTTTTTGTTCTTAAAGATCCTGTGCTTCCAAACACTGTGAATCATTGAAGCTGAATCTCCCTCCAGACACCCTTTCCTCCTGGGTAATAAAAAAAATTGGGAAAAGGGGACCTGGTTCAGTTTTGGCCACTAAGCATCAGCAAGGCAGGAGGAGCTGATGGGCAGCAGGTTTTGTGTTTTGCCATAGAATCATGGAATGGTTTGGGCAGGAGGAGCTGGTGGGCAGTAGGTTTTGTGTTTTACCATAGAACCATGGAATGGTTTGGGCAGGAGGAGCTGATGGGCAGCAGGTTTTGTGTTTTGCTCCCAAATCATGGAATGATTTGGGCAGGAGGAGCTGGTGGGCAACAGGTTTTGTGTTTTACCATGGAATCATGGAAGGTTTGGTTTGGAAGGGACCTTGAATATCACCTCATTCCAACACCCTGGCGTGGGCAGGGACATCTTCCTTGGGTTGCTTTAGGACAAACAGCATCTCCCTGTGCCATTGGGGTGTCCCTGAGGAAGATGCCATCTACAGGGTGTCCCTCAGGCTGATAAGGGGAACAGGCATCAGTCCTTTGCTCCTCCAGCTGCCCTGAATGTAAATTTAGGTCAGGAGCTGGATGCTTAATGGTTCCTCTTGTTCTCAGCTGAGAAAGCATTTATCCACTCACTGCACAATTACCCGGCTGAAAACAAGGTCAGAACAACATTGTGCAGGAAAATGGCTTTTCAGATCATTATTAAAAGTATAGGGGGGGGAAAAAAGATTATAATGAATTGGAAGGAGGGAAGAAAATAATTTATTCCCCCTAGACATTGTTTTCTGACTTTTTTTGCCTAAAGCCTGCTTGCTGAATCTGCTTTGTAGTTACCTAAACACCATTTCCCAGCTCTGTCAGTAGGGAGGCCTCCTCTTAAGGCCACGGGGCTCTTACAAATTGAGACTGAAACCCTCAGAAGCTGAATTTATGTCTTATGCATTCATAGAAAACATTTTGACTTTTGATCTGAGCCTCTCAGGAGGAAGTGAATCTCTTTTCTCTGTACTCACACATCCTTAAAATGTGAATAATGATATAGCAAGGATCGGTCCCAAAGGGTTTGCTGGGCACATCCAAGCATCAGGAACTGCTCCAAATGAAGCAGCCAAAAATAGCAGCAGCTTTTTGAAGTGCCTGTTGGTTGTGCTCCCTTTTAATCAAATACCAGCTTAGGAGACAAGGCTGCCCCTAACCCATTAATATATCTGATCACATGCCAGGCTTTCCCCCACAGCTGGATTTTAAGGCAATCAAAAGATTAGCCACAGCTCCCTTCAAACACAGCCTGGAGCACATGAGCTAATCAAGATCACACTTGAAGCATCTTTTTGTGCCAGGCTGTGCCAGCCCAGTTATTGCCTGGACACAAGGGATTTTCCCTTTTTGCAGAGCCTGCTGCATCAGGTGTGGCTGTTTGGATTTCTCTTGCCCTTTCCCACTCTCACTGATGCTGCTCCAGTATCCCCATCTCTCTTCCCTTACCATTTTGTGGGAGTTTTTCCAGTGCTATTTGATCTTCCTTGATTACCTTTTGTTGGTAGGTCAGCCTTCACAGGCTGGCACAGCCTCTGGCTCAATACATCTGGAGGAGGAGGAGGAGGAGGAGGAATCAGCCAGCCTTAGCTGGGCCAGGATTTGCTGAGCTGACATTTGGATGCCCTTACCTGGGGGAGAAGAGAGCCAGGGAGGGAGAAGTTGCTGGGTGAAAGTGTTTTTATTTCTCCAATCTGTGTTTTCCCCTCTTCCTGGGGTGCTGATGCTGGGAGTGTCCTGCATCTCCTTCTGCCCCTAGGCACAGACTGCTGAGAGGGTGATTTGCTCTGCAAGAGCCTCTGTTTGGGCTTGAAGCTGCTGTTATCACAGCAGCTTTGTTCTCTTGAAAAGCCCTTTGGAGCTCCAGCAGCTCCTCTGCTGTGGGGCCCAGCTGAGATCTACACTTGCAGTTCATCAGCTGATAAAGTGATGAGCTTTCCACTTAGGAGAAGAGGTTGGAGGTTCTCTGTGTCCTCTAAGGCCAGGGCATGTTCTAGAAGGGCGCTGGAGAAAGGTCAGGTGTGATAATTTCTTGTGTGATCCCTTGTGTGAGCTGGCAGAGCTGGGAGGGGACTCCTGCCATCACACAAATCCATAACCCAGCTCCAGCTGAGGCAGCATCTCATCCCAGTTGTTCAGTTACTGATTAAACTGAGGACAGCTGCTTAGGGAACAAGTGGGAGCTCTTGAAAGGGAAGATCTCCTCAGGCCTGCCTGGCTTCCCCAGCCAGCTGGCTGCAGAGTCAGACCTGGGCTGCCTCCTGAGTGGGTCCTCCACCCACGAGTGCTTCTCCAGGCTCTCCAGCTGGGACTGATGACCTATTTTCCGTTTCAACACGTCTGGTGTGGATGTAAATTGAACCCTGACTCTTTGCTTGCTGACAAAGGGGCCAGGCCATTGGTAGGATCAGCTTTTCCCGAGGCCATGCAGGTTGTGGGGGCTATCAGTCACTGAGGGATGACTAAAGATGTCACTTGTGAATTGCCTGGCTCATGAGTTGTGATCTCAGTCTGAGCCTCGTGACTCTACCCTGAGCTGGGTGTTTGGGGACTGTTCCTCCTTTTTGTGCACTGATCTCTGGTGGGAACGTTTGGAGAAGAATTCCAGAGAGACACAATTCCACTGCTCTCCACACTGAAGCATCATCTCCAGGGGCTCCATTCCCAGTGGGAGATGATGTGGGTTAGAGCACCTCTGAGCTGCCTCTGGAGGTGTCAGTGCTCAGAAGGAATGGAATTTGGGGCTGGGTGCTTCTTGCACATTAGCCCCCCAAAACCTGCAGTGGTGGACCTCAACATGAGCTTGCCTGACTGAGGAGAAACCCAGGGTGAGAGAGGCAAAGTGGGGAGCAAAATCCACATTCTGTGACTCCATACTGAGCACCAGGACTGCAGCTCTTCCCAGCCTTGCAGGAGAACTGGGCCCTTCTCCCTCAGTGTTGGAGAACCGAGCCTTTCTCCCTCACTGCAGCAGAACTGGGCCCTTTGACCTCACTGCAGGAGAACTGGGCCCTTTGACCTCACTGCTCCCTTCCTCTCCTTCCCCACATGGCAGGGAAAATCTTTTGCTCCCAGCACCATAACCTTTTTTCTTTATTCAGTTTTCTGTTGTATTTTTGATAAGGTTTAATAAACCTTTCTAAACTATGAAAAGTGAGCAGCTATTTCTCACAATCCACATTCTGTGGCTCCAGACTGAGCAGCAGGACTGCAGCTCTTCCCAGCCTTGCAGAACTGGGCCCTTCTCCCTCAGTGCAGCAGAACTGAACTGGGCCCTTCTCCCTCACTGCAGCAGAACTGAACTGGGCCCTTCTCCCTCACTGCAGCAGAACTGAACTGGGTCCTTCTCCCTCAGTGCAGCAGAACTGGGCCCTTCTCCCTCAGTGCAGCAGAACTGAACTGGGCCCTTCTCCCTCATTGCAGGGGAACTGGGCCCTTCTCCCTCAGTGCAGGAGAGCTGAACTGGGTCCTTCTCCCTCATTGCAGGAGAGCTGAACTGGGCCCTTCTCCCTCAGTGCAGGAGAGCTGAACTGGACCCTTCTCCCTCATTGCAGGAGAGCTGAACTGGGCCCTTCTCCCTCAGTGCAGGAGAGCTGAACTGGGCCCTTCTCCCTCAGTGCAGGAGAGCTGAACTGGGCCCTTCTCCCTCATTGCAGGAAAACTGAACTGGGCCCTTCTCCCTCATTGCAGGGGAACTGGGCCCTTCTCCCTCATTGCAGGAGAGCTGAACTGGGCCCTTCTCCCTCATTGCAGCAGAACTGAACTGGGCCCTTCTCCCTCACTGCAGCAGAACTGGGCCCTTCTCCCTCATTGCAGGAGAACTGAACTGGGTCCTTCTCCCTCATTGCAGGGGAACTGGGTCCTTCTCCCTCATTGCAGGACAGCTGAACTGGGTCCTTCTCCCTCAGTGCAGGAGAGCTGAACTGGGTCCTTCTCCCTCACTGCAGGAGAGCTGAACTGGGCCCTTCTCCCTCAGTGCAGGAGAGCTGAACTGGGTCCTTCTCCCTCATTGCAGCAGAACTGAACTGGGTCCTTCTCCCTCATTGCAGGGGAACTGGGTCCTTCTCCCTCATTGCAGGAGAACTGAACTGGGCCCTTCTCCCTCAGTGCAGCAGAACTGAACTGGGCCCTTCTCCCTCACTGCAGCAGAACTGAACTGGGTCCTTCTCCTTCATTGCAGGAGAACTGAACTGGGCCCTTCTCCCTCACTGCAGCAGAACTGAACTGGGTCCTTCTCCTTCATTGCAGGAGAACTGAACTGGGCCCTTCTCCCTCATTGCAGGAGAACTGAACTGGGTCCTTCTCCCTCATTGCAGGAGAGCTGAACTGGGCCCTTCTCCCTCATTGTAGGGGAACTGGGTCCTTCTCCCTCAGTGCAGGAGAACTGAACTGGGTCCTTCTCCCTCACTGCAGGAGAACTGAACTGGGTCCTTCTCCCTCATTGCAGGAGAGCTGAACTGGGCCCTTCTCCCTCACTGCAGCAGAACTGAACTGGGCCCTTCTCCCTCACTGCAGCAGAACTGGGCCCTTCTCCCTCATTGCAGGAGAGCTGAACTGGGTCCTTCTCCCTCATTGCTGGAGAATTGAACTGGGCCCTTCTCCCTCAGTGCAGGAGAACTGAACTGGGCCCTTCTCCCTCAGTGCAGGAGAACTGAACTGGGTCCTTCTCCTTCATTGCAGGAGAACTGAACTGGGCCCTTCTCCCTCAGTGCAGGGGAACTGGGTCCTTCTCCCTCACTGCAGGAGAACTGAACTTGGCCCTTCTCCCTCATTGCAGGGGAACTGGGTCCTTCTCCCTCACTGCAGGAGAACTGAACTGGGTCCTTCTCCCTCACTGCAGCAGAACTGGGTCCATCTCCCTCCCTGCTCCCTTCCTCTCCCTCCCCAGTGACACTGCACTGCAGGGGGGGCAGCCAGGCTTCACCTCAGCCAAAAAACGCCTTTCTTTCCCTTTCTTTGCTCCCATCCTGGCCTGCCCACAGGCTGGCATGGCCGTGCTATTTTGCTTTCATAAGCTGCATTATGTAAGCCGAGTCTTGAGTGGGGATGCGGTGCCAACTTGGACTCCGCAGCGGGAAGGAGCCACATTCCTGAGCACGGGCTTTAATCCCTGCCTCCAGCCACAGTCGGTTTGCTGGGAGGAATCCGAGGGTTGTGCCGAGCTTTTCTAATCCCTCGCCCCAGGTGGAGCCAGATTGTTTGTTTGGGAGCTCCTTTGTCAGCAGGCCGTGCCCAGGTCTCCTCCCAGCAAGCCCTTTGCAGCAGGGTTGGCACAGCTCAATTCGGCACCCTCCTCTCCTTGCCCTTCTTTGCTGAACTCCCTGTCCTCCTTGGCTTCGCTTTTGCTTCCTCAAAACTGCTGGTAAGGCAAGAAAATGGAAATGGGAGCTCCTACAATCCCAGCACCAGAAAACTGGCGTGGAAAACACAGCCTGGGGGACACCACGGTTGTGGCAAGAAACTTCTCACCTGTCCCAGCACTGGCTGCCCTCCCGGTGTCCCATCTGCAGGATGTGATTCCTCTCCCACCAAAGATCTTTTTATTGATGCCATGAGAGGAAACAGCAAAGTAGGAAGTCTACCTCCTCCCTGGCAAATAATAGTTAATATCCTAAGTAATCCATTCTCCACATTCACTAATATAAGCCCTGCAGTGCAATATGATAGCAAAAGATCTGGAGATCCTGCACCCAGGGGTGCAGGGGAGCAATGGGTGCTTGGTGGCTCCCCAGAAGCCTCAGCCCTCTGCCCTAACCCCGTGCACCTGGCACTGATGATCTTCAGGACCCCATTTGGCCAGGCATGAGGGTTCAGAAGGAAAGGTCCTCACCCTCCAGGCAGGTTTGAAGCTGACAGCACTCTTGTTTTCATGTCCTGTGGGTGGGTGAGGCACCAGACTCCACAGTTTTTGCTGGCAGCTTCTCCACAGTGCCAAACATGTTGTTAAAATGAGAAATATTAATCAGAGCCAGAGTTAGGCTGTTATTTCTCATCACAGAGCTGTGTGGCTCCAACCCATCCGTGGCTCGTGGAGATGCTGAGCAGCTGCTGGATTGCCCAGCTGCCTCTGTCCTGAGCCAGAGCCTGGCCAAAATGCCTAAAAAACTGGGAAAGGAGGGAATAGGAGCCTCCTGCCCTACTGAGCTGGATTTTGGCAAGCAGGGTGGCCAGCAGGTATTTGGAAAAATTCTGGGACCATTTCTTTCAACCACAAACCCCAATCTGCCCATGTCATTTATTGCACTGTTAAGGATGGTTTATTTTCTTTTCTTTTCACTTTAATCTTTCAACACCTGTAAATATCTTTATTTACAGGTATCTTTTCTACTCTGCTTAAATACTGTTTGTAAGATTATAGACTAATCTGTGGTTGGTTTATAAGTACAGTTATATTGAAACTGGTATAAAACGTTGCTTAATGTGTTAAAAGGTCAGAGTGTCTGGACTCTGGATTTTATGCAAACAGGAAAATATAATTTCAGTTAAGGCACCACTTCAGCCCTCAAATGATCCTTTGATGTTGTTCTAAAGTCACTACATACTGGCTGATTTAAATGCTAAATTGTAATTTTCTGATGAACTTCAGAGTAAGAAGCTTAAAAGTGAAACAATAATCTTCAGGTAGTTTTGTTTTTAGGGGATTCTGAGCAAACCCCCAAGTTTGAGGTGGGAATAGCTGTGCCCAGGGCTGTGTTGTCCTTTTCCATTTCCATTTTGGAAGCTACCTGGGAACACCTGGGCTTAGAGATGGGCTTAATCTGAAAGCTGGAGGCCAAGGCTTCAGGTGGCTGAATCACCATGCACTTGCTCTGAAGTACAGGGTATTTTCAGACCATTTTCCACCCAGACAGATAACACAAGCTGGGTGATTAACTGGCTCCCTCTTTTCCTCCTCTCCCTGTGGCTGGCTCTCCTGGCAAGTTCTCCTTCAGCTTGTTGGTGATCTTGGGCTGGAGAAAACCACAGAACTTGTAAGATGGGAGCTTCTGCTGGAAGAGATGGTCTTGGCAAACCAAGAATCTCTAAGCAAAGCTTGGGGTTGGGGGATAGCAGCGATACCCACAGGGGTTCTGCAGGAGAATGGGATGTTTGGGGTGGGAGCTTGTGGCAGCTTTGCCCAAAGAGCCCTTTGAGACCAGCAGCTCTCCCTACTCGTCTCCCCCTGCCCATGGAACAGTAGGAACTGCTCCCATGAAATCTAAAGCAAGCACAGCAATGCTTGTCTTTTTGTTGTGAATAATGTCAGGCTTTTTTTCAGCAGTGCTATTGAGGCAGCAGCTGTATTTCACCCAGCTGGCAGCGCTCAGGGAGGAGATCAAGTGTTCTCAGCAGAGCTGGGCCAGATCTAGGGCTGGGGGAAGGTGGTGCAATCCTGAGCTGGGCGCCCAGATGGGGGTTTGGGGGGATTTTGGGGAGGTGAAACAGTCCTGTGTGCTCAGGGGTCTGTGGGAGCAGCAGGATGAGGAGCTCGGCTGCTGCTGGATGGGATTTTTAGTTGTGTGTGTCACTTGTTGTTGGACAGTCCTCTTCTGGAGCCAAAAAACCAGAGGCACCTGGAGCTGTGTGTGTGTATTTCTGTACTCTGCCTGAGCATGCTGCAAGAGCAGAGCTGCAGCCCTGCCAAAACATCCTGCAGTTCTGGGAAGTGTCCTGGGCACCGTGCACCCATCCCACGGGGTACAGCGTGCCTCCCTCTGCCAGGTACCCCTGGGCAGGTGCCAGCCCTTCCTCTGGGCTGGGGAACAGCTTGTTTTCAACCTCAGTGCCATGGGAGGCAGAGCAAGCAGGAGCAGATGTGCCCATGGGCGCTGCTGGCCCATCTCCCTGGCACGGGCAGGACTTGTTCCTCTGTCCCTGTGCTGAGGGACCCCCCTGCCAGAGCCCTGAACTTTGCACAGAAGGACTTGGGAAGAAAAGTTGTGTTCATTAGAGTTGCAGCTCCTCTGGATCCTCAGCTCAAGGCTCCTGTCCCTCTGCTGTTTGCCCACTAATGGGAAGCTCAGTGTGAGACACGGATGGGAAGGATGCTGGGGACAGGAGAAGGCTGGAAGGCAAAGAATATGCTCAGATGAGAGGGGTTTGGTTTGTTTGTTTGTAATATTTCTTTGGGCCATTCATTATATTCCAGTCATGAGGAAACATGTGACTTTTCTCTGTAAGAAAAACCTGGGATTTTTTTTTTGGTGTTTTTGGTTTGTTTGTTTGAGTTTTTGTTTTAGTTTTTGTTAGTTTTTGGTCGGCTGGTTGTTGGTTTTTTAGGTTTTTCCTTTGTTTTGTTTTATTTTTTCTCCCCTCCAGAGATCTGGTTCTAAGTCCTGAGGGGACCTTTGCTGTCAGAGCTCCATCCTCCCTCTACCTATCAGTGATTTCCTCTTGCTTTACACCTCCCTCCCCCCTTCACTGAATCAACAAAAGCCTCTGCCCTGTGCTGTTCCCAGTACCTGTGCTGGCTGTTTCCAGCTTGCCAAATCTGCAGGGACCGAGGTGGCTCCTCCAGAGACACGTGGATGTTCCCCCAGCACAGCAGCAAACAGGAGCAGTGAGAGCATGGAATAAATTACACCCCTAGAGGGTTTTTGCTGCCTGACTTGGTTGCTCTCACCCAGGGTTTATTTCCTTGCACATTTCTGCCCCATCCCCAGGTTCATTTGGGTGTGCTGAGCTCGTGGCTCCCTGGCATGGATCTGCATTTCCAGCTGTTGACATCTGCTGCTCCCTTTCCAACCATTAAATCCAAGACAGAATGGGAGGAGGGGAAGACACCTCATTAATTTTTACTCCTCCCTGCATCCTTCCCAACTCTTTCCCCTGGAGGGGACTGGGAGGAACATTATTTTGCACACCCCCTGCTTCCCACTGCCATCCCAAAAATCTGTCTCGCCACAGCAAGGTTGGGCCCCTTCAAAAAATCCAAAGGTCTGGATTTTTTGGGGGTTGTTTTTTGGCATTTTGGTTTAGTCTGGTGCTGTGTTGCAGGTGGTGAGGCAGAACATTGTGCTGCACAGCAGCTCTGTATTTAGAAGCAGAAGCGAGGCACAGGATGCACGTTTTTAGCATCCCAAATACATCAGGATCCAAAAGAGTTTGCATGGAAAATCCAATTATTGCTATTCCAGAGTGCCAGAGAAGCCTGGCACCCAACAGCCACAGAGTGGATGAGCCTGGTGGGTCCTGCCTTGGCTCCTGCTGCTCTCCTGGAGCAGGGATGGGCATGGGCAGGAGTTGGGCTGCCCTGGGAGCCTGTTCTGCTGGGACAGGCTTGAGCTTCCATCCTGACCCAGCTCCTGTGCCCAAACCACCCAACAGCGCTGGGAGCAACCAGGTGAGACTCAGACAGCAAATTCCTCATCAAAAAGGCTCCACTTTCATTTTCTCTGCTAAAGAACAGGATGACATTCTAAAAGCAGTCATATTTTGCTGTCCCTAAATGTAGCTCCTGTGCCAAATGGAGATTTATTTGAACAAGGTTGTAGCAGTGCTGCCTGCTGGGCTGGTTTTGGGTGATGGGCAAGGCAGTGTTTGTCAGGAGAGGTAAAACATTGTTAGACACTGGGAAATAAACATAAGAAGTGAGGAAAAAAAATATTCAGTAAAGGCTTTTTTTGACAAAATAAACTCTAGTAAGAATAGCAGTATCTACCTAATAGGCAGTAAAAGTTACTTCCAAAGCAAACATATCAGAAACATTAATTATTTCTGCTGCACCTAGAAGGCAATAGGATAACTCTCTCCAGTCAGATAAAAATGGGAAATAAACAGTTCACCTGCTGGCACCAGGGAAAGAAAACAAGAAATGTGTGAGCGGAGACGTGGCCAGCTTCAAACCAGCAATGAGAGCTGCACCTCTGCTCCTGGCCAGGCCCCTATTTGGAGACCTTTTTCCCCATCTCAAACCTGAGGTGGGTTTGGGCCAGCATTTCTTTGGGTTTCCCCCAGCTTTCTGCTACAGAATAATTCCTTTCCCTACAGATTTAATGACTTGACACCTGTAGTTTATCCACGTTGACTTTCTTGGGTAAACAGGGCTGAAATATCCTGTGACTCTGAAAGAGAAGATGTGTGAGGTGCTTCTCACAGCTCCTCACCGGGTGGGAGGTGAGTCCCAGGGAGAACAGGCAGAGGAATCTGAGAGGGATTAATGCAAACTCCTGGTTGAGCAGAACAATCCCCATCTGGGTTGTTCCTGGCCTGGAATTTTCCTAGGGAAAGGCAGGAGGGGGACAAGGCCAATCTCACTGGGGGTTCCAGCACCTGGGAAACGCTGCTGGAGATTTTTTGTGGGAAGGTGACTCCACCTCATGGGTGCCACAGCAGGGCTGGGGTGAAGCAGAGGCAGGCAGGAGGAACAAAGGCACCTTTGTGGCCCTTCCCCTGCCCTGCAGAGCTGGCCCCAAGCCAGGGAGGTGCCTGGCTCGCTCCTGGGAAAAACGCCAATCACTCGTTTTTATAATTTTAAAAGTTTAATAGTAATAAAATGGTTATAAAAATAGTAATATAATTAGAGTAATAAAAATTTGGACAATTTGAATTAGGACAATATGAGACAATAGAAACAAAGAGTTATGGACAGTCTGGGTACCTTTTTCTTGGCAGCATAAGCCCAAAAAAGGACCCAAAAAGGACCCACATTAACAGAGGATTAACCCTTAAAAGCAACAGCCTGTTGCATATTCATACACCTCATCCATGATGCATAAATTCCATTCAAACACAGGATTCTGTCTGGGCAGTGTCAGCTTCTTCCTCTCAATCCTGATGGCATCTTCAGGACTGAGCGAGGCAGGAAGAAGTTCATTTCTTCTGATAAGGGAGCAATAAATTCTCTTTCTCTGAAAGATTCAGGTGTCCTGTGGCTGCTATCTCAGTCCGACTCCTTTCTTTAAAAAAATATCTTACATAGCATAGTTTCTATTTTAACATTTTGTTATTTTGTTATAACCTAAAACTATATTTAACACACTACTAAAGAAAATTAATACAACTTCACTTTCTAACATAACACATATAATATTAATTTTATTGTTTATGAAAAGCCAATCATAAAATATGCATTTTTCACACTCCTGAGGCCTGGGCATGGCTGGCTGAGCAGCCAAGAGCTGGAATTTGGGGCAGTTGCTCTCTCACCTGGAAAAGCAACCTCTCTCCTGGCAGCAGCACAAAAGGGGCTGGGATGGGGTAACTCCTGGAAGTGCTCCCAGCCCAGCTCAGTGTGCTGGAGATGCTCCTGTACCCCTCAAGGCACCTCCACCACCTGCTGGGCAGGAGGGTGCAGGAATAGCCACAAATTCAAAATTAAATTTATGAGTGCTGCCACGCCAAGCAGGGCTGGAAGGATATAAGACAATGGAAACATCAGAACAGCTCAGATGAAACTGTGTGCAAGTGTAGGGAAGCAAAACAGCAGCTTTACACAACCACTGAAAGAAGGCCCTCAGCTCCTTCTGTCTTTTGTAATGGTGAGACATCACAATGTCTCCTGTAACCTTTACAAATCAGGAGGATTTTCCCCTTTCATGATTTGAAATGCTGGAGATGTGTGACACAGCAGAAGGAAGGAATTTAACCAAGATTTAGTAGAACCATGAGGGAGAAAAGAATGAGTTTCCCCTGTCCTGTAGGTTTCACAGAGATATCAGTGTTGCTAAGAGTTTTGCTCACACAAAACTGGCACAGATCTTTTGTGGCACAGAGGGAGAATTCCTGTGGGAATGGCAATGTGGGAGTCCCTGGTGGGTGGGGACAGTGCCAGCTCAGCATCACCTCTCTCTGTGCCAAACCAAGCTGTGCCATGCCAGGACATCTCCTCTGGAATGGTAGGAGATGGATCTCTGAGGGTCTAGCACCCTTAAAAACATCAAATTCCACCCAGGGAATGGGAGAAATCCTCTGGAATGGGAGGTGATGGATTTCTCCAGGTCTAGCACCATTAAAAATGTCAAGTTCTACCCAGGGAATGGGAAAAAACCTTCTGGAATGGGAGGAGATGGATTTGTTTGGGTCTAGAACCCTTAAAAATGTCAAATTCTACCTAAGAAGTGAAAAAAAATCCTCTGGAATGGGAAGAGATGGATTTCTCCAGGTCTAGCACCCTTAAAAACATCAAGTTCCACCCAGGGAATGGGAAAAAACCTTCTGGAATGGTAGGAGATGGATCTCTGTGGGTCTAGCACCCTTAAAAACATCAAATTCCACCCAGGAAGTAAAAAAATCCTCTGGAATGGGAGGAGATGGATTTCTCTGGGTCTAGCACCCTTAAAAATGTTAAATTCTACCCAGGAAGTGAAGAAATCCTCTGGAATGGAAGGAGAAAAAATCATCTGGAATGGGAGGAGATCTCTCCAGGTCTAGCACCCTTAAAAACGTCAAATTCCACCCAGAAAGTGTAAAATCCTCTGGAATGGGAGGTGATGGATTTCTCCAGGTCTAGCACCCTTAAAAACATCAAATTCTACCCAGGGAATGGGAAAAAATCCTCTGGAATGGGAGGTGATGGATTTCTCCAGGTCTAGCACCCTTAAAAACATCAAATTCCACCCAGGAAGTGAAAAAATCCTCTGGAATGGGAGGAGATGGATTTCTCTGGGTCTAGCACCCTTAAAAATGTCAAATTCCACCCAGGGAATGGGAAAAAACCTTCTGGAATGGGAGGTGATGGATTTCTCCAGGTCTAGCAGCATTAAAAATGTCAAATTCTACCCAGGAAGTGAAGAAATCCTCTGGAATGGGAGGAGATGGACTTCTCTGGGTGTAGCACCCTTAAAAATGTCAAATTCTACACAGGGAATGGAAAAAATCCTATCCTTTGGGATCTCCCACTTGTTGCACCAGCATGAAATCCACTTTAAATCCACACCCTTGTTGGGGGAGGAGAGGATGAATCCCTCCAGGAATGGGATGGATCCCTTCATGAATCCTTTCATGAGTCCCTTTGGTGTTCCATCACCCCAGGAGAGGTGGGAATGGCTCTGCTGGCACATTCCCCTCCCTTGGGACACCGTTCCTGTCTCACATCCCTGCTCCTGATTGGAAAACCCCTGGGACTGCAGGAGTTAATTCCTCATCCCAGCTGCTTTCCTCAGCAGGAAGAAGGATTGTGCTAGGCAAGGGGCACCACTGTCGAGGGGGAGGAGGCAAAAAGTAAAAAAAAAAAAAAAGAAAAAAAGAAAAATGTCGTGTTTAGACCTTTTACCTAATTTCCAAAGTTGCAGACCTGAGGGCCATAGCAACCAGAGCTGCCAGGGGTGTGATTGGAGGCAGCAGGCAAGGCAGGGCTGGGCTGCCCTCCCAGCTTCCCCAGCAGCATCCCCTGATGGAACACAGCAGTGTTGAGGCCACTGTTGGCTTTCTGCCTCCCCTTCCCCACGGGAAGAGCTCAAGGCATGTGGCTCTGTGTGCAGTGTGATTTTATTTTGATTTTTGTTCCCCCCCCTCAGCTGATTGCCTTTTGCTCGTTTCAATTCCATTTTCCCTAGTTTCTGGGAGTTGTTTAGAAAGTTCTTGGGCACTTGTGAAACCAGAGGAGGGCTGTTCTCCTGGAAATCAGCAGGGTGGTACAAACCCAGCAAGATGTTTTGTGTATTTGTATAAACACAGATAAGTGACAGGGGCTGGTACTTTGCTCGAGTCCAGCAACACTTTCCTTTTTCTATCAAAGAAGTCTTTGCAAAAATACCAGGGGTCCCTGCAAAACAACAGCAAAGATGTGATTTGGGGCAACAAAACCTGCAAATTGTTGTTGTTTATGCTTACAGCTTGCTGATTCTCCTTTTGGTTTTATCAGAGGGTTTCAACCAAGTTCCTCTCTGAGCACAGCCCATCCTGGGGAAATACTGTGGTTGTACCAGTTGTGGGTTTCTCTGGGTCTGCATTGAAGGCACCTGAGACAGTAATTCATATTCAGACTCAAGTGTTTATTATTTTTTATCAGTAAAACAGTCTCACTACTGTGACTTGGGCAGCTTTTCATTAGAAGGCACAAAATGGCCAACAATCTCTTGGTACAAGGTCTTTTAAGACTAAACTATCCAATTAAGAACTGACACCTGGATTATTGTCACCATCATATTCTCTGGAAAAATCTCTTTGCCCAGGATTTTCTCCTGGGAAGCTGAGAAGCCTCAGAGAAAAAGGAAAACAATAATTATCTCATTTGCTTTTCCTGGGTTTTGCTGCTTTGGAATGTGTTTGGACATTGCTTACCAACAGGTGATTGTTTCATTGATTTAATGAGAATTGTTTTGACTTAATGACCAATCACAGCCAGTTCTGTCAGGGCTCTGGAAAGAGTAATGAGTTTTTCATTATTGTGTTTTAGCCTTCTGTCTGTATCTTTTCTGTATTCTTTAGCAATGTAATGTAATGTAATGTAATGTAATATAATATAATATATAACCTTCTAAGAACATGGAGTCAGATCCATCATTCCTCCCATCCATCCCCCCTCCCAGGGGACCCTGAAAACACCACACCCCCCCAACTCTTCCAGAGCTGCTTTTTTTGCAGCAGAATTCCTTTTCAACCTGCAGGTGTGAGCATCTCTGGCAGCACTGAGTGGTCAGGGAGAAGAGGGGATGAAAGTGGCTAAAAGGAAAAGGTGGGGATTGTAGGAGCTACTGAGCTGATGGAAATTGGGCTGATCTGAATTCCCCAAACCCTGAGGATCACTCCAGGCTTCAGCAGGGCAGCTAAGCTTGGTTGTGTCTGTGTCATGGCTCTCTTGTGCAGCAGGCAGTGCCTTCCTTCTACTCCTCTTCCTCAGTGAGCCACACGCTTCACAAAAGCCACTCACTGAATCTCCTTAATTTTCCTTACACTGGCACCAGGTTGTCTTTGTCATGGGGAAAAGGTTTCCAGCACAAAGCTGCCAGAATTTCTGCTCTTCCCAGCTTGGGCATGGCTGTGTGGGCTTGCAGTTCTTTTTCCTGGAAAGAAGCATGTATTTCTGTCAGTGTTCTGTATCTTCTCTTCTCTTCTCTTCTCTTCTCTTCTCTTCTCTTCTCTTCTCTTCTCTTCTCTTCTCTTCTCTTCTCTTCTCTTCTCTTCTCTTCTCTTCTCTTCTCTTCTCTTCTCTTCTCTTCTCTTCTCTTCTCTTCTCTTTTCCCTTCCCTTCCCTTCCCTTCCCTTCCCTTCCCTTCCCTTCCCTTCCCTTCCCTTCCCTTCCCTTCCCTTCCCTTCCCTTCCCTTCCCTTCCCTTCCCTTCCCTTCCCTTCTCTTCTCTTCTCTCGTCTCTCATTAGTATTTAGTAAAAAAGAAGGGTGAAATACCCCAGCCAAAGGTACCTTAGTGTTTCCTGCTGTGCTCAAAGCTTTTTGTGCATGCCTGTAGGATTTGAGCCCTCCCCAGAGCAGTGAAACAGGGTTCATCCCCAGGGGGCTGTGTGCACAGAGCGCATCACCTTCCCCAGGATTTTAATAAGCCATGAAATTGGGTGTTCAGCTGTTTGCATTATTCTACTACTCCATGTGTAAAGGAATCACTGATTTTTTTGCCATTCATCCCAAGGATCTAGTGTGAATTTCCCATCTTTTGGTGCTCTTTGAATGTCAGGGTGTCTCTTCAGCCAGTGATTCCTCACCACCCCTCTCCCTTCCACCTGATTTACAGGGTGTAAATATATATATATATGTATATAAATATATATAAAAATTCTGGAGATTATATATATTTTTATATATTTTTATATATATGGATATTTTTATTTTTAGATACATATATACATATATAATATATGTTATTTTTATATACAAATTAATTAATATAGAAATAGATATTATATTATTATTCATTATTTTTCTAATATATAATATAAATTATATTCTATTTATAATATAAATATATAATATATAATAAATAAATATATTATTTATTTTATATTATACATACATATATATATATAATTTTGTGTATATATATATATATATATATATATATATATATATATATATATAAAATTTTGTTTTGGTTGGTTTTTTTGGGTTTTTTGGGGGTTTTTTGTGCAGAAAACCCTCAGGAGCTTGGAGTACCTCTCTTTTCCCAGGGCTCTGAGCCAGCAGATATATTTGATGTATTTCCCTGGCAGACAAGAGCAGGATGGCTCACTTGCACTCAACTTTCTGTTCTCTAGGAATCACTGGAATATGCATAGGATCCTTATCAAAGCACGTTCATCCAGGGGACAAGGCCACATCAATTGTTTGCAGAGCTCCAGCACACAAACAGCTTTATTCCTGATTCCTCATTTGCCTATTCTGATCCAGTGGCCAGCTCAGGGGGGTGACAGCTTTTGGCACTTTTGGCACCTTCTGGACCATCCCCAGCTTCCTAGGTGGTGTGATGGAGCATCATGGCAGGAACTTCCATCTGGGCCCTTTCAATTATGGATTTGGGAGGTAAAAACCCAGTGCCTCTCCCATCTGGGGGTCTAAAAGTCGAGGGGGAAGCTGCTGTGAGCTCAGCATTTTCCTGTTTGCTGTGCTCTGCACTGGGGTGGGAGTGATGGATCCTGCTGATGAAATAGAAGCCAGGGCTTAGCTCTCTTCCCAGGCCAGGATTGGCATCCCAAAATATGTCACAGGGACCTTCTGTGCCCCAGGAAAGAGGCAGGTGACACAGGGCATGGCCAGAGCTCCAACATCTGACCTCTCACTGCTGGGAAATTCTCTTTGTCATCTGCTTAACAAGGATAGAAAAACTTGCAAGGCCTCTTCCTTCATCTTGCTGCACTTTGGAGGGCCAAAAGAGCTGTGATTGCATCCAGGCTGCCTTGCCCTGCTCTCCAGAGCACTCTGGGATGTTTCTCTGCCAGGAATCTGCCCCTGGAGCACATCTGGGGGCTGCAGGATTGGGGCTGAGCTCGAAGCAAAGGAAGGGCACACACAAAGTTGATGTTGATGCTGGCCAGGCTCTCCAGAAGGGCTCATGTCTGCAGAACTTCAGTCTAGGGCTAAATTTAAACACCAAAATGCAGCGTTCAGGAGCCCAGGGAATAGCCCAGCCCTCGTCTCCTGTGGCTGCCTGCAGCCAGAGCTCCCTTTGGCAAGGAAGGAGCTTTTGTTTCCCTTGGACTCTGGGCCAGCTTGGAATAATAACAGCAGCAAAACCCTGCCTGCCCCAGCACAATGAAGCAGGGCTGTCAATTCCCAGATGTGCAGAGGGGAAGTGCCCAGTGTGGCCCTTCCTGCTGCTTCCCTTCCAGATGTGGAGTGGCAGACAGCTGGTTGCCAGCCAAGAGAGGAGTGGACAGTGGATTTTTGCCCTGCAGACCCTCTGGATCTCACTGCCCATGGCTGAGGGAAGGGGTTTGGGTGCCCTGCCAGCTGCTCAGCTGGTTTGAAACAGCTTGAGAGTGCTGTGTGCCGCAAGGAGGAAATGGCCCACCAGGAAAGGTGAGGATGCCCTCCCTCTCAGATGGGTCTGCATCCTCGAGGAACCCTCAGCCCCCATCTCCTCCCCCTCAAGCACCTCTTGCTCCTCATCATCTCCTCCTGAGCATCCCCAGCAGGGCTGGACTCCGTTAGAATCCCTGCAGGGACAGAGTCACATCCCCTGCCCAGGGACAGGGGCAGCAGGGAGCCACCCCATGCTCGGATCCTCCTGCCAAGGCCATGCTGAGTGAGCCTCAGGTGAGCTGCTGTGGGGTGAATTTGGAGATTGGAGCCTGTCCCCCTAGGAATGAAGTGGGAATGGTTCAGTTCAGCCTCTCCTGGGCAATCCCTGGGATTTGGGCAGCACACAAAGGGCTGTCTGTGGGCACAGCTGCCTCTCAGGGTGCTGGGGGTGATGCAAACCAGGGCACTGCATCTTGTGACCCAGGGCTGGCTGTACCCACCCAGTGGAAAATTCCTCCTGCCCATGGACAAAAATTCCTCCTGCCTTTGGTTTGAAGCAGCTCCTGAGGACAGGCAGGAGATAACGGGTGCTGACAGGGCCTGGCTGCTAATTGGGGTTTTGCCAGGGCTTCCATGATGTTTGCAATTAAAGGAAGGTGAGAGGGAGGAGGAGGAGGACAGCACACATGTGACAGAGAGACAGAGCCCATGGAGGAGCTGGGGGTGTCTGAGGAGGTCACAGGGAGGGATCCTCACCCCAAAGGCAGGGCTGGGATTGCTCACAGCCATGACATCAGCCTGGGGCCCTCCCAGGCTGTCCCTGTGCTGGGAAGGCTGGGACAGGGCTTTCCCCTGTGTGGGATGGGGATCCAGACCCTGCACGGGGTCAAGGCTGATCCATCCCCATGTGGCAGCAATGCTGAGCATTGGGAGAGGTCACCTGAAATTTGGGGGTGCTCATGGCATTTCCTGCAGTCCCTCTCACATCCTTCTCTTCCCTTTCTCCTCTCATTTTTATGCAGCATTACTGGCCACCCATATTGCAGAGCCATATTCCAGAGCCCACCCCATGGGGTGGATGCTGCCCTGACCCTTTGCAAACCCAACCATTTCTTTAAAAAGCTTTTTTTGTCTCCTTTGCCCGGATTGAATTTTCCACTGGATAGCAAAGGTGATTTGTTTGGCTCTTTGTATACAGGGGGAAAATGCACAGCAGAAAAAAAGCCCAGGAGATTTGAGTGAGCTTGCAGCTTGGAGCTGTTTCATTTGCCATGAAGGAAATCATGCAGGTGTCTCAACAAAACACTTCAGGGGTGTTTGCAAGATTAGATCTTATAGTTTGTCTCCTGAATGTGTAAAATTATCCCAGGGAGACCGTTGCCCTAATGGCAGCTCAGGATAACTTCCAGTCTATCTCAAAAAGAAATCTGGAATAAAAATAGAAAGCTTTGGACACAAAAGACCCTCTGAAAAGTGTAAACAATCTGTCTTGGGATGTATTTAAAGTTAATTAGACAGAAAATAGCTCAGGAGTGCTGGACATGATGCTGGAGGTCATGGGGGAATTCAGATGGGCACCAGGTAAAGCCCAGATGTGGGTGATGCTGCTCCCAAAAGAGAGGGAAAACAAATTATTTCCACCAGGCTGTGAGGGCAGGGCTGGGCTGGGCCTGGCTGTGGAGTGGTTCAGTTATGGCATCCCAGTTCAGAAAAATCTCTTTTACCCATCCCCTTGAAGTGAGAGATGGGAAAAATCTCTTTTACTCATCCCCTAGAGCTGAGAGATATTTAGGTATTTTTAGGTACATTATACCTAAGATATAATAATATATTATATATCTAGATATAAATATAGATTGTTCTTATTTTTTTCTTCTTTTTTTTTATTTTAGGTATATTTAGGTATTTTTAGGTATATTATACCTAATATATAATAATATATAATTTTATATAAATATATTTATATTTTTCTTCCTTTTTCTTTTTTTTCTATATTTATAAATCTATTTCTATTTATATATATAATACATAATATAATATATAATATATAATATATAATATATAATATATAATATATAATATATAATATATAATATATAATATATAATATATAATATATAATATATAATATAATATCATATCATATCATATCATATATATCATATATATCATATATATCATATATCATATAATATCATATCATATTATATATATTAGGTATATAATATATGATATATATTATATATTCTGATGTATCCTTTCTCTTTCTTTAGTATAGTTTTAGTATATAATTTTCTTTTAATATAATATCATAACATAATAAATCAGCCTTCTAAGAACTTAGAGTCAGATTCTCATCTCTCACCCCGTCATGGGGACCCTCACAAACACCACATTGGGACTTGTCTGAAGTGGCTGAGGACAAGGACACTGTGACGGGGGGATGATTTTGGTGGGATGTGATCCCCATGGCTGTGACCCTGGCTGAGTGTCTTGGTTTGGAAAGACAGGTGCCTGCTAAGGAAGGCAGGAGCCTCCCCTGAAATGGAGAATGTAAACACCTCCTCCCTCCTAATTGTTATAAATTTTAAATTAAGGGGCTCTCAGGCAAAAAATATGGGAGCAGGAAATAACAGTTCTTTACTAAGGAAGAAAATAAAAGGATAAAATAAACAATGCAGTACACTAGAACAACACTGACAGAGTCAGAACACAACCTGACACCCTGTGGGTCAGGCTGTTGGCAGCAGTCCCATTGGAATTGTGGCTGCAGCCCTCCTGCAGTGTCAGGGGTGGTTCTGCTGGAGCAGGGATCCTGTAGAAAGGTGTAGTTTTCCTCTGAAGATCCAGTGGAAGAAGAGGCAGCTGCTGTTCCTCTTCTCCACAGTGGAGAAGCTGTGCTGGTGTTCCAGAATCTCCAGATTCTATCCAGTTAGGAATGCTTGGCTCCTCCCTCTGGGCTCACATCTCCCAATGGGATGCTGCAGTTCTTATCAGCCATGCAGTGACATTCAATAGCTGTTATCAGCAGATGTTCCCCCAGAGGGAGGAGTGGGTGTGGAAGAGATAAGGAAAACTGCCCACTTGAAAAAGACAGCTGCCATCCAGATGGCAAATAGAATACATCTTGCCTTGCAATCTGGGACACCGAGGCAGGATGAGAGGGGCAACAAGGTGATCAGAGGGATAGAGAGATAGGACAAGCTTGGCTGGTCTGGCTTAGCAAAGCAGGGAGCGTGAGGGGCACACAGAACCTTCCTGCTCCTCACCCTACATCCAGATCTCCTAAAATTTGCCCTAATTTTCAGCCTTCAGCTGAATTGCTCTCAGTCAGGGAGGCAGAGCCTGGCTGAGCAGCCCTCTGTGGGACACGGGATGGGGCTGGGCTGCTCACTGCTTTATTTGTATTTTTAGAGCACTAGGTCACTGCAGTGAGTGAAATTCCACCCTGGAGCCTGCAGCAAGTCCTCATCCCCATCCCTCTCCTCAGGGATGGACTGGAGTCAACAGCTGAGCTGGGGCTCAAGTGTCTCAGCCAGCACAGTGCCCACAGAGGGGTGGGTGGCAGAGCAAGGCAGGTCCGGGTGGGAGAGAAGCACAGGGGACAGGGGACAGCCCTGCCACTGCTGTCACTCCTGGAGAGTCCCAGGGGAGGGAAGGTCTGGTGGGGCTGAGCTGGAGACCCCACTGGGGGCACAGGGGGGCTCTTGGTGTGACTGGAATTTGTTTGGTGGGACAACAAATAGAAATTTGCAAACTTTGCCGGATTTCTCCAAAACTAAAGCTGCCGGCTACTAGGACCCTGCAAGTCCTTAGATCCCCAAATGCCACCTCTGAGCTGATACCCAGACCCTGGGGAAATGACTTCTTTTAACCATGGAAAATGGCCTCTATTTGCAGCCTCTTGCACTGGCAATGACAGGGTGCCAACCAGAAAACTGGCAAACTTTGCTGGATTTCTCCTTGTGCTAAGGGAGCTGAGGGCACTGGGATGCTGAGGGGAAACTGGGACAAACTGGAGAAGGGTGGGGAGGAGCCCTGCTTGCTCAGTGGAGAGATGAGCTGGCAACATGGTGAGTCCAAAGCTGAAAAAGGGGGAAAAAACCTTGAAAATGAGAATGTGTGGGGGCTTAAAACAGCACAGCACATCTTGAAAACACAGCTTGGGTTCCTTTATCATCTCCAGAGTGACTGATGCAAAGGAAGCTGCTCACCAGGGCTGGGGCTCACAGGGAGTGAGTCAGGAGGGCTGGAGTCCCACCTCTTGAGTCACTGCTGGCAACACTGGAAGTTCCCCCTGCCCCTTTCACTTGTGAGTGGTGATGGAGTCACTGTCCCCTTGGGGAAAATCATCAATTTATCATTGAAGCCTGAAATAAAGAGAGAAATTCTCCCCAGGGATGCTGACCCAGCCAGCACTGGTGGCAAGAGATGCTTCCTGGAAGGGCAGTGAGTATCAGATCCCTGCTTCAAGGCATGAGGTTTTCCTGGAAATGAGGCCAAGCAAAATGTGCTGGGAGCTCTCATCTTCTGAGAGCTCTGCCTCACGAGGTGTGAAATATCTGCCTTTTCTCATCATCTTCTAGGAGATGATTTTCTCTGCTTGAGCCCCCCAAATTCTTGGCCTCACGTGCTCCAGGTTGCCCAAGCAGCCAGCACTGATCAATCCTGCACTGCTTTCATCCAGGGGAGAAATCCCACTGATGGCATTTAGCAGGACCAACACTCCAACTAGCCTTGAATTATGAAAGGCTGTGCTGAACCCCAGGAGCAGAGGATGCCAAGCACTGGTTTTATTGCTGCAAACAGCCAGACATGAGGACTGGGGTCTTTTTTCCTGAGCCATCACACAATTTTGGGATGATTTTTCCCCTCCATACACAACCCAGAGTGTGCCTGCATTTCCCTGTGTCCTACTGGCAGCTCTCAGCTCTGCTCTGCCCCATCCCCTCTGGTGTTTTGTTGTTTTTTTTTTTCTTAGAGATCCACCCTTTTTTTTTTTTTCCCAAAACAGGCAGTTTCCCCTAACAGCAAGCACCCAGTGGCCAGCAGCTGATGGCTCAGTTGCTTTGCCTTATGCACAAAACTTTCCACTCGTGCTTCTCATCTGCCCAGCGCAGGAAGTGCCTGCCCTCTCCTGCAGGAGGGAAACGTCTGCCCTCCTGTGTCCAAAGTCCCCTGCAGAGAGCAGCCGAGGGTGCACTGACCTCACAGGGTAAATATTTTCCATGACAGCTCCTCCTGACATCTCCTGTCGAGCTCTGTACCTATAGCTGGCCCAGCTCTGCCTTTACAGCCAGCTCCTTGCTTCCCTATGTGTCCCCATGCCGTGTCACCCTCTGAAGGTCTCAGTGATCTCTCTGGACACTCTGCTGGCCAAGGAGGTGGCCTCTGGGCCAGTGCTGCTCCCGAGGGACACCAAATCCTCCTGGCTGGCTGTGATGGCATCTCCAACGTGTCCCCATGCCTGGTCAGAGCTCTAACACCCGTGGCCATGGGCTGATGCCAAGGGAAAGTGGAGCCAGCAGGCACAAAGCAGCCTGAGGTGGGATGCAGGGAGGTTGTTTGGAAGTGGGAACAGCTTGGCAGCAGGCCTGGAAGGGAGGGGGAGACACCCACTGACCCCATCCCTGCTGCTCACCCAGCTGGATGGGAAGGGGGATGATCCAAGAGGTATTTTCCACCTCCAGCCCCTGGCTGTGGTTTGGCTGCACACAGCCCTTGCCCAGACTGTCCTTCTCAAGGGGACAGTCACATCTGGTGTCTGGATTTCCTGCACAGTGCTGCAGAGCCCAGAGATCTTCATGGCCCAGGTGTTTCATTTGCAGCCACGAGAGTGCCTCCACCATCCCCTTTCTGAGACAAGGGGCTGTGGTCACTGTGTTGGAAAGGTTTTTATTCTTTTTCACAAACAGGACAGGACTGCTGGGGTATGTTCTTTAAGTTTTATTCACAGCATCAGCCTCATTACATGGTTGAGACAATAGAAAGATGGCAAAGCTCACATACAACCAGCAGCAGCTAAAGATTTCTTTGTTACAGAGCATTTAAAAAACTTCCTAGCCAACAGCACATTGCTAAAGCTTACAGACAATTGTTTTAGCCAGTTACTAAAAGCACACATACACCTGCTTCACACAGTGCTTGCTTGTCTGCTCTCTATTAACAATATACAAAACACCATTATGAAGTTTAAAACCTTTTACTATCTTGCTAAGCATATTTTCCTGCAGTCCTTAAATCTATCCTAACCAAGCCTAAAACTCAAAGTATTGTTTTATCTTGTTTATATTGTTTTATTATTTTTTATCTTTACTTAGTATGCTATTATAACTTTTCCTACCTTCAAACCTTACAATTACATCGAATTCTGAGTTTCTCTACTCTTTCTGTTTCTAAAACTTACTTTCTAAAAATCTTTTTACCTTTCCTATTTGCCACAGTCACTCTGCTGCCAAGGCTTTTCAAGCCATGTGCCAGGCCCCAGCTCCAGTGCAGTGTCCTGAGGGGGAACAGGGTATTCCCTGGGCTGGATTCCTGAGGATTGGATCCCTCCCACCCACCTCTTGTGGGAAAGGGAGAAAACACAGAAATATTGCCAAGGAGGTGTCAAAAGATGCTCCCATCAGCCTTGAGGACAGCCCTGAGGGGAAAATCACCCAAATAATTTGCTGTGGGCCTTTCAGAGCCCTTTATTTCTTTCTGGGGCTCCGTTTCTCACCTACAGCTCAGGTGGAGCAAGGAGAACACCTACACCTGCCCTTCTGGTAGCTCTTCCATAGTTTGTAGAAGAGTGTTTCCCAGTTTTTCTTCATGGGAGAGGTTTTGTTCTTCTCTAGGGGGCTGCTAGTGCTAGAGGGAAAATCAACATGAAACATCTCTTAACCTGGGGGTAGGTTTAAGTCTCCTTTTTTTTGGCCGCTCAGTAAGATTTTTCATTTTAAACATCTCTCTTTTTGGCAGACAGGGAAGGTTTTCCCACCTGCTCCTGGTGGTAGCTTCACAGGAATGCTTCAGGATGCAGTGGAGAGCTCAGCCTGGGATTCCAGGTATTGTCCTGAACCTGCTGCAGAGCAAGTCATGGACCTCCTTCCTCTATCCTGTGCTCCTGGAGCAATGTGGGTGTCCCTGGGAGATCCCAGCAGGGCTGTGAGTGCAGCACTCCCACCCTGGAGCACCCAAGGTGCTGTGCAGCAGCTCTTTCACAAGAGGCTGAGCTCTGAAAATCCTCATTTTTGCTCCTGTTTTTGGCTTCTCCTCTGTGGCATTCACGCTCTCTGAAAAAATTCCTTCACCCAGGGTTTTCCTCCTGGGAAGATGAAAGGCAGTGAGAGAGGCCTCAGAGAAAAGGGAAACAATTCTTATCTCATTTGCTTCTCCTGTGTTGTGCTGGTGTGGAATGTGTTTGGAGATTGTTTACCCACAGGTGATTGTTCCATTGGATTCTGCTGGGAGTTGTTTTCACTCTTTGGCCAATTGGGGCCAAGCTGGGTCACAAAGAGTCCCAAGTTTTCATAATTATTTTTTTAGCATTCAGTAAGTATCCTTTCTGTATTCTTTAGTATAGCATAGTATTCTTTAATATAATCTAGTATAATAAAATAATAAATTAGCCTACTGAGAACATGGAGTCAGATGCATCATTCTCTCCCCTTGTGGGTGGCCCTGCATTTACAATACTCCTTGGAGGAAACCCAGGTGGATCCCTGTGGAAACCCAGGGCACAGGGAATGTTTCTCTGTCTGCTCTGGGGTGCCCTGACCCCCAGGGGAGCACTGACTTTGACCCTCATTCATGGAGAAAGTTTCCTAAACTCCAGAATAGACTAGAGTCCACTAAGGTGTAAAGTAGATTGTAGAGAGTAGTGTAGGCGTATTGCTTAGGTGGGAAATTTAGGGTTTTGGATTTTTAGTATGTTGTGGATGGAAGCAAGATGGAGGCCACAGGGTGTCATCCTGGGTTTCTCCTTCATGCTGCTTCTTCCTTCTTCTCCATGGGTTTGGGTGGCATTTTGCAATTGGGTGGAAAAGTCTGCATTGGGGTCTCTTTGGGATCAGTTATTGGGTTAAAAGGGAAAATAATCTAGGTGTCAGTTCTTAATTAGATAGTTTAGCTTTAAAAGACCTTGCACCAAGAGATTTTTAGCCATTTTTTGGTGCTTTTCCAGTGCGCTGAGCCTGGTGTGGACAGCATGCAAAATTCTAGATAAGATAACAATAAACAAGAACCTGAAGACTGAAAAAAATCCAATGAGTCTCTCTTTCCTAACACAAAACCACTCCAGGAGGGTCTCCCTGGGCAGGGGAGCCCCCTGGGAGGGCCCAGCCAGAGTCCCAGAAGTCGGGGAATTGGCAACAGAGATCCTGACAGATCCCTGCTCCTGGGAGGATGCAAGGGCTGTGCTGAAGGTGACAGCTCAGCCTCGAGGAAATGGTTCTCTGCTGCAAGCACCTGCCTGTTGGATAGGGCAGAATTTTGGAGGTGGGGTCTCAGGTTTCTGTGGTTGAGATGATCTCCAAGTTTTCAGAAAGTCTCTTTTTTCCCAGACCTGCAACTGAAGAAGTCAAGATTCCTTGGTTCTGGTTCTCAAGGTTGTTTATTTTCTCTTATCTCTTACATTCCTTCTCTGACCTGCTGAGATCTGTCCAGCAGGTCAGGTTGTGGCACAGTCCCTGCTCTTGGGGTGGTGTTAACTTTTTATACTGAAAACTACATGTACTTTATTTACAGTAATTTTCCAATACCCATCACCTATGTTAGACAGTCTGTCTCTACTCTAAACCAATCCAAAAGTGTCACCATCACAGCAGAAGATAGAGGACGAGAAGAAGGAGAAGAAGGACAGGACACACCCAGATTCCTCCATCTTGCCCCTTGAACCCCCATTCTAAATCCCCAAAATTCTACTTTTTCACCCTGTGACAAATTCACTACCATCCTACTCAAACTCTTGTGGCTTGTAAATCCTCACACAAAATGGTAATTGTTTCCATGGGCTAAAATCAAAGGCACAGGTGTTTTTGACTCCGTGCCAAGGCCTCTGAGCCCCCTGCCAGGGTCTCAAATCCTCCAGGGCAGCCAGAGGAATGTCCTGGGTTCCGACAGTGGGGATGTAGAATGAAATATTGGATGTACAAACCTTGGCTTTTCCAGAGGCCTGGGTCTCCCCTGGGACTGCTGCTCTGCCTCCTCGTGTTCATGGGGAGAGGAAACCACTGTCACCATCCTGTTTTCTGAAAAATCCCCTTTGCCCAGGATTCTTCTCTTGGGAAGCTGAGAAGCCTCAGAGAAAAGGGAAAACAATAATTATCTCATTTGCTTCTTCTGTGTTTTGCTGCTTTGGAATGTGCTTGGAGATTGTTTTATCCAACATGTGAATTGTTTTGACTTAATGACCAATCACGGTCAGGCTGTGTTGGACTCTGAGAGAGTCATGAGTTTTTCATTATCTTTTTAGCCTTCTGTAAGTATCCTTTCTCTATTCTTTAGTATAGTTTAGTACATCATAATATAATATAATATAATATAATATAATATAATATAATATAATATAATATAATATAATATAATATAATATAATATAATATAATATAATAATAAATTAGCCTTCTAAGAACATGGAGTCAGATTCATTCCTTCCTCCCAATGACGGGGACCCCTGAAAATACCACAAACCACAGCTAACCTCACCACAAACACAAATCAGTTGGGTTTTGTTGCTTTTTTTCTTTTTTTATTATTATTTTTTGGGTTCCGTGTGTTCAGCTGGAACAATAAAACATCTGTTCCTGAGCCCAGCAGCTGGACTGGAATGAAATGACGTTAGCATCAATTATCCTCCGGGATGGGGAGGCAGATTTCCTCAACGCTGAATAACAAATGAGAACAACAGCTTGGCTCCTGCCTTGTGTGCTCCCAGAGAGCTTCCAAACCCCCCCCTGCTCCAGCCCTCGGGTTTGGGGTGCCCCTGCTGTGTGCCCCTGCTCTGGGCACCACTCTGAGGCACAACAAGGGAGCTATTTTTGCAAGAACTGGGTATAAACCCCATTTTTGGTGTCTTTGTTCATGGCTGCTGTGGTTGGGGAGATTTTCTTCAATGCACCAAATGATTTTTGGGGGCAGGGGGTGGGGCTCAAGTGATTTTTTGGGGCATGGGGTAGGGCTCAAGTGATTTTTGGGGTGAGGAGGAGGGGCTCAAGTGATTTTTTGGAGGATAGAGTGGGGCTTAGATGATTTTTTTTGGGGCATGGGGTGGGGCTCAAATGATTTTTGGGCAATGGGGTGGGGCTTAGATGATTTTTTTGGGGCATGGGGTGGGGCTCAAGTGATTTTTGGGGCATGGGTTGGGGCTTAAGAGATTTTTTAGGGTGATGAGGAGGGGCTCAAGTAATATTTTTGGGGCATGGGGTGGGGCTCAAGTGAGTTTTTGGGGGATGGAGTGGGGCTTAAGTGATTTTTTGGGAGATAGAGTGGGGCTCTATCACTTCTTGCAGAGCCAGCATGGAGAGCCCCAGCAGGGACGTGGCCAGGGATGGGTGCAATCAGCCAGCCCAGAGCAGAGCTGGGGTTCACAGAGGGATGGGATGATGCAGAATCACGTTCCCTGGGGACAGAAAGGGGCCATTAACGGGGAGAAAGGGGGGAGTGATGGAGCACAATGCCTGTGATTTGTTGGCAGGCGCGACCTCCTGGCAGCACCTCAAAGCAGCTGTGAAGTGCCAGTCGGTGGCGATGCTCGTGATGTGGGGCGCCTGACCCTGGCGTAAGGCTGGGACATGGGCGGGGACACGGGCTGGGACACGGGCAGGGACATGGGCTGCCCTCTGGAGAGGACACTGACCCGGCTGCTCCTCCCCAGGATAAATCCCCAGTGCTCCTCCAGGGATGTGGTGGCCTGACTGCCATCCTGTCCCATCCCAAATGTTAAAAATAGGTTAGAAACTGTTGTAAAATAGATGATAGATCATTTTAAACATGTACTGTTAGTTTGGTTATGGTAAAAGGAGTTAAAAGAGTAGTTTTAAGAAATTCCACCTCAGTAAAGTGCAACACCCCCCAAGCGAAATGAGCCAGCCTGGACAGAACTGTCATGGCCAATCAAGCACCTTAAACCTTCATGCAAATGAAGGATCCAAAAAGAAAACAATCCAAAGGGACAAAAAAACAGGATAAAAAGAGGCATCTGAGCCAGGGAAGCTGTGCCACTTCACCTAGGACATTGGGCCATCGCTGCTGAGCAGCCCCAGCACCAGTGCTGCAGCATCCTTGATGGGAACACTCCTGCTTGGCCCGGGCCCCCTTGCTTTAGGCCTTTTCTTTTTCTTATAATAAATGCTGAAATCACTTTTTGTACCCCTTCCTTTAGGCCTTTCTTTTTCTTATAAGAAATGCTGAAATCACTTTAGTACTGGGAGTCTGGTTCTGTTTTTACCAGCCTGGGGACCCATCCAGGAGGAACCCGGGACCTCCCCCAAGCAAAACGAGGCAGCCTGCACAGAACTGTAAGGCCCAATCAAGAGCCTTAAACCTTCATGCAAATGAAGGATCCAAACAGAAACTAATCCAAAGGGACAAAATGCAGCATAAAAAGGGGGATCTGA
Organism: Molothrus aeneus; assembly: GCF_037042795.1. Lineage (NCBI taxonomy): Eukaryota > Metazoa > Chordata > Aves > Passeriformes > Icteridae > Molothrus > Molothrus aeneus. The sequence continues at coordinate 28,453,233 of NC_089654.1, read as the reverse complement.
CCCAGGGAAGGGGTGCCACTCCCCCTGGAACATCGGGGACTGAAAAGAAGCCCCAGCACCGATGCTGCAGCATCCCTGACAGGAACGCTCCTGCTTGGCCCGTGGCCCCCTTGCTTTAGGCCTTTCTTTTTATTATAATAAATGCTGAAATCACTTTAGTACCAGGAGCCTGCTCTTGTTTTTAACATGTACTGGTAGTTTGGTTATGGTAAAAGGGGTTGAAAGGGTAGCTATAAGAAATTACACCTCAGTAAAGTGCAGCACCCCCAAGCGAAGCGAGCCAGCCTGCACAGAACTGTAATGGCCAATCAAGCACCTTAAACCTTCATGCAAATGAAGGATCCAAAAAGAAACCAATCCAAAGGGACAAAATACAGCATAAAAAGGGGGATCTGACCCACTGAATCTGTGCTGCTCCATCTGGAACATCGAGGACTGAAAAGAAGCCCCAGCGCCGGTGCTGCTCCATCCTTGACGCTGCTGCTCGGCCCACAGGCCCCCTTGCTTTAGGCCTTTATTTTTATTATAATGAATGCTGAAATCACTTTAGTCCAGGAGCCTGCTCTCATTTTTATCACCAAACACACTCTCCAATGTTATGGATGAATTCATAACCTGTGTCAGAAATAGGCTCACGCTTTTCCTTTAATTTTTTAACAGAAAAGGGGGAGGTGTTGTATTGCGCTAAATAGCTGTTTCGTTGTTTGCACTGGGTGTTTTGGTAATTTGCACTGTTCGCATGATTTGCACCCTATGACCACATGTTCTTCCCCTTTTTCCCCCCTCAAGTGCCACTGTTGGTGGTCTCTCCCTGGGTTACCCCTCCCCACTTATATCCCATTAGTTTGGTCCTCCTCTGCCCCCCATTTCCCCTGGGTATAAAAGTCTCCCACCTTTAGGCCAGACCCTCTTTTTCCATGTATTTGTCCATCTGATGTGTCTCTTGGAATAAAGAGAGAACATTACCATGTGGAGAAGAGCTTCTGCTCTTTTGCTTTTTTCTACGTAAGATTTGTGTGAGCTGGGGTAAATAGCAAGCCAGAGTGGACCCAAACAGCCCATCCAGACATGGATTCTTACACTCCAAAGTTGTTTCCTCAAATCCCAGCAGCACAGAAGAAAATGTGTCTGTGGGAAAACTGAAAGAAAAGCCAGCAGGGAAAAGCATTTTTTCCTCAGCGAGCTGCTTTTGTACCTGCACAGCGAGATGCTTAAATAACTTAATACAGGAAATAATTTTGGCTGCTGCAATTTTGAAGGCTCTGAAATAGCTTTGCTGCTCCCTGGGGAGCTGGGAGCATTTTTAGGCCTGGCAGCTTCCAGCACCCTGCAGGTGAGGTACAGCTGCTCCTGGGGAAATGGGGCTCCTGGGGATTGTGTGATGTTCATCATGATTTTTTTTTGGAAGGAAAGTGTTTGGGGTGAGCAACAGGGGAGAAAGAGCTTGTAAAGAGAAGAGCAGCTTGCTCCAAAAAGCTGGGAGCATCAAGCAGCCAGGGAGTGCTTTGTGTGGCTTCTTCCTTGAGTGTCCCTCTCGTGGGAGTGTCACCCACATGGAGTGGTTTGGGTTGGAAGGGACAGTAGAGATCATCCAGTTCCACCTTCCACCATCCCAGGCTGCTCCAAGCCTCATCCAGCCTGGCCCTGAACACTTCCAGGGATCCAGGGGCAGCCACAGCTTCTCTGGGCACCCTGTGCCAGGGCCTGCCCACCCTCACAGGGAAGAAATTCTTCCCATTATCCCCTGTAAACCTGCTCTCTGTCAAGCTGAAGCCATTCAACAGCACCCAGCACATGCCTCCAGTTTTCCTCTAACCACTTGTTGCTTTTGGCCTCCAGCCTTGGTTCTATCCCCAAGCCACCCTGGGCCAACCCTAGCCCAGGTGTCACATCTGATGTTTGTCACCTCTCTGCTCCCAGACAGGCCACTGCAGGCACTCTGGCCTCTCCTACCAGACATGGAGTCCAGCTGGGAAAATCCCCAGAACTTCACTCACAAGAGACTTGGCAGATCTAGAAGCAAAAGTGAAGGAAGCTTTGGCTTTATAAGAAAAAAATTGAAAACCGGATCACTTTGTCCCAAAGCAACTGAACTCAGCTCAGTACGTCTATTTTTTGTTACATTATGTACTGTACTCCAGCCTGTTTTCCCAAGCCTTACAAAAGCAAGTGGATCCTCATTTTGTTTGTCTGTCCCAGCCCTCAGTAACGTGCTGAACTGGCTGGTTTTGGGGAAGTCTGGCAAGGACATGAATTCCTCCCAATATTCTGGTCTTGCTGGCTGTATGAAAACAAGTGCCAGTGCTGGAAGCTGGCTGGATCCCAAGTAGTGAGGGAAAGGCTTGTTGGGTCCCTGGTTTCCCAAAAATCCCCATCTGGTGGGAATTTGTCAGCTGGAGCACTGAGATGGGGCTGCCCTGATTGCAGGCACCTCCTCCCCTCCCAGCCTGCCAGCAAAAACAGCCTGGGAGGATTCTCTGGTGTATGGGGATCCAGGGAAGGGCTGAGGGCCCTGCACCCTGCCTGACTCTACAGTGATCTTTTCCTTCTTGCCAGCCCTCTTGCAGTGGCCTGCTTTTCCCAGCCTGGCTGGTAATCTTAAAGAATAGGAGGCAACAGCCTAAAATGCCTCCTGAGGAGCTGGATTTTAGTCCCTCCTTATGGCACTGCTGCTCTGGCTCCCTGTAAATCATCTCACCTCTGCCAGGACTGAGCCTTCAGTGCATCATCCTCCCCCAGCCAGGGCAAAATGTGCCCTGAGCATGCTGGAGTGGTGGGAAATGGGGGTTTGTGCCACCAGACAAGCTGGGATATACAGCAGCCACCTCTGGCTCGTCACTGGAGAGCTTGGTAGGACAGAAAATGCTGAGCAAGGCTCAGGAGTGCGTAATGCAGCTAAAAGGAGGTGAGATAAGGGGGAAAAGGGAATAAAGCAAGGCAGGGGCAGCATTCTGACCACCACAAGGCATCTGAAACAGGGTGGGATGCTTCGTGTGGGCAGCCACCAGGCAAGGGACACGTGGCTCTACTTTGTCCCAGCAGCTCTGGGGGAAGCTCTGGAGGTCTTCCTCCTGCCAGGCCCAGGCACAGCCTGGGGCTGGGGCTAAAGATGTTGTGACAGCATTTGCATCCCATCTCAGTGGGCGTTGGTGCTCTGGGAGGCTCCCATCGAGCCCCTCCCACCCCGAGCCAGAGTCAGCATCACTCCCTGGGGCAGCTGGGGAAAGGGAATGAGGCACCTGGGGAGCTGCTGGGGCAGGGGCCTCTCCTCCTGCCGGCCTCCTCACCCCTTCATTTCAACACACTCCTGCACTGCCAGCTTGTTTGCACAGCTCAGAATGTTCCGAGCATTATCAGTGTTTGCACTTTTGCCACTGTTTGTGCTGGTTGCACTTTAAAGGCAATAAAGTCAAGCTTTGTTTGCCTACAAGGAAGCCATGGGGTTTTTCTTCCCCAGCACGCCAGAGCTTGCCCTAAAACATGGCACCAACCACCCCTGGAAGGGCTGGGCCTGATTGGGAGGGTGTTCCTGGGGAAAAAAGGGGCTTGGTGTGCCCAAACACATGGGGTGCACACCGTGCAGAACCCCAAGGCTCTGCCTGCCAAACTTTGAGCTTCAGGGGGGAGCCTGACCCAGCATCCTCCCCCTTTCACCCCAGAGAAGCCAAGGAATCTGTCCTGGGGTGACTTTAGGATGTTTGTACCCCCATTTGTCTGTTTAGCCCAGAAATAAGTTTTGCACCTTCAAGAATGGAGGAGATTCTGAAATCTTTTTCCCAAACCCCAAGTTGGGGAAGGCGCCGCTTGAATTTGCTTTCCAGAGGAAACCCCTTTGGAGGTTTTTCTCCCCAAATTGCCCTAAACCAGGACAGAATCCCACATCCCACAGCCCCAGCAGCCCCTTTCCCCTTTTGAGTGGCAAAGCCAGTTCCCTCCCAGCCCTGGGGTTCAGGGGGCAGTGAGGAGCCAGGTGCTGCTGCTGACACATGGGGGTCCCACGGGGCAGGGAGTGACCTCACGTGTGTGCCCAGCCACCAGTGCTGTCCCCACAGGCTGTCCCCACCTCCCTGCTGGCTGCAACACGCTGTCCCTGTCCAGGGGGTTGAACATTAACACTGCAAGGCCAGGGGAGTCTCCAGAGTGTCTGGGGAAGGGTGTTATTTCTGGAGAAAGCTGTGCTGGGAAAGCTCTGCCGCGCTGCTCAGTGACCTTCTCCCAGCTCCAGAAAAGCTCCCTCCATCATCCTCCTCAGCTCCCCAGCTGCTTTCTCCACCTCTCAGCCTGCTCTGGGCTGCCCAGCACAGGGTATTTTCCACACTGCCCAAGTCTGAGCTGCCTGGCTTTGTGCTGACCCTCTCGGGGTGATGCAAACTCTGCCCCTATTGTAAATCAAAGGCGATTTTGATGAAGGGGAGAGAAAGATGCATCTGACTCCATGGATATCAGAAGGCTAATTAATTACTTTATGATACTATATTAGTCTATACATCTAAAACTGAATCTGCCAAGCACTCATCTCTGCACACAACTGCCCAGAATCTCATGACTGTCACCCTCAGTCCCCACACACAGTTGGCCCTGACAGGCCAAGGAAACAAAACACCATCACTTTGGATAAACAATCTCCATATTGCATTCTACTTCTGCACAAACACAGGCACAGCAAGTGATAAGAATTGTGTTTTCCCTTTCTCTGACGTTCAGGGAATGTGAATCTCAGGAACCCTTGGGAAGAATTGTGCCTTGCTTTTCTCTGGGAAGAGAAACGTGGGGCTACAGACCCTGCCCTGGTACCACTGCAGCGCCTGGGCATGGGGCAGAGCCCGTGCCAGGCTGTGGCTGGAAGAGCTGCCTGCATTTCCTGGAAGGGTAATGTGGATTGTAAGTGATCCCTGGATGGAGGCAGGCACTGTCCCCTGTCCCCTGCCCCAGCAGAGCACAGGCACCGCTGTCACCTCACCTGTCAACACGGGGCCTGCTGGCCAGGGGCTGGGAGGGAGCAGGAAAGGCACAAACCTCGGAGCTTTGCTGGGGTTAAAGCTCGTAAAAACCCCAAAAAACCCCACCACCCCCCCAAAAAATGAAACCAAGAACCAAAACACCCCAAACAAACAAAACAAAAACAAACAAACAAAAAAACCCCCAAAAATCCCCCAAACCCATAAACAAGGTGCCTGCTGGCCAGGGGCTGGGAGGGAGCAGGAAAAGCACAAACCTTGGAGCTTTGCTAGGTTTTAAGCTTGTAAAAACCCCAAAAAACCCCACCACCCCCCCAAAAACCAAAAAACCCCAAACAAACAAAACAAAAACAAACAAACAAACAAAAAAAACCAAACCCCCCCCCCAAACCCATAAACAAGGTGCCTGCTGGCCAGGGGCTGGGAGGGAGCAGGAAAGGCGTAAACCTCGGAGCTTTGCTGGGGTTTAAGCTTGTAAAAAAACAAAAAAACCCCAAAAAATCCCCCCCCAAAACAAACAAATAAAAACAAAAAACCCACAAAAAACCCCAAAACCCACCAAAACAAAACCAAAACCAAAGAAAACCAAAAAACCCAAACCAAAGCAAAACAAAAAACCAAAAAAACCCACCAAAAAATAACAAAAAAAACCCCCACACCAAACCCCAAAAACGAAACTGAAGACCAAAAAACTCAAACAAAAAACAAAAAACCCAAACATTCCCCTCAAAAACAAAACAAAACACCAAAAAACCTCAAAACCCCCAAAAAACCCCAAAAGACAAAGAAACCACAAAAAACCTAAAAGAAAATTTAAAAAACCCCAAAACCCCCAAAACCCAAAAAAAAACCCCCACACCAAACCCCAAAAACAAAACCACAAACCAAAAAAGCCCAAAAAAACCAAACCAAAACCAAACCAAAACCAAACCAAAACAAAAAACAAAAAACCCCCAAAAAACCCCAAAACAACAACCAAAAAAACCCCAACCAAAACTCACAAAAAAACCAAACAAAAAACAAACCAAGAAAAAAACAAACTAAAAGAAAAAAAAAACAAAAAAGAAAAACCACACAAAAAAATCCCCCCAAAAAACCCCAAAAAACCCAAAAACCCATAATACCGAAAAAAACCCAAAAAAACCTCCAGAACATAAAAGAAAAAAACAAAAAAAGAGAGCAAATCTGTGTCTGTGTTTGAAAGAATGCCTCGGCAGGACCCACAAGGCAGGTGCTGTGCTGGCTCACCCTGCCCTCTCCTGGACACCGGCTCGCTGGCAAGGCGCTCCCTTGGGGAAATATTTAGGATTTTTAGCTGCCCTCCCTCCAGAAATCAGCCTGAGCCGGCTGAGGGGAGCGGCTCCACAGGGCTCTTGGGCCAGGGAAGGATTGTGCCATGTGAAATCATGGATTTGTGGAACGGCTTGGAGGAAAATTCAGCTTCAAGACCATCCAGTTCCAGCCCAGGGAAAGTTGCATCATTTGCTGTGGGCTGGTGCCTCCTTGGCCAGTCAGCACTGAAGGCTCCCTGAATTTTATTGGTGGGGAATTTTGCATTTTATTGGTGGGCAATTTTGCATTTTCCAGGCTGCAGTGCTGCCTCCATCTCCGAGGAGGAGGAGGAGGAGGGTGCTGCTGTGGCACAGCCTGGCTGCCTGCAGACCCAGCACTGAGGGCTCTCAGTGCTGCTGGGGGGGTTTTGGCAGGCCAGGGTGGCTGTGCCCTGCTCTGGGGAGGAGCTGCTCACTGCAGCTGAAATCTGGAAAAGCTGAAAAGCAGCCTGGGATGTGCCTGGTGCTGCCTCTGCTGCACAGGGCACACGCTGGGGGGCTCAGCCCTGCCCAGCAGAGCCTTGGCTGCAGCTCATGTCCTCCTGTTCCATCCTCTGGAGCATCCCTCCTCCTCCTCCTGCTGCTGCCAGCAGCTCTGCCCCGCTCACATCCCCACCAATGCTCCCTGGAGGCACCCAGGTGTTGTTTTCCCTAAGGAAATGTGATGTCAGCGTGTTGCAGGGTCTAATCCTGCCTTGTCTCAAACTCAGGCATTGAGGCATGGGGCGAGCTTGGCCTGGAGGCACAATCCAGTGCCCTTTATCCCAAACCTTGCACTCAGGGAGCACAGGGTGACATGGACATACCCCTGGTGCTAATTGCTGCCTGGAATTAGGTTTTACTGCTGGTTATATCCCTGTTATGCTCCTAGCTCCATTCCCTACCCCTGGCCAAACCTGAGCACAGCAGGCCTTGGGATCCTCCTAATTAAATGCTATTTTAAAAAATATATATCACATTTTTTAGTGCAATTTAAAACACCTGACATAAAGACACAGCTCAGCTCAGAAACCCTCCAAACACACCCAGTACATCCCCAGGATTTAAAGGCTGAGCAGAGACCTGAGTAAGTGCCACTGGTGTCACAGCTGATCCCCCAGCCCCTTCCCAAACTAGCAGGCCTTGGGATCCTCCTAATTAAATGATATTTCTTAATATATATCACAGTTTTTAGTGCAATTTAAAACACCTGATAAAGACACAGCTCAGCTCAGAGACCCACATCCCTCCCAGCCTTCAAAAACACCCAGGAATTAGAGGCCAAGCAGAGATCTGAGCAAGTGCCACTAGGATCACAATTGATCCCCCAGCCCCTTCTCAAACCAGCAGGCCTTGGGATCCTCCTAATTAAATGCTATTATATATACATATATATTTTTTTAAATATAAATATATATCTCACAGTTTTTAGTGCAATTTAAAACACCTGACATAAAGCTGACACAGCTCAGCTCAGAGACCCACATCCCTCCCAGCCTCCAAACACGCCCAGCATGTCCCCAGGGATTAGAGGCTGACCTGAGCAAGTGCCACTGGGGTCACAGTTGATCCCCAGCCCCTTCCCTTTGCCTGGGGATAAAGAAAGGGCCCATTTTGGGCACTGCTCATCCCAGAGGGAGCAGCTGTCTGAGGCATCCATCCATTCCCCCTTGGGAACGGCTCTGTTGGACCTGGAGCTGTTGATGGGATTATGTGGGCCAGATGAATGGTGATTTTTGTTCTAGCAGACAGGCTGCACCCTGGGAACCTTGCAGGAGATAAATCACTGACCCAGTAATTGTATTTCTGCACCTTCCTCCCTCCTTGGCTTCAAATGAATGGGTTTAAACTGGTCCCAGCCCTCTGAAGAGATGGGAAGAAAGGAGAGGGAAGGGGCAGCGGGAGGCTCTCACACTCTGGAAGGTCCTGAGGGTCTCCTCACCATGAACCCAGGTGTCTCCTTCTTGTGCAAGGAATCCCATCTCTTCATGCTTTTCCCTCCCTCCCAGCTCCAAGACAGAGCACAAGCAAAAGGATCTGGTGAGGCTGGGGAGGTGGGACTGGAGAAAACCTCTCAGCAGCTCCTGCTGCAGTTCTGCAGAGCTTTTCTGCCTGTAGCTTTTTTTTTTTTACTTTATTTGGTTTCCCCATGTCTGATTTTATTGGGTATTTCTGCCTTTGATATGGCCCAGTACTCAGAACAGTCCATTTGGGAGGAGGCTTGATCCACACACACATCTCCATGTATAAAAGCAGGGAATAAGGAGACTCAGGGCACATAAGTGAGAGAGAAGAGGGAGATTTGATTTATACTCCCACAGTGGGGACCAGGAGTAGGATTTTAGGATTTGCTCAATAAATGATTCGAGGATTCTAAAAGACACAGAACCCTGGAGCGCTTTCAAGCTCAGCCCCTGAAATAATAACCAATAAAAGATTTGAGGTTTCTAAAAGACACACAACCCCAGCTGCCTGAAATAATAACCATTTCGGAAAACACTGCTCTAAAAGGGGAAAAAAAAAGAAAAATCCATACACTGAAGTCTCTTATATGGCAGTCCATGAACACCAGCATCAGCTTTGAGCTCCCAAAGGCCATCAGGGTGGGTCTCTGCTCCCTGTTCCTCCACGTGACAGAAATGATTCAAATTCTTCTCTCCAGGCAGCGATCCCGCGCTGCGTCGGCCGAGGAGCAGATGCAGCTCTGGCAGGCACTCAGCAAAACACCAAGTGAGCAAGTTTTTCTGCTGCTCCTCACATCCTCACCATTCCTCAGAGCAGGGAGTAATCAGCCTCCGTTTGTTTTCACAGTTCAGCTCCAGAATGGATGGGAACACGAGCACACTGCTCCTGCTGCTGGAAAACGGGGGTGGGAAAAGTGCAATTCCTGCTCTCTGTCTCCTTGAGCTTTGCCCATGAAGCAGTTAATAGGTGAGACAGCTCAAATCAAGCCTTGCAGGTGCCAAAAGTGCCTCTAGACAGGTTCTTTACTGTCAAAAAACACAGACACTTGCTATGATTCAACATATCCATGAGCTCAGCCTGCTTCTGTGGGTGATTTACTTCCCCAGTGTTGCAATGCATTTGCAAGATTTAAGCCACAGTGTGCATCAGCCAGTTATCAAAACCCCAAGAATACATCAAGGCTATTAGAACATAAATTGTGCTAAATTAAGAAAGAAGAAGCTGAGAAACTGAATACCAAGATTGCAAGAACGAGATAACAGAGGGCTGTGAACCACCTAGACTGCAACCAATCACATATACTGAGAAATACAAGCAGAAAATGAGTGAACAAAACAAAGGCACCAATCAAGAAGTGTGTACTTAGTGGTTTGTAGAATCTATAAATATGTGTGCAATGTAAACAATGAACAGCTTCTACTTCATTATATTAGTTATACAAGAGTCCTGGATTTCCCAGCTGAAACATATCACCCTTCCTGACTTCCCATCAGCTGGAGAAGGGAAAACAAGCTCTATGTGCCTTTATACTACACCCCAACCAGCCTGGGAATATTGGCAAGGCTGTTGGAACACCAGCTCTATTCCCACAAAACATAGCGTGGGATCAAAAAGTAGATTTCTTGCATGGAGTGGGAGAAAACACCAACACTTGTACAAGTGATGGGGAAATGCTTGAAGGAAGACCTTGGATTTGTAATTTTTTGGTGATTTATGCAGCTCTCCCGCTAGCTGTGCAGTGATGGAGAGTGTTGGTGTGACCCAAATATTGCAGGGCAGAACAGGGAGGGTCCTTCCACTCTCCCCTCTGCCCGTGGCTTCTTCACACCCTGCTCCCCATCCCTGGGTGCCACTGTGCTGCTGGGGATGATGCCTTGGGAAGGCTGACCTAGAACTGAGGCTAGTCAGACCTAAAGAATAAAGTAGGGATTTATTAGGAGGTATTAATTAGATCCACCTTGGGCAGCACAAGAGCCCAGCAAGGGCTACATCCGAGATGAACCAAAATGGTCACAAAATGAACAACAGGTCATGGGGTCTCTCACTTCCGTAAGTTCTGCTCCATTTGCATATTGGAGTTAATTGTACAATTTAGCCCATGCAGTCCCATCCTTCCTGTTTTTCTCTCTTCATTCCACGTTGTTTGTGCTCTTGGGGCTGAGATTTGGATCATTTGTCCTTGGTCCCCAGCTGGAGCAGGAATTGTTTTGTCTCCCTGCTCTGTGCACAGAGCTCACCATCCCCTAATGTGAAGCTCAGACCCACACACTAAAGCAGCACAGAATCTGAAAAAACATAAAAACTCAAACCTGAGGCATCAGGGATTACTGTCCACCCCTCCCCACGAGGCCAAGGACAGCAAAGGGGGTTTGCCCATCCTCCCTCCTGGGCCCTGCAGCCTGCCCGGCACAGCCGCCCTGCTCGGCCAGGCCTGGCACACCAGCAGTGAGTTGTTGGCAAACAAACACAGCCAATTTCCTCATCTCCAAGTGATTTATCTGCATAAGGGAAAGCTAACCCAGCCTTGACATCCTGCTTTTTATTCTCCTAGGTTTTGCAGCCAGGAGAGCCGGGGCCTGAGAAGTGCAGTGAGTGCGGCCGAGGTCAGGCCACAAATCAGGCTGGGGGCCCCTGCAGCTGATTTATCTGCTGCCTGATGCTTCCTTATTTTTAGTGCATCTGCTGGAGTTCCTCATTACTCACCAAGAGCTTATTTGGGACTCCCTGTCCCCAGGGAAGGTCCCTGCTGGGTGTTGTGCAGGATGCCTGAGCAATGGAGGTGATTTTCTTCATCCCACAGTCATCTGCAAGCAGCCAGACACAAAGATACAAAGGAAAGATGGGGAGTTTCCTCTGCTGGGACTGGGGGTTTGGGGCAGCATGGTGGAGATCAGTCCCTGGGGGCTCTGCATGTCTTTCCATGCATGCTGGGGCTGCAGTGAGCACAAGATGCTCCACAAGCCTGTGTGAGCAGTATTTTTATCTCAACCATGCCACAAAGGTTATTCATTTCACACACTCTTGCTTTTAGGCAAGTGGATTTTAAAAAAAATTCATTTTTGGGACAAGGGCTGCCCAGCCCCGTGCACTCACACCCAAAGCAGCAGCAGCAGCAGCAGCTCCTAAAGCTGTGATGCTCCAAGCACAGCCTCTGCATGGGAACACAGCTAATTTTAGCTCCTCAGAACGCACAGCGTGGCTGAGATTGGCTGCAGTCAGAGAGATCCTGCTGGAGGGGGCTTGTTTACTTAATATGCTTCAATATCCATCGTCCCTAAGTCCAGCTAAGAGTGTGTGTGCCCTCAGGGACCTCCTCTGCACTCAGGAAAGGGGGACATGAGGGTGTCCTGACCAGCAGGGCCTGCGCAAAGTGAAAGCCAGCATTTAGCTGGGGCTGAATCAGCTTCATTTTGGGCTTTATTCTCCACACCAACACCCAGGACACGGAGCAGGATGAGCAGAGGGGTTGATCCAGGAGCAGAGAGGGTTCCCTGCAGGGTCAGCAGGGTGGTTCTGGCACGCAGGAGGTGGCACTGGACTTTGCCCAGCCTCAGGGAGGTGTTTACTGCCGCCACCATAACAGCAGCTCCAGGGCTGGCACCTTCCCAGCACGCCAGGCTGGGGAGAGGGAGGGGGACAGGGACACCAAAGGGCTCTGTGAACAGTCCCCTTTCAGAGTTTAGGGTTGGCTCCCTGTTCCCCCGAAGCAGATTTCAGTACAAACACCACTGGGGAGGTGTTTTCTGTTTGTTGTGCCACCCTGGAAGTGCTGGCACCAATGGGTGATGCTCCTCCACTTTATCCAGGGTTGCTGTCACCTACAGGGCTGCAGCCCTTGAAGCTGTAACTTGATTCTGCAGCCCTAGAAATACGACCAGAGCACCCTATAAATATGGCCAGTGCAAAACAGTAACAGTAACTGCAGCAACAGCCATCTAATGCAGTTAAATATAAGGACTGTAATCCAGCAGATTAGCTGAGTTTGGATGGGGAGCCACAGGGACCCCAGGAACAGCCTTTGCCCAGTGCTCAGTGCTCAGCAGGCAGGAGGAATCCCAGGCAGCTCCTCACTGGTGTGCAAACACCCTGAGGATGAGCAGTTTTGCAGAGCTGAAGGTGGAATTTGGCCATGCAGCAGTGCAGTTCCTAGAGAGGTTCATGAGGAATTTGCCAGGGGATTTTTGGGCGTGGAGTCAGCTCCCATGTTGGGGCTCAGAGGCTGCTCCTGGTGGTCACTGGAGACTGATCTCTCTCTGAAGCCACTGTGTCCTGTCTTGTCACCAGTCAAAGCTTTGTTGGCTGCTGGCAGCCACAAAATGCTCACCCTGGCACCATCCACACACCTCTTGTGTCTCACACTGGGAAACTCTTTCTTCCCTCTATACCATCTGCCCAAACAGTGACCAGGTGACACCAGGAGGGCAAAAAAGGGGATGCAAACAGAGGTTTCAAACCCTCTGTTTGCAGCCCAGAGGAGCTGGAGACTCACCTGGAGGTTGTCACTCCCCCATCTCCCCCCGGACCATGGGAACAAATGGGAACAAATGGGGACCAGGGTGACTCAGGAGCTTTCCCAGACCTACCTGCAAGGAAGGGCAGCACATGGGGTAGAGCAGCAGGGCATGGACATTTCTCATTTGTGGCACAAACCACATTTTCCCTTTTTTAATTACTGTAGGAAGCTTCATTTGGAAGAAAATATGACAGCACGTTGCTCAGCTGGCTCTGCAGGGTGTGGAAAACAAACAGGAGGGATGGGAGCAGCAGGGAGGAGAGGGCAGAGCAGGGGAAAACCTCAGCTCAGGCAGTACAGTGCCAGGGCTGGGGGGAAACTCACTGCATGCCATTTCCCAGAGTCATCTTTGGAGGCCTGGAACCAAGAGTTGGATCCTGGAAATGCTGCTGGAAGAGAAGATGCACCATAAATTTTAACTGTAAGAGGCAATAAATAGGCCTGCATGCACACCCCCATGCCAAGCTTCACACCTCTTCCCATTCTGACACCCAGACGTGGCATCTGACCCCTGAGACCTGTCCTGCCCATTACAGAGGCCTCACCTGAGCCCTGTCCAGCACATCATTCCCAAAGTGCACCCTCCTGGTAATTTTACCTCCCTCTTTAATCCCCTGGCCTGTCTGAGTGGCCAGGGCAAAAGGTGGCAAACAGGAGGGGGCATGGGAATCCCAGGGCTGATGGCAGAGATTTACAGCTCCTGCTGGAGCTGGTTCTGAGCTCAGGAGGGTGGCTGGAAGGGCAGCTCAGTGAAGTGCAAAGGCATAGGCAGCAGGAGATAGCAAAGCTGGAAATTATGTCATTACAGGACACGAAACAACACGGCGTGAACTTGCTTCTCCTTCCAAGGTAAAAAAAGGGACTTGTATTTTTTGACTCTACCATTTATTGATTTCCAAAAGTGACAGTGGATTGGAGGGTGACAGTGCCACCTCTCCAATGACACTGGACAAACCAACAGTCTATCAAATTTCTCCTCCTCCATAAAAGAATGCAAAACAATAAATTATTTACATAAAGTGTGTGAGAAAGTTCGTTACAAGAACATAAACATCAGAAGGTTTGGAAAATCTTAAAAAACCAGGGCAACAATTTAGCCCACCACTGAATAATTTCCTCCTGGCTAGGCATGTCCTACAGGCTCTAAATCCTCCTTCAAAAGGATTTAACAAATCCTGCTTTCCCCATCCTGCCCAAACCAGCCTCCTGTGTGTGAGGTGGGTCCATCCCCGTGTCCTCTGCAGCCCACAGTGAATGGGTGGGAGCTCTTCCCAGTGTTATCCCTGTGCATCTCACATCAGCCAAGGAGGAGCTGGGAGCAATGTCCTGGGAAAGTCCCTGCAGCAAGCCAAGAGGGTGGAGATGGGCATAGCCCCTTCTCTGGCTTCTGAGTCACTTTCAAAGAGGACAGGGAGGAAGATGAGGAGCTGGTGTGATGAGGGCACAGTGCATACCAAGCATACCTCTGATCCCATCTTGCTTCCAGTCCCTGGAGGAGATGGCCTGGCATACACCAGCAGGACCACTCTGTGCTGATCAGCTTCTCCAAATCTATTTAACTCATAAATTAGACTCAACATCATGGATGTAGCCAGCAGCTTCCAGTGGGGCAGAGCCAACATCCTTATTCCAGCCTTTTTTGTGTGTGTGTGTGTGTTTGGTTTGGGGGGTTTTGGAGGATTTTATTTGGTTTTTTGGGGGTTTTTTTGTTGGTTTTTTTTGTTGTTTTTGTTTTTGGGGGTTTTTTTTGGTTTTTTGTTTTGTTTTTTGGTGCTTTTTTGTTTGTTTGTTTTTGTTTGGTTGGTTTTTGGTGGGTTTTTTTTGCTTTGTTTGTTTGGTTTTTTCTTCTTTTTTTTCCTGTTGTTTTTTGGGTTTGGTTTTTTTTTTGCCTGCCGTGGAAGGGAAAATATTTGAGTGGCTCCATTCCCCACGTGCACTGAACAGGGAGGCTGAGCAATGCCATGGGATCGTGGTGGCCTCAGTGATGCACCTTAAAAGCCTGAGCAAACTGGCAGCCCTTTGGGGCACTACCAGCAGCAGGCAGGGCTTGACAGGCAGTGCTGCTTCAGCTGCTCTCTCCTTGTTTCATGCCTTGAACAGATTTCAAAGCTTTTGGCACCAAAAAAAGTGACAAAGACCTGGCCCTGGAAGAAGGCTGCAGCTAGAAACGCAGATGCTGTATCACTTCTCTTTGCTGGGGGATGGCTGGGAAGAGAGGCCAAGGAAATGAGGGTGTATTTCATGTTGTCTCTGTGATTTGGTGCGATGCCAGAGCATTCAGCACTGAGGGAGGAGGGGAAGATTATCTTTGCTCCAAAGCAAACTTAGTCTTTCTTCCAGGGAAGTCTCCTCTGAGGTTTGAAAAGTGAAGGGAAGGTGGCCCCTGATGCTGTGGACTGACCACTGCCCTGCTCAGATTCCAGGCAGGGATGGGAATTGCCCAGGGATGGCCATGCCTCAGCAAACCCCCTCCTGAAGGTGTTCTCCCTGCCATAACCCTGGTGCAAAGCTGGCTGCCCCCCTTGCCCACTCCCTGCTTGCCCTTTCCCATCCTCGTGGCCTAAAAGGCTGAGCTGGAGCTCAGGCAGCCTCTGCCTTGGTTGCCTCATGAACACAGAGCTGTCCTGCACCAGGAATACCCTCATCCTACTGCAAAACCCATCTGGATCCCCAACCTGGACAGGAAAAACACCCTGAGGTGTGTTTTAAGAAATAACACCTCTTTACTGGCACAACTCCTGCCAGCACTGTGTGTCCCATCCCTGTGCGGGGCAGAGCCCATGGTGCTGCTCTCCTGGCAGTGCCCTCACCCCTGGGAGCTGGAATTCCTGGAGTTTCCCTCAGGCAGCTGTTGCAGGAGAGCTGCCACGGGATGTCCTGGGTTGCTCTGTGCCCCTGGGCCCGGCTCTCCTCGCCCACACAAACAATTTGTGCAAGAAGCCCTGGGCTGAGGCTCCCCTGGGGTGGAGCAGCAGCAGCAGCACACACAGGGACACGCTGCCCCTGCCAGCTGTCCCTGCCACCCTCCTGGACAACTGGCATTGCCAGGACATCTGCAGCCCCACACAAGCTCTGTCCCTGTGGTTTTCCCCACACAGGGCCTGCAGGACTCAGGCTGACCCCTCTCTGCTCACAGCAGATGTTCTCCCCCCAGCCCTTTAGGATCCCCAGAGCCCAGCAGATGCTTTTCCTATCATCCCTTCATAATATCCCAAAAAACCAGGGGAGTGTAGCACTCCTCTAGCGGTGGCTGCAAAGTGTTGGGATGTCAGGACAATCCCCTCTGGCTGCCACCATTGCTGGCAGAAATGTCCCTGCAAGGCTACTGCCTTCAAGTCCTCACTGAAAGGTGCCTGTGCTCAGCTGGGGCTGGGCTCTTTCTCCAGGCAGCACTGACAGAACCAGAGCACACAGCCTCAAGCTGCACCAAGGGAAATCCAGGCTGGATATCAGGATAAAGTTTTTACAGAAAGAGTGATAAAATTCTGGAATGGCTGCCCAGGGAGGAGGTGGAGTC
This sequence comes from Molothrus aeneus, assembly GCF_037042795.1. Lineage (NCBI taxonomy): Eukaryota > Metazoa > Chordata > Aves > Passeriformes > Icteridae > Molothrus > Molothrus aeneus. The sequence goes on along the minus strand of NC_089654.1, from coordinate 28,436,970 downwards.
CCCATCCCTGAGTGTGTTTAACAAAGCCTGGATGTGGCACTGGGTGCCAGGGTTTAGTTGGGGTGCTGGGGCTGGGTTGGACTCGATGATCTTGAAGGTCTCTTCCAACCTGGTCATGCTGTGATTCTTCCTGAGATCCCATATGGATTTCTTTGCTTTAAACCATGACAACACCTTGGGCTGAGGCTTCAGCAGGATGCAAATTAAAAGAGCGGAGAATCGTAGAATTTAGGTAGGAAAAGCCCTCTAAGATTGAGTGCAGTGCCATGTCTGCATGTTTTTTAAATACCCCCAGGGATGATGACTCCTGCATTTCCCTGGGCAGCCTTTTCATTGCCATCAGTGCTGTGGACACAGCAGAGCTCCTCCATCTCCACAGAGGAGCAGTTATCACCTGGCCTCCACCACTGCCTGGGCACCTGCTGCGTTTCAGCACAGCTCTGAATCTCAGCAGCAAACACAGGGTGTGTTATCCTGCCTGCAACACCAATGTGGGGTCCAAACACCCATCCTTTATGTCAGGGATGGGCACTGCATGTCCCTGGCACCTCTGTGCTCTAGGTGTGGTAAGGTGAGGTGCCTCAGGAGCAGGCCAGGAAAGACCAAAATGTGGTTTATTATTCTGCTCCCAGGCACCATCAGCTCATGCCTTGTGGCCTGCAAAAAGCCCTGGTGCAGGGAGGAGGCACAGGGACTAAAAAACATCCACCATATTCAGTGTTTTCATCCCTGCAGCGTTCTGGAGGGATGTTCTGGAGGGCAATCCCTGTCCCTCACTCCAGTGCCCCAGGAGCTCGGGAATCACACCAGCCCTGCTCCCCAAACACAGGCAGAGATGAGGAAAAACACCAAAGAGGAGAGGGAAAAACAAACCCCTTGAAAAGATCTGCCTGGACCCAGGGAAGACCAAGCCTTGCTTTTCTCATCCCACCTCCAAAATACCCGTGCTTAAGAACAAGGCTCCCTTGAGCAGCGATGAAATCTCCTCCTATGTTTCTGAGGGTGTTCTGCTTTGCTGGGAAAGGAGTGGAGCTGCCTCCAAGCTCCAACCCACGCCTCCCCTCCGGCCCCGCACTGAAAAACAACGAGCTCGGGAGGAAGAGGAGGAGGAAGAAGAGGAGGAGAAGGCAAACACGCCGGTTCCTTGCTCCTGCCCCTCGCATCTCCGCGCCGGAGATTGGCCGGGAGGGAGGGTGGGGAAAGGAGCCTGGTTTGGTGTTACTGGGCAGATTTGGAGATTTTTTGGGGGGATGGAGGGAGGGGGCCGGGGGCACAGGGCTGGTTTTGTGCTGCTGGATTCCTGCTCGCCTCCGCCGGCGCGCTGGGACACGGCGTCAGCTGCTCCTGGCTCGTTTGGGAGACGGCGATAGGGGGGACAGCGATGGTGAAGGGAGGGCTCGGGGTTGGTGCTGTGCCCGCCTGAATGTCCCCATTGTGCCGGCAGGGAGGGAGCAGGAAGCGCTGGCATCGCCTTGGCACCTCCCCGGCAGCCTGCCAGCCTGGGGACCCCGGCAAAGGGGAGAGGGATGTGCTTGGAGAGGGGGGAAGGGAGAGGAAATAGGGAAGAAGTTAAAAAAAAAAAGAAAAAAAAAAGGTCTGGAAGTAGAAAGTGTTACCGTGCAGAAAGGGGATTGAAAGGGAAGGGGAAAACACAGCCAACCTCTTTGTCTGCTGCACTTGGGCAGCAAAAATGGCGTTTTTCTACGGACAGTAAAAGAAACTCCTGCCTCTTGCCCCCAAATGCTAATTTCATCCCAGGTGGCTGGCCCAGCACAGGGCTAAACTGATCCCAGCTGGGTGCTTCACCCCCTGTGCTTTGCCACCGGGGATCTCCCCATTCTGCAGCCCCTGCCACCCAAACTGCCTCCTCTTCCTCCCTCCCCACAGGATGGGAGCTGGGCAGGGGCACCCTGGGCACCTACACCTGTCCTGGCCATGTGCAGGTGCAGCCTGGGTTCACCTGGACAAGGTCTCATCCACCATCAGCACCAGGTGAGAAATGCCAGAATTGCTCAGTGCTCCCACACAGCACAAACTTAAAGCTGAAACAGGAGCCAGACACTTCAGTGGCTGCACAAAATGATTTTTGATTTTCTCTCTTTCCTTTCGACATATGAGAGCAAATTGATTTCTTTAGGCCAGAGCCCAAGAGAAAATTAAACCTCTTTCTCAGAAGGCTGTGCCAGATGCTCTCTCCATCATCCTGCAGGAATGTCTGGGGTACCTCTGGAAAAAGTCTGAAGGAAAGGTGCAGGAGTCCAAAGTGGATGGGACAGGGTGAGAGGAAAACCTCCCAAATTACCCTGACAAGCTTAGAGAAAATAAAAAGGGATTTTGGAGTAACATTTTGGAGAGCATCTTCAGGGCCCTGGTGCTTTGTCAGGGGAAAACACGGGTTGGTAGGACCCTCATGCTGGACTTCAGGTGACAAGTTATGGGGCTAACACCCACCAGGTTTTTTTATATGTCTTAATTTTGTCTGCTCAATTAGTGTGCAAATCAGAAAGTTCATCGCCCCATCCTCAGCAGAGGGAATATAAATAGGATCATGAAAGCAATCAGGACTTGTTTCATGCAAACAACCAGCAAAGCCATCCTGGTTCCAGTCTCCTGGCGCTTCCTGTGTGATGTTTGCATTAATTGATTGCATTAATTGATGCACTTTGTCACGGGGAGGAGCTGACACTCACTCGTTAAAGGCAGCACCTGTGGTTACACTTTTGGGGTGTACACACCAACAGCTTGGCTTTGTCCAGAGCTCAGCATGCCACTGGTGAGCACATGGAGGGCACCTTCCAGTCTGGGGGTGTCCCCCTCCAAGGACTTTGCTCAACCTGTGCCACCACCACAGACACCTTTTTTTGCAGGTCCTCTTTGGCCACCTGGCACCTTCCTGGTGGCCATCACGAGAAAAGATGGGATAGGTGGCAGCAGCTTGGAAGATGCAGCCCTTGGCACCTCTGAAAGGCAAGCAAAGCCCAAGACAAAAGGATTTGGAGAGCCATGCTCATTAGAGAAGGAAGTGAGGTGTTTTTCCCTTGTGGATGTGAGCTTCTATTCATGTTTCCTCATTAGGGCTCCAACAACCTGTGGACCTATCCCAACTTTGGGTTGGCAGTATCTGTGTTCCTATCAGCTTGGAATTGTCCATTGAGGGGAAAAAAAATCAGAATCCCATGCAATTATTAACCTTGTGCTCAGTCTCAGCCCAGTGGATGCTCTCCTGGAGTGACCCAAGTCACTGACCTGGCCCTTCCACTTTCTTCCCACTCACTCCACGGACTGGGCAAAGCCAAAACCAAGAGATTTTAATTAAAACTCCTTTCCAGCCACAATGGTGGGCATTTAGGCTGTTAATTGCAGAGCAGACAGCCTCTCAGTGAACCAGTGACTGTCCAGCTGGCCAGTGTAGCCTTTCCAAGTCAAGGGTTGGGAACATTAGTGCCGAGCACAAGAAGGGTCTTTCATGGCAAGGACACGTACAAAACAAGGTGGATGATGATCATCATCATCATTAGGAGGCAAAAAAATGGGAAGAACATTTTCTTCTGCTCAGTAAGAGTGAAAACTGGGCTTGGAGCACATCTCTGGCATGTTGCAAAAAAAGAAAATGGGAGAGGGACACGTTTATCCTCACAACAAATTCCCCCAGGGCAAAACCAGGACAGTTGATTTCCTTTGCACTCTCTCCACTCTTTACATTTCCTAGGGAAGGATGATCAGGTTCGTATCTGCTGTTCCACTGGAGGTATTGGAAGCTCTTGCCATGAGGGTCTTGAGATCAACAGGGAGGCCTTGTCACCCGAATCATATAAGGACACATCTCCCTTTTTCATGACAGCATTGAGGCAGTGGCTCCCAGGCTCTGTGAGATCACAGGCAGCCAGAACAGATCCACAGAAGCCCTTCTCTGGTACCTCCATACAGTGCAAAGTCATATCTTATTGTTTGTTGTTGCTCCTCAGGCTCAAAGATGTGTTTTATAGTGCTGCTCTTCCTATCATTCTTGTTGCTCCTGTATTTTGGTCCCAAATGTGTCTTTTTTTAACACCCAATATTTCCAGTGCTGTTGATACCCCCTCAGCTCTGCCTTGTTCACACAACTCAACATTGCTCTTCTGCTTTTTTGGGTCATTCACAGAAATATGAAACAAGCCAGGTCCTGAAGCTGACATTTGGGTGGGTTCAGGGGAAACATTCCCTTTGCTTTTCAGTTCCCCCTGCAAATCCAGCCATGGCCAGCAGCCAGCCCAGACCCACCTTCATCCTGCTCTCCAACCACATACAGGCCATTCCATGCTTCAAAATCCTTTGGAGATCTTGCAGCCTCCCCTGAAGGAGAACAATTTGGCTCCTTTAGTGCAGTTCAAGCATCCACAGCAAGGACAGGCATGCTCTGCAGCAGAGGATGGGATTTGGTGGGCATGTCACTGATGCCAAAGCCAGGCTGGATGGGGCACTGAGGAACCTGCTCTAGTGGAAGGGGAGGTTGGATTAGGTGATCTCTAAGGCCCCAAACCACTCTGTGATGGTATGAAAGGAAATCTTCTAACTATGGAATTTCTCCCCCAGAACAACCCAAGGTTTGGGGCTGTTTCGACCACCCAGCTGCCAAACCCACCTTCCTGGGGCTATCCACACATTAGGCTGATTATAATTACCTGCCAACCTAATTGCACCCTTTTCCTGGGAGAAAGGGAGATGCTGAGCATGGCTGGGAAGCTACTGGTAATTAGAGGGATATTTTTATAACCTGTACTGAGTGCTTCATATCAAGAGAGCAGAGCCAGGCATGCAAAAAGCCATGGTGTGTATCCAAAGCACCCTGCTCGTGCTTCTCATGATTAAACAGCAGCAGCAGAATTCACTTGGCAGACAGGAAAACCCCAGCCCTGCCTTCATGGTCTGGGTGACAGGATTTAAAGGATGTTGTGTTGGTTTGCTTGCTCAGAGTTTAAGCCTGGCTTTGCTGGGTAGCACAGGAAAATGAAATGCTCTTGGGAGAAAAAAAAAAAACCAACTGTAGAAAATTAGAAAAACTAGAAAATTCACCTTGAGGATAAAAAGGCCCTCCTCTTCATTTCCAAGCATGCCTTCAGGAAACCATAATTTGGTCTTTCTGCCTTAAAATCATCACCAGCTTTCCCCTGGAAAACAATCCCGGTGCATTTGTAATTGAGGGATGTTGACTGGAAGATGAAAACAAGCTGGTAAAGAAAATTTTTGCTTTCAAGTGCTCCAGCTTTGTTGTTTGGAAACTTTCTCTTTTCCATGTTCTCCTTCCCAGGCAGTTCACATTTTTGTTTCCAATCTTTACAGGGCCAGCCAGGCACTTGTGTGCAGAGCTGTTGTTAGTGTGTCATGGATAGCAACACATACCTAAGGGAAGGAGTCAACATTTGCTGGAAGCGGGCCTGGCTGAACTCCCTTTCTCCCTCCCTCATCCAAATGGCCCCCAGCTTTGGAAAAGTTTTCCTCCAACTCTGAACTCGCTTGGCCCCATCTGCTATAAATAGTCAGAACAAAACCTCCCGGGCCAAATGCCCCGAGTGTTTCGAAAGCTTTGATCCTGTGCTGCTTTTTGGGAGCTGGAGCCTCTTCCACTCGTGCAGCTGGAGCCCATATTCCTGCTCAAAGCAAGGGGGGGAGAGCTGTCCATAGGGCTGTATGGACCCTCCTCACCTCTGCCAAGGTGACCCAGCATTGGAGAAGGAGCAGGAGACAGGGGCTGAACTGGAACCATGATACTGGCCTCGAGTCCAGGAACCTTCCAGCATGGAAAAGGGGCTTCCAAGGAGGTCAGGGAGGGACTTTTGACAAGGACATTGAGTAATAGGACAAGGGGCAGTGGTTTTAAACTGACAGAGGGCAGGCTTAGACTGGATGTTAGGAAGAAATTCTTCATTCAGGGAGTGGTGAAGCACTGACACAGGTTGCCCAAAGATGTTGCGGATGTCTCATCCCTTGAAGTGTTCAAGGCCAGGTTGGATGGGGCTTGGAATAACCTGGTCCAGTGGAAGGTGTCCATGCCTATGGCAGGGGGTGGACTAGAAGATCTTCAAGGTCCTTTCTAATCCAAACCCTTGATGATTCCATGAATCCCTGTGAGGAGAGCCAGCCCTCAGCCAGAGGTGGTAAGCAAACCCTCCTCCTCCTCGCTCCCACCACTGGGTTTGTGTTCTGTCCCTGCTGTCCTGCAGCTTGAGGGTGCTTTGCTTCCCCATTCCTCCCTCTGGGTGTGCCTGGCCCTTGTGCCTTGGCACTGCTTGCCTTGGCCAGAGACAGAAATGGAAAGACACAAACATCAGGGGGAAAAAAAGAAAAAACAAAACATACAAAACAAAACAGAAAAAGGGCTGTTCTTGCAGTATTTCAAATCCATTAAGCCCAGAGTGGGAATCCTAGGAGAAAGCCAGCTCTCACAAAACCCCAGGCCAAGAGGTTTGAAACAGCAGTCCCAGGATTTGCATCCTCCCTGCCACCAAGATCCCAAGGGACTTGGAGGAGCAGAGCTCAGGCACTTGCAGGGTGCTCAGCAGGCAAAGCAGGCACCCAGGCATGCTACTCCTCAGGGCAGCACCTCCTTTCCTACTCTGCATTTCCATGGTTTGTGTGTGTGTGTGTACCTCAGAGCCCCCACATGCCAGCCAGGAAAGCAGCTTTTGGCCCAGATGGCTTTTCCCATGCCACAGCTCTTCCTTTTGGAACACCTCTGTGCAACACCAGTGTGCAGAGAGCAGCACAAGGCTTGTGGCAGAGGAGAACTCCCCAGCAGTGACCTGGGAGAGAGGGGACCTTGCTGCCCACCATGGCTGGCAGGACAGGGTACAGCACCACACCACCCTCCTCTTGTGTTCCTTCAGCAGCAATAGCATTTCTGAGGAGTTTTTCTGCATCCTCACACTTAGGCCAATGCTTTCCCCCAACCAAGAGACTTTTGGGTGGTTACAGGACATTTTGTTCCCAAGCAAACCCCAGTTGAAATTGTTTGGAAGGGTTTCAAACCCCACCACTGAGTGTATGCCCTTTGTCTTCTCACCTTGGAGGAGGGGAGCAGTGGTGAAATCGTGGCTCTCTGGAGATTTAGGGGAGCTTGCATGGGTTTGGGCCGTGTCTCTGAGGAGCCAGCTTAGCTAATCCTGTGTTGGGAAAGGGCTGAGGTCAGCCCCATTGCCCTCTGTCACTGGCAGGGATCAGTATGGGGGCAAGAGAGCCTGGAAATTATTCCTCAAGGGAAATGATAAATAAAGTAGCCCAGCTTTAAGGGAGCACTGGAAACCCCCAGACAGAGTCCATTGCAAAGATTTTGACCTGTTCTTCTCCCTGCTGCACCCCATGGTGGGTCAGACAGGGCTCAGTCCTGCTGCCTGCCACTGTGCCTTGTGGGGTAGCAGGGCAGGTGACAGTGGGCACGCAGTGTCCAGCCTGAAGGGAGCACTGGAAACCCCCAGACAGAGTCCATTGCAGAGAAGAACAAAGATTTTGACCCGTTCCTCTCCCTGCTGCACCCCACGGTGGGTCACACAGGGCTCAGTCCTGCTGCCTTGTGGGGCACCTGGGCAAAACAGTGTCCAGCCTGGTGTCACTTTGGAGCCTCCATCCCGGGCTCCTCAGGTTCATCACCCGAATCCCTCCAGGGAGTTTTGCCCTCATTTCCCGCAGGGCAGCCCTCAGCCGGCCCCAAGGGAGGGGCCTGCAGCACCGGAGCCCCCCGGGCGGGCTGCCATGGCCTCCTGCCCGCCGGCCTGTGGCACCCCGGATGGGGCGGCTGCTGCCCAGGGGAACAGGCTGTGCCGCGGGGTATTGGCAGCGCGCTGCCTCCGAGGCGAGAGCTGGCTCGGGGCTTTGTTTTATGTCCTGTTTATCCTGCCGGGAGAAACAGAGGAGTTCAGTGTGCAGGAATCTCGCGTCCTCGCCCTGCTCCCCCGCCGCATGAAAGCTGCTGAGCAAACAGGAGAGAATCAAAGGCGGCTGCGCCCCGCTGGGTTTCCGCACCGCCGGCCCCGCTGCCAGCTCTTACATAAGCTCGGCTCGGGGCTGAGCTCGGGGCTTTTTCCTTGTAAACCAAGCGGCAAAGACCCTGCAGCTGTGCTGAGCCCTCTGCTCAACACCTCCTGAGCAGGCTCCTGGGGGTTTTGCCCCCGGGATGCACAGCCGTGGTACATTCAGCTGGCACAGTGCAAGGGGACGAGGCAAGCCGGGCTCTCCCCACAGCATCCCGCACTCCCCCAGCATCCTGCACTCCCCAGACTCAGCACAGCACTGCTGTATTTGCAGGGACCCTCGTAGCAGGAAGGAATGATGAATCTGATTCCATGTTCTCAAAAGGCTAATTTATTATTTTATGATAGTATATTATATTAAAGAATACTGTACAAAACTATACTAAAGAATACAGAAAGGATACTTACAGAATGCTAAAAAGATAATAAGGAAAAACTCATTATTCTTTCCAGAGTCCTGATACAGCTTGGCCCTGATTGGCCAATGAGTGAAAACAAGTCACAACAAAAACCAATGGAACAATCACCTGTGGGTAAACAATCTCCAAACACATTCCACATAAGCAAAACACAGGAGGAGCAAGCGAGATAAGAATTGTTTTCCTTTCCTCTGAGATTTCTCAGCTTCCCAGAAGAAAAATCCTGGGCAAAGGGATTTTTCAGAAAATATGAATGTGACACAGCACCATCACTTCATTTTGTCTCATCTCAACAATTGTGGTATTCCCACCACCAGAACAACATGGAACCATCATGAAGAGGTCCATGAGGTTGATAAGAGCATCTCCCCACTGGAGACAGGGTGAGAAGGTTGGGGTTGTTCAGCCTGGAGAAGAGAAGGTGGCATGGAGACCTCTCAGCACCTTCCAGAGCCTGAAGGGACCTACAGGGGAGCCAAGGAGGGACTCATCATCAGGAACTGTAGTGACAGGACAAGGGGGAGAGGGTACAAATTGAAATACAGCAGGGTTAGATGGGATATTAGGAAGAAATGTTTCCCTGTGAGGCTGGTGAGGACCTGGCACAGGTTGCCCAGGGAAGCTGTGGCTGTGCTGTCCCTGGAATTGTCCAAGGCCAGGTTGGATGTGGCTCTGACAGCCTGGTCTAGTGGAGGGTATCCCTGCCCTTGGCAGGGTGTTGGAACTAAATGATCTTTGCAGTCTCTACCAACCCAAACCATTCTGGGGTTCTCTGATTTATCTCACCCTCTGCAAGACTCAGCATTGGAGCATCTCACCTTCCCCTGCTGGAAAAAGAAGGTGCTTTGTCCCAAATCTGCTCCCTCTCTCCTTTGCTCCCAGAACATCACAGGTTTGTCACCACCGGCCTGAGTGTGTGATCTTTCCACCAAGCACAGCCTGAAGCACCAGAGCATCTTGATCCTGTCATCTCTGCCCCCAAAGCTGTGCCCTGCGTGGGTTATGAGGATTCATTTCCCCAGCTCTCCTGGGCACGACCTCTCAGCAGAACAGGAATGAAAACCTTGTGGACATAAAAACACAGAGAATATTAAACCCTCTGTGTCTGTGCCCTTCAGCACCAGGCATGGCCTCACCTTCCCCTCCAGCACAAGGTCATTCCCTGATTTGGCAGGGTGACAGCTGCCAAAGGAGGACAAGGAAGAATGATGTCACCCTACCTTCTCTTTTCATCCCTACCTCCTTTCCCCCCCCCCCTCCCGTGTGCCTTTCACTGTGAGAAAAGGAAGAAAGAAGAGTTTCATGCTTTGAGAGGTCCCTGGGAGTCAGGGCATGAGCAGAGGTGGCTCTGAGGGACCCCTTTTCCCCACACCACTCCCCCTGCCTTGTGGGGTACCCCAGGAACAGCTCCTCAGACCCTCCAACTCTGCCTAGACCTGCCATCCATCCATCTCCAGCAACACTCTGTTATCCTCTACCATGCAAAACTATTCCTACTTCCTACATTTTTTGAACTCTGTTTAATAATTTCTAATTAAAAGCAATTTGAAAAGCCTCAAAATGCCATTTTCCTGGGGTTTCCCCTCCCTTAAACTGAACAGCACACAGCCCTGTTTACCTGCATGCTTCCTGAGCCCTCAGTAGGGAACTCCTCACTTTCCAGCATGAGGAATTAAATCAAATTAACTCATACTTGGAGCAGCGGCAGCATCGGGCAAATCCTGGCTTGGCTCTCTCTCTTTAGACTACATCTTGCAAACAGAAGGGCTGGAAACAATTTTGCTTTAATTGCTTTTTAAAATGCAGCCAGCAGATGGTTTGGTAACCCGAATTCATGACTTTCCACAGCTCCAGGCTGCTGGCTTGGGAACCCAAGCCAAGAAGAAGCCAGGTAGAGAGGGACCCATCGTGCCTGCTTCACCAAAGCTCTGGCCAGGATGCCCAAGGCAGGATTGTCCAGGCTGGCCCAGAGGGACAATTTGTTATCAGAGCCACCTTGGCACAGAAACATTCTGGGTAAGCCTGGAGAAGCCAGGAGTGCATAACATGGGCCACAGCTTCCTTGGAGAGCATGGCATGGTTTCTCCATGGCGTGGGGGACACGGGCTGGCCACACGTCCCTTTGTCCCTTTGTCCCTGGGGGCTGTTCCCATAGACCCATGCCCAAGAGCATCCCAGCTGCTGCTTAAAGGCTCATGAATCAGGCCAGCAGAGTCCTTTTCTTGCTGGCTCTCTCTCTGAACTGCTGTGTGACTTCCCACTTGTCCCTTCACTGCTCTGTGCCAGTATCCAGGATGTTTCCATGCCAGACAAGCTGGGAATGCTGACTGCCAGGCCTACACACCAGCTGCAAACCTGTGCACTTGCAGCAGGGTTTGAACACCTCCAGGCTGACCCTCCTGACCCTGGTGGTTTATCCTTCACATGAAGTTCCCAGCTCTCCACGAACACCCAGGTGCTCAGTGTCCCACAGTTCCCAGAGCTCTGCCCCAAAGCAGCCCCATCACAGAGCAGAAGAACTAAGTCCATCCAGAAAACCTCACAAACATCTCGTGAAGCCGGGTTGTTTTTCTCTTACCAAGTAATTTGAAATTCTTGGAAGGCAATCAGGAAAGTACAAAGTATTCCAGCTCAGGACAGCCTGGGACTCATTCCTTAGAGGCACAATGGTTGTTTACTCAATCTCTCATACATTAATATCTAAAAATTCATGAGTTCAATTGTAAACAAGAAGTACTGGCTTTATGGTGGTGTCTATTTAACAATAGTGGTTCCAGCCTGAATGCTGATTTCCTTGTTATCCTCCTTCTAATCTGGCTATCAGAGGGTCGAGATCTTGCAAAATTATGGGAAATATTTCAAGCCCATTTATTTCTGGTTTTGAAAAGCATCCCTCTGAAACACAAGGCCAAAGAGAGACCATTTCAAATGAACATCGAAGAGCACAGGCAGGGAGAGGAGCTGTTTGTGCCAGCACTGGCCTCTGGCTCAGGAACAAATGAGGAAAAAGCCAGCCATGGATACATCAGTGCTGGAAATCTGGAGAGGATTCCTGAGTGTTGAGAGGGAGGGTCCCCAAGGCAGTCACCTAAGGGGACCAGCAATCGGGTGTGTTGGCCAACAGCAGCTGAACATGAGCCCAGGTGGGCAGGAAGACCAAGGGCACCTGGGCTGTTCCAGCCACAGAGTGACCAGGGCAGTGATTGTCCCCTGGGCTGGGCACTGCTGAGGCCACACCTCAATCCTGTGTCCAGCTCAGGGCCCCTCACTGCAAGAAGGACATTGAGGGGCTGGAACGAGTCCAGAGAGGGGAACAGAGCTGGGCAAGGGTCTGGAGCACCAGGAGCAGCTGAGGGAGGGCTCAGCCTGGAGAAAAGGAGGCTCAGGGGGGACCTTATCACTCTCTCCAACTCCCTGACAGGAGGATGTAGCCAGGTGGGGATTGGTCTCTTTTTCCAGCTAACAGCAATAGGACAAGAGGAAATGGCCTCAAGTCACACCAGGTTTAGATTGGATATTGGGAAAAATTTATTCATGAAAAGGGTTGTTAGGGATTAAAACAGGCTGCTCAGGGAAGTGATGGAGTCAACCATCACTGAGGCTATTTAAAGGAGTGGAGACAAGGCACCTGGGGTCATGGCCAATGACCTTAAAGGTCTTTTCCAACTTAAATGATTCTGTGATTCCAGCTGCAGGATGGAGATGGCCCAGAGCTCACTGGAGCTCACCTCCCCTGCCACCTTTACTGACTGGCACTGCCACAGCCTCTTCTCATGGCAGGTCTGTGTAGCCTCGACCTCCCCAGCTGGGCAGACCTCTCTCCCTTTTGGGTTGTACACTTTTTCCTGTGGCCTCCAGGAGGTTCAACGGGACATTCATGGATAGGCTGGCAGAATTTCCTAGCTCCTTTACAGTCCCACATGAACACACTTCTGTTTCAGGCATTAATTGTGCCAGGAAATGTGGATTTAGATCAGCTTTCTCATTTCTTCTGAGCAAGACCAACTTGTTTAGGCAGCCTGAACAGGATGAGAGGCACCCCTCTGCTTGCAGAGACCTCCACCTCGAGGATTTCTCTCACTTCTGCAGAGCTCAGACACCTCCACACAAGCCCCAGCTCCAAGAGGGGGAGGAGAAACAAGGCAGAGAGCACTTTCATGGGTGATTATGGCTGTGTGTGATTCCCCAGCAGGTTGTTCCAGGGACAGGGCCCTGGAGCAGTCTAATCTCAAGAACTGCAGGAGGAGGAAGATTCCTTCAACGGCAGGTTCATATATCTTTATCTTTGCTGCTGTCAAAGGGCAATAGCTGAGATTGCAGTGTCTTGGAAAGCCTCCATGAAAGCTATCTCGAGGACATTGACAAGTCTGGAAACCACCTTCACTCTCCTGATAAAGATTTCAGTCAACAAATGCACTCCAAGGCAGGTTCCCAGGCAGTGATCACTTCCTACTGGCTGGAAATACGTCAGTTTATGTTTGAGTGAAGCCTTTGGCTGGCTCAGCCCACAGCTACCTCGTGGAGATGCACATACCTCGTCTCCTGTGGGGGTTCAGCCCTGCAGGAGCCAGCCAGACAGGTGGGGGTTATGGGGTGGTCACCCAGGTGCTGCCAACTCGGCATCCAAGAGCTCTCAGACAAGGCCTGATTTCAACCAGAGAAGAAAGTCAAGGGGAAACACTCCAAAATTCCATCACTCTCCCTTCCTGCCCCATGAAAGGCAGCAGGACATTCCATCCAAGAAAATCCAAGAGTCTTTCATCTTCCCTGCTGACTCTGCAGCCAGAGGCCTCCCCTGAGGAGAAGTCACTAGGGCATCAAAACCTGCAGTGCTGCAGCAATGCAAGAGGCTCCCTGTTCACTCCAGCAAGCAGCTACTATGGGAACATCAACTTGGGGACATTTATCCCTGTGTTTGCACACAGATACTCTCGTTGGGAGAGCCCTAAGCCTCCAAAGAGCCCACACTTCACCAAGGAGGGCACAGCAAGGAGACTTCTCCTCAGGGGAGGTCTCTGGCTGCAGAGTCAGCAGGGAAGATCAAAGACTCATGGATTTTCTTGGATGGAATGTTCTGCTGCCTTTCATGGGGTAGGAAGGGAGAGTGATTGAATTTTGGAGCATTTCCCTCTGAATTTCTTCTCTGCCCCAAACCCAGCTGGGACCATGCTGATGCCACTTCAGGCTGGTAAATACCCTGTTAAATACCCATATATAAATTATAAATGTGGATATCTGCCTCAGGCCGTGGTGGGAAGGGCTCCTTGTGCTCCTGCATGGGCTGGGGGTACCATCCTGCAGGCTGGGCAGGGCAGGAGCTCCTCCCTGACCGCCTGCAGTGACCACAGCAGAGCACAAAGCCAAACTGCTTTTATGGCTTTGCCCGGATCTCGCCCATCCTGCCCGCCAGCCAGTCCATCCCAGAAGGCAGCTCCCTGTTTGTCTTGGATCACCTCCTGCCAGAGCAGAGCTTTCCACAGCACGGTTCTTCTGTGCTGCCCGAGGGCGGATTTCCTGCCGTTTGATCTAAATTTTCCTGTCGTTTCACCGAATGCCTCCTGATTTCCTTCATCAGACCCGATCTTTCCATCAGGGAGGCGGTCCTGCAGCCCGGAGCTCTTTGGCAGGGAGCTGGGAGAGAGGTTTGGTGGTCAGTGAGCAAATACTGCTGGGCTGGAGCGGTGGAAAAGGTCTTCCCTCCCTGCTCAGGTCGATTAAGCGTGGACATGCAGTGCCCTCTGCTGATGTGGCTGCCGAGGGAGATGCAGGAAGGGCAGCATCCAGGCAGCTTTGCAAAGCTCTGACGGGGCAGCCAAGCCTCCAGTTTACCCACCAGCTCTCTACTGGCAAGGCAGGAGCAGCACAATCCTCTGCTGCTGAACTGGTGTTTGGCACAGCTCGTGGAGCTGCTTGAGGAGCCAGGCTGGTAGAAGAGGTCCAGGTGGTCCCATTGCCACCTTCACCCCTGCAGGTTATAGCTATACCTGAGCAAGGCAGGATGTCAGGGATGGGTTGCCCTGAGAGGCTGTGGCTGCCCCATCCTGGGAAGTGTTCATGGCCAGGTGGGACAGGGCTTGGAGAAAGCTGGGATAGTGAATGGCATCTGTGCCCATGGCAGGGGGATAGGAATGGGATGGCCTTTCAGTCCTTCCAACCCAAACCATGCTGTGATTCTCTGATCTGCACTACCCTCTACAGTCCCACTCACTATAATGCCTCAGGTTTGAGCTTTTATATTTTCAGATTCTGGGCTGCTTTAGTGTGGGGGTCTGGGGTTCATATCAGGGGATGGTGAGCTCTGTGCACAGAGCAGGGAGACAAAACAATTCCTGCTCCAGCTGGGCACCAAGGACAAATGATCCAAATCTCAGCACCAAGAGCACAAACAATGTGGAAAGAAGAGAGAAAAACAAGCAGGATGGGACTGCATGGGCTGGAGCTGTAATTGGACAATTAACTCCAATATGCAAATGGAGCAGAACTTATAAAAGTGAGAGACCCCATGACTTGTTGTCCATTTTGTGACCACTTTGGTTCATCTTGGGTGTAGCCCTGGCTGGGCTCTTGTGCTGCCCAAGGTGGATCCATTGAGGCCTCTAATAAATCCCTGCTTTATTCATTAGCTCCATCTAGTCTCTGTTCCAGCTCAGCCTGCACAAGGCATCAGCTAGACTGAGCACTGCTCCCCTTCCCAGGGACAGGGACTGCCCAGAGAGATGGGCACAGCATTAAGGGAGGAGCAGCCAAACTAGGAGACAATATTTCCCTTTCTCCTTGACCAGAGGCTCCCTTCCTCAAGGGAAATGGGCTGCTTTACCTTGAAATAGTGGAAAGAAGCAGCCTCACAAGGAGGACAGGCTGATGATCCAAGGGAGCAAAGGATCCTTACTGGGAACTGCATGATCCATGTGTGAAACAGAGTCACTGCCATACCAGGACCTCATAAATTACTGCCCCTGCTGCAGAAGCCTTCCTGGGAACACCAAGACAGACATTATTTAAACAAAGGGCCAGAAAGGTCCCCTGCAATGCCTGTGCTTGGCTTGCAGGACTGGAGGCAGGGGCAGCTGCAGCCCAGCACTGTTACCTGCAAGTCCATTATCAGTAGATTTAGCACTGCAAGGAGAGTGTGGTGTGCAATGCCTCTGACAAACTCTCCTGAGGCAGCCAAGGGAACTGCAGAGCAAGGGCAGCTTCCTGCTTCAAACTTGGGCAAAGAACATCCCAACTGATTTGGTTGGAGTTGGCAGAGCTCCTGGATCCCCACCATTGCACCAAAGCAAACCTGGAGCTGCTCCTGCAGCAGCACCCATGGGGCTCACAGGACACACACAGCTCAGAGCAGCTCATGCTGGAAGAAACCACTTTCTTTTTCTTTTCCTCAAACCCTCCCCGACTCACTAGAGGCAGAAAAGCTCCAAGTGAGGTTTAAAGGGTACAAAGACTGGCAGCAAAGTCCATTCCTGGTTAATAGGATTCACTTTAGGAGATAAGACTTATCTGCATCTGGAGAGTGATAGGGGTTTATAACACTGGCAGCAATCTGACCCCCCAGCAAGTGTGGTGTACGTGGCACAAGCAATGTCCAGCCTGATAGGCATCTCTGGTCTTGGACTGGGGCTCCTCTCCATGACTGCAAGGCTTGCACATTCCTTATCTCTGAACATCCCTGCCAAGATTCAGTTTGCTTTCCCCTCTTCATTGATTTTTCCAGGACTTCTGGGTGATCAAGTGAAAAGGGGTCTGGCTCAGTTTGTACTTTATTCCAAGGCAGGGTGGCCTTCCTCCTTGTTTGTAGCTATGGCTTTGTAGTTATGGCAGTGCCCTTCTCCAGGTGCCCACAGCCCCCTCTGCCATCAGTCCCTGATTGTTCCATCCCACACTCCCCATCCTGCAGGACAGAGGAGCCCTCTGTGCCTCCACACTGTGCCCTGGTCTCCTGGGAGCTGCTCCAGCTGACATACCTAAGGGCTGATGTGTAAAGCCAAGCCTCTCCTGGAAACCAAATCATAATTCCAGAGGGGAAGAGCACATAAAACCACGCACAGCATCAACACAGAAGCCAGCTCCAAACCCTCAGGGCCTTTTGTTCAGTCTGACCTGTCTCCTGAACACTGTTCACCACATTTCATGGATGTGTCAGCGAGGACACTCCTTCTCCCAAAATGCAGCTGCCATTGTGGCAAAGCCTGGCCACCATCTAATGAATGACATGTAGGTACAGAAACATTTCTTTACATTAGGTAAAGAAAACAGAGTCAAACAAATTCTTCTGAGAGGAAGAAATTAAGCTCAGAACACACAGACCTGATGCCTCCTGGCATAAAGCTTTAATTTTCATAAGGACCATCCCAAAGCCAGCACCTTCCAAGGTACCAAGGTACTCACACCCTTTAGCAGAGGCAGGGATATAGTTGGGAGTGGGTGAGGGGACACCAGGAGGACATCACTGCCATGATCCACAAAGCCTTTTGCCAAAGCCATACGTGCTGAGAGTTCACTGCCAGCATCTCTGTGGCTGTACTGGGAGATACCCAGCCAGGACAATGGGCTCTGCTCTCTGCATTGCATTTTCCTGTTATCTATCTCACACCTGCTGGAAAGTGCTGACTGAAGGAATGCTGAGTCAGGAGTGCTCAGATGGAGAAAATTATTTTTCAGCACCTGCATGGCCCTGTGCCAATTGGAAGAGTTGCAGTTTGGGGAGCAGAGGATGTGTAACTCAATGTCTTGCACCCCAAGGAGCAGCATGCTTCCAAACCACCATGAAATGTGCTGGATCCAGACAAAGGGGAGCCCAAGGGGACCCGCAGTGCCCCTTTAGGCAACTCAGAATTATTTCTTAACACCTTCTGGCCTCTCCTTCCCAGGCCTGTGATAAGGTGCCTTGGCTGCTGGTGGTACTTGCAGTGGCAGCACATGGAGCTGATGCCAGCCCTGTGTTTTGTACCAGTGATGCAGTCACCAGCATGTTGTCAGCTCAGAGAAGTCAACAAAACCCACAGCCATGCCCCAGGAGCGTGCCCCAAGCAGGCACACAGCTCCTGTTTCCCTGAGCTCAGCAGCCCTGCCTGATAAAAGATGGGATGAGCTGCTTGGAGAAAAGGAGAAGAAAACATTTCCAGCGCTGGCTCTGTTCCCACCAGATAAAGGGTGCATGGCACAAAGTCCTTGAGGTGACTCTGGGATACCACCAAGGCAGGCAGCAACAGGGAACACCCAGCTTCCCATCCCACTCTGTGGGGTCCAGGGAGGAGATGGGACCATCCAAACCTCCCAGTGGCTGCCTCTGGAAAACACCTGCTGGCACCAGGGTGAGTCGGGGACAAGAGGCACAACACCCTGCCAAAGGTCACACCCCAGCCATGCCAAGGCTCAGGGCTGGGAGCAGGGCTAAAACAGGGCTAAAACAGCAGCTGAGCTGCTCCAGTAGCACTGACAGGCACTGCTCCCTGCCCCAGTGCTAAAACAGCAGCTGACCTGCTCCAGTAGCACTGACAGGCACTGCTCCCTGCCCCAGTGCTAAAACAGCAGCTGAGCTGCTCCAGTAGCACTGACAGGCACTGCTCCCTGCCCCAGTGCTAAAACAGCAGCTGAGCTGCTCCAGTAGCACTGACAGGCACTGCTCCCTGCCTCAGTGGCCCCAGATGTCAAAACCATCCAGCCAAGGCCTGGCAAGAGCCAGTCTGGGCTCTTTTACATCCGAGCTGCTCCAGCTGTGAGCAACCCAGAGCAGCCTCTGCCAGGCTGGGGAGGGAGCAGGCAGAAAGGAGTGTCCCTACCTGCTCCCTTGCTCATCTGTCCCACCTGGGTGGCTGTGGGGACCCACAGTAGCCCTGAGTCAAGGAGCACCTCCAGCAGCAGCCCAACGCTTTCGGAGACCCTATGGCTTCTGCTAAAGGAGCTGGAGCCACCCCCAGGCTTTGTGTCCTGTCCCCAGGCTGCCAGCATGCCAGCACAGCAAGCATCTCCCTGCATCCCTGCGGTTCCAGCAGGGCGACATTGCCATCTGCTGCCTGCTGCTCGGCAGGACACGCCAGCTCGCCTCTGTCACCCAGGCGTGGCACTTTCCTGATTCAGTGTGCAGGAGGTGCTTGGCAGGGCAGCTCGAGTTGGAGGTGGTGGCAGCGGGGTCTGGGAGACATCCGGGGCTGTTTGCAATTTGAGGAGGTGGCAGCACACTCGGGGCCACCTGGACGTGAACACCGGCCCTTTTCCACGGGAAACAAAACTCACCAGGCTCCTCCTGCCTCTGCTGTGGGGAGGCAGCAGGGGCTTGCTGGGCACTGTCCCTGCGGGGAGCCTGCAGTGTCACCAGCTGAGGGACAGCACTCACACTGCCACCCGACACTGAGCTCCCAGCGCAGGGCAGCGCTGCTTCATCCCAGCCCATAGCTCCAGCCCTGTCCTGCTGCAGGGAACATGGCTGGAATGCTTGTTTGAGGAATGTGCCACCACCCAGCTGCACAGGGACACTGGGGCCATGTCCCAGGTTAGGGCTCTGTCCCCTGCCAGCAGCCTGGCTTCCATAGCCATGGAATGACAGGATGGTGTGGACTTCTGGAGATTTTAGAAGGGACTTTTTCAATGTCCTCTGGTCCAACCACCCTATAACCAGCAGGGACATCTTCAGCTGGGTCAGATCGCTCAGAGCCCTCAACCTGACCCTGGATGTTTCCAGGGATGGGGCATCCACCCTATTTCTGGGCAACCTGTGCCAGGGTTTCACCCCCCTCCAGGATTTTATCACCCTCATGCTCTGAGCTGCTGCGACACAACCCTGCCCCTGGCTCTGCTGGTGACTCAGCCACCACATGGGAGCACACACCTCCAGCTCTTCAGCCTTGGGCTCTTCATCTGGAAGCACAAAGATGGTATTTTTTAACTCACAGCCACTCTGAGAGATGTTCCCTTATTTTAGGCTTGAAAGCACCTACATATTGTTTCTACAGCTTGAGATAGGAGATGCCACCAAAGGGAGGAGAAGAGTAGTAATTATCTGCAGTTCAGAAGTTCAGCCTTCAGAGGAGGAATTGGGCTCTCAGCTATACTTGCCATATGATTTTGAGCTTATCTTTTGGAAGACGCTGTGCCTTTTATAATTGAGATTGCCCACCTGAGACATGAGCTTTTCACATCACTCCTGGGTTTATAGGTCATGGACAAAGACCAGGGCTGATGGTCTCCAAGAGGCACAGAGCCACAGAAGCCCCACAGGGAAAGCTCTAGTGTCAAAAGATGTGATCCTCATACCAATTCCCACTTTATATCTGAACAGCAGCTGGATCCACTGAAGTGGGACCTGCTAAAATACAGTGCTTGGGGATCAGCCAAGCCCAGAGGTGATGGTTCTGCTTTGAAATGTGCTGGAGGATTTCCACTTTGAAATCCACTGGTAGAAGGTGGCACAATCAAGTGCTGAGTAATGGGACCCAGCCCCTGGAATGAGGGGTAAGCAAATTGAAAGTAAGAAAGCAGCATCAGTATTAAAATAATCATAAAGAAAAAAATAAAACTAAATTTAAGGTGTTTCTCCATCTCCAAACAAGAGCAAATGCCTTTCTCTATGGGGATGGATATGTTTCCTGCTATCAGAAGTGACCACAACCTAAAGAGTCCATGTCACCTCTACCTTAGGGCTGCCCTGAGTTATCACAAGAGAAGTGGACACCTCTGATGACTGGACAGGTCATTTGGCCACACACTGTGGTGCTGGTGTGCACGTGGCCATGAGCAACATGAGTGGAATTAGGCTTGTCTGAAAGCAAAACCACCTTTTCCCCACATCAAGGCTGGCACTGAGATTTGCTGTGCCACTCCTAAACACCAGAGTATTTATTTCCTACACTTTGCTCCCAGGTGGCCTCAGATATGCAGCCTGCCCAGTCTCCCCCTCTCAGATCCCAGTCTGCCTAGTTGCTGGGGTGTGGATGTACCACAGCCCCAGTGCAGCTATAGCACAGATGCCCAGGAGCTGGCCCTGGATATGCTCCAAAAATATCAGGAGAGATGCTCCAGCTGCCTTCTCCTAATGACCTGTGGGGCTGGGGGGGGTCTCCTGAGAGCCCCAGGGAAGTCCAGCCAGGATTTCTCCTGCTCTGAGCCTGTAATTTGGTGTCCCATGTGCCTTTGTGTCTCTGACAGCTCTTGCAATGGGCCTGGGAGCAAATTGGACAGGGTATGATTTGGATTTCCTCCCACTGTTTCTTCTCTGTGGGCAGGCAAGGTAGTGTTTATCCCATAACCTAACACTGGTAACCAGGGAAAATACCAGGCAGATCTTCAGAGACTGCAAGGGAAAAGGAACAACCTCACAAGGAAAAGAAACCCAAAAAATCCCCCCAAAAAACAAGAAAAAAGCCCACTTCTCTGCATGCTATAGATTTTGTAACACCTTTTTCTTCTAAAATCATAGTTTTCTCACCCAAGCCATACAACTTTGTGCTTTTCCAGTGTACAGCATCCCATAAGGCTCTTCCTTGGCTCTGGGCTCAGCAGAGAGCTCTGCTGTGGGTAGAACCAGCCCAGGAGGAAATGTTCCTCACAGACAATCAGGGAGGATACTTTACTGTATTTTCCCCTATTTCAAGAGGCTGAAGGGGAGAATTATAATCCTCACAATTAGGTTTTTTCCTGCTTCTGTCTTGATCTTTTGGAAAAGAGCAGGGCATGGGGAGGGAGCTCCCCACAGATAACACCCAGCATGGCTGGAGGGAGATCAGCAATGCCAGGATCCCATGGCACCATGGAGCTACTTTGGGTGGCCTGGGTTGGAAAAGGAATTCCAGCCTTCCTCCCTGCTCTCTTGATAGCTTGTGAGCAGATCTCAGCTACTTGCTGTGATGATGCTCCTCCTGCTACAACGGGGTGAACCTGTCTCTGTGCCCTGCAAATCCCTTCCCACGGCTTTATCTTCTCTGGTTTTAAAACATCCCCATTTTGTGTTCAGTGACAGCTTCCTCATGGCTTCAAGTAATAGAATCACAGAACCATAGAATTGTTAAGGTTGGAAAAGCCCTTCAAGACCATCCAGTCCAACACTAACTCAGCACCCATCACTAAACCATGTCCCCACTGCTACACATATTCTAAATCCTTCCAGGGATGGTGACTCTGTCACTTCCATGTGGGATGTGTCAAGCTTGTTCCAGTGCTTGACAAGCCTTTGGGTGAAGAAATTTTTTCTAATATCCCATCTAAATCTCCTCTGTTGAATTATTCCCCACCCAATCTGCTTCACAGTGATGCTGCCAAGACCCAGCAAACACTTTTTGGTGTGGTGTGGTTGGCTCTAGTGCAACAGGAGATTATGAAACTATTGGGCGGGGGATTCCAGACTACTGTGAACAGGGATCCATTATTTTTATCACATGCAGGCAATAAATATTGATTTCAGTCCCTTGGAGAGCAGCAGTGCCCTGCTGGAGCAGCCTCATGGGTGCTCACGTCTGCTGTCACTCAGCAGTGACCTCCTGGCCCAGTTGGCTCCAGCTTCAGAGGGAAATGGATTTGCACATCTCTGGTTTCCTGTGGGCATCACAGCATTGATTCCTACAAGGTACTGCATCTAAAGCTGCTTCCAAGAGATGGACTCCCGTTTACTGCAGGCAAGATTTCCAAGAGAGGGAAATCCAGAGGGAAAGAGCACCTGGGGAGCAGGGAGTGGGATGGTGACAACTTTGTCAGGCATCAGTCTGGTGAGGTCAGTGGTGCTGTGCTCTGAACCATTGTTAAGAGGTTCTGACTGCAAAAACAGAGTTATTCCACCCTCCCATATGCTCTCCCAGCTCCTGGCAGCAGGATCATATTCCTGTGCAAAGCCCTGGCCAGCAATATTGGACTGAAGGTTGTCTTTCCTTTCCTTTCCTTTCCTTTCCTTTCCTTTCCTTTCCTTTCCTTTCCTTTCCTTTCCTTTCCTTTCCTTTCCTTTCCTTTCCTTTCCTTTCCTTTCCTTTCCTTTCCTTTCCTTTCCTTTCCTTTCCTTTCCTTTCCTTTCCTTTCCTTTCCTTTCCTTTCCTTTCCTTTCCTTTCCTTTCCTTTCCTTTCCTTTCCTTTCCTTTCCTTTCCTTTCCTTTCCTTTCCTTTCCTTTCCTTTCCTTTCCTTTCCTTTCCTTTCCGCCTCCCTCCCTCCCTCCCTCCCTCCCTCCCTCCCATTTTACAGGTTTCTGGTTTGTCCCAAAATGTGCTCCAGAGAACACAAGACCTGTCCAGACCATCCAGGGCCTGTGAAAATGCTCATTTTTCCTTCTAATCCAAGAACAGGGTGTCCAGCCTGGGGAAAGCACCCTGTAACAGAAACAACCACGTTCTACCAGTGTCCTGCAGGAAGGCAAGAATGGCAACAGGAATTTGCACACTGGGCTTTGCCTCAAGGCCCTGGACCTGCAGCTGTGCCCAGAAAAGGTGCAGAAAGGGAGGTGAAATATTCAGAAGCATTCAAACACAGTCCTTTCGCCCATGCCACTCTTCAGTCAAGCTTAGGGCATCAGTTCATATCACGACATAACTGAGCCTAAGGGGATCCTGACCAGAATCACAACTAAACCCAGCTTCAGATGCCACAGCAATTCAGAGCAGCATTTCAGCAGTTCATACCTTTCATGAGATGAACCTAATGTGGTATTCTTAGACCAAGATACAACAAGGAAAAGGCACACTTGAAAGGGTTTGCAGTGTAGGACTTCCAATCACTTTAGGAAGGAATTTTTTTGAATTCAACTAAAGCCAAAGAGACACTGAAGCAATCCAGCCCATCACGGGTCTTTGGTCTCTTTTGTTTCAAAATTCTATTCCAACAGCTCATCAGCAGATTCTTTTCCTTTGCCTCATGAACCTTGTGAGTTGCCCTCGGGAGGCCGAGGAGCAGCGTGACTCCTGTGCTGGCCTGGCACTTGTGAAATAATTCAGAGCTACTGCTGGCAAAATACTCTTTTCACCTGTCTGCTGCAAAGACTAAAAGGGCAAGAAGAATTTTTGGCTTTTTTTCCCCCTTTCTTTCTTGTAGTGAGTTTCTAGTTATTGCTGCATCCCCAAATGCCAGAAGCCAGAGGTTTTCCAAACCCCTGGAGAGAGAGATTTAGTGCTTGGTACCTGGTTTTTCCAGCCTCACTTGGTGACCAACAACATTTTGCCAGCAAGATTTCCCTGCTCAAGTGATTTCCATGAAGGGCTCAGAGCTTCCTTTTCTGGTTTATTGCACTGGCTTGAAAGGTCTTTCCTAGCACCTCATTCCAGTTTGGGGACAGAGCAGAGGAAGGGCTTTCCCCTTGTGCTTTGGTGGCTCAGACCTTTACAAGGGCTCTGCTGCCAGCACTGCCCCCTGCACTTTGGGAGGATATCCCACATTGCTCAGATGTTTCTTATGCATTTCTTATTCTGCCCTTCACATGGTCAAAACCTGCTGAAGAGCCAAGCCCCAGTCTCTGACCACCTGGCCATGCAATGCTGTTGAAGGCATGGGAATATATCTATGACTGATAATACAGAAATGTGCTTCTAATAATTGTGCTTTTATTGTTACAGTATTGTAGCTGCCAAGGATGGGGGAACCCAGCTGTATTTTTCATTCTTGCAGTGATCACTGTGTGATCATTACAGGCTGGATGCTGTGTCACAGTCTGCAAACAGAGAAGGAAATTATGTAGGTAAACCTGGGGATATTATTTGTGTTTACATGAACTCCCTTGTGCTGTAGCTATTTTAGAGCTGCTGTTACATCTCAATTGACTAAATTGGAGATAAATACTCTCTCTCTAGTTATGAATGCCATGGACAGTCTAAAAGACTGCAGCAGGTGAAAAACAACCCCAGTCTTCTGGATTTGGTGCCAGTAGCTGAGGCAGTGTGGTGTCAGTGCCCTGCTTTTCCCATATATTAGCTCTAAGGAAGATTTTTTTGTTTTTATGAGGGTGGTGAAATGCTGGCACAGGTTGTCCAGAGAGGATGCCTCATCCCTGGAAACATTCAGGGCCAGAAACCACAGAAGTCACTGAGCCATTCCCTAAGAATCCCTTGCAGCCAACAGGATGTGTGCTGGAAGCTTGAAGAGAAAAAAAACAAATCACTGCTCCTGCTCTCAGGTGGAAAGCACTGGAACAACAATTCCAGTCGATCCCTTAATGAGAAAAGGAATTTATTGCTCTCATGATTTCTTCAAGCAGATAAACAAGAAAGCCATTACATGAACTTCAGTAGCACATTGTGCACATTCTCTCTGGAAAACAACATTCCCAGAGAGCAGGGGCGGTTCAGCAGCACATCCTACAAGGAATTTACAAGTGGGCTGCACTCTGGTGCAGAGACCTGTATTAGCTGGTTCAAAGGCTTGCCCCCATTCCGGGCCTGCTCTTTGAAGATGGCTCTAACCTTGCACAGGCCCACAGCAATTTTACTGCTCAAAGCATCTGACAGCTGAAATCATCCAAAAAAAGACACCATTCTCCTTTCTATTTCCAAATTGTTATCCTAGAAAAAAAAAAAAAAAAAGAAAAAGAAAAAGCTCTTTGTCTGCTGTTCTCTTGGTGAGAGCTCAGCCCCTGCTCGTTTTCAGTCTGGAAGGAGGAAAAGTGCAGTGGGAGCTCCTTGTTCCAACAGAAACTCCACGAGGTCAGAGGCAGATGAAGCCTCACTTGAAATAAAAGCTGCCTCCTCCAGAGATATCAGTGCCCTTTGCTGGGGTTAACTGAAAAATGATGGATTTCTTGGTGCTCCCTGTTCACATGGGAGACTCCTGCTTCAGACTCCTCCTTGCCAGGAGAAGACAAACAGTGTAAGAGGAAGAGGATGGTGTGCAGGGGGCCACAGATTGTACAGCAGCAGCTTTTCCTTTCTTCAAAGTGCTGTATCCCCACTCCTCAATCATGGACATATTTACCTTCAATACCTTTGGTAGCAAAGGTTAGCAAATTTACCATCAACATCTCTGTTAACAAAGTAAGAGAACAGTCCCAACTGCCAAGGATTGTCTGGTGATTCCAGGTCAGTGAGGGCCTGGAATCTTCAGGGCTGGCGCTATTCTACTTTCTTAGTTTTGAAAACTCGTTTCTGGATGGAAATGAGTTTGGCAGAAGGGATATAGGGAAGCAACAGGAAAATCGGCAAAAAGCAAAGGGTATTTCTATGTTCCATTGTTGACAAATACCATCCAGTGATCAAATCAGGATCCTCTGCCTAGCTCAGGGCTCCAGTCCTGTGTCCTCCAGCTCATGCCCAAGGGCTTCCTGTAATGCCCTGGCAATGAGGGCTCTGTGGACATAGTGCCAAAGGAATTGTGTCTTCCATGGCCTCCACAGATCCAAGTGAGCCAACAGATATTCTGACCCCTCTGGACCAAGCAAAATTACTTCTGCTGAAAGCAGACCCTTCAAACCCTCCCTAATGCTGCAGAGCAGGTCTATTTGCCCTATGAGAGCTACAAGTCATGACTGGCTGTGTCTGTTTTAGGCTATCACCCACTCTGGCTGACACTGTGAGAGGGTCAGGGCGTGGGAGAGACTTCCAAACCTTTATGTGAATAATGTAAAGTGCAGAAGTGCTGATCTCTTGGTTAAATTAAGCTCCATGGGGTTTCCTGTACCTTGCACAGGAGTTGTGGAAGTTTCTTTGAGGAGAGTTCCACACACTTTTCCCAGAAACCATCATACATTTTAATTACTCCTTTCACACATCCAAGCACTTTATATGCAAGTCAACCTTCCAGGCAAGTGTCTTTTTAATAACTTTTTAGTTAAGCCTGATACTTTTCATTTCACCAGCCATTTACTCTTCCCATATAACAGACCTCTGCTCAAAATACTTCTACCATTATGCCAGAGGTACAAATTCCACTGGCTGCTAGAACTAAAAAGCAGAATAACTGGATGTTCCCAATTACCATAACTGCCTAAGCAGAACTGTCACACAACATAAAGGTGTGCATAAGCGGTGCAGTTTAAATGGATATTAAACCATCCTACAGCAGGAGCATCCCCATACCCAAAGGAAAAGCAGGATGATGAGCAGGGGAGATTGGAGCTGAAAACTTTCAAATGGGATTAGAAAATGAATGTGGAAACTTAAAGCATGATAGCCTCTGGAACAGTTTTGTCACTTTGCTGTCTGCCCTCTCCCCAGGTCACTTCAGATGGTGCCGAACAGCACGGTCCCCACAGAGCATCACTGGTGACCTCCCTCTGCAGATCACTCACCCACAGCCAGCCAGGATTCTTTTCATGCAAAGATCTTTCCTCTCTGCGAGGCTGCACAGCCTTCAGATAAGACTGAGCTGTTGCTAAGGGGCCCCATCAAAGGCCTTGGCAAACCTAAAACCAAACTGGAGCTTCCTGCAGAGGGGAGTTTGGAGAATTCTCACTCAGGGCCCAGCCATCCCAGAATTACAAACACACACAGACCACAGAACACATCCCTTGGGGGCAGGATGCACATCGGTTCCCTTATTTGGAGATGTCTTTGAGGGATTAAGTGAAAATGATCCATTAGTGACACCAATTAGTCTCCCATTTATAATCAAGCAAAAGTTTTGCTGTGAACAGTGGTAGATCTCGATCTGAGCCAAGAACCTGACATCAAACACAACAGGACCCACTGTGTGACACCTGCTCAGCTGCTGCACAGGTGGGAGGTGCTGAGCTGCCATGTCCCTCTTTATTCTATGAAATATGGAAACAAATGGCACAATCAGTACTTTGTATTAAATAAATGGTAATAAATGCAGAGGTACATTACCCTGGAGCTTTACCTTCATTCTGCTGCACAACCTTCCACTGAAAAGGCAGAAAGGCCTAGAAAAAAATTAATGAAATATGGCAGCTGGTAAGGAGAAAGGAACCAAAGAAGCAAAACCTTCTGATGTGGAAAAGAAATTCAGGCTGCAACTTCAGGACAACCTGGATGCTTCTACAACAGTGGTTAACAGCAGATTTATTAAGTTTCACAGTTAAAGCCCCATTGCTGACACTGAGGCATTACACACCTCTTGGTAGTCACAGCCTTGGAGGATTTGTCAACACCTGCCCAAGTCTGCCAGGCTAATTCCTAAGGAGATTTTTCTTCACTAACCATTTGAATCTAAATCAAAGTGAAGAGTCTAACAGACACTTTGGGCAGTACTTGGACACACCACAGAACTTGCTTTTGTTATAGGAAGCTTCCCTATGTGTGAAAACATTTAAATGAAGAAGGTTCCTGTGCAATGAGTAGCAAAAGTGGCTTCAATTTGGTCTTTTGCCCTTTGAATTTTGTGTCCTCAAACATTTCCTTCCACAGTACTCATCTGGTTAGGTTTAGATGGTTAGATGCTTCCATCAGAGACACATGTCATCCCAAGAGCATGCACCACCATAGCCAAAAAAAAGCTTTCCTCATTTATTAACCCATCACTCAAAAGTGCATAAAGTATAGAAACATTCTGAAATACAGCTGGTAACTGTTGTGTTTATTAAGGAACTGGTTTGTAAGTGGAGTTTTTTTTTTTTAATAACCAACATTATACTTCCCCTTCCAAATAAAAAGAAGTGTAACAGAAACAAAAATTCAGCAAAATACAAGGAAAGAAGGGACCGAGGGACAACTCTGAAGTGTTCCAACTTAGTGAGTTAACAGATCTCCAAACCCAGTGTCAAAGAGCCATCACACTCATGAGGACAGGGCCAATTTATCCAGTGAATTCTCCCAGCCTCTGCTTGCAGACCCTGCACAAAGCTGGAGCGGATGCATCGCCAGTCCAGCAAACAGAGACAGAGCAAGGACACGCTAGTGGTTTCAGTCTCCTCAAGTCTCCCATTTCATTACTCAGGGGTAATTAGATTATCTTCTTATACAAAGCAGTTTAAGGCCCAGCAGTGCAATCAAGTTCCAGAGCTCCCTGTGACGCAGCAATGCTGGGCAGTGGGTCTGGACTGGGCAGAGCACACACCATGGGGTGCTTTTCCAGCCCAGCCGAGCAGACCTCGTTCAAGTACAAAGCAACCACAGAGACCCCAAATTAAGGTTTGTCCAACTTGTGTGTGCGCTCGTGCCTGCGTAGGGTCCCTGACTCGGTGAAGGAATGCCCACAGAAATTACAGGAGTAGGGCTTCTCTCCGGTGTGGATGCGGTGATGGCGCTGCAGCGATGCCAGCCGGGTGAAGGTCCCTCCACACTCCTCGCAGTAGAAGGGCCGTGCCCCGGAGTGAGTCTGCTGGTGTCTCTTGAGCCTGAGCAGCTGCACAAACGCCATGCCACACTCCTGACACTTGTAGGGCTTGTCCTCCCGGTGGATCACCTTGTGCTTGGACAGCAGGTTGGGCTTATCGAAGCCTTTACCGCACGTCGGGCAGGCGTAAGGTTTGAAGTCGTCCTCCTGAGACTTCGGGTTTGCAGGACAAGCCCGATCCGGGCACTCAGCATTGTGCTGCTGGCCGTGGTGCACCACAGACCAGGGGTTCCTGGCCATGCTGCTGGCCAGGATCACCATGGAGCGCTCGATCTTGTGCACGTTGCGCAGGTGCCTCCAGACGTCGGCCGTGCGGATGAAGCCCTTGTCACACTCGGGGCACTTGTGCGGCCTCTGGCTGGAATGGATCAGCTTGTGCATGCGCAGGTTGGCGGCGCGCGAGAAGCCTTTGGCGCAGACGGGACAGCGGTAGGAGTTCTCCAGCAGGTGAGCGCGCCTGTGCTCCTGCAGCTCGCTCGTGCTGTGGAAAGAGGAGCCACACTTCTTGCATCCACAGGGCAGAGCTTCCTCGGGGACGGGCTCCAGCTCCTCACCAAGCGCATCTCCCAGAGCGGCGCTTCCGTTGTCCTCACGGAGTTTTGTTATCATCCGTGGTGTCCTGGGGTGCTCAGAGGAACAGTGATCTAAATCCTCATCCTCTCTCTGCAGGTGGAAGCTGGTGCTGGAGGGGGGGACCTCCCCAGCTGGGCTCTCACCTTGTTTCTGGCAGTAGGTGGCACAGGTTTCTTTGTCTCCACAGGAAAGCTCCTGCTTTCCTGCAGGTCCAGCAGAGTTTCCAGGAGGACTGCAGGAGTAATTCATGTCCACCTCTTTCTGTGGCCTACAGCTGTGGGCCACCTGCTCTGTGGCCTTTCTGGGATAATTTGAATTCTTCCCCCCAGTGTCACAAACGTTATTCTCACTCACATCCATCCTGTGATGCAAACACTGTGTTCTTCTAAGTTAAAACTCTAGCTCATCATCACCCAGAACTTTGTGTCCTTCATGCTAAGTCCATCTCATTCTCAGCTCTTCTGACAGTCCTCCCTAGAAAATAAAACACCTGTTTCATCAGTGATTCTTCTGATATTATAAATTTAGAACAGTAAAGGTACTTTTCTGATTCAAAGGAAGGGACAGGCTATTAGATATGCAGAAAAACAGAATCATCTACTATTAGATGAGCAGAAAATACACATTCAGCACATGAAACACAGACAATGTTCAATAAAATTAAATCCACTATCATCAGCCAGCCTTCACTACCAAATATAAATTGATAATTCCAATTTTAAATTTTCCTAAAGATGAGAAATTACAGAATCCCAGAATGGTTTGGGTTGGCAGGGACCTTAAAGACCATCTTATTCCAATCCCCTGCCACGGGCAGAGATACCTTCCACTATCCCAGGCTGCACCAAGCCCCATCCAACCTGGCCTTGAACACTTCCAGGGATGTGGCAGCCACAGCTTCACTGGGCACCCTGTGCCAGGGCCTCCCCACCTTCACGGTAAAGAATTTCTTCCTAATAAGTAATCTAAATCTCTTCTCTTTTAGTTTAAAAATGTTTCCCTTTGTTCTTATCTGTGTAAAATGTTGTTCTCCATATTTTCTGTAAAATCCCTTCAAGTACTGGAAGGTGGGATAAGACATCTCTGAATATAAGCATACATATTAATGAACACATATATGTAAAAACATAAATATTTCTGTATTTCCACGTGTACATAAATGTAAAACTTGCCTATTTAGTTTCAGCAGGCTTATCAAGTGCAGTGATCAAGGCAGTACAGCGATGTGCATTAAGTGAAAGCTCTTATTCACATTCCAGAAAGGCTGGCTCCATCAGCAGCACAAGCCACGCTTTCTTCTGCTGGAGACATGGAAAACAATCTGGATTAGTCCTCATTAGTCACTGCCTGGAACAGCGTGGCTCGACTCACCCCCACTCCAGCCATTCCCGACAATTTAATAAGGAGCTGCTAACAGGAGAATTCCTCACCTCCAGCCCTCCAGCTGAGCTGCCGATGCCTTTGGGGCGGGAAAACTTTCCAAGGGATGCTGGCGCTGCTTGGCTTAAGAGAAGTCCATAACCACGGCTACCCAGAAATAGGGGGCGTGGAAACCACGGCGTGGGCTGAAAAAGAATAATATCAACAATAAATACATACACATACATACATATATATATATTTTTTTTAAAGAATTATTTTGTTGTTGTTGTTGTTCCAGGCACTATTATGACCCCTCAACTTTTCCTGGGTGCCCTTTCCCTGTTCCCCGGCCCTACCTGGGCGCTGCGGGTCCCGGTGCGGCCCCGCGCATCCCCCGTGCATCCCCCGCGCCGGCGCGGAGCCCGCGGCAGCGGCACCGGCGCAGTGGCGGCACGGCCGGGCTGGAGCTGCCGGCAGCGGGGCGGGACCGGACACCGCGTCCCCTCCCCGGACACCGCGTCCCCTCCCCGGCCACCGCTCCCCTCCCCGAACACCGCGTCCCCTCCCCGAACACCGCTCCCCTCCCCGGACACCGCGTCCCCTCCCCGGCCACCGCGTCCCCTCCCCGGCCACCGCATCCCCTCCCCGGCCACCGCTCCCCTCCCCGAACACCGCGTCCCCTCCCCGGACACCGCGTCCCCTCCCCGGCCACCGCTCCCCTCCCCGAACACCGCGTCCCCTCCCCGAACACCGCTCCCCTCCCCGGACACCGCGTCCCCTCCCCGGCCACCGCGTCCCCTCCCCGGCCACCGCATCCCCTCCCCGGCCACCGCGTCCCCTCCCCGGTCACCGCTCCCCGCCCGGCTCCGCGGCCGGGCCCTTCCCACCGCCCCGGCTCGGGGGATCCCGGTGCTCCAGGAGCCTGTTCATGGATTCATGGAATGGTATGGCTTGTAAGGGACCTCGAATGTCGTCTCGTTCCGGCCCCCTGCCGCGGGCAGGGACACGTTTCTCTAGACCAGGGTGCTCCAAGCCCTATCCAGCCCGGCCTTGGGCACTTCCAGCGATCCAGGGGCAGCCACAGATTCTCTGGGCAGCCTGTGTCAGGGCCTCACCACCCTCACAGGGAAAAAAAATACCCCCAATATCTAATCTAAATCTACTCTCTTTCCATTTGAACCCGTTTTCCCTTGTTCTGTCACTCCAGCTCTTGCAAATAGTCTTGCCCCATATTTCATGTAGGCTCCCTTGGGATGCTGCAAGGCCATAACGAGGTCATCCCAAAAGCTGAACACTCTCGGTTCTCTTGGCCTTTCCTCACAGCAGAGCTGCTCCATCCCTCTGATCACCTTGGTGCCCTTCTCTGGACTCACCCAAACACGTTCAGTGCCCCTCCTGTCCCTCAGCTCCAGCCCACAGCAATTCATGGAGTGTCCCCTGTGCCCCCCACCATGGCAATAACTTTGCATCCATCTTCCTGCAGGAGTGTGGCAGGGATTGATTCCCTCTCAGGCCCTGCCTTGTCAGAAGAAAGCAGCTCTGCCCCTGTCAGGAGGGATCAATCCACCTGCCAGGATTGTGTCCCACTTCCTACTAGAAAAGTCTTTGCACCCAAAAGGACATTCAGCATCTTCAGCAATGCCTCACCAGGGCCTTTCACAGCGGCACCAGTTCCTTGAGACCTCCTTTGCCCAGCCATCCAAGGATCCCACCTGCCTTTGCCAAAGCCACAGCAGGATCATGGCCCACGGCTGCAACCACTCTCTGTGTAATCTCATGGAGATTGCTCAGCTTTAAACCCAGCTATGGGAAAAAAAACCCAGAGCAAGCCCAGCTTTGCACTGCCTTTTCCTAGCAAAACTCCTCCAGCTTTGGGAAATGGGCTCCACAATTAGCAGCAAATACAGAACTGAAATGACAAATGAACAAGAGTGTACATTGCCAGCATCCAGATATGGTATAGAAGAATGCTCCAAGCTCTGTATTATTTTTGTGGTTGCACAGATCTTGCTAAAAATAGCCATGAAACCAGAAACTGCTCTGCTGGGAGTTGAGGGTGAGGAAGAGAAATGTACCTACTCCTTCCACATGGAAAAGCCAGGTTCCTTCTGAGAGCAGAGTAAGTGGCAGTTCAGTTCCTTCAGATGAGGCACTTCAAAAATAAGTTTGCAACAATCCTTTAATGACAGTCCTTGAATCCATGAGGAGCCCACACTCTGCTTGGAGGCAAACCTTGCAGGGGAAGAACTATCATTCCAACTTTCCCAAACTAGGAAAAAAACCAAAACAGCTCAGAAGTTTTCTGTTATTTTTACTGTATTTTTTTTCCCCAGAATTTAAATGCTTAGATGTTTCTTACTTAGCTGGGTAGGGTAAAGGCTATCTCCCACCTAGACTCAGGATGCACAGAATCACACACCCCTTCCACATCCCTCCCCTTTTTCATAAGGAAAACTCTAGGAATACATAAGGACATGCACCCACATCCCCACAGCCAAGCATGTTTGTGTGGGGCCAAGATGATGAATGGCCAGTTTTTAAAAATTCCAAATTGTGGTTTATCACAACCACCAAGGAATGGTGTAGTGCCAGCAGTGTCCTTCCTCTGAGGGATCATGGAGGAAAAGGCCAAAGCATCTCCATGTGCTCCTCCTCAAAAGCATCAATAAAAATGACGTTTTCCTCATCCCCACTTATCCTCCCTTGAGGTTCCTCAGAGTGTTCAGAGGAAAAGAATTCTCAATATTCATCTCCACGCTGCAGGTCAGGGCTGGTGGGTTGATTCAATCACACTTTTGGTAGGAAATTTTTAAGTCTCCTCTTCTTGGCACTGCAGTTCCATATGGGTTTCCTGTTGGACTGAAGGTCTCACAGGGTGCACCTAAGGCTGGAAGGTGGTGAGGAATCTTCCATCAGCTCCAGCTTCCCACTCTTTGTGAGGCTTCTGTGGGATCACCTGGGTGTTCCTCACCTTGGTGACAGCTGTCAGCACCAGGAAGCAAGCCTGCCTCCCACCTGTGGTATCACACAGTGCTCACTTGTTAGGAAATGTGGAAACTCTCAGGCAGTGCAAATTCCTTTGCCCAGCCGTGTCTGGCTTCTTTCACGTCATCTTCCTCGGGAAAGAAACAAGAATTTCATTATCTGCCAGGCAAAGTTAGTATTTAATCTGTCAGTTTAATTGAAAATACTTCAGTGGTGATAAATAATGCAGAGCACTGCAAATGATGCCTCGTGGGTGAGATCAAAGACCCCGGGCAGCACCAGGCAGGGCCTCGTGGCTGCTGTGGTTGGGCTGAGATGAGACAGAGAAGGGAATCTGTGCAGGGCAACAAAACCAGCATGGACTCACCCCACACCCAGAGTGGCAAAGTGTTCACACACTCATCAAATCCATCAGCACAGCCCCAAACTTCCCTTCTGGCTTTGAACACTCTGCCAGTGTTTGCCTTTTAGCATAAAATATCAATGAAATTCAGAGATCTTGCTCTGTTGGTCCTCAGACAAACTCACCTAGCTCTATCAGCTTCCAGATATTTTGATTTTTCCTCCTAATACCGAGGTATTTAAATGTTGTCTGCTTTCCCTTTCACATGTTGCATCTAGGAGCCCATGGTTTCATTAAACTCTGCATTCTAAGCCTTTCCCATCAGCCTTGATGAGTTCTTCCAGCACACACACAAAAAATCAGCTGTAATCCTCAAGGAGAAGGCTGAAAACTAATTGAATCACCCACTTCCTTGCAATATATGATTCCTATTAAAATTACATTATTGGTGTTTTGTGCCTGCCCTACATTCATATTCCCAACACACACATTTATGGATGCCAAATCCTTTTTATTTATGCTACCTCACTTTTATGTGTCTTAAATGTGAAGAGTCTGTCAGGACAGATGAGGATCTGTAATGTATTTGCCAGTTAGATCTACTCTGGAGTAATTTCTTAATTCAAATTTTCTGTTAAATTCACTAAAATATGTGAACTCGTGGTTCACATTGCTGTCACAATGGGAGCTTAACACATTTTGTGAAGGGTTTAACATCACATTCCATCAAATTTGAATTCTTTATGGGCCATAGAGTTTTCTGACATCTGGCTACTCTGTTTTAGGACTGCCATAAACACCTTAAACATCTGAGAGCTTCGGACTTTTCTATGTAAAACAGGAAAATATCTTAAGCGATGTTTCTTCTAAGAAGGAGCTGAATCAAGAGGGATTTCACTGATACTTGGCTGAAGTTTGATCTTTTAACTCCCAGGGGGAATCTGGGCCCCCTTCAGCCCACTGAAGTTAAACCTGCAGTGCCTTTTGGGGACACTGAATTTTGAAAGGACACTCACACAGGACCCTAAGAGTTCAATTAAAAGAAGGTTCAGGATCTCGGGTGCAGGGAACTGTTTCACTCTATCCAGCTCCATCCTGTTACCCTAACACACATTTTCCTGATGTTTGCCAGGATCTTCCACATCTTTGGGTCCAGTGATCTGGCATCTCATGAATGAGGCATTCAGAAGAAACACCAAAAAAAAATCCAAGTTCTAACTACACCTGTTGGATAAGGCTTTTTTCTGACTCAGAGATGGGGTAACTGAGAGGTTTTTAAAAACACTTTTATTCTATTTTTAGTTTCATGTGAAGAGTGAGATAATATAGATGGTATAATTTACGCTATTATAATCAGAAGCCAACTATTTCTTAATTATAAGATAACTATAAGTGCTTTGTGGCTTATTAGCTTTTGTTACACTATTTTGTAAATGCTTTAAAGCTAATCATCTAAAATTACTCTTTGTGGGTATTGCTATAATGTATTTTTTATTTTTTAAGTATTTAGTCTTATTTGTTAAGGCTATCTTTTGAACCTTGTTTTTAGTTTAATTTCTCTCTCAACAATATCTGTCTTACTCTATGGCATTTCTGTCAGCATTTCTTATCTCAATGTTTGCATACAGATGCACACTCTGTGAACTTTCTGTCAGGTTTTTTGAGAATTTTCTGCAGATCCATTTCCCACATACACCAAAAGCCAGACAGAGCTCCAAAATGCAGAATCAGGCTGTAAAGAACATGGAAAATGAACAGGAACAAACCAAGCAAGGGCTGTAAGAAGCAGGCTGGTTGAGGAATAACTTCCTGGCATGCTTTAGCTTCCCAAACTTGCATTTTCCTCTGCACATATTGATGGAGACTCAGCCAATTTCTAGGCAAAAATTGCTGTGTGATTCTGCAAATACACCTGGCTGGAGATCCAGGAGTGTAAAGGAGCCTGCCGGGGAATAACCTGACCCTTCTGGTGCTGGATGAGAGGTGCCTGAGCAAGAACATCCTCATCTGTGGGCTCCTGCCATTCCTGGCTGGGGTTTGGAGGAGCTGCATCCCAGTCTGGGGTCTGGAAACCCCAAAAATGCATCCATGAGCTTGCTAGAGAGTTAAAGGGGAAATCTCCACCTGGGCTCTGCACTTACTGGCTTATTGTTCTAAAGAACTCCTAGATTGGCTCAGGACAGCATTTAATAATCTATTCAATAGCCATTCAGCACTAAGGATTTTTATTGCAACGCTTCATGAAGATAATATGAGAAGCTTTTAGTGGTGTCACAGAAAATCACAAACTCTCAGCCAGTTCTTTTTCTCCCTCTTTTTCATGCCCCTGCTCGAGCAGAAAGGCAGAGCAAAGTAATCCAGAGTGGTCCCTTCCAACCTGAACCCTTCTGGAATTGAAAACGGGAACAGACTGAGCAGCTTTGGCTGCACCAGGACCACCCAAAACCCTGCAGGAGGGATTTCCCCATCCTGTCCCACCCCAAACCCTGCAGGAGGGATTTCCCCATCCTGTCCCACCACAAAATCCTGCAGGAGGGATTTCCCCATCCTGTCCTACCCCAAACCCTGCAGGAGGGATTTCCCCATCCTGTCCCACCCCAAACCCTGCAGGAGGGATTTCCCCATCCTGTCCCACCACAAAATCCTGCAGGAGGGATTTCCCCATCCTGTCCCATCCCAAACCCTGCAGGAGGGATGTCCCCATCCTGTCCCATCCCAAACCCTGCAGGAGGGATTTCCCCAGCCTGTCCATCCCAAACCCTGCCAGAGGGATTTCCCCATCCTGTCCCACCCCAAAACCCTGCAGGAGGGATGTCCCCATCCTGTCCCACCCCAAACCCTGCAGGAGGGATTTCCCCATCCTGTCCCATCCCAAACCCTGCAGGAGGGATGTCCCCATCCTGTCCCATCCCAAACCCTGCAGGAGGGATTTCCCCAGCCTGTCCCACCCTTGCCCTTCACTCCTTCCGGAGCTGTGGCTCCAAGGGCTGGGATCAGCCCCTGTCACACCCCCTGTGACAGACACAGCCAGGGATCAGCCCCTGTCACACCCCCGGCAGGGCGGACACAGCTGGGGACAGCCTCTGTCACACCTCCAAAGTGACTGACACTGCCAGGGACGTCCTTTGTCACACCCCCGGTGTGACTGACACGGGCAGAAACCTCCCCTGTCACACCCCCGGTGTGACTGACAGGGACAAGGACATCCCTTGTCACTCCTCCAGTGTGACTGACACGGACAGAAACCTGTCCTGTCACTCCTCCAGTGTGACTGACAGGGACAGGAACCTCCTCTGCTACGCCCCCAGTGTGACAGTGGGAACTGGGGACCGCCCCTGTCACACCCCCAGTGTGACAGACACAGCTGGGGACCGCCCCTGTCACACCCCCAGTGTGACAGACACAGCTGGGGACCGCCCCTGTCACACCCCCAGAGTGACAGACACAGCTGGGGACCGCCCCTGTCACACCCCCAGTGTGACAGTGGGACCTGGGGACCGCCCCTGTCACACCCCCAGTGCCAATAGCACTGCCCACATCCCAGCCCAGTGTGAGTGACACCAGTAGGGGCTGCCCCTGCCACACCCCGGTGTGACTGACACCACCAGGGACCACCCCATCACCGCCTCCCATCGTAAGTGACACGTTGGCACCGTCCCTGTCCCCTGTCGCACTGATGCGGCCCCTCAGTCATGCACACACCTTGTCAGGGCATAGAAAACCCCAAAAGGAATAAAAGTGCCCCACAACTGCTGTGTGCTCGAGCCCAGCTGCTCAATCCTGCTCCAAAACATTCCTGCCAGTGTTAAATTTAAATTAAACACTCAAATGCCCCCTAGACTCCTGAGATTCCAGGGGACAATCGTGGACATGCAGCTACAGCAGGGTAAGGAATGCCCAGGTTTGGGGTGATAGCTCCTTTTCCTGCCCCTCATCCCAATTTTGCTGATAATCCCATTTTAGGAAATTTATTTATCCCTCCCAAAAGCATCACACAGCTTCAGCAAGTCTGGGGACAAACGTGTGTGGAGTTGCCAGTCACAGGTCCTGGCATTTGGGAGATTGGAGCCTCTCCTGGGACATCACTTTTACCTCACACAGTTTTCCAAACCAAATATTCTGGCTGTGGGTTCACGCAGGTTTTTGATGGATAGAGTGTGGAAATCCAGGAGCAGGGGGGGGGGCATGTCCCCATGCCAGGCTGTGCCAGGCTTGTGGCACTCTGTGACTCCTGCAAGCAGCTGAGCTGCCCACAGAGAATGGAGAAATGACTGCATGGGAGAGCACCAGTGCACGGGGTGTGTGTGTGAGCAATCCCTAAATATTCAGGAGAGATGGGAGAAGCCTTGGGATCCAGGACTCTGCTAAATCAAGGCAGGGGAATGATGCCTGTGCTATGCAGATGAGCTGTCATATTGTCTCCCACACAAGAGCATCTCCAAAGGAACCTACACCTACTGCAATTATCCTGCAGCATATGGACATTTATAGGTCAAAAAAAAAAAAAAAAAAAAAAAAGGAAGAGTAATGGTTGGCCAAAAAAAGCAGGAGCCCAGATAATTCTCCAGTGTTATTTTGGAAAGTGCAGACACTGAGCAGGATAAATTATACATACCTGAGAACCATTAGAAAATGTCAGGTCGCCTCTAAAACGAGTTAGAAGGGGGGGAAATGCCTCCAGCTTTCTTGTGCAAGAGGAGAATGAGGTATGTAAATAATATTCCCTAATAAAACTGAGTTTTCAAGCAGATTCTGACCCTCTCTTGTGCTGGGGACAGTGTGGGGCTGCATCCTGAGAGCCAAAGCCACCATTGAGCTGAAACTCTCTGCACTTTCATTGCTGGAGCAGCCATGATGTATAACCCAGGAGCTCCTCCCAGAATGATTTCAGAGCAAACCCAGAATATTTGTTACCCTTCTCTAAATTTAGCTGGGGGGGGAAAAAAATAATAACTTCTGCTGCCAACTCTATGAAAACAACACATGTATCTTGACAGCAAATGATTTAAAAATGAAGAGCGACCAACAATGCAATGTTCTGGGTGTTGGGGGAGGAAGAGCACTGGAAAATCCTGAAGTTTGCATTTCCAAACTCTCAGCATTCACTTCCAGCATGTACCTGCCACATCCCCAGCTTTATGCACCATCCTCAGTGTATTTTTCCAAAGCTTCAGCCTCTGATAAGAGCCAAATCCTCTGCTGACTGATGCTTCTGCTGGAGAGCTGAGATTTCTATAATTAGCACTAGAGAGAATTTGGGGAGGGATCTGTCTTTTTCAGTTTGAGTTTGTTTGTTTTTTAGTAAATTTGGATGTTACACATTCTAAAACAAAACACTTAAAACATCAGCACATGGGTTCATAATTGCAGAGTGGAGATGAGGAGCACGTCAGTAGTTGAAAAAACGTTAAATTTGCAGGAAGTGACTGAAATGTTTGCACAGAAGGGGGCAAATGGAGATAAGACAGGCAGGCTGCTTGCATTCAGCTTGTAAAAAAAGAGAAACTTGTACAGCAGAGATTTACCCTTTCCAAGAGAAGTAAGGGGGGGAAAAGCTTGCAGGACTGTACTGGGAGTTATGTTCACAAAGAGGTAGAATATCTCTTGCCTGGATATTTTGGTCATTGCTGGGATGACCAAGGTGCTGCTCTTTGCCCATTTGTATGAATGCCTTTTCCTCTGGCTTGTTTTAAATTTTCTTTGGCAAAACCTCCAGGAAGACTCAAAGCATAAAGATCACAGGGTGGTTTGGCTTGGAAGGGACCTTAAAAATTATCTGGACCAACCTCACTGCAGGGACACCTTCCACTAGGCCAGGCTGTACAAACCCCCCCAGCCTGGCCTTGAACACTTCCAGGGATGGAGTTTTCCAGGCTGAACCCCTCCAGTAAAATCCCTTTGTGCTGCCTGCAGCCACTGACTGCACAAGGAGGACACCCAAATTGTTTTAACCACACAAAGAGCTCAGCAAAGCCCCTCTAACCCAAGAGAGATCAAAAAGGTCTGGTTTGATTTGCATTTCTCAGCCTTTCTGACCTGAGCTGTAACAGGCTCAGGATCATCTCCTCACACTGGGGAGAGCTCACAGAACACTCACCTGAAACAGAGGCGTCTCTTCTCCATCCGGGAAGAAAACAAGCTTAACATTTAAATCTGTCTGCAAGGTGGGAGCAAATGAACTCCTGAGCAGCTGCACAAAGCACCAAGAGTGCAATAAAACTAAACAGGTAATTACTGATGGATTATCTGGAGGCACAGGCTCACACCAAACCAGCCAGGAGAGAGAGCTTAAAAATACCTGACAGCCAAAGCACAGCTCCAGAGCAGAGAATGGTAACAGGCAATCTCACCCTTGACACCTCTGCATCTGCTTTTTAATATTTTTTTTTAAGAACAGCATTTATTCAGATAAAAAAAACACCACTTGCATGAATCCAGATTAGGTTCCTCACACCACTTTGCACACAGCTAATCTGCAAGTGCCTCTGTGACCACATGGAAAGTAAACCTTATTTTATACAGGACAATTGCCAAGGAAAATATAGGTTTTCCTACTTTTCTTTTCCCCCCATGGAACTGAAACTCAAGCTAATGAATCAGAACATGTAAAATGATCCCAAAACACCTGGACAGGAGAGGTTAAAATAGTTATCCTTGTTCAGCTGAAGAATCTATTGGTTATCTGTCCTAGATTTAATTAGCAAAAACCCTAAAGATTGACTAACTCAGCACAAAATTCCTGACCTGAGCCAGTTTTATATTTGACAGGATAAAATACAGCTACTTAGGAGAGCTGGAAGAATGCACCTACGACAGGTGAATGCTGATGAGTTTTCAGAGGGTAAAGGGCTCTACAGACCCAGCCCTGTATTGAGGAAACAAATTTGAATATTCAGTAACCTTTGGGAATAACTTTTGGGTGCCCAGTGCTGCCTTGGGGTGGGATTCTGGCTGCTGCACCCTTTTGAGTGACTTTTAAACTGAAAGAGCAGAGGCAACACAGAGCAGCCAACACAATCAGAGCCACTGTCAATAGGTAATAACTTCAAGATTCCCAAATTGCTGATAAATCCATGATACTCATATAAAAATTAATGACCCATTGGCTGCAAGCAGCAAAGTACAAGGCAAAAACAGATTTGTTGATGTATCTATTTGCCATTTGCTGCCTGCCCTCACACTGGAAGTGTTTCTGGTTATGGTTGCTGTTAATTGCTTTTTATCTAACAGTGGAGTTTAGAAGCTTCAGCTGAGATGAGGTTTCACGGTGTTAGGCAATTACACAAACATGCAGATGCACAGAAATTCCCTGGTTTGTAATCTGGACGAGGCAGAACACAGTGTGATATCTGGGGCCTGAAGAGAGGCTTCTGATTTGGAAAGACAACAAAGGCAGCATCAGGGAAGGTTAAAAACTGACTCACTGCCTCCTTGTGCTTCACCTGTTAGAGCTCCCAGATTAGAAATTCAGCCACGGCTGAATTTTAACTGAATTGGATTTTAACTCATCAACAGGAACACACAGAAGCATCATGTTTTCAAACACTCCACATCTTCAGGAGATATCCCTCCTAAGGAGGGCTTCCTTGTGCAGTGTCATTATCTCCGACAGATCTGCTTTGGAAATTTCCTCTCGAGGCTCCTCCACGCTGACAAGTGAATTCTGAGCATCAGAAATATTTGTTCAGAGGCTGCCAGGCTCATCACTCACTTCCCTGCAAAGGAGGCAGTCCAGGGGGGATTGATTCTGCTCTTCCCCCTCCTGTTGGCCCTGCAAAAATGGTGTTCTAGAGGAGACAACGAGGACAGGCACATGTCTGTGCCACCTGTCCCTCTGTGCTGATGCTCATTTCTCTGTGTCAGGGCTGGGGACAGCGCTGCTGCCTTGTCCTGGCTCTCACAAAGGTGACAGGGTACCCTGGGCTGGCCCCAGCAGGACTTCCAGCCCTGTGGGCTCCCTCCTTCTCTGGGCTTAGGAGGGCTCAGATATTCCTGCTGGCTGCCAGCCACAGAGATAATTATCTGGGACCTATCCATGCACAGGAGCATGGCAGGAATGGGATTGTTTAACGAGCACCTTTGCACTGGTGGCAGCTCTTCATGGAGTGCACGAGTGATTTGTGGTGTCTCCGTGTGGATGAGGAGAGGATTCAGGCAGCATCCAGACTGGGGGGTTACCAAAGGCCTCCTGTGGCTCCAGAGCTTCTTCCTCCAGCACTTCTTGCCACTTCATCATTAACAAAGCACTTAGCTGTTTTATCTCTGAACAGGGAGATTTCTTGTGCACATAT
Organism: Molothrus aeneus; assembly: GCF_037042795.1. Classification (NCBI taxonomy): domain Eukaryota; kingdom Metazoa; phylum Chordata; class Aves; order Passeriformes; family Icteridae; genus Molothrus; species Molothrus aeneus. Next base: position 28,394,803 of record NC_089654.1, on the reverse strand, counting down.
AAATCAGCCTCTCCCTAGCTGGAAAGCTCAGTTTTCTCCTGGCCAACCCTGTCTGAAAGCAAAGGCTCTATGACAAGAAGGAAAAAATACCTCCCCCTATTCATTCTCAGACATGGTACATGACAGTCTTTTCCTTTGCTGAATTGTTCTTTCATCCCATGTTCACCAATTATGAAAATAATTTTGCTTAGACAAGAGACGAGGAAAACACAGAGCAGCTCGTTCTTGTTTTTGTCACCAGAGAAGGTTTGATTTGGCCTCTTTGAAAGATGGCTAAGGACTCATTTGTCCTGATTATTCCACTTTGGAGCTTGTGCTGTTCTCCTACACTTTGGGAAGCAGATGAGCCCAGTGGTGAACATGTCAAGTCTTGAAAGGTGTCACAGGAGGAGAAGTGTTATTAGTTCATCATGCTAACAAAGGGGCCACGCTGGATTTGCAGCCTCTCCCTTACTGCTGTGTCTGTGCTTTCTGAAGCCAAAAGGCAAAGGCTCATTAATTAACAAAAGAAGCTGGGAGATAATCTTGTGATTAAGTTATTGGAGTGGGACCTGGGTTGATTTCTCAGTCCTGGGCTGGTTGCTATGTGATATTATTCAAATCCCTGCCTGGAGACGAGCGGGAAGGCGGCAGTGGCAGCTCCCCATAGGCTGCTGGTGCTGTGGGCAGGGGCTGTGCTCTGCACATCCCTCATTATTCCAGCTGGAGTCACCTCTGCAGGCAGACAATGGCAGAGAACCCCCAACTCCAAATGCACTGCACGTTCTGCAACTGGCCTTTGCTCAAAAGCTTGCTGTTTTTCCAGAATCTCCTGTGATTGACTAAATCACTCCTCTTAGTGGGCTTTTCTTCCCCCCTTTTCTTCTGTTTCCTAGTGAATGTCTTTACCTTCTGTCTGTTGCAAATGTGAACAGTTTTAATTAGGTGCTGTTGAAATGTCTTTTGCAGTTTGGCATCCTGTTTGGTTTTGCTCCTCTCGTTCTCTTTGCAGTTCTGTTCCTTCCCACATTGCTTATGTTTTCTTGTTTGTGGAAGCTTTTCTCTATATGCATAATTTAATCATGCTGCACTTCAATTTCATCTCTAATAAGCATAAATAGGGATGAGGGCAGCTGAAGCCCATCTCTCCAGATGCTCCTTAAATAATCTTCTTTTCCTCCAGAGTGTCCCTCAAATGTTTCTAGCTGAACCCAAGGACAAAGCTCTCAGCTCAATAGATTTGTTTTCAAATTATATTGTTAAATGGCTTGATTTTTTTCCACAGCTTCAGAGACCAGACTGAGCCCACACCTTCAACTGAGGTCCAGAACAGCAGGGAAGTGTTCAAGAAATTCAACAAAGAACCAAAACCCCAGAGGAGGTGCCATTAATCCAGTTCCTCATCCCCTCTTTTTCCTGCTCTGGGGTTGAACTAGTGGATTTTGCTTTTGCTCAAATTTATCCTTACTGAGACAGCAGCAAATCTATAGAGTCTTCTACCAGGTAGATTTGGTTTTGGTGCCTCCCCACTCCATCCTCAGTGCCCTTATCTATGTGCACTGGGTGCCCCAGAGTCATTTTTTATATATTAACCAGATCACTTTATCACCATGATCCAGTTACATCCAGCTTATCTGGGGAAGTCAGTAATTTCAATTAAGCTGCATTATGCATTTACTTCTAGTTATGTAAGAGAAGACAGATTTTCCCTTTTATTCCTCCTGATCTGCAGCAGCAGTCCCACGGAAATGATGACAAAAGGGGCTGAAGTGAAGGGCAGAGATGGGCCAGCTCACCTCAAACACCAGGGTGTGGTCACCTACACCTAAATCCACTTCAGAGAGGGAACTTTGACAGCTCCACACAACCTTTTCAGCTGCAGCCTCTGCAATCTCTCCCACGAGCTGCTCCAGCGTTTACCTTACACCCATCAGGACCAGGTTTCCTCTCACTCCTCTGCTGGGTTCAAACTGCATTCTCCTTCTCCCACCACGTGTGGTGAGCAGGATTTGTACAGCTCCTCTGTGTCCTGTTATCAGACCTCCAGGAGAAGGTGTGGATGCCCCATCCCTGGAAATGTTCAAAGCCAGGCTGGATGGGACTTTGAGGGCAGGCAATGCACCCCCTGAGCAGCTCCACCCCACCCAAAGGGGATGTTTGAGAGGCAAAGATGAGCAAGATTCGATCTCTGAGGAGCGGATAAATTCCCAGCAACGTTTCTTGAACATTTCTTTTGCTGGGGTTTGACATGAGCCATCCCCTGCCATCACATTATCAGGGACAACTGCCTTGCTGCAGGGAAATCACTGAGCCAGGCGTGGGAGAGGAGAGGATTAGGCAGGAGAAGGCTTGGGGTGTGATGAATGGGATTTACAGGCAAACCCTCACTCTGCCTCCATCCATGGGAGGAGGCCACAGGCAGAGCTGAGCTCTGTCCTGCTGCTGCTTCCAGCCAAAACCTGCAGGGGCTCACCAGCCTCTCCTCTGTGCTTTGGGGTGTGGACAAAACCCTTTGGGGGTGCTCTGGGGTGGGATCTGCGGCTTTGTCCTGCCCTTGGGGAGCACAAAGCCTTGTCCCTTCTTCCACACACGGTGGGAGCAGAGCAGCAGAGCTGTCCTCAGCTGACCTGGTGCTGCACTTCCATCCCTGCATGCAGTTAAACCAGGAATTCTGGTTGCAGATATGGTTTTTTTGCTTTTGTGTCATCAAAAACAAAAAAAAAAACAAAAACAAAAACAACCAACAACAACAACAAAAAACAAACAAACAAAAACCCCAACCAACCAACCAACCAACCAACCAAAAAAAAAACCCACAAAAAAACCAAAAAAACCCCAACCAACCAAAAAAACCACAAAAAAACCCCAAAAACCAAAAAAAAAAACCCAAACCAAAACAAAGAAACCCAAAAATAAACAAAAAAAACCAAAAAAACCCCAACCCCCCCCCCCAAAACAAACAAACCCAAACAAACAAACAAAAAAAACCAAACAGAAAAGAACCCAAATACCATTCTGTAGTGTTTTCCAAAATAAATAGCACTTCATGACCAGCTGCTCCTAGCTCAATCCCAGGGGACACCTGTTGAATTTGATTCCTTCCTTCCCTTAACCCCTTACTGGAAAAGCTGCAGCACTGCACTCCAAGCTCATTTCACCATTTTTACCATGGTCTGGGCCCATTGGTAAAAATCCAAACTGTTAACAAGTGACCTTTCCCCTGCAGCAGATGAAATCAGCAGCCCAAAAATCAATTCCTTCCATGTAATTTTCAGGCTCCCCCAGGACAATTTGGAGGATTCAAAGCTTTGATCTGACTCGTGGCTTGAATCCTTTTTAATTCCATCTCCACCCTGAGACAAGAAGGGCCAAAACACCATCGAAGGTTCTGGGCATGGGATGGCTCAGCTAGAAGAAAAAGATTTTTGAAGAAACCCTTCTCAGGACAGCTTCCTGCTCAAGTTTTCCACCCTGCATTGAAGTGACCTCCAAAATTATTCAGCATGTTGCTTACCCAGGGCAAGCTCTGACACATCATAGGTTTGCTCCTGCTTAATTGAAGCAGGAGAAGCCCTGAGTAACCTGGCTCTGACAGGCACTGCTGACATTTTCTTTCTGAGAGGGGAAACCTCAAAGACAATCCTGCCTGATAAGGTCTGACTGTTTCCACGTTTCCACATTGACAAAAGAAACAGATAAAAATATCTACAGCTTCATAAGAAGGGGGGGAAAAAGCCCTTTTTGCCATGCAGAGTGGAAATCCTAGCTTCAGAATGAAGGCAGCTAAAATCACTAGTTGCTTTTTTGAAATGCTGGCCAAACAGCTGCTGTTTGACGTTTGTGTGTGCAAAGTTACTGCACAGAAAAAGGAAAGAGGGGAGACGTGTTTGGAAGCACAGAGGGAGCTGCATGCAGGGGAAAACACACATGGCTCCTTCCAGCCTGCACTGGGTGGGATTTACTGCTTGCCTGGATCGTGGAGATGGAGGCATCACATCCAACGTTCCTGCTGGTTAGTGGGGAAAAACCCAGCCTGGGTAAAGCAGTGGTGTGAACACTGCCAGGAGGATCTCCCTGTTTGGGTCATCTCATCTTGGAACCCAGGGAATATTTCTCTGCCTGTGCTGAGAAGTCCTGACCCCAGGAGAACACTGGAGAGAGCTTCCAAGACTTTGGGATGAATTGGAATCGACAGGTGTGTGAAATAGACAGTGGTATAGCTTATCACAGGGTGAAAAACTTAGAGTTTGGGGTTTTTAGTGTGGAGGTGGATAGAAGACAAGATGGAGGATTTTGGGCATTGTCTGATCTCCTTCTTGTTCTTCATCTGCTCCATTTTCTGCAGTGCTGGTGGCACAGAGTGATTGGTTGGAAAGAGCCACAATGCAGATGTTGAGTGGACAGACAAATAATTAGTTATTGGTAGAGATACAAATAAAATACTTTCTAAGAGCTAATTGGACAAAATAGCTTTAAAAGACCTTGAACCTGTGTGTCTTGTGGCTTTTGGTGCCTTCTCTTTGTACACTGAGATGTAGACAGCATGCAGAACTTCTGGGAAGAGAAAAATAAACAACAACCTAAAGACCAACAAAACCAAGAGCCCCATGCACCTCATTCCTGGCACAGAACTTTTTAGGGGTCTCCCCATCAGGGGGACCCACGAGGGAGGTTCCCACAATCTGACGTCACCATAGGACACAAAATAACACGATGGGGACACGCTGCTCTCTTAAAACAAAAAAGAGAATATTTAATTTCTGACTCCAACATTTATAGATTTCCAAAAGTGACAGTGGATTGGAGGGTGACAGTGCCACCTCTCCAATGACACTGGACAAACCAACAGTCCATCAAATTTCTCTTCTTCTATTAAAAAATGCAAAACAATAATTTATTTACATAAAGTGCATGAGAAAGTTCATTTTAAGAATGTAAACATCATAAGGCTTAGAAAAACTTAAAAAATCAGGGTGACAATCTCATAGTCCTCCCATCAAGGTAGAAAAACTCCAGGGAGGGCGCTGCTTAATGTGGATGCCTTTTTGTGCTCCTGGGTAGCAGCCAGGCCCCCTCCAGCCTTTGCAAGGGGTGTGGTGAGTGTTGTATTTGCAGGGATTCTTGTGGCAGGAAGGAATGATGAATTTGATTCTATGTTCTCAGAAGGCTAATTTATTATTTTATGATACTATAATATGTTAAAGAATACTATACTGAACTGTACTAAAGAATGCAGAAAGGATACTTACTGAATGCTAAAAAGATAATAATGAAAACTCCTGACTCTGTCCAGAGTCCTGACACAGCTTGGCCCTGACTGGCCAAAGAGTGAAAACAACTCACACCAGAATCCAATGGAACAATCACCTGTGGGTAAACAATCTCCAACCACATTCCACATGAGCAAAACGCAGGAGAAGAAAATGAAATAAGAATTGTTTTCTTTTTTCACTGAGGCTTCTCAGCTTCCCAGGAGAAAAATCCTGGGCAAAGGGATTTTTCCAGAGAATGTGAATGCCACAGTTGAGCATCAGCATCCCTGCAGGACTGTGCTCACTTGTGGTGGAGGAGATGCTCCAGCTCCGCCCAGGGCCATGAGAGAAGCAGGAGCCAGAGCAGGGTGCCAGCAGCATTAAAGGAACGTCCAGGGAAGCCTCACAGCTGGAGAAGGCACACTCAGATGGATCCAGGGAGTGCAGATGAAGGGAGTGCCTGAGCTGTCAGCAGGGCCACGCTGCAGTGTCAGCACCCAGCTCATTCCTGCTGCCAGGAGAACAGGAATGCTGGGCCAGCAGTGCCAGCAGCAAGAAATGCTCTGGGGAATAGTGACAGGTGACTCCAGGAGGCCCTTAAAATAACACTGTGGTGGTGCTTGAGGGTCCCCAGGACGAGGGAAGAGATGAGAATCTTGACTCCATGTTTCAGAAGGCTGATTTATTGTTTTATTATATCTATTATATGAAAAGAAATGATATATTAAAGCTGTACTAAAGAAAGAGAAAGGGGACATTAGAAAGGAATGACAATAAAATCTCGTGACAGAGAGTCCAACACAGCTGGCTGTCATTGGGCATTAATTAAAAACAATTCACATGCAACCAATCAAAGATGCACCTGTTGGTAAACCATCTCCAGACCACATTCCAAGCAATCAGATATTATTGTCTACATTTCATTACTGAGGCCTCTCAGCTTCTCAGGAGAAAGATCTCAGGAAAAAATCCTAAGTGAAAGGGATTTTTCAGAAAATACGTGACATTAACACTGGAGCAGGGGACAGGGGTGGATGAAGCTCTAAAAGCTGACCTGATGGCCTCAGCCCCTTTCCAACACAGTCCTGTGGCCCCTGAGATGTGCAGCTACAACACAACAAGAGTGAGAGGTGCTTCATTAGAATGAAAGATGGGGGGAAATGAATAGAACCTGAAACCCTTTAAATGAATGGGCAGCAAAGCACAGCCCGTAGAACTGCAGTGCAGAGAGAAAGCAGGCACTGCTGAGCTGGCAGTGGCAAAGAAAAGCAGGCAGGAAAGAGGGATGGGAAAGAGGGAATTCCAGGCTCTCTATCAGTCCCTGGAGTCCTGGGACATCAGCTCTGTCCTCTGGAGCAGGATGAGCACCCTGGCCGTGGCAGCAGGGTGAGGGTGTCCAGCTCTCCCCTCCTTTCACAGCTCTCCCTGGCTGCCAGCAAGAAACCAGACACCACAAACTCCTCAGCTTCTTCGCCTTCATCAATATTTTAATAGTTCCTGGCTTTTTTACTGTAAGAGACATCACTTCTTGTTAATTTGAGTGCTGGAATGGCACTGGCAGGCAGAATACCTTGGCTCCAAGTGAACCCTGAGGGGCAAAGGGAAATATATTCCTAAGAACACCAATTGGAAAGAATCTAATTCAATAATAGATTTTTGTTTGGTATCACTCTGGCACCAGCAGTCATCCTCCTGTTATTTTTAGGTTCTGATGACGCCAACAGGTTTTGTTGTTTTTTTGGGGGTTTTTTTTGGTCTTTTTTTCCTTTATGCAAAAAAAAAAAAAATCCCCAGGAGGAGAAAATTTCCATAGTTTAATCACACAGAATGAAATCGCAATTATTTCTAGAATTTAAGACTTGGTGCTTCTAGATCCTCAGCAAAATATTCAGATTTTTGCTAGAGTCTAGAGAGGAGGAAAAGGATCCTTGGGGTTGGGGTTTGGGGAAGGAGGGAGAGATGGGATGAAGACAGAAAACAAACACATATTTACCCAGCCAGAGAATAACAGGGTTTTAGATGAAGGATGTTACACAGCTCAAGAGGCAGAATTTGAGTTCAGAAATACAAAACAAACATCAAAATCATCCTGTTTCATGTGACAGCCTCTTTCTTTGTGCTTTTTCTTTCCAAGGGATTAGTCACGGGCGTATTTATTTGAGGTATTAGCTGCAGCAGCTACACAAACCAGCCACCAAATATTATGAATTTCTGTCCCAGTATTGTTTGTGCTTTCCACCAAGTCATGAAATTCTTGATCTGTAAAAAAAAAGGCTGTTTTGAAGTGCTTTTCCCCATGATTTCCTTGTCTTTGTGCATCATGAAGACCTTTTATTTCTTCTTTTTTTTTGTGCACTAAGTGGCTTGAGAGCAGGATGAGGATGGAAATCCACCCCTAAAGTCACCACCAGCTGTGCACCCAGGGTGTTGCAATAGGGAAAAGGTGTCTGCTGCATCCCAAACCCCTTTTCTTTATCCCCTCTGGAAGGAGCAGCAAGAGGGAGAGGTCCTGTGGAATATCCCCATCTCTTCCCAGGACAAAGGAAAAGCAAAGGCAAATTCCCAACCAAACAAAAGATGATGTTCCAGGGCTGGCCAAAATGAGAGTCAACCAAACCCTTAGAAATGAGGGAATTTGGACTCAAGGATCTGTATCCCTTCCCCACATTTACTGCCAGGCTTGAGGCATTTTCTGTTCTTTTTGGAGCACTTGGGATAAAGAAACATTGGTTATAAAACTGCTTGGCTATGAGGAATAACTATAAATCCCTGTTTTCAGTGGGTTTTTTCCAAGCTTAGACATCACTTCTGGGCTCCGAGTCATGTAAGAATCCCACATTTTTCAAGGTTTAATAACTGGTGAATTCTTGCTGGCTTGGGGCTTTTTTTTTCCTTTTAATTATTATGTTATTTTTACAATTACAAAAGGTATTTGCAAAACATTTGTTGTTTTTTTTTTTTTTTCCCAGATAGCTTCTGGCTGCTTTCAAGCTGAAATTTGGCAGTCGGCACACATCCCTTATTCAACAACAGACACAGATTCTGCACTTTAAAACTTGTGGTGGGTACAGACCCAAGAGATTTTTTTTCCCCCTCTTTTCTTTCAAATCTGCATTAAAATCATGCATGGATTTTTTTTTTTTTTTTTGTTTTGTTTTGTTTTGTTTTTAAAGCAAAAGCTACCACTGAAAACCCAGGGCTGTGTGCTAACAGCAGCCCTTAGCCACAGGTGGCTCTTGCAGAGAGGCTTTTTATCAACCAAAAAGCCATGGAAGTGATGAATTTTACAGTGGGGTGATTTCATATCGAGGGAACAGATATTTTGCCTTGGATGCAAAGCAGAAGTGGGGATGTGTGGCTTGCTGGATCCCCGTGGCACTCACATCAGCTTTTCCTGGCTGCCACTGGGTCGGGGCAGGAATGATTTGGGATTTGGACCTTCATTAGCATTGCTGGAGGGGAATCCCTGGCTGATCCTGCTCCCCCTGGCCTTTTGCATCCATCACCTATTTCCCTGGAGGGAGGCACATCAGAGGAGAGGCAAAGGCACACATCTCATTTTAACTTTGAAGTGGGGGAAATAGTGGTAGGATTTTTCCTGGAGCTTCTTCTTATTCTCCCCAATCCCTCCTCGCCCCAAATATCTCCCCAGACTCTTAAAAACCTGCTTGGTTTGAATATGCACAGGCTTCCCTAGCGTTTGCTCTGACCGGTGCCTTCGGGGAGCTTTTTGAAAAACATGAGGAATTAACATTTGAAAAGGTATTCCCACACACTCTTTGAGCAGGAAATGTGGCTTCCTTCTCCACCCACTGTATCACTAAGCAGCTTGGAGATAAAGAATGGAGATTTTCATGGCCATTGTGGTTAAAAAACAGTCGCCCAGGCTGGGATAATCCTTGGAGCCTGTGTTTGCTGAGCAGGGAGATTGGATGGTGAGCTGCACCTAGATATCTGTGTGTTGTCACACTCATTGCCACCCACAGCTCTGGGCACCCTCAGATCTCTGCTTGAAAGAGTGGGAAATGCAAGTTTTTAGGTTGGAAGGGGACCTTGACGATCATCTCATTCCAACCCCCTGCCATGGGGTCGGGTTACTCCAAGCTCCATCCATCTTGGCCTTGAGCACCTCCAGGGGTGGTGCAGCCACCGCTTCTCTGGTGCCTCACCACCCTCACAGTAATGGATTTTTTCCTCAAATCCAATCTCAACGTCCTCTCTTTCAATCTGAACCCATTCTCCCTTGTCCTGTCACTAAATGCTCTTGTAAAAAGTGCTGCCCCACCTCTCCTGTAAGTTCTCCTCAGGTACTTCAAGGCTGCAATTGGGTCACCCCAACTCCTTCTCCTTTCCAGGCTGAGCAATCCCAATTCCCTCAACCTTCATGGAGTAGGATGGAGTAAGCCACGTCCAGAAACACCTTTAAAGCAGCGCTGGCCCTGCCAGATCTCCCTTGTGGCACTCAGTGAGCTGGAGGAGATGCTCTGGTTCCTTGTTGCCTTGAGTCCAGGCACACAACCAAGCTTAAAAGCAACCTCCTGGCATCCCTGGGCAGAGCAGCTTGTTTAAATCTCTGTCCCATGAAGATGCTGGGCTTGGTCTAGGACCCAAATTTGTGCTGGTGCTGATAGACCCCCTTTCTTTGGAGTGGTGTGGGGAAGGAATCAAAGGCCTTTGCAGGAGGGATGTGTCCTGAGACGCCAAGTCCAGGACAGGCACATGAAGAAAGAATTGTGGTTAAAAAGCTGGCAAATATTTTAGGTGGCCTGCACCAAAAATGGAGATAAATGGCTGCACCAAATAGAGATAAAATTTAGATGGTTGGAGAGCAATATCAGGAAGTCAGAGCTCTCCTGAAGGGCAAATTTCTGTGCAGCTGTAACCAGGACACTGCAAGCAGCACCTTCACCAAAAAAAAAAACCCCAAAACCAAAAAAAAAAAGAAGGAGAAAACCAGTCCCAATTTGCCATCCAGGCCTCGGTGTTTCCTTGCCCATTTTTCCATGTGCACCAATCTGCCAAGCCAGATGTCCAAATGAGCCGTGTGGGCAAACAGGCCCTGGTATGAGCAAACATTGCCACTCTGGTGGGCACAGAACCAGGCACTGCACTTGGCAGGAGCAGGATGGGGCTGGGGGGAGGCTGACCCCTCTCCTGGGGCACAAAACCCCTTCCCTGACACCAAGAGGCCACGACAAACAGGCTCAACGAGGCTCAGGCAGGTTGGCACTGCTGCAGGAGCTCCTCCTGTTATGAATAAGAAGCTTGACTAGGCCAATATTCAAGCAGCAATCAAATTATTAATTCATATGGTAAAGTATGAGCAATACAGCACTGGGTACAGTGGGGGAAGTTTTCCCTCCAACTGCACACCAATACTCGAGGGTTACAGGTATTTATAGGGGTACTCATCAGCTTTTTCAGCAGTTTCTATTTCCAATTCTTACTCATCAGCAGTTTCTAGTCCCAATTTTTACGTCACAATTCTATACACTACTGTGATTTAGTTTTTCTCAGGATGTATCCCAAAAGGAGTATCCCCAGATGGTGCTGGTCCGGTTTCTGAAAGAAGGAAGACAAATCCCATCTGATGGAGTCCAGCACCCCAGATGTGGGTCCACCTTTTAATTGCAAAGACTATAAATCTAACAACAGTGATGTCCAGCTTCCCTTGGTCAAAACCATAAATCCTTGAGGTGATGATCATCTTCCTTTCTCAAGCTGTTTTTCTCTGCTTTATTAAGGCGTGAGATAAGCATATTTCCTTTACATATATTCCAAAGCTATAGTTTCAAGGATACAAGCAATATTCTAAAATTATACTTCAAAAGGTTATTATTGCAGAACTCTTTAAGGATTCACTACAAGCAAAAAGCAACATCCTTAACGCTTTAATTCCAATGCTCCTAAATCAACCAAGGTTAATTGCAAACAAAAGATGGGTTCAAAGGCCTTCTTCCATGCTTTACTTTCCTCAGTTATTATTAGAATTCACAACTATCCCATTGTCAGTCTCCACACGTATTGCAATCACAAATACACACATTGCCTGTGTGTACCTGACACGAAACTCAGCTTTGTATTTCACACTCCCAACCAGTTTCCCCAGCAGGCTGGGCCATCCCACCTTGCTGGTGTGGCCCTGGGGTTTGTCAGGGTCCCCATCCAAGGGGATGTGATCACAGTCACAAGGACATCAAGGTTCTTGTCTCATCTCACCTGTGGGTTCCTGCCTTCCCCAGGCTGAGGAAGGACCCCCGGGGAAGAGCTGTAGCACCCTAATGTGACACAGAACATTGTTTATCTTTCTGCTATCTGTGAATAAGCCATTAAAAGCAGAAGCAATGCATTTGCCACACTTTCACAAGCTATTCAGGAGCATTACAACAAATGAGCAGATAATTAACCAGCAGCTCAACCCCAGTGATCACATATTGTAATTCCAGCAGAATCACAAAGACTCTGTAATATTGACTTCTCTTGGAAAGCAGCAAAATTAACATTACAGTCTGGGTCCCTGCTCTTAAAGCAAATTCTCCCAGAAACAGCAGTGGGAAGGGAATATTTTCCAGCTCAGTGCCCTTGGAGCACCCTGACAATCCTCAAGCCTCATTCCTGGCAGCTCCAGCTGAGCAGCCCCCTTGGGCAGAGCAGGTCTGGGGATGGGTGAGGAGGGTTTCCCCTGGAGAAAGCCTCAGCTGCAGGGTGGCCACATGTGGCTGGCTTGGGATGAACACAAAGAACCATTGTAGGAAAGCAGGGGTGGGAGAGGCACCTCTCAAAGCACATCCTTCCATCCTCTGCGGGCTGGGGAGCCCTGGGCCTGTGCCATGGTGGATTTGGCAGTGCTGGGTTAGCAGTGGGTCTCAGCGACCTTAGAGATCTTTTCCAACCTAAAATGACCAGCTCTCAGTGGGGAGAGGACACCAGTTCTCAGTCAGGGTGGAAGATATTCATTCTGACCCCTGAGAGAAAGGGGTGGGAGATCTTCATTCTGACCCCATGGTGCCACCATGGATTTCTCTTTGTGCCAGAGGCCAATTACCTCTGCTTCAGGGCCCGGCTTACTCTGACTTGGTGGAAAGCAGAAAAAGCCCAGAACACCCTAAAACACACCCCAGAGCCCGTGTATGAGTGTGCTGTAGGTTTCTCTGGGTTCAGGAGCCCCCACAGCCCCTGGAAAGGCCCAGGGTGGCTGAACACCACGGGTGGCTCTGAGCAGAAGGAGCTGACACACGCAGCTCCCTCCTGCAGCTCCCAGCACACTCTGATGCAGAGGATGCCAATCTGGCACTGAATTCCTCCTTTAAAATATTCCTCTCTCAGCTCTTGAAGCATCCCCCTCCCTCCCCAAAATAAACAAACAAGTGAGGAGCTCACGAGCTGCGGGCAGGAAGCGCTGACGGAGCCGCAGCGTCCCACGGCGGGCGGGGGCTCCTAAATCCTTCTGGCTCACCCTGCTCTGATGCCTCAGGTTTGAGCTTTTGTATTTTCCAGATTCTGGGCTGCTTTAGTGTGTGAGTCTGGGCTTCTTATTAGGGGATGGTGAGCTCTGTGCACAGAGCAGGGAGACAAAACAATTCCTGCTCCAGCTGGGGACCAAGGACAAATGATCCAAATCTCAGCCCCAAGAGCACAAACAACATGGAATGAAGAGAGAAAAACAAAAAAAGTTGGGACTGCATGGGCTAAAGCTGGAATTGGACAATTAACTCCAATGTGCAAATGGAGTAAATATATAAAAGTGAGAGACCCCATGACCACTCATCCATTTTGTGACCATTTTGGTTCATCTTGGGTGCAGCCCTGGCTGGGCTCTTGTGCTGCCCAAGGTGGATCCATTGAGGCCTCCTAATAAATCCCTGCTTTATTCTTTAGCTCAGTCTCTGTTCTAGCTCAGCCTTCCCAAGGCATCAATCCTGCTCAGATGGATTTCATTCCCTGTGCCTGCCTGTGCTTCACTCCGTGGGGAAGTGGTGTCTGGGCACAGCTGTGCTGCTCAGAAAGCTCCAAGATCTCTGCTCTGAGGAGCAGCAAAGTGTGGAGTTCTCATGGGATCCCTCTTGGTCACTGATGCAAACTCTTCCTTTCCTGGACTCCACTCCTCCTTGGTTGTGTGGAGAATCTCAGTCTGAAAGGCAGGGCCTGTTTTGTGCTGGGTTCCCCAAAATTCCCCCTGCCAGGAAGGATGGCTGGAAGATCACTCTCTTGCTTCCTTTTTTGCACTGAGTTCATGCATGAAAATTGTAATGACCTCACCCTGAGCTGGTGCTCATGAAGCCCTGCCAAGGTGCTGCTTGTGGACTCCTGGATATTTCCTCTTGATCATCCTGCTCATCATTCTCCAGAGCTCTTATCAGCCATCTTTTGATGCTGCCCAAGGTGGAGATCTCTTAATAAATCCCTACTTTATTCTTTAGCTCTGTCCAGCCCCTGTTCCAGGTCAGCCTTCCCAAGGCATCAGGTGCTTTCTGTCCCCTCTGTGCCACCCCCACAGCTCAGCTCCCTGGGGTGGCTGATGTGCACACAATGTCCCATGCAATGTCACAGCAGGTCCTGGCAGGGCACTGAGACACAGCTGGCCCTGGGTGACCTTCAGGAGAGCCAGGGTGAGGCTCTGGGGCTGGGGACATGTCAGATGTGTGTTGTCAGCTCTGGACAGGAATGATGTACCCCCGTTCCACAGCACATCCAGCTGGGACAGGAACCCTGGGATGGTTTGGGTTGGAAAGGTCTTTAAAGATCAGTGAGGCCCCACCAATATTGAGGGAGCCAGGAAAGGTCTGGATGATTTCAGCGTCCACTCCCATGAGCCAGGACAGGATGAAGGGATGCTGAGGCTGCTCCCATCTGTGCCAAGGGCTGAGGCAGCTGAATCATCTCTCCTCTCCCTACCTAAACCTCATCTGCCCTTTATGGGTCTCTGCCCCCTCCTTCCTCGACAGCAACAAAGCAAAGTGAAAAACAGAGGCTTTATTACAAACAGCACCTGTTTCCATAGAGACTTGCTAAGAAAATTACACGAGACAAAGATGGAAATGAGAGGGGAAAACACAAGGGCTCGTCCTTGTGCATCAAGTGATGCCTCACCTCCCTGCAGAGCCAGCACAGGGGATGAGTGTGGGTGAGGGTGACAAGCCCCCAGCCCATCCTCACTGGCCAGAGCAGCTCCTGGCACCCCTATGGAGATGGGGTTCCCAGCCAGCCCCCTCCAGAGCTCAGCAGCAAACAGGAGCCTGGCTGTAAAATGGCAAGGAAAAAGGCAGGAACACCATCTCCTTAAGGGAGAGGATGGAAGGACAAGCTGGAAAACTGTGAGGGGGGTAGGCAGGGCAGGGCCTGACTGTGTGGCAGGCTCAGAGTCCCACCCCAGCACTGCAGGTGCTGGAAGGAACAATCCTGCTGGTCCAACACATTGGTAAAGCACACCAGGCATGCAGACAGGGAATTCAATGGATAAGACACTTTTAGACCATGGGGTTTTCTTCAGGAAAGGCAAGGATACTCCAGGAGGGCAACACCAGGCAGGGCTTGGGGATACTGGCACTCCATGACAGCCCTGGGCCACCTCTCTGTGACATTCCTGGGCCACCTCTCTGTGACATTCTGGGCCATCTCTGAGACAATCCTGGGCCACCTCTCCATGACATTCCTGGGCCATGTCTGTGACAATCCTGGGCCATGTCTGTGACAATCCTGGGCCACCTCTCTGTGACATTCCTGGGCCATGTCTGTGACAATCCTGGGCCACCTCTCTGTGACATTCCTGGCCATCTCTGTGTGACATTCCTGGGCCATCTCTGTGACAATCCTGGGCCATCTCTCTCTGTGACATTCCTGGGCCACCTCTCTGTGACATTCCTGGGCCATCTCTGTGACAATCCTGGGCCACCTCTCTGTGACAATCCTGGGCCATCTCTGTGACAATCCTGGGCCATCTCTCCATGACATTCCTGGGCCATCTCTGTGACATTCCTGGGCCATCTCTGTGACATTCCTGGGCCACCTCTCTGTGACATTCCTGGCCATCTCTGTGTGACATTCCTGGGCCATCTCTGTGACATTCCTGGGCCATCTCTCTCTGTGACATCCCTGGACCATCTCTGTGACGTTCCTGGGCCATCTCTGTGTGACAATCCTGGGCCATGTCTGTGACATTCCTGGGCCATCTCTGTGACATTCCTGGCACGAAGCAGACCATGGGGACAGCGGGAAGCTCAGCAGAGCGAGGGCAGGAGGAGGAGGAGGAGGAGCAGGTTTCATTTGACAAACACAGATTGTGTTCACTTGAACGCTCCAGCTGAGGTGCCCCAAGGCCAGCAGGACCCCAGCTGGATGAGCAGCTCTCAGCAGCCTCTCTGACTCACCCACAGAGCTCCTCTCCTGACTCAGCCCTCAAAGATCCACCAGGGGCCTCCTGGGAGAGGCTCTTGGGAGACATTTCTGTGTTTGTGGCTGCTGCTGGACAGCTCCCAAAATGCCAGAGTACCTTTGCACAGGGGATCCTTGCCCTGCTGCTCTGGGAGCAGCTGCTGGAGCCTTGTGGAGCACACCAAAGCAGCTTCTCCAGCCTCAGAGGCATTGCCATGCAGCCTCTTCCACACTTCCCTTCATCTTCCAGCACCCAGAGCACGGTGAGAGCCCAGATGTGACCACACAGAGCACAGGCTGGCTGCTGGGTGCACCTGGATTGTCTGTGCAGAGATTTTTAGGTTCCATGGCAATCCCTGCAGCCATGGGAAGTGTCTCCCTGGCCAACACGAGGCCCCAGCAGCCAGGCAGGGGTGCAAAGTGATGCCTTGGGAAGGCTGAGCTGGAACAGAGGCTGGACAGAGCTAAAGAATAAAGCAGGGATTGATTAGGAGGCCTCAATAGATCCACCTTGGGCAGCACAAGAGCCCAGCCAGGGCTGCACCCAAGATGGTCACAAAATGGATGACCTGTCACGGGGTCTGTCACTTTTGCAAGTTCTGCTCCATTTGTACATTAGGGTTAATTGTCCAATTCCAGCTTTAGCCCATGCAGTCCCATTCTTCTTGTTTTTCTGTCTCCAGACCACGTTGTTTGTGCTCCTGGGCCTGAGATTTGTGTTGGGGAAGATGAAACAGGAAAGCCTTACAAATATGATTGCCTAGCAAAAGATTTTGAGAATATGGAAACTATAAGTGAGATTGAAATGAAAGCAAGCTTTGAGATACCTCAGTTACTGAACAACTGGAAAACAATGGCATGGCCAGCTGAAGGTGATCCCCTTTTGATGGAACAACATCCTCTGCTTGCAGACAGCTCCAAGGGTCAGAGCAGACCCTGCTGGCTTGGCAGAAGGGGTCCAAAGAGGAGTTTTTAGGGTTTAACATGTAACACAGTATGGTAATGTAGTGATTCTTATAGGCTGTATGTAAATGCTATAGGATTTGTATCTTGTACTAGATTGGTTAGTGAGAATTAGAATATTCAGTACAGAAGAAGATTTATGGTATTGTAACGAGAACCTTGCACTCTTACCCTTTTACTCTTTTACGCTTTTGCTCTCTTACACTTTTACTCTCTTGCCCTCTCATCCTCTCTCCCCCTCTCTTCTCTGGGGCCTGCTCTGAGCTGTGGCTGGCAGCTCCCAGCAGGGCCCTGCACCCAGGCCCTTTGCAATAACCCACAAGTTCCAGACCTGGCTGCAGAGATCTCTGCTCTCCATCCATCCTCACCATCCTATCATTGCTCCTGCAGATTTGGATCATTTGTCCTTGGTCCCCAGCTGGAGCAGGAATTGTTTTGTCTCCCTGCTCTGTGCACAGAGCTCACCATCCCCTCATAGGAAGCTCAGACCCACACACTAAAGCAGCCCAGAATCTGGAAAATATAAAAGCTCAAACCTGAGGCATGAAAGGAGCCCCATGCCAGAGAGCTCAATGTGCACTGGGCAGGCAAGGCAGGAGCCACTGCCTGCATGGTGAGAGAGCTGCCTGCAAGCATCCACGAGCATGTTCTGTTCCCTGCAATGCTGAGAGCTCACATGATCAGGGATCTCGTGCTCAGAGCCAGGGCTGGGATGCTCAGGGCTCAGTATCCCCTCCAGGACAGTCTCCTTCTCCCATCAGTGGAGCTGCTTGTGCCTCCATGAAACAGGATTTGCTTCTCCCACCCTGAGCTGACACGTTTCAGGGAGCAAAGGCTGTCTCCTCCTCCTGTGCATGCAGATGGCCTCACCCCCAGGATCCCTGTCCCCACTGAGAGGCAGGCTGTCACTGCAGCACAAAGCACCAGCCAGCCTGGCCTTCCAACAGCCTCAGAGCAGCACTGAGACAGCTTTTGGTGCAAGAGTGGCAGCACCTTGCAGGCACCTTGCATCCCATCCCTGCAAGTGCTCCAGGCCAGCTTGGACAGAGCTCTGAGCAGCCTGCTCTAGTGGAGAGTGTCCCTGCTCCTGGCAGGAGGCTTGGAACAGCATGAGCTTTAAGGTCCCTTCCAACCCAAAGCATTCTGTGATCTGTCACCGTGGCCACATGAGCACAGCTCTATTAATGAAAAGCTGATAGCTTGCAGCTCCCTCCTTTCATCCTCATGCTCCCAGGGCTGGTTTTGCTTAGGATGGGTCTTCATGGGTCACCACCAGCCCTGCTGCTCTCTCTCCCCTCCCTTTTGATTATGCCCTCCCTCTCTTCTTACCCCCATCACCCCTTTGGTGGCACAGTGACATTTAATCCTGTGTCGTAGCCAATTCCACCACACAAGCCAAGGTGAGATTTGGACTCACAACCCAAAAACCCACTGAAAAAATCCCTTCCAGCTGATTCACCCCCCAGTTCCCAAGCCACTATCACTGCTGGGATAACACCAGGAGAGTTATTGAGTCTGGCAGCTGCCCAAATTGCCCCCATAAAACAGAGATACAGCAACTCATGGCCATTTAGTGCCTCCACTGCTGGGTACACCACAGGACCCAGCCTTCTGCCAGAGCCCTGGAAATGCAAATTAAAACATGGCTGTTCAAAAAAAGGGAGGTTTTGCTATTGCCATGAGTTCCTCAGAGCCGCGTTTCACATCTGCCCTCACGCGCCGCGGCGTCAGGAGCAGACAGGAGACAAAATTCCAGCTGCATCTCCACATCAATCCAAGTGCAGTTTTCCTGCTCACCTCTCAGCTGTCCCCTCGCTCCTCCCTGCCTCATTTCTCCCTCTGCCAGGGGGGTGATGGGCACAGCCAGGCTGTGCCCCTGTCCAGAGCAAAACCTTTCTCTGGGGGCACAGGTGGGGACCGGGGGGGCTGAGCAGGAGGGGGATGCCCAGGAGGGTCCCTCCTTGGTGACACTGCCAAAAAAAAGAGCTCTCTCTCCTCTCTGCGGCACATCTTGGCATTGACACCGGGCTGGGGGTGTTGGTGGCTTGGCCACCAGCATTATTACATGGATTCTTGGCTTTGTGGAATCAGGACCAGGCAATTCCAGGTCCATCCAGGTTAATCATGGGAACACCTCTGCCATCCTCTGCATGACCTGGAGGCCAACACATCTTGGCTTTATGGCATCAGGACCAGGCAATTCCAGGTCCATCCAGTCTGTTTCTCATGGGAACACCTCTGCCATCCTCTGCATGATGTGGATGCCAACATATCTTGACTTTATGGCATCAGGACCAGGCAATTCCAGGTCCATCCAGCCCAGGTTAATCATGGGAACACCTCTGCCATCCTCTGCATGATGTGGATGCCAACACCCCATGGCTGGGCTCAGCTTTCTGGGGCTCTGCATTCCTGCACAGGATCTTTGTTCTGGCCTTCTGGAGATCCTGACCTGCAGGGAATCAGGAATTGCAAACACCAAAGAAGCTCCCTCTGCCTCAGCCCCTGCTTTCTGTTCAAGCTGTCCTGACAGGCGTTTGCAGGAACAGAGGATGCAGTGTTCCCTGGCTGCAGCGTGTTCTCCGTATGGCAGCGCTGGCAAAACCAACCATTTCTACTCAGGGCTGTGAAATTCAGCCTGGGAGGTCTGTCTAACCCCCCTGACCTGCAATTTCCCAGCTAAAATAAGTTTTTGTTGTTGGGAGAAGAGCCAGATTCCCTCCTGGTGCTGCTGGAGCCTCTCCCCATGCTGTGGGGCAGCATTCTCCCATCTCCCCCATGCCTGCAGTGCTGCAGAGCCATCTCCTCCACTGTGAGCACAGAAATGGGGCAGAATATGGGGGGGAAAGCCTATTTGTCAGCCTGATTTCATCCAGGAGATGATTGTAGAACAGCACTTACCCGCTTTTCCTTCCCAGCCTGAAACCTGACCTGTCCTCATAGGCTGTAATAACATCTCTGAGTTAATTCACTGGAGCTGCAGTCACTTGTGTGCCAAAATAGGGCAGCAGCTCAGCCCCACCAAGAGCAGCCCTAAACTCCCATCAGCAGGGCAAAAAAAAAAAAAAGGATTTCTGCAGGGGGAAACTGTGTGAAACACAATTAAAACATTCTGGCGGCAAATCCACCAAATCTCCTTCTCCAGCAGTTTCCTGCAGCCCTCTTGCTTTGGCTGACCATTCCAAAGGATGGTTCTGAGGGAGCTGGGGGTGTTTATCCTGGATAAAAGGAGACTCAGGGGTGACCTTATCACTCCCTATAACCCCCTGAAAGGTGCCTGTGCTCAGCTGGGGCTGGGCTCTTTCTCCAGGCAGCACTGACAGAACCAGAGCACACAGCCTCAAGCTGCACCAAGGGAAATACAGGTTGGATAGCAGGATAAAGTTTTTTACAGAAAGAGTGATAAAGTTCTGGAATGGCTGCCCAGGGAGGTGCTGGAGTCCCCATGCCTGGGTGTGTTTAACAAAGCCTGGATGTGGCACTGGGTGCCAGGGTTGAGTTGAGGTGCTGGGGCTGGGTTGGACTCGATGATCTTGGAGGACTCTCCCAGTGATTCTGTGATCCTGTGTGAATTCTGTGAAGGGGTGACAGGGACAGAGCTTCTGAGGGCAGCAGCTTTATGGCCAGGGGTGACAATGCAGAAAGGTTTCTTTCCCCTGAGCGCTGCTGGGCTCTGCAGCACCCGGAGGGGCTCCCTGGGCACACTCAGAGGGAAGCCAGCCCTGCTCAGAGCCACCCCTCGGGCTGTGTGTGACACCATCGGCGGTGGCAAACACCAAATCGCTGTCGTTAGCACAGGCTGGAGGAGCCCGTGCAGGGAAAAAAGAGGCCAAGACAAGGAGAAGTGCTGGCACATGTGACTGCTAATCCCGTTGGAAAAGTGGGTGGAAAGATGTCCCTCTTCCCAAACCTTCACTTTTGAGTCAGAAATGACACAGACTCCAAAAGCAATCAGAAGGCAAAAAGGATGAAAAGTCTCACGTTTATTGAGACATCTTCTTTTATAGCCTCGTCTGACACAGGTGGACCTGGTAATTTAATCAATGCATTTCACATGATTGGCTAATTAAGATGACACCCCCTTGGGTATAAACAACTTGTTACAAATACCAGGTGCAGTTTATTTCTCTCTAGCTCTCTAAAGTTTCCCAGACTGATTCATGGGAAAGTTTATCTAGCTTTCCCTCTCTCTGAGCAGACTATTGCATCCACAAAACCAGCCCTGGGCAAAGCAGGGAATTGCCAGCTGTGAAAAATGGGTATTTTATGATTGGCTTTTTGCAAATATTAAAATGAATGTTATATGTGTTACATTAGAAAGTGATGCTGTATTAATGTTCTTAAGTAGTGTGGTAGATATAGTTTTAGGGTATAACAAAATGTTAAAGTAGAAACTATGCTATGTAGGATACTTTTTTCCAAAAGAAAGGAGTCGGACTGAGATAGAAGCCACAGGACACCTGACTCTTTCAGAGAAAGAGAATTTATTGCTCCCTTATCAGAAGAAATGAACTTCTTCCTGCCTTGCTCAGTCCTGAAGATGCCATCAGCATTCAGAGGAAGAAGCTGACACTGCCCAGACAGAATCCTGCGTTTGAATGGAATTTATGCATCATGAATGAGGTGTATGAATATGCAACAGGCTGTTGCTTTTAAGGGTTAATCCTCTGTTAACGTGGGTCCTTTTTCGGGCTTATTTTGCCCAGAAAAGGTACCCAGACTTTAACTCTTTGTTCTTATTGTCTCATATTGTCCTAATCCAAATTGTCCAAATTATTATTACTTTAATTATATTGCTATTTTAATAACCATTTTATTACTATAAAACTTTTAAAATTTAAAAAAACAAGCCATTGGCGTTTTTCACAAGGTTCTACGCTCAAAAATCCTTCTGCCAAGCATCCATATCTGTGACACCTTCCTGTCAAGCTTTCATCCTTCCCAACGGGGGGGGTGGGTTCAGGAATCCCTGCTCACCCCCCCGTGCCACCCTGCCTCTGCTGCAGGAGGTGCTGCCGCTATTCCTGCAGGGAGGTGGGAGAGGAGCCTTTGCCAAGGGCCAGGGGAGGCTCTGCTCGTTCACAGCTCCTCCGAGCAGCTCACGCTGGGTTCCTAACGAGCTCCTGGCTGTTAAGGAGGTGAGACTTGCTGATCCAGCACCGTGTCACATGCTGGGGGAAGAGGGGCTCAGGCTGGGACAAGTGCTGGAAAACCTATGGCTGTGTAAATGGGGGCCACCCTTTGATCAGTGAGGAAAACCGAAATAAAATTTAAACATGAAAACAAACAAAACTAACAGAAACAAAACAAACAAACAAAAAACCACCAAAAAACCCCCCAAAATAAGCTTGATTGCACTTCCCTGAAGTAAATTATTATAAAGAATATTTGTAGACCCCTGTCAACATTTCAGAGGCCAAGGGAAGGGGGAAGGACTCGTGGCTCTGGCTGATGGTGCTGCACACTGCATCCCTCACCCAGAGGCCCCAGAGATGCACAAACCCCTCTTATTTAATCCTGATACCATAGGATTAAACTTTGCTGGGAAATATAACCTTGGATTTATTTTCTTCTCTGCTCTTCCTCTTTTGGAAAGGAAAAATTACCCAAAAAAACCAACTCCTCACATCATTCATGATGGCCATGATTCTGTAGATCTGTGAAAATCAATCTGAAGCTCACATCATCTGTGGCAGAGTGCTCCATAAATTCACTGAGTCCCTGGGGAGGGTGTGTGGGAGGCAGAGAGAGAGTCTGGCCCAGGCCTGGCTTTAAAAAATAACCCATCCTTGTCCCTGATGCCTCTGCCTTGCACCCCAAGCATCACTGGTACCTCTGCTGAGGTCTGGAGCTGCCCACTGGGGGTGTCACACCCGTGCCAGGGTCCCTGTGGCAGCTCATCTGTGCACTGGGACACTGCAGGGACACTGCAGGGACAGGCAGCTCAGCCCTGCAGTGCCTCTGAGCTGAGCACAGAGCATGGTTTGGGGTGATTTGCAGCCAAAATGATTTCCACCCACTCAGCCAGCCCTCCCAGCATCCCACTGCCCCGTGCCAGGGACAGCCTGCCGTGGGGACAGGGAGGTACCAGCTGGGGAAGGAGAGCAATTCATGCTTTTTGGCATTCATTTAGAAGCCAGAATTGTGTTGGTTTGGGGTTATTTTTAATTATCTACACAGAAATAGCAAAGTCAAATGAACAGTGGGCTCTTTGCTCCTCACTGGAGTTCCAGCAGGAGATGGGATTGTGAGAGCAGGTGAGCTCAGCCCTGCCTGTCCCCTTGCTCCCTGCTGCCTGTAAAGCCAAAAGGTGACACAAAAGAGCTCCCAAAAACCTCCTGGGAGTCAGCTGGCTCTCCTGTGCATGGCTAGGGGTCAGTTTGCAGGGAATTCCATGGGATTTCACCTGCTCCCCGTGGTGCCTGGCAAACACAGCCAGTGAAGATGTGCAGAGCTACACCCCTGAGCAAGGCAGATCGGTGCCAGGAGACAGAAATAAATGAGAAGAACAAAAAATAGAGGTGCTGAGCCAGGCCAGGCTGTTCCAGCCCTTCAGGGAGGATAATTCCAGTGGGGAATATAGGGAAAAGGAGGGGGGTTGTATGGGGTGGTTTGTCAGAGGGGTGCTCATCCATGGGGGGATGCTCACCTGTGGGAGTGAGAGGAATGAGAGATTTGTGTTTACAAACAAGCTCTGCTGGTAGATAAAACCAGCACTGAGAGATAGAAGAAACTCTTTGATGAATGGAATGAGGGAGATTTGTCTTTACAAACAAGCTGTGGGTCTGCTGATAAGTAAGATACAGAGAGGTGAAAGGAACAATGGGAAGAACCACAAATTCATAGGAATTCCACTGATAGACACAAGGCAAAGAAAAAGGGGGGGTGTGCATTAGAAGGGGGGTCTTAGGTAGTAGGCATTTTGGGAAGTCTGTGCCTCTCAAGTAGCTCAGCCAATGGGGAAAGAGAGAGGGAAATTGGGATAGAAAGGAGGCTGTGTCCTCTGAAAATTTGAGAGACCCCATGAGAAATACCCATGACCTCTCCCTTTATTCAAATAAATTTACAGGACTCTGTCTCCTTTTTGGACACACACCTCTGGTGTTGGTGGGTAGATGTAGGGGGATACAGGATGGGTAAAGGAAGGTGGTACAGAATGGAATCATATCCCCTAAAGAGTTGCAGCTGAACCAATTACTGAAGATTAGGAGCAGCCTGATCTGAACAGGCCACACCTGTAGCCAATAAGAACAGGGGTATAAAAGAGTGGATTGGTGGGGTCTGGAGTCAGATGGCTGCTGCAAGGACCAGGAACAGTCAGTGCTCAGAGGAGCTGCCTGTGAGAAACATCAAGGATGTACAAAACTCTGAGGATATGGAATCCTTGCACTATAATGGTAAAGAACTCTTGATATATATGACAACAAATAGTGACCCTGATGTGATTTGGGACTAAACTATATTGCCCTGTGGATTTGGGATGACCCGTGGAGATTTGGGATTAAACCATGTAACTCTGTGGATTGGGGAACCAGGATTTGAGTACTAAACTATTAGCAAAATATATCAATTACAGCTATTAGTGTTTGTTAAATATGAGTACTTTGTAAACTGAGAAAAGCTATAAAGCTGAACTAACATTTAGAAATATATATATGTACTATATATATATACAAATATGCTGTTTGAACATTTGTACAACTCTTAGTTCTAAATGAAATATATAAATATGTCATAATGTTAATTTATTTGAATCTGTACTTCTAGAAATGCTGCAACTCTTTCATTAAAAGGGGGAATTGTAGGGGGATACAGTATGGGTAAAGGAAGGTGGTATAGAATGGAATCTTATCCCCTAAAGAGTTGCAGCTGAACCAATCACTAAAGATTAGGAGCAGCCTGATCTGAACAGGCCACACCTGTAGCCAATAAGAACAGTGGTATAAAAGAGTGGATTGGTGGGGTCTGGAGTCAGATGGCTGCTGCAAGGACCAGGAATGGTCAGTGCTCAGAGGAGCTGCCTGTGAGAAACATTATGGAGGTACAAAACTCTGGTGATATGGAATCCTTGCACTATAATGACAATAGAACTCTTGATACATATATATATATATATATATATATAAGACAACATTGATAAATAAGACAACAGGTAGATGTTCCTGGCAGGAATGGGGGGATGCTCCTGGCACGGGGGAGGGCTGTCCCAAGGAGCTGCTAGTGCTGTGGCAGCCCATGAGCCGGCAGCTCCACGTGGCTGCCGCTGTGAGTAAGCACCAGCCCCTGTTCAGAGCCCACGCACATCCTCGGTGTGCTGGAAGTGCCACCAGAGGAAGGAAAAGGAAGGGAAGGAGGCGGCTCTGATCCGAGATCTGAGCCATCAGCTGTGCCCCCAGCGGGAGCAAACCCTGCCCCCTCCTCCTTGAACCCATGGAATTTAAACACCTTGTTAGGATGGGGAAAAGGAAGAGGAAAGAGTTCATTCTTTCAAGTTCCTGCCCCCTCCTCTCGTCCTTTGCAGGCCCAAGGGGTTTGGGTTTGGCTGTAGCAGCCTCATGGCCAAGTTTCCCTTGTTTTGCTGGAGGAGGGAGCAGATGTTTGACCAAAGGACCCAGAGCCAGGCTTCCCTTGCAGGGATGCACAATTGCTGACATTCTGCCTGTAAAATAATCCAGGAATATTTTAGAGAAGTGCCTGAACCTGCAGAGCTACAGACACACCCCGTGCCATGGGCTTTCATTTGGCTGTGCAGGAGGGAAAGTGGGGCAGAGACAGAGACAGAAAAAGTCCAGCATGATGAGGAATCCATCCTTCTCCTCCCAGGAAGGTCTTTTCCCAGGGGGAAGACCCAGGTTAGAGGGTGATGATGTGCAGCTGTGCCAGCACAGGACTGCTGGTGTCCCCCAGGCTGTGCACAGCAGTACCAGGGGCTGGGATTGCTCCCACATCCCCAGAGCCTGGGCTGGGACAGGGGCTTGGAAAGGTCCTGGAGCACTCCCAGACCAGGATTTTGGGCTCTGGTGGCCCTGCCCCCAGTGGCTCCCCAAGGAGGAGCAGCCCCAGCACTTCTGGCAGCCGCATCTGTTTCAGGGGTACTTTTGTTCCCAATTTATCCCCTGTCTCCTGGAGCTATTATAAGCAGGTACAATCTGCATCGCCATTGTTATTCAGATGATGTACAGATAATTTTAACCTTTCTGTTCCATTTGTCAAGGGGCTTTTTTTAGCCTCTGTGCCTGCCAGGCAGAGCTCTGGCTCTCCCACAGCCAAGGCTCCCTGTTTTGCAGCACCAGTTTCCCTTGTGAGGGTGAAGCTCTGCCTCTGCATTGCTCTGGGTGTCTTCTCCATGGCCCCAGATATTTTTAGGGGATTTGGGGAAATGTGCTAGAGGTGGTGATGCACTCAAGCTGCTGCATCCACCACTCAGCCAAGGTGGGGGTTCCATGGGATGTCCATCAGAGACCTGCATATTCCAGAGGCTTTCAGAGCTTTTGGAGCAGCTCATACTTAAAACAGCACTTCGAGGAATGTTAATGCAGCACTTCTGGCCCACACAGGAGGACATCCTCTCCTCAAACTGCTTCCAGCAGCGCTGCAAAGGCCTCAGAGCTGAAGGTGGCATCACCACCCTGCAGAGCCTTCCCCACAGTCAGGACTGCAGATCACTTTTTTGGCTATAAAATGGGAACTCACTTCCCAGCCTGGAAAAAACTGCTGGGCTGTCATTGCATTCATCGCCTCGGGAAGTGCTCTCAAAGCTGGGCCATCTCCTGGAACTCCACACTTCCCACTGAAAAAACTTCTCATCACTTCATGAGCCAGAGAAGTGAAAAGCAGATCTGTCAGCATTTGGGAAATAAAGGGAAACTCGCCCAAAGTGAAGGGCAGGATAAAAGCAGTCCCTAGTACAGGTCATGTGGGCTTAGTCCTTGGTGTTGTGAGACACACAGGGTAAAGCTCAGCTCAGGGGGGTCCAGAGAAGGTGACTGCCTTCACCCTCCCCTGAGCTCTTCTTGGCACAGTACAGGGAGAGAAGGAGAGTGTTCCTGGAAAGCCACAAGGCATCCCTGTCACCCCAGCTCAGCCTGCAGGCTGCCACAGGCTGCTGCCTCACCCCTGGCTGCTGGAGAACTTTTCCTGCTTTAACAAAAAAAGCAGATGTGACTTCAGCATCTTTGCTTTACAACTCACCCACAAGCTCTGGACCAGGCAACAGCATCTGCAGCACCCTGGCATCTCTGAGGGGTGGCCAAGCTCTTTGGATGCCCCCAAGGCACAGATCCCAGCAGGCTTTCCAAGCCCAAGGTGCAGGCTGCTGCTGCCTTGCATTCCTGCAGTGACACCATGGCACCGATGGCACCGTGACACCCTTGGCTTCCCCTGGCCCCTTTGCTGCAGTGCCACCACTAACAGCTCCTCAGGCTCCTGGCCCTGGCTCCCCCAGTCCCCCAGGGCCCAGTACCCCTCTGTGTGTCTGGAAACAGCCGGGTCTGAGCCACAGCTAGCCCAGGATATCTCAATATCCTCCCTGCCCCTCTCCTCCACAGCCCCCCACCCTGCCTGGGCTTGCAGAACACCCCATCCCACAGGATGGCAGTGCCAGCACAGGCTGTGTGCCTCCCCCTCCCTGCCAAGGGGACCTTTTCAGGGGTCCATGACATTACCCAGAGTCCCCACAGCCCCCCCAGCACGGAGTGGGGAGTGCCAACGAGACCAAGCCTGCAGCAGTTCTTTACAACAAGGTTTTATTTTTCTTTCCTTTTGACAAAAAACATTGAGGAGTTGTACATTGGTGGTGGTCAGCTCGGTTCCCCGTTTGGGTCCAAACGAGCAGCTTATGTTACAACATCCCACCCCAGAGCCTGGGGGATGGAGGCAGAGCATCTCCCACTCCCCCTCCCCAGGAGAGACAGCAGCCCCACGCCTGGGGGGCTCTGCCATCCAAGCTCTCCTGGGGGGACAGGAGGATGGCACAGCTGGGCTCTGTGTGCCAGGGCTGCCACCCCTCCTCACACACCCACCACAGGGAGATTTGCAGGGCTTCCAATCCAGTCCCAGCACCCAACTGGGAACCGATTGCACGCCCCTGGTGAACTCCTGCCTGCCCAGGGCATGTCCTCTGCAGGCAGAGATTGAAATCCATAAATCCATCCCCCCTGCCCATCCTGCCTCCGAGTGGCACAGTCCTGGTGCCGGGAGGCTGCAGGAATGTCCGAAATTCCACAGAGGAGAGATTGCACAGCAGCAAAGCCCAGTCCAGCGCCTTGAAAAGCAAGGCACGGGCTGCGGTGGTGCCTCGGGGCCAGTTTGGGTTCCCCCCTCGGTTCTCCCCTGGTTCTCCCGGGGGTGTTTTTGGTTTCAAAGACGCGCTGTGCAGGTGCCACCGTGTCCCCGCCGCTCCCTGCCTGTCCCCAGCGCTGCGGCTGCTCCGGGAGAGGCAGAACGGGGCAGTTTCGGGCCCCTTCCGGGCGAAAAGGGGCTGTGCTGTATCGCACACAGTTTCTGTACTGTTAGTTGAACGCAGGGCTGACATGCCAGAGAGCTGCGGTTCGGGCGGTGGCAGCCCGCGGGGGCTGTGCCCCATCCTGTGCCACCAACACCGCTCGCCGGCCCCATGCCCGGGGCTGGAGGAAAGAAAAGCGCCCAAAAAGCTGGAAATCCGCATGGAACGTGCCCCCGCTCGGAGAGCATCGCTGCCTCCCTCCCACCCGCCAGGCACAGACACAAAAAGCCGCCTCCTCCCGTCCCCTCCGCGGGCTCTTACTCAGAGCCCGGCGCATTGTCAGACACCTTTCCGCATTTAGAAGGAGACGATCCCGACACCTATATTTAGAGCAGGTACGGCATCGCCTTCCCCTGCCCCCGGCAGCACCGCGTCCCCTGTCCCCGCTCAGACCCGGCTCTCCCAAATTCCAGAGCTCCGGAGGCTTCGGGCTGGAAGCCACGAGCTGCTCACGGATGGCTGGAAGGGACCAGGCAGTGCCCGTGTCCCCAGCCACCAGGGACCTTCCCCACGGCTGCACGGGACAGGGTTTGTCCCATGGAGACAGAGGGGGGTATGCAGGATCTGAGCCTGTGGAATTTTTGGATCCCTGGGCAGGTTTGGGAAGCAGCAGAGGTGGCCCCCAGCATCAGGGACCGCTGGAGGCAGGAGGAGCTTTGGGGCCTCTCAGGGGGCACAGGGGGCACTTTAGGCCATGGGAAAGGGGGGGTTTGGTCCATGCACGAGCCCTGGAGCTGGAAGCCTTCAGAGCCACAGGGATTTGCTTCTCACAAAGCAGAGCTCCCTCGGGGAGCTCACAAAGCGGTCAGGGCATGGTCTGCACATGCAGGAGCAGGGCACTTTGTGCACCTTTCCATCAGGAAGAAGGCATGAGCTATCCAGGACCAAAGCAAAGCCTGGCCAGAGCTGCTGCTCAGCTGCACAGCAGCCCCAAAGACCCAGACCACAACAACCTGCAGCAAAGCAAAGCCATGGGCAGGAGGAAGGGCAGGGTGAGGGCTGTACTGCCTTCCCCTGCCCATCCCCACGTCCCATCTCCACTTACAGCCACCACATCTGGTCCAAACACACAGAGCATCCTCCAGCCCTCAGAACAAACCCTTCCCTGAGGCTCCAAAGGCACAGCACCCTCCAGCTCCCCAGACCACGCTGGGGCTGACAGCAGACACAGCTCATAGCAGAAACACAGCACTGGCCACCAGGGTGAGCCACCCATCCCCACGGGCCACCAGCAGCACCTCCCTGGGCACAGCACTGCGCCCACTGCATGGATCCTTGAGAGCTGACAGCACTTAATTAGCAGATAAATTAATGACTGGAGCTGGAAGGTGCTCCTGTTCTGCATTGTCAGTGTTTGCAGGAGGGCTGAGCCTCCCTGCTCAGGACAATGCTCCTTCCCCAAGTCTCCCCAGCTCTTGGGCACCCACCTGCTCCCACACCGGGGCCGTGGGGTTTGCACAGCCAGCCCCCCATGGCAGCCCTTCTCCAAAGGGGGGCCAGGCCTCCGGAGAGGGCACAGGTCATGGCTGCAGGGGAAACTGAGGCAGGGCTGGTGCCAAACCCCAATGCCTGTGCCCGGAGGAAAGATATTAAAGGTACATCATGCACCCACAACGTCTTCACTCCCCTGCAGACATGGATTTCTTCTTTTCCTGGGAAAACAAGCAGAGGCCTCTGAGAGAGAGGTTTGCCATTACCCCCTTGGCACTGCCTTCTCCTTGGGACAGCTCTGTCCTCATCCCTTGGGCATCCCCCTCCTGCAGGCACCGAGCTGCCCGAGGAGCCCTTGCCACAGCCATCTCTGAGAGAGAAAATGCAATTCCCAGAGCTGGAAACACCTGGGAGAAGGGAGCAAGGTGACATTCCCAATGCTCTGTACAGCAGCCCCCCAGGGAGGCTCAGTCCTGCCCCCACCAAAGCAGGGTGCAGGAGCCCCAAGGGACTGGCCAGCATTGTCAGGTGATTAAAACAAATCTATGTATGTGTATATCTTTATATATACAGCATATAAATATATATACACACACACACCCCGTATATACACACACAGGCACACCTAGAGTTCTCAGTATATAAATAAATATATGTCGGTGGGACACAGGGTACATCCGGCAGCACTGAGCCCCCCACCCCCAGTACAAACCAGTTCTGCCCCCTCTGCTCTGTCTGGGTGCATCCCAACCCCTCATCCCCTGCCCCCACGGTCACATCCTGCCCCTTTTCCAGGCAGGATGAGACCCTCGGGGAGGGAAGTGCAAAGCCACAGCAGCACAAGCCCAAGCGACAGAGCAAAGGGGGTGGGTCCCTTGCATCCCTTTGCTGGGACTCTCCGGCCATAGGGAGCAGAAAATCCCTTGGGATGAGCTTTCCCGGGGATCCCCTCGGGGCAGGGAGCGGGGCTCCGGCCGGGGGGGGGCTCTCCCTTGTCCCCCAGCACTCCAACCTGGCCAGGCCGCTCTGCTGCCCATCAAATGCTTCTCTGTGCAGAAAAAAAAAGTGATAATAATAACTGAAACTCAACAGATTTTAATTTTTTTTTTTTTTGCACAAAGACTTTTTTTTCCCCTTTCTTTTCTTTTTCGTTGTGATTTGTGGGTTTTTTTCTCTCCTTTCCGGTCGGTTTGGGGTGGGGGCTTTTTTGTTTGGTTGGTTGGTTTTTTTGTTTTGTTTTGTTTGCTCTGTTTTGTTTCTTTTTTGTTTTTTCCCCCTGCGTTTGGTTTTGGTTTTTCAGTTTCATTCCCAGGCGCGGCGAAGAGCATGCATCGGAGAAGGGCAGGGCGGGATGGACGGGGAGGCAGCCGAGGCGAGGTCGGGGCGCGGGTTTGAGGCTCGGGGGACAGAGGGGGCAGCTTCTAGCACTTGTCATCTTCCTCGGTGTCGCTGAGCACGTCGATGCTGGCCCCGCACATGACGCCTTGCGCCGCGCCTCGCCGCCGCCGGCGGTAGTGCCCGTTGGGCATCTGCCACCCGTGCCGCAGCGGCGGCGCCGAGCCGATGGTGTTGGAGCGGCCCAGGCTGGTGGCCACGGCCGCCTCGAAGGTGAGCGTCTCCTCCTCACCGCAGTCTGAGGCGTGCGAGTCGTCGTGCAGCGCCAGGTAGGGCTCCGAGATGTAGCGCTGCGGCGTGGACTGCCGGCTCTGCTTGCCCGCCGGAGAGCTGGAAGGTTCCGCCGGGCCGGCCGCGCTGGGATCCAGGCTGGAGGAGAGCAGCGGAGAGCCGCCCTCGCTCTCGTCGGCCGGGGGAGAGGTGTCCCCGGCGTGCCGCAGCATGGAGGCGTAGGACAGCAGGGGACGCGGCTTGGGGGGCACCGGCGGCAGCTGGCGGCGGCCTCGCCGGGGAGTGCTGGTGTCCGAGATGGAGGGGATGGAGCTTTCGCTCAGGGAGCCCATGCCCTGCAAGGCACCGGGACACCATGGGCAATGCAGGCAGCAACACGCACCAAACCACACCAAACCACACGCCATCACACCACACATCACCACACCAAACCACACCACACCCCATCACACCACACCACACCACACCACACATCACCACACCACACCAAA
The DNA here is from genome assembly GCF_037042795.1 of Molothrus aeneus. Taxonomy (NCBI): domain Eukaryota; kingdom Metazoa; phylum Chordata; class Aves; order Passeriformes; family Icteridae; genus Molothrus; species Molothrus aeneus. The sequence continues at coordinate 28,363,187 of NC_089654.1, read as the reverse complement.
CCACACTACACCACACCACACATCACCACACCACATCAAACCACACCCCATCACACATCACCACACCACATTACACCACACCAAATCACACCACACCCCATCACACCACACCACACCACACCAAACCACACATCACCACACCACATTACACCACACCAAACCACACCACACCACACCAAACCACACCAAACCACACCCCATCACACCACACATCACCACACCACACTACACCACACCAAACCACTGCACATCGCACCAACCCACACCACACCACACTCAGGAAGTGCTCTCAAAGCTGGGCCATCTCCTGGAACTCCACACTTCCCACTGAAAAAACTTCTCATCACTTCATGAGCCAGAGAAGTGAAAAGCAGATCTGTCAGCATTTGGGAAATAAAGGGAAACTCGCCCAAAGTGAAGGGCAGGATAAAAGCAGTCCCTAGTACAGGTCATGTGGGCTTAGTCCTTGGTGTTGTGAGACACACAGGGTAAAGCTCAGCTCAGGGGGGTCCAGAGAAGGTGACTGCCTTCATCCTCCCCTGAGCTCTTCTTGGCACAGTACCACCACACCAAACCACAGCACATCACACCAAACCACACACCACACTACACTGGACTATGCTACTACTATTGTGCTGGAGTGGAGTAGGGTGGATACGGGGGTTGGTCCCTCTGTAGCAACTGGGAGCCATGGGTGGAGGCCGAATTGGGCTGATTTTCTGGTGGCAGCCAGAATGAGACCTAGTATGGGTAGTGTAGGAGTTTGGGAAGGAGTGGGAAGTTGTTGGATTTCTCAGGTGTTTGTGGTGGAAGCCAGTCCACACCAAACCAAATCAAACCACACCACACCAAACCAAACCAAACCACACCAAACCAAACCAAACCACACCACACCACACCAAACCACACCAAACCAAACCACACCACACCAAACCAAACCACACCACACCAAACCAAACCACACCAAACCAAACCAAACCAAACCAAACCACACCACACCACACCAAACCAAACCACACCAAACCACGCCGCATGTGACTGTGTCCACAGGGGTCTGAGGATGAGGGAAGAGACGAGGATCTGACTCCATGTTACACAAGGCTTGATTTATTATTTTATGATATATATTATATTAAAACTATACTAAAGGAGTAGAAGAAAAGATTTTATCAGAAGGCTAGCTAAGAATAGAAAAAGAAAGAATGGTAACAAAGGCTTGTGGCTCTCTGTCTGAGCCAGCTGACTGTGATTGGCCATTAATTAGAAACAACCACATGAGACCAATCCCAGATGCACCTGTTGCATTCCACAGCAGCAGATAACCATTGGTTACATTTTGTTCCTGAGGCCTCTCAGCTTCTCAAGAGGAAAAATCCTAAAGAAAGGATTTTTCATAAAAGATGTCTGTGACAACCACACACCACACCACACCACACCACACCACACCCTCTCATGTCATGGACATATTTTATGAAAAATCCTCTCATTAAGATCTTTTCTCCTGAGAAGCTGAGAGGCTTCAGGAACGAAATGTAAACAATAATTATCTGCTGCTGTGGAATGCAACAGGTGGATCTGTGAGTGGTCTCATGGGGTTGTTTTTAATTAATGGCCAATCACAGTCCAGCTGTCTAGGACTCTCTGGTCAGTCACAAGATTTTATTATCATTCCTTTCCTTTCTATTCCTTCCTAGCCTTCTGATGAAATCCTTTCTTCTATTCTTTTAGTATAGTTCTAATATATAATTTTCTATTAATATAATATATGTCATAAAATAATAATCAGCCTTCTGAAACATAGAGTCAAGATTCTCATCTCATCCCTCATCCTGAGACCCCTGAGAACACCACCACACTCTCCCCACATCCTGAGCTTTTTTCCTTTACTTTATGAAAAATCCCTTTGCCGGGATTTCTTCTCCTGGCAAAGATGAGAAGCCTCAGCTTCTCCATGTTTTGCTGCTTTGGAATGTGATTTGCAGAATTCTTTACCCAGCATTTGAATTGTTTTAACTTAATGACCAATCCTAGTCCAGCTGTGTCTGACTTTCTGGTCTGTCACAGGTTTTTATCATTCTTGTTTTAGCCTTCTGATGTATCTTTTCCCTTTCTCTAATATAGTTTTAATATAATATAATATAATATAATATAATATAATATAATATAATATAATATAATATAATATAATATAATATAATATAATATAAATCAGCCTTCTAAGAATATGGAGTCAGATTCTCATCTCTCACCTCGTCCTGGGGACCTCAACACCACACCACCCATGGAAGCTGCCTCTGTCTTGAAAGGGTCACTCAGCCCCATCCCTGCCCCACGAGCTCATTGTGGTCTGCAGCTCTTCCCACAAAGAGAAGCACACAGGCAGGCACTGATGTCCCTGGTGACCAGTGACAGGACCCAAGGGGACAGCCTGAAGCTGTGACAGGGGAGGTTTAGGTTGGATATTTGGAAAAAGTGCTTCACCCAGAGGGTGGTCAGGCATTGGAAAAGGCTCCCCAAGGAAGTGGTCACAGCACCAAGACTGACAGAGCTCAAGACACTTTCAGACAATGCTCTCAGGCCCATGGTGGGATTCTGAGTTGGACTCGATGACCCTTGTGCTCTGTTCCAACTCAGGCTACTCTATGATTCTATGCTCTTGGTGGTCAGAAGCAAAAAGCCCTCCCAAACCCACCCTAGGAAGAGCTGATAGCTTGCCATGGCTGGCATCTCCATGGGTGGCTTCAGGCTCACTCAAACACTGGCACCTCCAGGCTGGCACACCTGACTTTGGCAGGGAGCAGATGCCATAGCAGCAAAAGGATCAGAATGAGATCCAACCCCAAATACTCTGCAGGGTGCACAGGAGACACAGAGATGCCACCAGCAGGAGATGAGACGGTTCAGACCTCCCAGAACCAGGGCTTATCTTCCTATTTTTCCTTTGCACTTAGGAATGGATCCCTGTTACCCACCTGCCTGCTGGGTGTCTGTGACCTGCCCTCGCTGGGTGACCGTGACTCACGCCGCCGTTCCGGTGACTCCTCCTGTGCCTGGGGACTCCTCTCCTCGGAGTTGCAGCGGGAGATGTCCGGGGACAGCAGGTGCTTGCGCTCTTTGGACCGGCCCCGCTCCCTGCCCGAGCGGTGCCCCTCGGACCGGTGGCCTGCAGGACACCCACGTCAGCCCCCAGCACCACCCCCTCTGCGGCAGCTCAGCTCTGGAGGGGTTTTTGGGGGTTTTTGGGCTCACCCGAGTCGGCGTTGAGGCGCCGGGCGGACAGCTGGAGCGAGGAGTGGTAGCTGCGCCGGCGGGACTTGTAGGTGTTGTCACTGCTGCGCTCCATGGAGAACTCATCCAGCCAGGAGCTGTTGGGCCGCTTGTCCCGGATGGTGGAGAAGGATCTCCGCATGGAGCTGGTGTCTGTCACCACCTGCAAGCAACCCCGGCCAGCCGGGGAGAGCATTAGCGCCAGGCAGGGCTGGGGGACAAGAGGAACCCGTTCACCCCCAGCACGGGGATGGCCACGCTGTGGGATGGGGAGATTCGGGGTGGGGGCAGCCAGCCTGAGAAGAGCCCCCCCAGATAACCTCTGCACAAAGCATGGGTGGGAGGAATGCGGGGTTTGGCCTCGGAGCTGGTGGGCTGCCCTTCCCCAGAGGGCTGGAGCTGTGCTGCACGGGCAGAGCCAAGCCCAGGGGCTGGGGGAGAGCAGCAGCACCTCCTGCTCTGTGTGGGGACACAGAGGGCACCAGAGCATTGCTGCCTCCCCAGCATCCCTCCCCACTTGGAAAGCAGGGTGGAGAGGAGCAATCCTTGAAAAGATTGTTGGCAGAGAGGGGTCCCCCAGTGCCCCTTGCTCTGGGTTCATCTTTCCAGCCACCACCACATCCACACACCTCCCTACTCTTCCTTTATTCCCACATCCCCAGCCCTTTCCCCTGCACTCCTTCCCTATCTCCCCGCTCATGCTGTTGTTTTATCTTCCCTTTCCTTTTCTTCCTGCCTCCCATGCTTCTCCTTCCTACCTTCTCCCCTCGTTACACCCTGTGTTTTCACATGTTATGGGGAAAACATCACCTCCTTCCATACTTCCTTTGCTTAGTTCTAGCAGCTCTCTGCCACTGCAGCCTCAGGCTGTTCTCCATCTCCTCTCACCTCTCCTGCTCCCATCCCCTCCTTCTGGTCACCTCCTTTGCTGCTGAATGACCAAGAAAGCCCACGAGACAAAGCCTCCCTTTGTCTTCACACCCCCACAAAGTGCCACGCCAGGACTTGGTGCCTGCACCAAGGTGAGACAGCAGAGCCAGAGACTTCACAGCAAACACCAAACCCCAAAAAAATCTGTGTCTGTGGGGAGGCTGAGCACAGGACAGAACAACAGAGAAACCAGGCAGACAGATGAGGAGGTGAGACGTGGCCTGGGTTCCCCTGGACAGACAGAGCACGTGTTGGGACAATGGCAAAGGACGAAGGCTTTTCATCACCTGTGGTCATCTGACAGCTGGGCTGGGGCTCCTCAGACCTCAGCCAGTGCCCAGGGCTGCAGGAAAGGAGGGGGACAACATGATCCTGGACCTCCCCCACGAGCCTGGAGATGGATCCCCCAGGCTGCTCTCTGCTGCCAGTGTCCCCCTTGTAGGGCAACAGCAGCTCTCCTGCTTGTGCAGCACCCAGAGAAGGGGAGAAGCTCCGGTGTCAGGGTGCTGGGAATGCCACGGGGGTCAGCACAGAGAAGGCCCAGCCTTATCTGGCAGGCTTTGATCACCTGTGGGGGCTTTGCCTGGTTTTACCTGGGGATCCACAGTGAGACGAGGCATGGAGGAGGCCCTCCCAGAGACAGCGTGGTCCTGAGTGTCCACGGGAAGGTAGCTGCCACGGTTAGAGGGCTGCACTCTTTGAAACTCCCTAACCTCTGGCTCCTGGAAATAAACACACAGCCAAGCTCTTGGGATGGGCTTGGAGCAGGGCAGCACGCTGCTTTGGCCCTCTTGGCAAGGGGACAGCCCTGCTTCCTCAGCCAGGGGCAGAATTTAGGTTGGTCAAAAACAGGTGGTAAAACACTAGCACGGGTTGCCCAGAGAGGTGGTGGATTCTCCCTCCCTGGAAGTGTTCAAGGGCAAGTTGGATGGGGCTCTGAGCAACCTGATCTGGTGGAAGATGTCCCTGCCCATGGCAGGAGGGTTGGAAATAGATAAGCTTTAAAAAGTCCCTTCCAACCCAAACTATTTGATGATTCTATGAAAAACAGGGTCGAAGCCAGTAGAATTCATCACATTGCCACTGAAAAATACCCTCCAGTTCACAGTCCCCAGGTGAGCCCTGATGTGGTGCTTCAGGCTTGCCTGATGGCCCTTGCACCTCTGCAGTGACAGTGGAAACCCTGCCTGGGTCTGGGGCACCCTGGCTGCTCAGGGTTTAACCCCAAAGGGACAAATGGATAGGAATTTAAAAAAAAATCAAATCTTCCTGGCCACATTCCTGTTAAAAAAGCACACACTGCCCATAACACTTAAAAGCTTTGGTTAATTTTAGATTTTAGGGGACTCTGTGGATGCTCACGTTCCCTCACGGTGTCGAGGAGATGGGCACAGAGTGATCCTGGAGGGGTCACTGGGAGGGGACTTTATGGGGGCAGGGGGAGTCTGATCTGCCCCCTCCCCACGTGGCTGGGGTGGCCGAGGCAGGGGACACCTGCCTGTGTCATACACAGGTGACACAGAGCTGCAGACCCTGGGGACACAGGCTGGGGACACAGGGCGGTGCCACACTGCGCCGGGTGGTGCAGGAACGCAGACATAGAGAGATGTGTGATATATAGAGATGTGTGATATATATAAATATGTGTGATATATATATATACACACACAGACAGACAGGAGGCCAGGGAGGGCTGCTCCTGCTGGAGACAGTTTGACAGCTTGGCTGGGGGGACTGGGGACAGCACCACTGACAACAAAATGGACACGAAATCCGAAAACATCAGATACCATCACTCAGCACGGGGTAACCCACTGACATGAGTGCTCAGTGGAAAAAATAGCCTGTGGAGAGAAGGATATTTTACTGCAGGACATTGGTCATGGCTCTCACCCCAAAAGCACTTGTGCTGCCTGGCCCCACGGGTCCGGGCAGGTCCAGGCATGGCTGTGTCCCCAGTGCCAGGACATCCAGGGATATTTGTCCCGTTTTGGATCTGCTGCCATCCCTGAGCTGTGCTCGCTCCCCACACCTCCCCGTGCCCACCAGCATCCATGCTGGGGCTGCAGAGGAGCAGTGCATGACTTTACCAGAGACTGGTGCTCCTGGAACTGCTCCTGGGCTGGATCCATGCACGCCAGCTGGAAGATCTCCTGTGGCGAGAGCGGGCTCAGCGAGGGGAACCCACCTCGGCTGCTCCTGCAAACACAGCCCAGCTTCAGGCAGGTGATCCCACCACCCTGGGACCACCTCTCCTGTAGCTCAGAGCTGGGGAGCCCCCTGCCTGCCCCCCCAGGCTGCTGAGACCCCGTGTTTGAGCAAATATCAAGTTCCCTGGAGAGCTGAAGTGGTGCCCCAAGGCAGGAGAGGACACCAGGGCCCCGAGTCCTGCAGCAGCAGTGGGACATCCCAAGGGCAGTGACAGAAACCCTTATCAGCTCATTCCCACCAGCCAGGGTGCTGGAATCCCCCAGTGACCTGCACTGCTCAACAGCTCCTGGGGTCCAGCTTCACCCTTCCTGCAGGAGCAGCATCCACAGACCCCTGGCCATCCCCTTGTCCCACCTTGGCTGCTGCTGGCGGTGCTGACACACACCAGGTACCTGGAATCCTGCAAAAGCTTGGTGCCAGGAGATTCCTTCCTGCTCCCAGCAGCAATTTTACCCTTTCTGCAGCCCAGTGCCAGCTCCAAGAAGGAAAGAAGGGCTGCAGGAGCAGGAAAGTGGCAGGGCAGCACTCACAGGCCTGAGAGGGTGTCCTGCTGGAGGTACGGCAGAGCCTTGGCATTGGAGATGATCTCCTGTGGCAGAGAGGACGGCTCCATGCGCTGGAACATGGGGGCATTCTTCTGCATTGGGGAAAGGGAGAAACTGAGCCTGTAGGAAACGTGGGGGAACATCCAGTGCTTCCCCAGCCAAGCTCCCACCACTCAGAGAAAGAGGACACCATGCTCATGCTCCCTGTCAGGGACTGAGGATGATCACAGACACGCATTGTAGTCCCCAGCCCCAACCTGAGCTGTTGTTTTCACCCCATGGATGCATGTTTGGGCTGGGAGGTGGTGGGAAAGCAGAGAGGGTGATCTGAACATTCCTGTCCTGCCCTGGCTGAGCCTCACCTGCTCCTCCAGCTGCTGCCTCTGCTTCTTTGCCTTGCTCTGCTTGTAGTAATCCATGATCATCATGGCTGCATATATTTTCCCAACAGTCAGGTCAGAGGCTGGGAGCATGAGAGGGAACAAAATGGGGTCATTTGTGTTGTAAAATAAAGCACCAAAGTGGATCTTGGGAAGAGCCCTGCTCTGGGATACCCTGGTGACCCTCAAGTTCTTCTCACCACTCTAAAAAAGAGAGTTCAGAGCACCCAGACACTCCCCATGGGGATAAAATAGATGGAGATGTTTGAAATCATCATCACCCTCAGCCACCAAGGCACACACCCTCATCATCTCATCAGGTGTGCTCAGCCTCCCACCCTGCTCCCCAGAGAGCATTCACAGGAGGCTGTGGCTTTGGCAGGAGTAGATCCCTGCAAACCGGGTGCTTTTCCAGAGAGCTCCCAAGCAGCCAAACAGAACAAGGCAGAACAAACCCTTCCTCCACTTCTCCTTGAGCTGGGGATGGGTCTGGCCAGTCCCCACCTCCCTTTGGGAAGAAGTTGCTGTGGGGATGAGGGGAATTTGAAAGCAATGACAGCCCCCACACAGACTCACTTTTTGGCATGGGTACCAGCAGGTCAAGCATCTTCTGGGAGAGGTGAGGCCAAATGGTCAGGATCTCCTTTTGAAGCTCGGAGTCCAACTGCTGCCAATCTGCACCACCTTCAACAGCAGGGAGCAAAAATGGCCCAGACACATCAAACCTCAGCACCAGGGTCCAACCAGCCCCCCTTTCCCATCCTGCAGTGAGGTTCCACCTCAGCATCCATCTCTCTGGGCTGGGAGGGCCACCTTGCATCAGCCAGCCTGGTCCCCTGCTCCCACAGGGAAACCTTCCTCCCATCCCTTCCATATGTGCCTCCATCTCCCCATCCCCTGCCCTCCCACTCAAAGCTGCCACCTTCAAACTTGCCTTGGGTCCGTCTCTGCAGCTCCCATCCCACTCCAGCCCACACACACCTGCTGCTGCCCCACTTTCCTTTTGCTGGTGAGCAGATCATGTGCTGGTGGAAGAGCAGCTCTGCTTGGTAAACCCAGAAATGCTCAGTGAGGCTGTGCACAGAGAGCAGAGTTCTCTGGCCAGGGCTCTGCTGAGCTTAGGAAGCCCTGGGACCATCAGAAGCTGTCAATGTGCCCCAGCAGGGCCACCCAAGCACAGGGGCAATTTGGGTGAGCTGTAGGACACCCAGGTTCAAATCTCTGCTTTGTCTGGAGGGGTCTGAACCCGTCCCTGTTGTCTGAGCACGGGGCTTTGGATGACATCTTACCCTGGGTTGGGTTTTCTCCCAGTAGCTGAGCTGTTCCTAGGGGATGTTTTATTGAAAATGCCATGTTTCTGCAGGAAGTTTTTGATCTGATGAATCACAGCTTTTCCAGTAACAACAACAAAGGAGATTTTCCTGCTCTGAACATTTTATCTTCCCTGAGAGACAGAGAGGTTTCTTTTCCCCACAGCCTCAGGAAGCCAAGCACGTCTTTTCCATCCTTGGTTTGGCTTTTTACATGGGGAGGAAGGGGAATTCTCTCTCTCCTCCACTACACAGTGGACATCGAGCTGTTTCTTTTCTCTAGAAACAGCTTCTGATGAAGAATTCTCTACCTCTTCCCTAAAGAGATAGATTTTTTTTTTCGGACAGAAAGTGGCAGAATTTTGCCCGTTCAATGCATTTGCTCCCATCTGTGTGCATCCAGGCTCTGGATCCCAAATTAGCTGTGAGGTCCTCAGCCCAGCCAAAGAGAAAGGGACTTTTTTGAGAGGTGATAGGACAAGGAAGAAGGATTTTAAGCTGAGTGAGGGTAGACTGAGCTTGGATATTAGGAAGAAATTCAGAAGGTGGTGATGCCCAGAGAAGCTGTGGATGCCCCATCCCTGGAAGTGTCCACGGCCAGGCTGGATGGGTGGTGGGAGCTGTCCCTGCCCATGGCAGGGGGGTGGAACAGGATGATCTTTAAGGCTCTTTCCAACACAAACCCACGCTGAGATTCCACCAAAAGGGCCACGAGCAGTCTGCAAAGGGTTTCAGAGTGCCCCTCTCTGGCACAGGCTTTACCTTTGGCAATTTTGATGTCCAGGGCCGTGCGGATGAGGGCCATGAGGGTGGAGGTGAAGTGGACTGTCATGTCCTCGGCCACGGGCATGTTCATCAGCACCAGTCTCTGCGCAAGAGAGAGAAGAAAACAGCGGACGGAAAACAATATCGAAAAACACATCGACCAGGCTGGAGGAAAAGAAATTAAACATTAAACAAAAGGGGGGGGTGGGGAAATAAAAAAATTAAAAAAAAAAAGAAGAATCCAAATTAAAAAAAAAATTAAAAAAAAAAATAAAAAGCAACAAGGAGTGTCAAAACAGCACAGCCAAAAAAGAAGGGCGAGGATCACCCCACCAGCCCCCCCACCTCCCCGGCTCCTTCCACCCCAGGACACCGGCTCACTGCCTTCCAGGGCTCCTCCTGCGCCCAGGAACGGCCCCTGAGCCCCCCTCCCCACGTGCCACAGCAGCCCCCGGCACTTTTTTGGGAAGACACACCCCATCCATCAGGGATGAGGGCGTGTGGGATGAGCGGGAGGGGAGGTGGGCTCAGGTTTCCGTTCCCGGGGGGTTTGGCTTTCCAGCTCTCAACCCTTCCCAGCTGGGGCAGGGGAGAGGAGGGTCCCTAACCTTCAGGGACTTCAGATGGGCTGGATATTCCTCTAGCATGCTACATCCTGGCACTCCCTTTTTGCGTCTTTCAGAGATGAAGTTTGCCAGCACATGCAGGGGGGTTCCAAATTATCCATGGGTGGGGAAGGGAAAGGAAGGGAAAGGGGAGGGTGGAAAAAGTGCAGAAGGAAAGAGAAAAGGGCAACCAAGGCAGGTTAGACACGCCATGCTCCTTCCCCACCCTGGCAAGGCGGGGTGCAAACCGAAGTGACCAGATCCACTTTCCAGAGAGTATATTTTGCTTTGTGAACACCTTGGGTCAGCCCTTCCCTGCTCATTCCTTTTCACCCAGCTTCTCACATCCCTTTCCTGCTTTCAAGCCTCCCTTTTTCCCCCTGGGAAAGTGTGATGGTGGATGTATGCTTGTGTGAACACACACGTGAGAGCCTGAGAGGGTGGAAGCATGTTTGGAAGTGTGCAGGAACCCAAAGGTGCTATCCCTGCTAAAAGGCCAAGAAAAACCCCAATTTCCTCCTCAACAACAGCTCCTCCTGTAGCTCTGGGCCTTGTCCTGGCAGCTGCTGCCCTCAGAAAGCCACACAGCTCCCACTGCACATCCTCCACAGCTTCCCATGTTCCTGATCCATAAGCCTGATCCGCAGCTGGGACTGACTGACAGCCACCACTGCGGGAGGGACAACTCAGAGCTGCCTTTGGAAGGACCCTGGCTTTGCCTTGCACAAGCAAGGGAAAGGGCTTGGACAGCCCCTGCTGATGGTCCTGGCTCCTACACACAACAGGCCTGCTCCTATGAGATTTGGGATTTGGGATTTGTCTCCACTGCCCACCTGCTTCCCATCTCCGTGGGCTTCTGCCCTTGGGTCAGGATGGTTCCAAGCCCCTGGGAATGAACTCCTGAGGACATCTCACTCTCCTAACTGTGCTACAGGGCTGTTCCTCACCTCCTGCAGCCCTCCCACTTCCACACTCCTGCTGATCCTGCCCCTCCTTTTCCCCTGGGAGCTGCGAGCTGTCACTGTGACACACGTGGGGACCAGCCAGCATGGCCAGGGCTCCTGTGGGCACACTGGGACAACTCAGAGCTGCCTTTGGAAGGCCTCTGGCTTTGCCTTGCACAAGCAAGAGAAAAGGAGAGCCCCTGCTGATGGTCCTGGCTCCTCATGCACAGCAGGCCTGTTCCTATGGGATTTGGGATTTGGGATTTGTCCCCACTGCCCACCTGCTTCCCATCTCCATGGGCTTCTGCACTGGCTGGGATCAGGATGGTTCCAAGCCCCTTGGCATGAGCTCCTGAGGACATCTCACCCTCCTAGCTGTGGCCTCACCTCACCTCCTGCAGCCCTCCCAGTTCCACACTAGTGCTGATCCTGCCCCTCCTTTTCCCCTCGAGCTGTCACTGTCACACACGTGGGGACCAGCCAGCGTGGCCAGGGCTCCTGTGGGCACACCAGGCTCCCCAGCAGTGAGCCAAACACACGTTGGACACCCCAACAAGTCCCCAGCTCCCCACCTCCCGCAGGTGGCCCGGCTCCTGCAGGGCTCTGACCCCCAGAGAAGGAAGGGTTGATCTACCTTATAGGCCACTTTGGAAGGACATCTCTTGCCGAGGCCTAGCGGTGGTGACATAAGAGTCAGCATTTCATACATCTCAGTGTAATGGATTCGGCCACTGCTCATGGAGGGGGAAGGGGAGGGAGGGAGATGCAGAGAGAGGAGGCATTCCCAGAGAGCGGAAAAAAAAACAAACAAAACAAAACGTACGAACGGAAAAATAGTACAGGAAAAAACAGGAGAGAAGAAAAAAAAACAAACAAAAAAAAGAAAAAAACAAACGGACAAACAGGAAAAGAACAGGAAACCCGTTAATCAAGGCAAATCATACATGAGAGACTGTCCTGATGTGGATTTATAGCACTGCTCACACAGACCCAGGAATGCTGGCAGAAAGTGACTCACCCCTCTCCTCTCTGCTGCTGGCCTCAAGTGCCTGTCTCGCTACCAGCCTGGGACGAGTCCTGTGCTCTGAACCCCTCTCCTAAAGCCCTCCATGAGCCCCCACCTCGTCCCACAGGTTCCAGGGCTGTGTGCGAGTGGTATAAATCAGATACACGGCACTCGAGCCATGGGTTATTGCAGATAAGGGTGCCTTGCACCGCGGCGCTCCGTGGCCTCCGGAGCCTCTTCCCTCCCGCGGGGGTGCCTGGTATTTGCTTGGCATGGCCACCTAACCCATAGCCAAAGGCTGTGTATCCCCAGCTGGTGGGGTCTATGCAATTGGGAGGCAGCATCTTGCATAGAAGGCAGTGGGCCAGGGTCACTTGTCACAGGAAGATGCCCAGTTGCTTCCGTCTGGCTCTGCGGATGGAGCACTTCCCCACCATGCAGCAGTGCAAAAAAAGGCATGCTGAATCGGCTGGAACAAAAAAAACGGGAGGAAAAGTTGGGCATGCCATGCTCCCGCCCTGGCTCTCTCCCACATGCGGCTGCAAGTTCCACCAGGTTGGAGTTTAAAGAGTCTCAGCAGAGGCAGCTGTTTGGGCCTTCCAACATTGGGGTTGGTTTGGGTTCCCCACGGGAGCAGTTAGGGTGGGATGCCCTCCCTCCTCCCCTCCTCTGCTCCATAAGGACCTGCCTGGGATTGCTGAGCAAGGAATGCCACCAAAAATTGGCCACCCCAGGCTGCCCTCTGCCAGGCTGGGGTAGCTGGGCTGTGCCTCCCTCTCTCTGCACGTTCACATCTCCCAGGGATCCTGGGCTTGCTCACCTCTTCATCCCCTCGTGCCAGGACCCCACCCTGCCACTGCAAGGCTTGGGATGGTCAAATCACCTCGTGACACCAAAGGCATCAACCCTCAGTGCCAGACAGGAGCCCATCTCAGCTGGGGTGCCCTGTGAGAGAGGGCACTGCCAAAAAAATTAAGGGTCCCCACGGGATCTTGGCTTCTTGCCTAGAATGTGCTGAGAGCAGTGTGGAAAGGGGAGATGAGGTCTCCTCTTCTCAGGGTTTGGAAGCAGCCTCCTGGTCAAAAAGGCTCCTACCAAGATAAGTCCTGACATTTCAGGTGTGAACAGAACTGGTGACAGGAGCTGTTTGGGGTGCAGGCACCCCAAAAGATAGCTGATAAGAGCTCTGGAGAATGATGAGCAGGATGATCAAGAGGAAATATCCAGGAGTCCACAAGCAGCACCTTGGCAGGGCTGGATGAGCACCAGCTCAGGGTGAGGTCATTACAATTTTCATGCATGAACTCAGTGCAAAAAAGGAAGCAAGACGGTGATCTTCCAGCCATCCTTCCTGGCAGGGGGAATTTTGGGGAACCCAGCACAAAACAGGCCCTGCCTTTCAGACTGAGATTCTCCACACAACCAAGGAGGAGTGGGGTCCAGGAAAGGAAGAGTTTGCCTCAGTGACCAAGAGGGATCCCATGAGAACTCCACACTTTGCTGCTCCTCAGAGCAGAGATCTTGGAGCTTTCTGAGCAGCACAGCTGTGCCCAGACACCACTTCCCCACGGAGTGAAGCACAGGCAGGCACAGGGAATGAAATCCATCTGAGCAGGATTGATGCCTTGGGAAGGCTGAGCTGGAACAGAGACTGAGCTAAAGAATAAAGCAGGGATTAATTAAGAGGCCTCAATGGATCCACCTTGGGCAGCACAAGAGCCCAGCCAAGGCTACACCCAAGATGAACCAAAATGGTCACAAAATGGACAACAGGTCATGAGATCTCACACTTCCATAAGTTCTGCTCCATTTGCACATTGGAGTTAATTGTCCAATTCCAGCTTTAGCCCATGCAGTCCCAACTTTTTTTGTTTTTCTCTCTTCATTCCACGTTGTTTGTGCTCTTGGGGCTGAGATTTGGATCATTTGTCCTTGGTGCCCAGCTGGAGCAGGAATTGTTTTGTCTCCCTGCTCTGTGCACAGAGCTCACCATCCCCTGATATGAAGCCCAGACCCACACACTAAAGCAGCACAGAATCTGAAAAATATAAAAGCTCAAACCTGAGGCATCAGGATGACTCCCAAGAGCTGGTGGACACCCAGGATGGGGGATCTGACCCATCCATCTGTGTCTGGACAGAGATGTGACCCATGGCTACAGCACAAGGTGGCCACCAGGGATTAAATTATTCATTATTCTGTGATTCTGTAAACCCTGTAAAACCACCAGGTATTAATGGCTTGGTCCTGAGAGAAGCCTGCGAGTGGCAGAGGAGGAAATGTGGGAGACAGGACATCTTCCTCCTGTGGTTAGGAAGTAAGTGCTGTGCCCCACAGGCTGTTAGGAAGGGAGCAGCAGGAGTGCTGTGAGAGTAGATTCAGGAAGAGGTGAAGTTATCTTCACCTCACAGGGATATCATCTGTGGAGCATTCACCTGGCAGGCAGGGCAGGCTCACTGAACTGAAAGGTGTCTGCAAGCTGACTTGGCATTTTGGGATCTTGGCAAGACGCAACATCCACATGGATTTATTTTTTTTTCATCTTTTGGGAATTGTTCCAGGGCAATAGGAACTCCTGAAAATCTCCTGTTCTTGAAATACCTCCTGCACAGGGAGGAGGAGACCGAGGTAACACAAGGTAGAGATGGGGATGGGGATGTCTCCCCCACATGACAACAGAAGCTGTTCTCAGCACTCCTTGCTTCCTCCACTCCCAGAGTTTATCCACCTTCACTGCTCTGCCCATCCACAGCCAGCAGAAATCAGATTGCTCTGGGATTCCCTCTTCCAAGGAAGCACTGCAGGTACCCCTATGAGTCCCAGATGACCCAGCTGGGCAGAGCAGCACCTGAGAGTGGAGCCCTGTTGAGAAGGGCTCAGCACCCCTCCCAAAGGTGTCTCCTGCCTGCAGGGACCCGAGCAGGTGTCCTCAGCCATCTTCTGCCAGGGATGCAGCAGCAGGGAAGAGTGGAAAGACTCCAAGAAACCCTTCCTGGAACAGATAACCCCATCTGAGATTCTTGCAAGAAATCTCCTGTTCCTAAATCCATCTTCCTAAATGAGGTGACCAATCATCCGGGCCTTGTGTTCTTTGTGCTGCTTTGCCTCTGGCAAAACCATCCCTACACCCAGCTGTGGAGGGTGGCAGAGCTCTTCCAGGGGTGGCATCTGGAAGGAAAGCCTTCCTGATGTTTCCAGAAGGATGTGGTGACTGCACCACGCTGCAGCAAGGAACCCTCCTCCTCTGCAGAGGCAAGAGCAAGGGCTGGGCTTGTCTGAGCTCCCTCGTGCACCTCAGGAGCCGTGAGGGATGCAGAAGGAAGAGCAAGCTCTGTGATTCATCCTTTTGTGCCACAGGCACAGACAAAGGTGTCATGGCACTTCAGAAAACGCAGCAGATGTGGGATTTTGCTCAAGTGTCACCCCAAAATAAAAATTAAAAAAAAAAACCCTTCAAGTCAGAGAGACACAAGGAGACCAAATCGCTGCCCTGGACTCAGGGCCAGTGTCAGGATTCAGGACATCCCTCTGTCTGTCCTGAGCAGCCCAGCCCTGCCAGGGGGCTCAGAGACCCTGGCACAGAGCCCAGAATGCCCCTGTGGGTTTGATTATGACCCGTGGAGCAAATTACCAACCTTGTATGAAGATCAGCAAGCCACAACAGTTTAAGTAGCATATTAGTGAAGTTATCACACAGTAGAAAAGTAGATTTTAGGGTTTTTGGTATGGGGGTTCAGGAGGCAAGATGGAGGGAACTGGGTGTGTCCAGCCTTTTTCCTTCTTCTTCTTGGCCTCCATCTTCTGCTGTGATGGTGGCACTTTGGGATTGGTTTAGAGGAGAAGCTCACTGTCTAACACAGGTGATAGGTATTGGAAAGTAATTGTAAATATTGCACATGTAGTTTTTAGTATAAAGACATAACACTGCCCCAAGGGCAGGCAGAATGCCTCACACTGTCTTGCTGAGCTGACCTCAGCAAGCCAAGAGAAATTTTTTTATAGATAAGATAAAATAAACAACCTTAAGACTGAGAAATTAAGAGCCCTGACTCCTTCTTCAAGTGCCGAGCTAAGAAAAGAGACTTTGGAACTTTTCTCCAGTTCACTCTGAGCAGCTGAAGATCCCGACAGGCCAGCAGCCAGGAGCTGAGCTCAAGGGAGAGGAGCTGCCAAGCTCCAGAGGTGTCACCATCTCCCAGGCCAATCCAGCGAGCTATGTGCAAGACTAGCAAGAGTCCTGCTCCTCAGAGACGTGACTGTTTGTCCTGCCAAGTGCCACCCTCGAGGGCAGGGCTGTTGGGTACAGCACAGCATCCCCCAGGGACAGGGGGCACCTCCTCGCCCTCCCCCAGCCCTCCCTGTCCAAAACAACAGCAAAGTCCCCAACAAAACCCTCCCAAACCCCTCATTGTCCCCCGAGGTGCCTGCAGAAGTTGAGCAGGGACGGTGGCATTTGGGCTGGCGCCCCTTGGGGCTCTCTGCGCTGCTGGAACCGGGGCCAGGGGGCTTTGCCGGGGGGCACAATTTGTCACAACCCACGCCAGGAGGCTCTGAGCCCCCTGGCCCCACTGATGCCTCCCCTGGAGGGGAACAGCTGCTGGCTCTGGGAGGCAGTGGACCTCTTTAAACTCGGAGGAAAGCAAGGTCAGGGTTCCCTGGGGAGGCGCGGTGGCAGTGGAGCGGGGAGCAGGGTGGATGGTGTGTCCCGTGGCCAGGCTGTGGCGGAGGACTGGGAGGCAAACCTTGCACGCCACCCTGTAGGGGCAGTTCTCTCCTAGGCCCAGAGGAGGCGAGATCACCCGTACTAATTTGTACATATCCTTATACGAGATCCTGCCGCTGCAAAGGAAGCACAGGTGGGTTAATAGGACACTGAGAGGGTGGAGGGGAGGCTGGAGAGCTTAACGGGGGGATGCTGGGGCCGTCTGAGGGGAAAGACCCCCAGCTCTTCTCCTTCTGGCTCTGTCAGACCCAGAGAGGAGGAGAAAGCTGTGAGCATCAGCTACTGCCTTTTCCACCGTGAGAGCTGGCTCTTATCTCCTCACACTGTCCCATCCTCACTCTGGAGAAGGACAGTTTTGGTGGTGACCCCTCCTCGTTGTGCCCCTGACCCCTGGGCCTGGTGGGAGAGGGCTGGGATTTTACACAGGGTGAGCCTGCAGCTTGGTGGAGTTCTAACCCATGGAGCTGTGCCCCATCACGTCACCAGAGCCCCTGTCCTCACACAGCCAACCCTCTGAGAGCCACGAGGTCCCAGTGAGGTTGGCAGCTGAGCCACTCGTGCCTCCAAGATCTGGGGAACCTGAGACAGGGAGGGATAATGTGACCAGCTGCTGGCTGTGGCACCTGGCTGTGGCTCTCCAGTCCACTCCTGTGCTCTGACCACCAGCCCAGCTCTGCCAAGGGTGCACATTATGAGAAGCAAACCTGCCCAGACACACACAGACCCCCCCTTTCCTCCCAGGGAAGCACATCTGCCCAGATGCAGCCATCCCAGGATACGGCCGTATCCTCCGGCACTGCGGGGACGAGGAAGCAGCCGAGGCACAGAGCTGGCAGGAGGGGGTGCAGGATGCTGAGCTCCCCACTCTGCTCCAGCCCAGAGCCCTTGGGGAAGCGTGGGGTGGAAGTGCTGAGGTGCAGCTGCTGCAGCCTCCCGGGCATCCTTGGACAAGCTGGGAGGGAAACCAGGCGGGGAGGCAAAGAGCGGCGTCACCGTCCGACCCCCAGGCGCCTTTGCCTCTGGTTTCTTTCTCCTCATCCTCTCCCATCCCCTCTCCATTGCTGGCCAGAGGTGAAGAACCAACCAGACCTCAAACCCCATCCCTGCTCCCCCCTGGTGCTGGATGTTGTCCCCAGGAGAGCTCCGTGTGCTGTTAGGATGCGCTGGGAGCTGTTGGGATGTACTCACCCGTTCCTGGCCTGGCACAGGGGCCAGGGCTGCCAAAACTGTCTCCTGTGTCCCCTAAGCACTGGCTACAAGCATGCCTTGCTCAGGAATCAGAGGGGCACATGGCATGGACAGGACAGCTCAGGCTTGTTCTATAGTGGCTCCATCATGGGCCATCATGAACTGGCCAGTGGCCACCATCAAGTGCCCAGTGTGAGAAAACCCTTCCCAAGAGCCACCCCACAGCAAGCAGCTGGGTGTTTCACCGCTCCACCTCCTCTCCTGTCTCTGCTTGGAGCTGATATTGGGCATAAAAAAAATACCTTGTCTGGGGCTGGTCTCCTGTGGGCAGGACATGGAGGCAAGGAGTCTCCAAAGGGAGTGTGTGGGGGTGCCAAAGCCAAGAGTTAAGATAGCACAGGCTCCCTGGCAGTGGTGGATCACGGCCCCAGGAAGTCCCTGGGCTCTGGAAGGGGCCACACGAGACACCCTGGTGGGGCTGGGGCTGAGTGAGGGGCAAATACATTCCCAGAGCTGCCACAGGTCCCCCATTGCTCCAGGGATGCTTGGGGGGAAGAGGGGGAGCAGTGGAGAGCAAGGCCTCTGCAGCAGCAGCAGGAGGAGCAGAGCCAAAATCTACCAACCCAGGGTGTGTATGGGCCCTGTGAGCCCCCACCACTGATGGAACAGGCTGCTGCCTCCAAACAGGAGCCCTGCTCTCCAAGGTCCTCATCAGCAAGGGCAGGAGTGCAGCAGCCAAAGCCCTCCCACCTCAGAGGGGTGAGTGGGCTGGCCAGCACAGGACACAGCTCCCCAAACATCCCCCAAACAAGGTTCTGTGCAGGTGGTTTGGCAGGAACCCAGCAGATCCCCATGGTGGGAACAAGCCCCGCTCAGCCCTGCTCTTATCAGGAGCTGGGGAGCAAGGGATGGAGCCAGTCTCAGGGCAAAGGCTCCCAGCTGGGGACAGGAAAGGAGGCTGAGAGGGATCTGCCTGCAGGGCAGGGAGGAGAGGAAGAGCAGGAACGTCCAGCACTCAGGATGAACACCCCATGGCAAACTGAACATCACCCAAGACGCCTGTGCCACCAACCAGCACAAGAACCAGCTGCTGCCCTTGCAATGACCACAGGTGACAGCAGCACATCCTTGACTGTCCCAGACATCACTGAGAACTACAGTTCCAGTAGGAGAACACAGAGACCCTGATTTAAAACCAGCTCTGAGAGGTTGGCTGGGAGAGAAGGAGCTGGCTACATACCACGCTGCTCGGTCATACTCTGCCCAGATCCGGACAAACTCATCCAGATGGTGAGGGCCCAGGATGGAGGAGTCCCGTGTCAGGTACTCAAAGTTGTCCATGATGACTGCCACAAACAGGTTGAGCATCTAAATCAAAGGGGGAAAAGGCAGAGAGAAAGGAAGGTGAGGGGAGAGGGAGCAGAGAAGGGAAGGGAGAGAGTGGGGGGAAAGTGGGGGAGAGGGAGCAGAGAAAGGGAAGAGAAGAAAGAGTGATTGTGGGAAGGTGATGGAAGATGACATGATGGCTGACAAGGGGGATCCCCAGAGCCTTCAGAGGAGAAGGCAACTCACCAGGAAGGAGCAGAAGAAGATGAAGGACACGAAGTAAACGTAGGCCAGGTCGGTGCCGCAGCGCTCATTCTCGTTCTGCCCGGACGTGGCCGTGGTGTCTGGCTCGCAGCCCTTGCCCTCCAGGCAGGACAGCATGATCTCCTGCCACGCCTCTCCAGTGGCACTCCTGTCCCCAACACAGCCCTGTCAGCAGCTCCTGCTGGCACGGGACTGAGCCAGGGTGCCCCCAGGAGAAACCTCACCTCGCCCTGCCCAAATTAAACATCTCTGGCGTGCAGAGGAGTGTTTTCCACGGCTGCTCACCTGAAGAGGAGCATGAGGGAGCCCAGGAAGCTGCGGAAGTTGTTGTGCCTGTTAATGTGGCTTTCCTCATCGAGTTTGATGTTGCCAAAAACCTGCAGAAGGGAGAAAAAGGGCTCAGCTCTTCAGGCAAGAGCTCGTCAGCCAGGGAAGTAGCTGCACGTTCGCATTGCCATCCTTGAGTGTTGGGGAAGATGAAACAGGAAAGCCTTACAAATATGATTGCCTGGCAAAAGATTTTGAGAATATGGAAACTATAAGTGAGATTGAAATGAAAGCAAGCTTTGAGATACCTCAGTTACTGAACAACTGGAAAACAATGGCATGGCCAGCTGAAGGTGATCCCCTTTTGATGAAACAACACCCTCTGCTTGCAGACAGCTCCAAGGGTCAGAGCAGACCCTACAGCTTGGCAGAAGGATCCTAGAGAGGAGTTTTTAGGGTTTAAAATGTAACACAGCATGGTAATGTAAGGATTCTTATAGGCTGTATGTAAATGCTATAGGATTTGTATCTTGTATTAGATTGGTTAGTGAGAATTAGAATATTCAGCACAGAAGAAGATTTATGGTATTGTAACGGGAACCTCACCCTCTTACCCTCTTACGCTCTTATCCTCTTTTATTCTCTCTCTCTCTCATCCTCTTTCCTACTCTCTTCTCTGGGGCCTGCTCTGAGCTGTGGCTGGCAGCTCCCAGCAGGGCCCTGCACCCAGGCCCTTTGCAATAACCCACAAGTTCCAGACCTGGCTGCAGAGATCTCTGCTCTCCATCCATCCCAACCGTCCCACCCACCATCGGTCCTACACTTGAGAACATTCCAGGCTGGGTTGGACAGGGCTCTGAGCAACCTGATCTAGCTGGAGATGTCCCAGCCATGGGGCTGGACAAGGTGGCCTTTCAAGTCCCTTCCAACCCAAAGCATCCTGTGACTATGTGCTTGCATGAAAAGTGCCCCAGCAAACACAGGCTGGTGCCCAGCCAGCGTGCCAAGGAGCTGGTGCCAGGCAGCCATGGGGGAAGGAGACTCTGCTCTCCTTGGCAGGGATTTGCTGTGGGTGGCAAAGGCTGCGAGAGGCTGAGCTGCCATGGAAACAGGAGCATGGAGGGCCTGGGATCAGCTGAGTCCAACCATTCCACATCCATCCATCCATCCCTCGATGCCATCTGAGCACCACACAGCACCCAGTGACCCCAACCACGCTGGAGGAGCAGGAACAAGGTCCCACCGTCCTGGGTGGGTGCTGGGTCACACTCCTGGACACTCCCAGGAGCTTTTCCCTTGCTGGAGAAATGGTCTGTGATGCTGGGGTCAGGCACAGCTCTGCAAACAGGCTGGGGAAGGGCTCAGGGAGGGAGGGACAGACCCCACCATCCCCAGGGCCAGGAGAGGCAACAAAGATCAAACTATGGGCAATAATCTAACAACAACCTCAGCCAAAGCTGTGGTAAGACATTCGTAAAGTGCCTCAAATTGGAAATATGTGCTGTTATTACTGTTAAATATTTATTCCCCTTTCCCTGAACCTAAAAATACACCAACTGCAGAGTATTTTTTCCCTGTACAGGTTTTTTGGAATGTGTAATTGTAGAATATTTTCTGCCTCCAGCTATTTTGCTCAAATAACGCCCACAGACTTTACTGCTTGGGGATTTGTTCACAATGGTGTTAAAAAAAAAAAAAATTTAAAAAAAATAAATCTAATACTACCACCCGGCAGGGAGGGGGGCTGAGTCAGATGGTGGCTGTTTAGGAGAACACCTGGAGCTGATGCTCAGGTGAGTAGAACAGGGTGGCAAAAATCAGCCACTGGAAGATCCTAAACAGCAGAGCTGCCAAGCAGCACAAGCCAGGGGCCTCTGTCACCCCAAAATGAGGCACTGGGTACTGTGGCAGCTCATAGGGCAGCTCCACATCCCCAGAGGATGCTTTGTCACATCTCCAGCGTGGGATTTAGTCACAGCAGAGGCGAGCCAGCCCTGCAGCACGTGTGGAGCTGAAGGGTTTGGCTCACATGCCTCTTATTCACCAGCTGATGCCTCCCCCTGCTCTGCAGACTCCCCAGCAGCTGGGAGATCAGGGCAGGGCCCCAAATGTGAGCACCCAAACAGACTGACAGCAGCACAGCTACAGGGACAAATGGATGGCAGGCACCCAGCTGAGCCTCCAGGGCCACATCTCCAAAGGTACCAGTTGGCAAGGCAGCTGTGGGGCTGGACTGAACAAGCCACGGCAGTGTCCCCAGGGCCCTGCAGCTCCCAGAGAAGCTGTTCCACCCTCAGCACCCTCCTGGCACTGTGTCTGGGAGCAGCAATGACAGGCAGGCACAAGGCTGGCTCCCGTGTGCAACACTGGGGACGTGTCAGTGTCACTGTCTGTGCCAGGGGGACACACGGACACGTCTGTCTCACCTGCATCCCAATGATGGCGTAGATGAAGAAAAGCATGGCAATCAGCAGGCAGACGTAGGGGAGTGCCTGCAAGAGAAGCAGATAAGTCACCTCATCTATCACAGGTCCAGCCCCAGAGCAGTACAGCACACACAGGTGAGATGTGCTGGTCCAACTCTCCTACAAGGCCTTGGGAACAGCCTGTATTTGGGAGCAGCACGGCATCCCTGCAGCCTGGTGTCCTAGGGTGATGTTTTGATGCTTGTATCCCCATTCATGTGTTCTGTTTATGTTGGATATTATGTTCTGTGCCTTCAAGACTGGCTCTGAAAGGTGAATGTTTTGTTTTGGTTTTGCTATCAGCCGCTCCCCCACAGCTGGTGGGACACAGACAGG
The DNA here is from genome assembly GCF_037042795.1 of Molothrus aeneus. NCBI lineage: Eukaryota > Metazoa > Chordata > Aves > Passeriformes > Icteridae > Molothrus > Molothrus aeneus. The sequence goes on along the minus strand of NC_089654.1, from coordinate 28,340,655 downwards.
GCAGTACATGGTGCAGCTTTTGCTTTTTGCTTTACTCTTGCTCTTGCTTCTACTCATTAGTTAGTTTAGCTAAACAGTCCAAATTTTTCCTGGACTGTTTCTCCTTTCCCTTTTTTGGACCTACTGGAACCTGCTCTGGACTGGGACCTGGGAACACTGAGAGTTTGCACCTTGTGGCTGCAGCAGCTGCCCCAGCACCCGAAGGACTGGTAACAGAGTGACCAGTCCCAGGAGAGACTTTCTGGATTTGTCATCTTTTTCAGAGCAGTGACAGAGTGGTGTCACCTGGTATTGTTCCTTTTGTGTGCTGGGGGTGCTGTGCCTCTTAAATAAACAGGTTCTTTCCACTTCTCTCCAAGGAATCCTTCCCGAACCGGTTAGGGAGGGTTAGGGTTAGGGGAAAGGGGCCCCCTTTTGGAGGTTTTCTCCCAAATTTGCCCTAAACCAGGACAGCTGGGAAGAGGCCATGACACACGAGACTGACCTTGAAGGACTGCACAAAGGTCCAGAGCAGGATGCGGATGGTGTAACCCTGGCGGAGCAGCTTGATGAGCCGAGCAGCCCGGAAAAGCTTCAGGAAGCTCATGTTGAAGCTGCTGGTGTTCACCAGCTGGGGGGAGATGAGAGGGTCAGAGGGAGCTGGGAGCTCCCAGCACCACCCCACAGCCCGCTGCTCCCAGCCCCTGCTTCACCTTGGTGTCCGTCAGGATGATTTCCGTGATGCTGCCGATGACCGTGATGAAGTCAAAGATGTTCCAGGTGTCCCGGAAATAATTCTGCAAAAGAAAGAGGGAGAGAAGGAACGTGGATTTGAGCTCAGGGATGGCAGGCCTGAAGGGGGCTGGGCCACAGGCCAAAGCTGCTCATGGGCAGCGGTGGAGACCTCAGAGCCCATTTGTATGCAGCCACAGTCTGGAACACCGTCCTGTGTCTGAGACACTGGCAGACCTGAGCATGCCTGCAGCAAGCAGCTCTTCCTGGGAGATGATTCATGCCTCCAACAGACCACCCTGGCAAATGGGAGCAGGAAAAGCAGCCACAGCCTAGGTCAGGCTGCAACAGCTCGGCACATTGACCCTCACAGCCAGGAGGCTGCTTTGCCTTCCTCTTCACAGACACCTGGACACATCTCAGCCCCTGCTGTTTGTGCAGCAGTGTGGGAAATAGTAAAGGTAAGAAGATTTTCAGAAAGATGTAAAAGCAGGCCTTGGAAACAGAACAGAGAAATTAGAACTAGCTACAGCTGCAAAGTCTGAAAGCAGAAAAAGTTACAATAGTACAGCAAGCAAGGACATGAAACAATAGCTTGAGTTTTAGGCTTGGCTAAGATGGACCTTAAGACTGCAGAAAAATATGCTTAGCGAGATAGTAGGAGGTTTTAAGCTTAATAATGAAGTATTGTGTCTTGTTAATAGAGAGTAGACAAGCAAGCATTGTGTGAAGCAGGTGTATGTGTGCTTTTGTGATTGGATAGAACAATCATCTGTAAGCTTTAGCAATGTGCTATTAGCTAGAAAGTTTTTTAAATGTTCTGTAACAAAGAAACCTTTGGCTGTTTTTGGCAAGACGTGAGCTTTTGCCATCTTTCTATTGTCTCAACCATGTAATGAAGCTGATGCTGCAATAAAGCTCAAGGAATGTAACCCAGCAGTCCTGTCCCATTTGTGAAAAACTCCAAATACACAGCAGCTAGCACAACACCAAACATGACCATGACTGGTGCTACTGGGAGCAAGGAGGGTGGCTAGAAACCCTCCTGGCAGTGAGCTTTGTCTCCCATAAGCAGCAAGGAATAGCTGAAGAAAGAGCAATCGTGGTTTCAGATCCCAAATGAGCAGCTGGGAGCTTGAGCACTGTGAATCAATCAGGGAGGTCTCACTGCTGCTTGGGTACAGTACAAGGACAGAAGTGCAGCAGCACCTCCTGACTTGGGGAAACAAGGGAGCACAGCCCCCAGCATGTACAGCAGCACAGAACATGCACAGCCCAGGCACAGAGCACAAGGCAAGAAGTAAAGCAGCAGTGTGGCTTTCCCCAGCACTGGGAAGTGCAATGAGAACCAAAGGACTCCAGCCCAAAAGCAGCTCTCAGGCCAGGATCCAAAATAAGTAGCAGCAACCTCACGTTATTAACACCTTCCCTCAGTGATCTGTGCACTGCCAAAGTGCAAATTAACACCCTCCTAAAGAACAGGAGCAGGCACTCACCAGGAAGCCAAAGGCGATGATCTTGAGGACGCACTCCAGGGAGAACACCATGGTGAAGGCAATGTTCAGGTACTTCAGGGCCAGCTCATAGGTGTATGGAGCAGAATAGTACTGATGGAAACAGAGACAGCACTAGCCAGGAGGGGCCTGCCAGCCTCGTGGCTGGTGACTGTCCCAGCACAGACCTGACATGGCCTATGTTTGCTGCCCTGGCTGCCTCCAGAATTCCATCTTTTCCTCACCCCTCCCTCAGGACAAGCCTGTGGTGGTCCATGTTTGTTCCTAGCCTTGGAGGCATCAGGAACATCTCCTCCTTACTCTCTCCACCCCTCTCCCAGGACAGATGCCACTCCTTCTAAGAAGGGAGCACAGAGGAAATCCAGGTCTGCCTGCAGTAGTTAAGAGCTCTAAATAATTTGGGTCATTTCCTTTAGAAAAGGTGCCACCTCCTGTCTGGGTCCTGTGCTGTTTCACGGGGATGTGCCCAGGGAATTCACACACTGTCTCAAAGCATCTCCACATCCAAAATTCCCTCTGCTCCCATCCTGACTGATCCTACTGCTCCAGATGAAGGGGACAGCCTCCCTCTGAGCCCCAGCTCACCTTCATCATGAGCACCACGGTGTTGAGGGCTATCATGGCCATGATGGTGTACTCGAAGGACGGGGACACCACAAAGTGCCACACGCGGTACTGGAAGGTGTGTCTGTTCTGGGGCATGTACCTCGTCAGGGGCTTGGCGCTGATGGCAAAGTCAATGCAGGCCCTCTGCAACAAAATAACACCCATCAGACCCCCATGGACACCTGGGAGTGTCACCATTGTATTTTCTGGAAAATCCCTTCGCCAGGATTTCTCCTCCTGGGAAGCTGAGAAGCCTCAGAGAAAAAAGAAAACAATATTATCTCATTTGCTTCTCCTGTGTTTTGCTCCTTTGGAATGTGCAATGTGAAATGTGTTTTGATGCTTTGGAATGTTTGTGCTGCTTTGGAGATTGTTTATCCAACATGTGAATTGTTTTGACTTAATGACCAATCACGGTCAGGCTGTGTTAGGACTCTGAGGAGAGAGTCACGAGTTTTTGATTGGTATCTTGTTAAGACTTCTGTAAGTATCCTTCCTCTATTTTTTAGTATAGTTTTAGAATAATATAATATAATATAATATAATATAATATAATATAATATAATATAATATAATATAATATAATATAATATAATATAATATAATATAATATAATATAATATAATATAATATATAACATAATATAATATATAACATAATGTAATGTCATATCATATCAGCCTTCTAAGAATGTGGAGTCAGATTTATCATTCCTTCCTGCCACAGGGGACCCCAAAAAATACCACAGGGAGGTGCTGGTGGCTGCCACAATTCCTTCCTTCATGATCTTGGTAGGCAGCAGGCTCATGGGTTTCTCACCTTTTTGATAGCAAGGGAGTTCCAAGCTCCCAAATTGCTGAAAACCCCATGGAAATGTCCTTGTTCCCCCTCCCCAGACCATACCTCATTCTTCTCCAGGCTGCACTCCTCCATCATTTTGTCTCCTTGCTCTTGGAAGGTGATGATGATGAGAGCCACGAAAATGTTGACAAAGAAGAAGGGGAAGACCACGAAGTAGACAACATAAAAAATGGACATCTCCATGCGGTTGCTGCGGCTGGGCCCGCGGTCCTCCTCCGTCACATCCACCGAGTGCTGCAGCACCCTGTGGGCAGAGAGGTGGAGAAAAGCAACCAGGGATACATCCATCACTTCCAATGTGACCCAGCTCTGCCTGTCCACGCCTGTGTAATGACAAGGTAAAGCTCTGTCCTAATCTGCTTCCAAGGATGACCCTTTTAAATGGCTACACTTTGTTTTATGGTGCTTTGCCGCTTCCCTGATGGAAAATGGATTTTCCCGTGCTCTGCACACTGAGAAAAAATATTGCCTGAGCTCACATGGGCATTTAGAGAGGTCCAGTCCTACCATTATCCCTAATATTGACTTCAAACATATCTCCAGGCCACACAGAAAAGGCATTTTCCATCATTCAGTCCCTAAGGAAGAAGCTAATCCCAGCCACAGCTCCTGTCTCATAGCAGGTCTAAAACCCCTTTTGTGCTGGTATAATTTGCTGTTCTCTCTGCCTCTCAGCCCAGCAGCTCCTCTCTCAGTCTCACTGGGTGTAACCTGACCACCCCAACAGGGTGACCACCCCTATGGGAGGGGACAGAGGAGCAGAATACTCACTGGGGCCACCCCTCGCCCGTGGACACCGTGAACAGGGTGAGCAGAGCCCAGATGATGTTGTCATAGTGAAACTCGTGCCGCTTCCACTCCCTGCATTTCACCTCCATCTTGTTCTTCTCGTGGTCCACGTAGTTCCCTCTGCAAGGGGGACAGGGAGCAGTGACCTTGGGTTTTTGGGCTGCCAGAGTGTGGGATGGTGGGTTTGAATCCTGGGGGCAGCACAGGTGTGTGTGGGGGTCACCTCTCCTCCCTTCAGCCATGAGGAAGAGTAGAGAGGAAGGGAAAGTAAAACAGAAAAGAGAAGGAGGAAAGAACAGGAGCAAATTAAGGGCTCTGCACCCCACAGAAGGATGAGCCACAGCTCTGGGGATGGGGCTCAGCCCATGCTGTCCCCAGGAGCAAGGACTTAACAGGGACCCACAGCAGACACGACCCAGTGCCCTGCCCTTGCCAGAGGGGTCAGAAGCATCAGAGCTACTCCCCAGGGCACCTACATGCAGTCCTTCTGCGTGTCCTTGGAGCTGTCAGTGCAGTAGAAGAACTTCCCCTTGAAGAGCTGCACGGCGATGACGGCGAAGATGAACATGAAGAGCTTGTAGACAATGAGGATGTTGAAGACGTTCTTGAGAGATGTCACTACACAGTCAAAAACAGCCTGGAAGAGAGGGCAGAGCTCACCCTGGGGAACCCACAACCCTGAACCAAGACCAGGTTACTTGCTGGGAAAAGAAGGAAAGAGCTGGGCCTTCTCCAAGGCCAAAAGTTATTTTGTGAATGAGGTTAACACCCAGAGCACCTACAGCACACGTGTAGGGACCATGCAGCCCCTGAGACAGCACCAGGGATGGATATTTGTGTCCTCAGTGTTCTCTGCAACCAGGGAAGCAGATGGGGGACCATCCTAATGATGCAATTAGCAGCACTCAAGACTAATTAGCGAGCACTTCATCATTTTGCATCACCCCAATAGCAAGGCAGAGCAAATACCTCTGCCTGCCACAGCAGCACGTTCCTCAGTGCTCTCAGCCCTGGCTCTCACAGCACTTCAAGTGGGGATTGTCCTGATCTCTGTTTCATGGGACCAGGTTTCATTTTCCTTATCCCTGTATCCCGGATGGAGACAGGCACTTCCAGAAAGGAGCTGACACAGGCTGACTCCATCCACTGATCAGGAAGAAAAGCTGGGGTCATCCCCCATGTTTCTGGGGTGGCACCCTAGTCTCATCAATCAGCCAAACCACTTACAAGTTTTAAAAAAAGGGCTTCCTTGTTCTCATATTCTTTTTTGGCTCTGTATCCCATGAGCTAAGGTAGGGAAATTCATAATCCTACCTGCGATGCAGAAATAATCCAATTATTGAGATGGGAAATCCCTCTCCAGTGCAACACCATGACAGCACAGCACACAAAACCCTGAGCTGTTTGCAACCTGCTCTGGTGGGAAAGATGAAAAACTTCCCAAAGAGATTTGAGCTCTCCAAAACCAGGGCAGCCTATTTTTCAGGAGAACATCTGGGCTTGCTCCATTTTGTCCACTCAAGCCCCACTTTCCTTGGCAGAGGAACTACTTCTGGACACCTTGCAGTGCTCCAGGATTGCTTTTAAAAACTCACTGCACCTCCAGACACGAGGGGCTCCTAGAACACCCCAAAAGCTTTGAAAACAACTCATTTATTGCTCACAAACAAATCACTGGGGTGGTCCCTGCTCCCAGGGAAGAGGAGAAGAGGATGTAAGGCAGGAGATGGAGCTCATTACCTTCAGCTTGGGCAGCCTCTTGATGGTTTTCAGGGGCCTCAAGACCCGCAGCACACGGAGGGACTTGATGGTCTTGATATCGCGGCCCTTGTTGGTCCTGCCATGTCAGAGGGAGGCACACACACCCAAAAATGGAACAGAGAGACAATAACCTTGTAGACCTGGTGCCCTGGGGAGCTGAACTGCCAACAACACCCACCCAGCACGTGTGAAGATGGGAACAGGAGGGGCACAAACTCTGCTGAGCGCTCAGCCCACCTCAATGCGGCTCCTCCGGCAGCCAGCAGAGATGGAAAACAAGGCAATCCCCTTTTTCCTGGGATTAGCACCCTTCCAGTGACCTCAACAAACCCCTCACTGTGGGAAGCAGTGCCAGGGCTGGGGCAGGCAGTGCCAGGAGGTTTGCAGGGCACAGGCACACACTGTTTGCAAACAGGGCTTGTGCAGGGTCACCACTGCTGCAATTGTTTCCTTCCCGTTGCAAGAAATGCAGAATAAAATGAGGGAGGTTTGCTCAATGGGGTCCACATTGCCAGGGAAATTGTGGGTGCCTCATCCCTGGAAGTGTTCCAGGCAAAGCTGGATGGGGTCCTGAACAGCCTGGTCTAGTGGAAGGTGTCCCTGACCAAGGTGTCCCTGACAGGGGTTGGACCCTTGGGAGGGTCTCAAAGGTCTCTCCAGATCAGAGCTATTCTTGCCTTCACCCCAAATCAGCTGAGGGAGGCAGAGCTTACCAGGAGAATTCTTTAAAAGCCCCCTCATGACCCTCATTTCTTGCATATGATGATTATTCCCCTAACCACAATACCAGGTGTTTTTTTTTTTCTTTCTTTTTTAACCAAAGCCTGGATCTCGAGGTCCTGGTGAAGGTGGCACAGCTTGGATCCACCAGGCACCCTCGAAAAACGTCAAGGAAATTACTTGCAACAACAGATGCTCCCAATTACACAGCTCCTTGGCGAGGGTTAATGCAACAGGGAGTACAATAATGGGCTTAATCATTATGAGATGTAAACAAAACCACTAATTAATAGCCCTCCCTAGGAGCACAGCCCTCACATGCATGGGAAGCAACTGTACAGACGGACCTAGGACTCACTTTGCTCCTGTTTTGCTCAGAAATAGGGCCTGGATAAAGGCCTGGGGCACCTGACTGAGGGCTGGGGTGAGGGTTTGAGGGCAGCACTCAGCTGGTGCAAGTTGTCACCAAGGTCACCCCAAGTGCAGTGTCTGACACCTGCTGAGGGGGGATCCCTTCAGCCCTCAGGAGTGCCTGCAGAGCAGCGTGCTGCAGCCCCTGAAAACGCAGCTGAGGGTCAGCCCAGGTGTGGGACTGACTGAGCTCCACCTGCAGCCACCCCCCTGCACTCCCAGGAGCAGCATGCCACAAGGCCTCGAGCACCATAGTTACCCCAAAGCATTCCTGTCGGCGATCCAGCCCAGCAGCCAGCGAGCAGCACCAGAAGAGAGGTGGAAAAAGAAAGAAAGAGAGGAGGAAGGTGAGAAAAGGGTCAGGGGAGCTGCACGGGGACCCTGCAGCAGCTGCCCACCACCCCAGACCTTGGGAGAAAGGCACAGTGTGTAGACCATGTAGCCCTCAGGATGGGGCACATCTCCAGGGAGGGACCCCTCCAGAAGCCTCTCCTGCCCTTCCTGCTGGAGGTTTTGGGTGGCGGGCACGTGGTGAAAGCTCTGCTGCACGAGGAACCTGCATGGAGTGGGACAGGGGGCAGCAGCAGGAAGGCACAGTCCTCCTCAGCCAGGAGCTGTGGGGTCAGGGAGCCAAAGGCAGGTGCCTCCAAGGGAAGCCACCTGCAAGCCACAATAGTTCCCATCCAAATTCTGCTAAATCACCTCCACTGAGAGCTCCACTGAGCCTGAGCTGCAGTGCAGGGTCTCCTGCAAGCCAGCAGGATGCTCCAATTGGACAAGCCAAGGTGGGCTCCAAGGTCCCTGGCTGTAACCAAGCCTCTGCCCCTGTCTGAGCCAAGTCCCTGCCACGTGCACACAGAGTGCTCAGCACTGGGGGCAAAGCCTCTAAGTAAAACATTTCCTAAAACACATCAAACTCACCCCAGCCCCCGGCTGTGTGTCAGTCCAATGTGAGGGAGGTGTGCTGAAAAGGTGACAATTTAACTTGGCAGCACTTCTGTGGTGCCCTGACCTGCCTCACACCAGGTTATTTTGCAGTACCTAGGGGTCCTTCTCTCTTCCAGACCCAGTGGGCACAAGGAGATGCTGCAAGGAAAGAAGCCTCTCTGCTGGGTAATCAGCCCCTGCACACCCAGGGCTCCACACTGGCCACTCAACCTCTGCACCAACCTTTCCACCAGCCCTGGACAGCTCTGCAGAACTGCTGTGAACTGCAGCCTCAGAGGGAGGCAAAGGCCAGCAGGGTCTTTACTTATTTACTGAAATAACCAGGTTCTGGTTATTTCAGCTAATTTAATTTGAACTCCTTGGAGATTTACAGCTTTTTATTTAGGCTGTGCATGGATTGATGGATTAGCTTTCCACATGGAGAGCCAGAGATGAATGGAGACAGACTCTCCCAGGATTTGTGGCTCTGAGGGAGCAGTGGACACGCCACAGTGGCTCACAGAGAGATGGCTTTGTGGGTGGACACTTGGTGGTCAGTGATTTGGATGTAGCACACACAGCCTGTGGGTGATGATGGCACTGCTGAAGCAGCTCCAAAGCTCCTGCTGTGCCCACGGCCATCCCTGTGGGAAAACCAGAGTGCTGAGGGCAGGCAGGAGGGGCAGGAAACCTGCAGGGCACACCCCAGAATTCCTGCTGGGATGTGCAGGACTCAGGCACCAGCTGATCTCATCCAGGAAATCACCACACTCCACAGGCACTGCTGCTCCCACCCAGCAGCATGGAGGAGAGCAGGAGAAGGAGGAGGAGGAGGAGGAGGAGGAGGAGGAGGAGGAGAAGGAGAAGGAGAAGGAGAAGGAGAAGGAGAAGGAGAAGGAGAAGGAGAAGGAGAAGGAGAAGGAGAAGGAGAAGGAGAAGGAGAAGGAGAAGGAGAAGGAGAAGGAGAAGAAGAAGGAGAAGGAGATGGAGATGGAGAAGGAGGAGAGGAGGAGGAAGAGAAGGAGAAAGGAGAAGGTAAAGGAGAAGGAGGGAGGAGAAGGAAAAGCAGAAAGAAGGAGAAAGGAGAAGGAGAAGTAGGAGAAGGAGAAGAACATTCAGAACATTCCCCGTGCCCTGGCCCCACATCAAAGAGCTCACAGAGGGAGAAGAAAAGGAGATGGATTGGAACATCAGCAGCAGAGTTTTCCCCTGGGGATCAGGAGGGAGACTGAGAGGGAGGATAGCAGGCTGGGACAAGGAGAGCTGGTGAATATCCTGCAGCTCCCTGGGCTGCCGAGTTCTTAGAAATGCTTTATAATGCATGAACCCATCAGAAATCACCGTGGGGCCTTTGTTCCCTTCACTGCCGAAGCCATGAGCTCATCTCCTCCAGCAGGAGCCAGGCTGGAGGCGGGGCAGACAGACGGACAATCCTGCGGGTTTACATGACAAAAATCCCCATCCATGGCACAAGCAGCTCAGGATGTACCCAGCTACAACTGCAGGAGAGAGCAGGGGACACCAGTGCTCGCTGCAAACGTGTGTGTGTGTGTGTGTGTGTGGAGATGCCAAGGCCTTCTCCACATGCCTTCACCCTCGAGAATTCAGCAGAGGGAACATCCTTCCCTCAGCAGGCAGGTGCCAAGCAGGGCTGGAAGGTGCCAGGCAGCTCCCCCACATGCCCTGCCAGCTGCAGGGCCACCACAGGAATTGTGCCACCCCTGTGGGGCGAGGCCAAGGGGGACAGTAAGCAATTCCTGTGCACTGGTGAGCGTCACCACGATATTTTCTGAAAAATTATATTATATTAAGGATATATCCTCTTTGTCCAGGATTTTCTCCTGGGAAGCTGAGAAGTCTCAGAGGGGAATGAAACCAATAATTATCTGATTGCTGCTCCTGTGTTTTGCTGCTTTGGAATGTAGCTTGGACATTGTTTACCAACAGGTGCATGTTTGGTTGGTTCCATGTGAATTGTTTTTAATTAATGACCAATCACCATCAGCTGTATTGGACTCTCTGAGTCAATCAGGAGCTTTCATTATGATTTTTCTTGTGAAGCCTTCTGATGTATCCTTTCTCCTTCTTTAGTATAGTTTTAGTATAGCATGATAATATAATATAATATAATATAATATAATATAATATAATATAATATAATATAATATAATATAATATAATATAATATAATATAATATAATATAATATAATATAATAATATAATTAATATAAATCAGCCTTCTGAGAACATGGAGTCAAATCCTCATCTCTCACCTTGTCCTGGGAACCCTCACAAACACCACAGGTGAGGACACCCCTCCACTCAGGAGCAGGCTGAGCCAATAACCTGTGCTCCTTCAGCCATCAAAACTCTTGATGGAAATTGCCTTGGAAGGAAAATGCTCCCTTTCCCTCCTCCTCAAACCATCTTCAGGCTGCTGATGCCCTTGAGCCCTGCTGGACACACTGAGGGGCTGTCCTGGAGAGCAGGGATCAGCCACACCCTGGAGATGCTCCATCCATCCTCGTGGTGGCCCATGTGGCCTCCCAGAGGCTCAGAGCATTGTCCCCAGGCAGCAAACCTGCCCCAAGCTCCTTCCCCATGCTGGGGTCTGTGCTCAGCCCCCTGCCCTGCCCAGGGGCTGCTCCATCCCTGTGCTGGGCCAGCTGAATTCTCCCGTGCTCTTCCCAAGGGGAGAGCAGGGGCTGGAGGCACCGGGTGCGGAATGGGGTGAGGAGGGTGAGGAAGGCACAAGCAATGAGCCAGAGGGGCACAAATGGGTGAGAACCAGGAGAAGGAGCTGCTGCCCAATGTGGGGTGAGGTGGGAGGGATGGATTATGGGCTGTAATCCATCCAGGGACCTCGTGGGCACCCCGAGAGCCCCGCACGGTACCTGAGCTGTCGCCAAGGCTCCCGTCCTCCCCTGTCAGCAGCCACTGCTGCCAGTGTCACAGGCACAAAGAGAGAACAACAGCGTGACAAAGGAGCCTGAGCCTGTCCTCTCTGCTCCTCTCCCTCCAGTGGGGCAGCACAGCCCTGGGGATGGACCAGGGGATGCTCCTTCCCTGCCAGCACCACCTCGGCACCACACATCCCTCCCTGAGCTCTCTGCACCCTGTCACAGACATCTTTTATGAAAAATCTTTTCTTTAGGATTTTTCTTCTTGAGAAACTGAGAGGCCTCAGGAACAAAATGTAAACATTGATTATCTGCTGCTGTGGAATGCAACAAGTAGATCTGTGATTAGCCCATGTTAGATGTTTCTAATTAATGGCCAATCACAGCCCAGCTATCTCAAGCAGAGAGTCTGAGACAGCTGCCTTTGTTATCATTCCTTCCTATTCTATTCTTAGCCAGCCTTCTGATGAAATCCTTTCTTCTATTCTTTTAGTATAGTTTAAATGTAATATATATCATAAAATAATAAATCAAACCTTCTGAAACGTGGAGTCAGATCCTCATCTCTTCCCCTCAACCTGAGACCCCTGTGAACACTGTCACAGCACCCCCTGCCCCAGCCAGCAGCACAGGGCACATCAGAGCAGCAGGAAACTCATCCCTGCGTGCTCCTGCCCTCCATGGCACATCCCAGTAGCCACAGGTGCCACAAGCTCAGTGCCAGGGCCCAATCTCCAAGCAATGCTCAGCGGGGATGCTGCAGGGCAAGCACACAGCCCTCTCTGTGATGCCTCAGAGGATGCTGGCACAAACCCCACCAGCCTCATCCCCACTCCTGCAGGGCTCCAGACCAATGTCCTCCTCAGACCAGAAGAAAACTCACCAGCCAGGGGTACCATGTCCAGCACAAATGTGTTCAGAGGGCAGCTCCACCTGGCAGGCTGTGCTTTTGCTGTCTCTGTGCACCCCAAGATGAATAGCAGGTGTGTAACTCCAGCTCTAGCACCTTTAGGCCATTTCCCCCCTCTCTAACAACCCCTTCTGCTCTGTTTCAAATCCACTTGCACCAGAAACTTCTTCCTAGCATCTCCACCTTGCCTTGCCTTGCTCCCTGCCTGCTTTCTCACCAGCTTCTGCCAAACCAGAAGAAACATCTCTGGAGCAGCCACACACCACTGCCAGGAGCCAGACCAGAAGGGTGCAGAGAAATAAAATATAAAACAAAATCAGAGTCTAGTAGCCATAACACACAGTTTCACCCTTCTCCCACCCCAGGGGAGGCATGGAGCTGACAGGGACAAGGGCCACTTACGCCAAGGCAAAAGCCACCAGCGCTCCCACCACCACGATGAAATCCAGGATGTTCCAGAGGTCTCGGAAGTAGGAGCCATCCTGCAGGATCAAGCCCTGATCAATCATCTGGAGGGGAGATACAGAGAGAAAAACAGGCAGGGGATGAGCAGCTCAGACTCCAAGCTGGGGGACAGGGACACTGCAGACACATCCCAGTGTCCTGGGTGTAGGACTTGGTATTTTGTGGAAGCCTCAGGGCTGATAAAGGAGGTGCTGAGCACTCTGGACCAGCACTGCTGAGAACCAGACTTTAAGGTCACCACCTTCTAAACTGAGGACCAGAACTGCAGAACTGAGCTATTTCCCAGGGATGCTGCATCCTGTCAGGGCTCTTACCTTGATCACCATCTCGAAGGTGAAGACACCGGTGAAGACGTAGTCGAAATACCTCAGCACCTGCAGACAGAGGGCACAGGTGCTCTGCAGCTGCTGCTGAGCAAACTGTGCCCACCCAGACACCCAGCTACAGCAGCTTGCCTGGCTCAGGGGCAAAATGGGGTTGGTTTGCTTCTCCCAGACCCAGCCTCGTCCCTAAGAGTTCAGGACAGCACCAAACCCAGCCTGTGCAGGCAGGAGGGAACCATTCCCCATGCAAATGGGTTGGAAATGATGCTGCTGGCCAGGATCACCTGCCCCACAACAGTACCAGCATCTCCTCAGTCCAAGCCACTTTACAGCTGACCAGGCATCCTGGTCTCCCCCCAGGCTCTAAACCCCACATGGGGGAAGCTGGGAGTGACCCCCACGGTTCACAACGGAAGGTGATGGGGCAGAAATCAGATTCCACAGCACAATGCATGTGCCACCATGGGCTGCCCTGATCCTACAGAGCTCAAATCCTGCAGGAGCTCTGCCTGCGCTGGTAGGGGGGCAGGAGGGGGTGGCAATCACTTTGTTACGGTCGGAGTTGGTGAGGACGGGATCCTCGGCGGCGAGGGCGATGCTGCTGGCAGCGATCACCAGCAGGATGCACATCTCGAAGTAGCGCAGGTTCACGATGTAGTGGCAGGCCCTCCTCACCCTGCAGGGACACAGCCCACATCCCAGCTGTGAGCCCCTGGCAGGACACAGCCACAGCCCTTGTGCAAACCCGCCCCATGATGCCGCCTTCCAGGGTGGGGAGATGGGCAACAAAGCCTGAGGAGCAGAAGAAGGGAGCCCAAGGGGTGTTTGGACTTGTTGGTCCCTCTTCTCAGCTGTCTCAGCCCACAGCCTGGCAGGGAGAGTCCCCAGGAAATTGGGGTGCTTACTCTTCCAGGCTGCTGGGTCTGGAGAAGAGCTACAGAGCAGCAGAAACTGCAGGTAAATATAACAAACAATGAATAAAAGTTCCCAGTTTAGAAATCTGCAGGTGGGAGAGACCCATGAGCCATGCCACAGAGAGAGAGCTATATGGGGCTTGGGGAACTCCATGCTTATCAAGCCTGTTTGGGAGACACTCAGCTCCCTTCTCACAGGGATTCCCTGGTTTTGGTGATGTCTGGGGGTCTTTCCCCTTGCAGCCCTCCCCAGCCCCAGAGTGAAAAACGTCTCACGGGTTGGTGGTGCTGAAGATAAACATGGAGCTGTGTGGCACCATGGCTTTGCCTGTCTCGCTCTTTTCCTTCTTCCTCTTCTTCTTCTCCATTTCTTCCTCATCCTCTTTGGTCTCAGCCTCCTTTAAGGGGCTAGCTTCGCCGTCTGTCTTGTTGCTAACTGCAGGAAAGCGAGAGCCTTTGCCCGACCTTGCACCCAGACAACACCCGGGGTGTCCCTGCCACTCCCCCTCTGAATTCCTGCTCTGAATCCCTGTGCTGTCACAGGGAGAGGGACTAGGCAGGAAGCAAACACACCAGCTGCTGGCATGGAGCAGATAAAATGGGTTTAACAAGGCCAGTTTTCACCTTGCTGGGTAATTAATAACGCTGTTTAAAGCAGCTCACCTTGACAGCCAGGATGCTGCTAAGGGGTTTGAGTGACAGTGAGCTGCCGGAGGCTACAGATGTTCCAGGAAAAACAGGGAATGCCAGAGATTTGCCCAGGCAGAGAGGAAGGGGAAGTGATGGATAGGATGAAGGGGTGGATGGGAAGAGGTGAGAAAGGGACACAGGCCCCAAGGGATGCTGGCGCATCCGGGTTTGGGCTCCCCTGCAAAACTGGGGTGAGGTGCTGCAAGGAGCAGCACGGAGATCCCCCAGCTGATGGATGCGGACAGGAAAAGCCACACAAGCGGCTTTCCACCCCCACAGGGTCCCCAAGGGCTGGGAGAGGGGCTCAGGAAAGAGAGAGGGGTCCTCACTCTGTACCACAGCGGAGTCGTGCACATCGATCATGATGGCCGTGCTCTCGGTGGCCTTCTCGGTGTTGGGGGTGATGGAGGACAGGTCGGGCTCGCTGCGGCTCACGCTGCGGCTGGGCTCCAGCAGCGCCTGCTCGCTCGTGTCCGGGCTGCTGCACTCCTGCTCCGTCAGCGTGCCCGTCCTCCCCTGGGACAGCTCGGCTGCCACGTGTGGGGGGCTGCCCCTCTTGGTGGTGCCGATCAGATCGGCGTCGCCAGCAGGGACCCCGTTTGTCCTGCAGAAGGGACAGGGCAGAAAAGGAGGTGTGAGAAGATACAGGGGCAGGAGATGGAGAGAATACGAGGAGCTGTGGGGATGGCCTCTGAGGAGCTGTGCAAGATGCCCTCTGCAGGTACCAACCTGATGGACTCTCCGCTCGCCTCTGGCTCCCCCGGAATCAACGCCTCTGCCGCAGCCACGTCCCCGCGCCGGTCCCCATCCTGTGTCCCCTCGGCAGTGCTGGCCTCCTCCAGCCCCATCTCCTGGCTGGCCGAGCGGCTCCCCAAGATGCCAGCCGTGTCCTTGCCCTCCACGCGGGCTCTGCGGTGCCGGCTGCGCCGCTGGCTCTGCCTCATCCTCGCCCTATCCTCCATGCTGCCTCCTGCCCCGTCCTGTTCTCCTGGCTCACAGTTCCCGTGGCAAGATTTCTGCTGCCACATGTCCCGCTTGGCCCGGGGCGATGTCCTCTCCTCCCCACCGCCGGGGTTGGCCCCTGGCACCGGCTGCTCGGGTCCCTCGCGCTCTGCCTTGCCCTGCTCCTCAGCGCATTTCTCCAGGGTGACACCTTCCCCGGGTCTCTTCCTGCGGAAGATGCTGGCATGGGGGTTGATGAGGGGTGGCTCATCCTTGTTGATGCCCTCCTGGCTGGACATCTGCATGTGCCGGCGCAGCTGGCTGGTGCGCTGCTCCCACACCGACATGTGGTGTCTCCGCCGCCGCTCCCGCCTGCAACGGGGCACGGCCAGGGGTCACCATCCCGGCTGCCCTCAGCGTCCCCCCGCTGAAACACCCACCCTGGAGCTCATCTGGGAAACCCAGGCACAAGGAAGCACCACCGCTGGGCTTACAGGCTCAGTGGTGTGCCATTGAGAATTAGATATTTTCTTGTAGGTAGAGGCTCAGTAGGAGTACGAAAACATAGGCTTGGATTATCGCTACTGCTACCTCTAGGATAGTTAGTAAGAAGAGAACTAGTAAGGTTAGGAGTGAAACTGCTGGTATTGTGGAGAACAGGGCTGTTGTGGCTGTAGACATGAGTTGGATAAGAAGGTGGCCTGCTGTGAGGTTGGCTGTTAGGCGTACACCCAGCGCTAATGGGCGAATAAAAGACTTGTCTCAATTAGGATTAGGGCAGGGATTAGTGGGGTGGGGGTGCCTTCTGGTAGGAGGTGGCCTAGTGAAGCAGAGGGTTGGTTTCGCAGTCCTGTTAGGAGGGTGGATAGTCATAGGGGGAGGGTTAGGGCCAAGTTTATAGATAGTTGGGTGGTTCATCACTGTCCCTCTGGTGCTGGGAGTGTGCTTGTGTCCCTTCAGAAAGCATCAGACTGATGGATGACCAGCCCCAGCAGGCTCACTGCTGCCCTGAAGCTTTCAGGCAGCACGTCCAGCTTCTGGGAGCAGCCAGCATCCTGGTTTGCCCATCCCAGACAGGCAGAGACCACCTTCCCCTTGAGTGACTGCCTGGGGACACCTTAAATATGGGCCAAGCCCTCTTGCTGCACCCAGGGACCTCTCCTCGCCTCTCTCCCAGCACATCCCGGGTAGAAAGCCAGCCCTGAGTCTGGAGGAGCAGCGATTTTGAGGGGAAGGAGCTGCACTGGGCTTCTGGGCTACACCACCAAACCTTTGCAGCGTGGTGCAACAACAGCCTGGAGAAGACAAGACGTGCCCTTCCCGACACCCCCGCGGCACAGGGAGAACACCCAGGAGCACAGACGGGCACGGGCACTGCTCACACCCCACTGCAAACCCACGGGCAGCGAGCCACGGGCAGAGAGCCACGGGCGGGCACTGGCACCGCGCACGGGGATCCGCACACGGGGATCCGCACACAGCGGGGAAAACGGGGCACACGGATACAGCACACACACACACACAATGAATTCCCACTCCCGAGGGGAGCAGGGCGTGCCCCGGCCCCGCGGACGGACGCACAGACAGCACAGGAGGCACAGACGGACACGCGCCCCCGCCGCCCACATACAGGTGGCTGCTGCGTGGCTCCCACATCGACATGTGGTGTCTCCTCCGCCTGTCTCTTCTGCGGAGGAAAAACAAACGGGTTCAATCCCCTCCTTCCGCTCGTGTGGGCAGCGCACAGAGCTGTCCCCCCTCCCTGGGCAGGGCCCGTGCTGGCCCTGGGCGTCCATGGTGAGCCCCCATGGGCACGCTGGTCAGGGGCTGGCACACTCACCCTGGCACTCTGCTCCCTGGGAGCCTTCCCTGTGCCAGTGCAGGCTGCAGTCCTTCAGAACCTCCGAGACATCCTTGGGTACATAACCGCTGTCTCAAACTGCTCCAAATTCACTTCTCCCAAGAAACACAAGGCAATTGGAAAGAGGGAGCAATGCATCAGGCCAGCCCTGAGATGTTCAGAGCCACCACCATGAGCTGCTGCTGCCCTGGGAGTAGAGGGGAATGTGAACTTCCCCAGCAAACACAAGGCACAAGGCCAGGTTGAGATGCCACAGAGCTGCTGTCACCTGAGCAGCCCCCACACAGAGCAAGTTAACAGGGCTGGCAGGGTGAGATTCCAGGCTTTAACCTTTGCCTCAGCATAGAAAGGATTCAGATACACACAGCTCCAAGAACTCTGCCCTGAGAATATGCAATCATAGAAACACAGAACATCCTGAGCTCAAAGGGACCCACAAGGATTGTTCAATCCAGCTCCCAGCCCTGCACAGGACAACCTCAGGAATGCCACCATGTGCCTGAGAGCACTGTCCAAATGCTTCTTGAGCTCTGGCAGGCTCACTTCCCAACAGTTTGAAGGCATTCCCCCTTGTCCTATCATTTATCAAAAAACCACCTTGTCAGAAATCCCTCTTCAGCCCTCTCAAGGTGCTCCAAGCTCTCCAGGCTTAACAACCTCAGCCCTCCCAGTTCACGGCAGAGCTGCTCCAGTCATGCCAGTGCTTATGGTCTCTGTGGACCCCCATGCATGGCGAGGCCTCAGTGCCACGCTGGAGGCAGGGCTGGAGCTGCCAGCACCCACAGCATCCCCACAATGAGCTGCAGAGCCTCCAGACACACCCACACAGCACGTCCGGCACCAATGCATGCCGGTGCATTGTTCAACACGCGCAGTGCCCGCCTGGCAGCCCCGAGCCAGCTGCACCCAGCTGTGCAAACACAGAGCTCCCACACCATCCCTGGCCATGTGGGAACACCCATCCATGCCCACACTGCCAGCAGGAATGCCCGTGCCAGCCTGCATGCAGCAGGTACCCGCGGGGAAATGGAGCCACCAAAGGCAAGGCCCGGCTCTGAGCTCCCATCTGGGCCAGCTCTGCTCTGCCCTGGCCACCACTCTGTGGTCCCTCCACAAGCTCAGCACCACCAAAACCACACCAAACTTGAGGCTGACTACATCATCAAGCCTAACCCGTGGCATCTACTGCCTGGGCCTGACCCCAATCCATCCTGGTGAGTGGAAGGAGCTGGAAAAAAGCCCCATGAATATCAATAGCTCCCCTTCAATGCCACCAGAACAACAAGGAAAGGTTGAAAAGATTTTTTTCCCAACCAGCTCTGTCTGGCAATGACTAGAGAGCTCTATCAGCGATGTGCAGTGTGGGCATATCCTTTACTGCCCTAATATATTCCATCTCCCCCTCTTCCTCTCTCCTATCTGTCCATTCCTCAGCCTCTCCCGCAGCCTAAAGCTTTCTATTCCCTCACTTTATCCAACACATTCCCACTGGTATCCAGAAACAGAGCCAGCATACAGACTCCACCACCTCTCCCCTAAGCCCCCTAGTACTTGGGCAGACAGATTTATTACAAACACCCCACCAGCCCCAGTCCAGGGTAAAATCTGTGGCTGCTGGGGGGATCAGGCAGGCCTTACAAGCACACCCCATTCCTGCTGCCCCTAAAACCAGCATCCCACAGCATCCCACCTCTGCCAAACCAGGGAGGCTGCCTCTGACCCACCCCCCAGATCAGCACTCTCCTGAAGACAGCAGTTTCTCTCAGCAAATCTGCAAGAGATTCTGCCTTGTACAAGCTTGGCTGGGTTTCAAGGCATAACAAAATCTAAAATTCCTTGGGAAGGGATTCTATTAAAAAAAAAGAAAAAAAAAGAGGGGGAAAAAATAAAATAATCCCTTCAGCTGTACTGAAATGTACTGTTTTGGGAAACAAATCAAAACGCCTCGTTCCAATGTTGACTTTGAAAGTTTTATGTGATTTAGACCATATGACACCGCAAAATAAAGAGAAAAAAAGGCAGCTAGGAAGGGAAAAAACAGAAATTTCTCCTGCTGAAATGCAGAGACAAGGCTTCTTAACACCATGCTGGAGGTTTATGTGGTTTGGGGCTTTTTTTTTCTCACCCAAATCAAATTTTTGAACAATCAAACATGGTTTCACAGACCCGTTCCATCTTTCCTAACTGCATTGGCTCTCAAGGAAGGAGCCCGAGGGAGATTTGTGACACCACTGCTCCCTTCTCCCCCAGCCCTGGCTGCTCTCCTGCAGCTCTGCCATGAAGAAACACTCCCCAGGAACAAATATCACCCCTCCTCAAGAATAACTTGAGATACCGTCCTCCTCCCCCAGCCTCCTACCATCAGCCCTGAGTGCTTGAGCTCTATATTTGGGGCAGAAAGCCTCTTTTAGCATATTTTTGCCATGCCCAAGCACTGAGGCTGCAGCTTGGTGTAGAGGGTGGCAATTTCAGGAGCTCCCTGGAGAGCTGTCACCTCTCCAAAAGCGCTGCTGCTCATGGGGAGCACACTCCTAGACCTCCATCCATCTTCAGGAAGATGCCCAGAGAGGGACTCACCCATGTGGGGACCCCTTTTTTCTTATTGGCAGCCCCCCCAACCAGGCAGACCAGGTTGTGCTGCAGCTCTGTGCCCTCCTGAGCCTGGCTGGGCTCAGGTCACCAGGAGGGTGTTGGGGAGTCACTCACTCGATAGCAGGCATGTTTGGGGCAGACATGGGGCTGACTTCTTTGGCTTTCTGCAGGGCGTGCTTCTGGTTAAAGGCCTCCTCTTCCTCCTGCTCGTCCTGCAGAGACAAGAGGGGCATTGCTCAGTGGGGTGTTGGGGTTCTGAGGGAAAGCTCAGCCACTGGGAGCAGTGAGGGATGTGCAGGGCAACCCTTGATGCCAAGGCTTGAGGGATTGAGCGGGATCTGTACTTCTGATGCCTTGGAGTGGCTGCCCAGAACAAGGTTAAGAGGATAAAGTGGGTATTTATTAAAGGCCTTCAATAGGTACACTTTGGGCAGCCAAAGGCCTCACAGAGCAGCTACACCCAGGATGGACAATGGTCGTGAGTTTTTCAGACAATTATAAGTTTGGTCCATTCACATATCAGGGGTTAATCCTCCAATGACAGCTTCAGGTAATGAAGTCATATTCCCCCAGTTTGCTCCCCTCCAGTTCACTTTTGTTTACACTTTTTGGAGCCTGAGGTTGTGAGGTGTCCTTGAGTTTCAGGCCCAGAGGAATTGTTTTGTCTGACCCAAATGTGAAGACAGCAGCTAAAACTCTGTATGGAGTTTAGAGTTATACACTAAAGCAGTACAGGATTTGAAAAATATAAAATTTTAAGGCATCACTTCCAAAGACACTTTATTTCCATTGTGCTGTGGAGATGCAGGTTCCCCACTACACCAGATCTTCCCCAAGGCATCAGGGCTGCTCAAAAAAGTGAACCCAGCCCACTCCAGGCAAGAGCTGGGCTGAGCACGGTGGGACAACCCCAGACAGCACAGACCAGCTCAGCCCTCCCTCCTTCACAGCCACAGGGGCCAGACAGGCATCCCTCAAACCGAGTGGGAGGTAAGGCATCCATGAATGACCCCGGCAGAGCCAGGATTGCTTTAATGAGTACGGCTGTGTCTCCTGAGCAAGGAATGTCATTAGGAGTCATTAGCGAGCATTCAGCCTTTTCAAAAACTCAGCGCTCTCTTAATTGATGCTGCTGATACCCGTGGGGCTCCCCTGGAGGTGCCATCTGCACCCTCCCACCGTGGGAGGACCCCTGCACACAGCCCTCAGGCAAACCATGCCCCCTTTGGGGTCAGATTTACACCTGCATGGAAGCCTCCCAGTGAGCCCCAGGGACGTGAGCAATAGCACGGGCTCCACAAAAGTCTGGGCAACACAGGATCACTGGTTTGCTCCAAAGAGTGGACACAACACTTGCAGCTCCCTCCTGCTCACCACTATCCAGATGGTGACCCAACAATTTCGAGTTCCACAAATATTTCCCAGCATGGTCTTAAAAGAAGCTGAGCAGCAGCCTAAATTGCATCTTAAATCACATCTGCTGCCCATATCTGTGGGCAAACGGGGAATAAATATTGACACCACTGGAAAATGCTTCCCATTCCACATGTCCAGAGTGCTCGGGCAGGTAAGAGTCCCCACATCAGGTCCCACCCAAGAGATGAGGGTTATCTCCATCTGACTGATGGCAAACAGGACTGGGGAGTTTAAATGGAGAAATAAAGCCATACTTGAAGTGTGGGTGTTCCTGGAAAGAGCAGCAGGTTTAAGCATTCTCCTAAATCAAAGCCTAAATGGCTTTGCCCCCACTCTGTCCCCGGGAGAAGGAGAAGGAGCAGCAGGAACGTACCTTGGTGAGCTCCTGGGCGTTGGCCAGGTTGTCCACGGCGATGGCCAAGAAGACGTTCAGCAGAGTATCTGAGAGCAGCTAAGGATGCACAAGCCGTGTGTTAAGGACATGTGTATCTGCAGCTCCCAAGGAGCCCAGCCAAAGGCACAACTCCTCACCCATCCCACAGCCCCCAGTGCCCCTCCCCACAGTTCCTTCTCTGCCCTTGGGGCACCCACAGGGGTGTGGTGGGTGTCCCTCAGTTGGGAGGGGAAGGGCGTTTCTATGAGGAACGTTTGAAGGAGCTGGCTATAAACCTGGAGAAGAGGAGGCTCAGAGGTGACCCTATTGCTCTCTACACCTTCCTGAAGGGAGGCTGGAGACAGCTGGGGTTGGTCTCTTTCCCCAGGCAGCACTGACAGAACCAGAGGACACAGGCTCAAGCTATGGCAGGGAAGGGATAGGTTGGATATCAGGAAAAAGGTTTTCACCAAAAGAATAATAAAGTACTGGAATGCTCTTCCCAGGGACGTGGTAGAATCACCATCTCTGGATGTGTTTAAAAACAGACTGGACATGGCACTGTGTGCTACAGTCTGGTTGAGGTGTTAGGGCATGGGTTGGACTCGATGATCTTGGAGGTCTCTTCCAACCCCATTATTCTGTGATTCTGTGTGATTCTGTGAAGGGGATGCCCCCAGAGAGGGTGAGGAGGTGGGATTGTCAGCACGGAAAGCGCAGCAGCCAGTAGTGGATACAGTTCCCAAACAAGGTGAGGACAATGAAGTAGATGGAGGACCACATCCCTGAGCGCACGCCTCCCTGGGAGCGGATGCCGTTGTACATCACCTCGTTCCAGTCCTCGCCCGTCAGGATCTGCGGGGACACCAGGCAGCAGCTCTGTCACCTGCACTGCCCATCCCCTGCACATCTGTGCCACCAGGTACAGGGACCCCCTGCAGTGGATAACCCAGCTCTGCAGCACCTGAGGGACATCCCACTGCACACTGATGGGGATTCAAAGCCTCCTCAGAAGAGTTTTGGAACTCTTCACCTTCTGTAACAGAGGTGGAAGAGTTTCTACCTCCTTTCATCCACTTTGTTGTGCAGGAGAGGGAGGAAGCAACAGCTGATAGAGGGGAGCTTGTTTGGTGTAAAGAGCCCTTCCCAGCCATGGGGGAGAAACCAGGTGGTGCCAAGTCCCTTTGCTTGGGTCTCCTGGCAGCCCAGCTCCTACCTGAAACACTGTCATGATGGCTGCAGGGAAGGTGTCAAAGTTGGCCGAGGGAGTCCCATCCATGAAGTTAAACCTGCAAAGGGAAGCAGGTGGGTGAAATACCAAGGTCACCAAACCCCTGTGCTACCAGTTCTCTTGTGTTTAGGAGGACCTTTCCCCACTCTAGGAAGGTCTCCTGAGCATTTGGTACCAGAAGCCAGAAGGTCTCCTGGCTAGAAGAACCCACACAGCCCAAAGGCAGCCCTCGAGCAGGGATTTTTGTGTGGGAGGACACTGAGGGGGAAGGTACAGTCTTGCTGGGCCCCTGTGGAGGGTGTCATCACTTGCCTTTAACACCAAGAAACTCCTGTTTCTCAGCCTTGAAATGACATACCTGCCTCCAAACAGCTGCATTCCCAGCAGGGCAAAGACTACAATGAAGAGGAAGAGGAGGAAGAGCAGACTGATAATAGATTTCATGGAGCTCATCAGCGAGACCACTAAATTCCTCAGGGATGCCCAGTACCTAGAAAACAGATATTGCTGGAGCACTGCCAGTGATGCTGGAGAGCAGGAGGGACTGGATCTGGGCTGCAGCCACAGTCTGAGGGTAACAAGCACTGATGGTGGGTACGCACTTGGTTATTTTAAATATCCTCAGGAGACGAAGAGCTCGTAGGACACTGATCCCAAAAGAGGTTCCTGGTCTGAATATAGCCCAAACCACTTCGAAGATGCTTCCCACTGTGACCTGAGAAGCAGACACAGCCACAAGTCAAAGACTCAGGATGAGCTGCTGCAGGGAATCTTAACATCCCCAAAGATGAGGCACCCACCACCCCATCCAGGACCTGGTGTCTCAGGCTGTCCTGGCAGAAAGGGCTCCCTGCCCACTGTGAGGGCCATCCCAATCTCCCCCTTGGAGTCTTGCATTGCCGAGCCCTGCCAAACATCTTTCCCCACACCCCCAGCATCCTTGGGGCCGCTCACCCCACAGTCGAAGCAGTTGAAGGAAGAATGGAAGTAAAGGCGTGGCCCCATCCCGTACATCTTTAAGGACATCTCCAGAAGGAAGAGCCCAAGAAACAGGAACTCTGCATAGTCTGGAAGACAAAACCCAAGCATGCTGGAGGCACTGAGGTGTGTGGAGCGTGCTGCTTGCACCCACCAGCTGAGCATCCAGCACACCACAGAGATGGGACAAGTCAAGGACCAGGCTGCATCCACAAACTCTCAGGGTTTGGGATGAGGGAATTTGATCTGAGGAGCAAAACCTCTGTATGTAATAGAGCATCAGGCCCATGAGTTAATCATTCAGGGAAGAGGCACCAGTGTCCCAGGGGATTGAGAGGACCAAACACGGCCAGCACAGAGCAGTGCAGCTCTTTGGCATTAAACCTACAAAGACATCAACCACACGACACTGGAGGGGAATATTATCAACCTGGATTAAAATCATTGCATGGCTGGAATTTGGCCAGGGAAACAGAGCCAAACAGCCAAGAGCCAGTGAAAAGCCTTTCCAGCTATTTCATGAACATTTAGCAGGCAAGAGCCTGGCTCTTCACCTTTCCCAGAAGATGCTTCTCACCACGACCAGCTGCCACACCACACTGCAGCGTGCTGGAAGCCCGGCAGGCCTGAGCCTACTGCTGCAGATTTGGATAGAGCTGGGGCTTGACAGGATTTTCAAGGCGAGGAAGAATAACACATCTGAGAAAGCAGCATTGTCCCCAGTGCAGCAGCTCAGGAGTGACACATGGGGGGCTGACCATGCTGCCCTGCAGTAGCCCACACTGCAGTGTCCTTTAAAGACACTATACCTTAAAGATGTAGTGTCCTTAAAGATGCAGTGCTTCGGAGACCTGACCTTGTGCCCTGGCCCATGCTGGGCTCAGGGAGGCTCCACAACTGGGAATCTCCAAGCCTGGGATTCCCTCACCGTGCTCTGCCACAAGGATTGTAACCAGGGTGTCCTGCCATGACCGGTCCCATCCCTGCAAATTTACAATAATTTTACACCTTTCCAGCAATGGCTTGTGCACATTCAAAGGTGTTTCTCCAGCAAGCTTTCCATCACCACTGTTCACAATTTTGGGATAATCTCCACTGAGACTGGCAGTGTTTCTCTCTCATGACAAACACATCAGAACTGAAGGACACAGAGCCAGCACAACTCCTCCATGTGTGCTCACAAGGCTGAGACATCCCTCAGTGGCCATGGAGCCAAGGGCAAAGCTGAATTAAACACCTCTACATGGTCGTTTGTTATCAACAATGGATGGAGCTGAGGTTATTCCCCACCCAGCTCCCCACCAGCATGACTGTGGCGGGACTCATCCCTGTGTGCCTCTAGGCAAGCAGTGAGGGCGTGCTGCAACGCTCTCCCACCCACACCAAGGCCAGGCACTCACAGAGGAAGTGGGTGAGCCAGGCTGGCTGGTTGTGATGGACGATGGCCACGCAGGCAGTGTTGAGAGCCACCAGGCTCAGGACGATCCAGTAGAAGACCTGGGATTTGACCATGTGGCGCACGGAGATGCGCAGCAGCCGCTCCTTGTGCCGTAAGTAGGAGGCACCGTCCACCCTGGCACCTTTGAGGCCAGAGTGACTCGAGGGGTTGCCTAAAGGAAAAAAGAAAGGGAACAAGGAGTTGGATGCTCCAGCCTCTCCTGTGATATGAGATAGGACATTGCTCACAGACATTGCTTTTATGGGGCACAACTCATCCGGGGAATTTTTATGTGGCAGCATCTTTAGCAGCATCTCTGCTGCTAAACTAGCAGAGATGTCTGGTTTGTGACACTCTACACGTGATGGGTGGGACTCTGGGAACCCAAGCTGCTGGCAGAGGTTTGGGGGGAGCAAGCTGCAGACTGCACTGACCCAAGGTTGGATGGAGACGTCTCCTCTGCGCCAGCCTCCGCTCGCCCACGGAGGAGATGTCGACACAGTGCTCGTCACCCGACATGGCATCCGTGCGGTTCCGCTTGATGGTGGCTCTCCTGAGCACTGGCAAGGCAAGAGGAACAAGTGTTGGAGTCTCAGTGGCCCAACTCTGACCATAGCCAGCCCATTGGATCAGGACCTGGTGGTCAGAACTCAGGTCTGATAACAGGACAAAGAGACCCAGTGATGCTAGTCCAGAGCTATCCCTTGAGTGGAATCAGACACAGCATCTGCACTCTCTCAGGAGTTACGGTGCCAATCCACCTCCCCTCACCCCTCTCTTGGGCTGCAGATCCCACTGGGGCCTCCCCATCACAGCTGGAGGGTCTGACCCTCCAGCTCCAGGCAGGCAGAAGGAAGGGCAGGCAGATTTTAAGAGCATTTCTGGTCTTACCTTCTAAGGCTGAGGTCCCCGAATTTTTGTTCTCTTCAGCCAGCATGACTTCCTCTACGCAAAACACACAGTTCAGCATCAGGAGACAAGGCACTGTCACACATCACTGCCTGGTACTTAAGAACTTCCCCCAGCCCAGAGGCTGGCTCTGCAAACTCTTACCAAGTATTGGTTAAGGGCCCAAAAGCAAATTCTGGAGAGTGACAGGTGTCTGCTACCAAACATCATATCAGAAAAGAGAATTACTTGTGATCAGCCGTTCTCCCTCCACTGCCATTAAGCTCATGAAGGAAGTTGAAAATTGTAGGCAGGTCTGGGGCTCAAGCAACCCAGCCCAGGGCTAAAACTGAGGTCTGGTGCTCAGGAGTCCTTTGAAACACCCATCTTTTACAAGTCTGAATGCTGGATGAAAGTGTAAATCTTCCCTTCCCAGAGCTGAATGCACTGGCCTCATTCCTAGGAGGAGCAAGCAAGGACATGGGCTGTGGCAGTTTGGGAACTAACACCCACGGGCTGTCATGCCTGGTGTCAGGAGGAAGCCTGGAACTTCCACCACCCCCAGCCCAGGTCCAGGAGCCCTGAGGTAGGAACCAGTAAGTTCATCCCCTCCAGATGGCTCCAGGAGGAGATTTAACTGGAAAACCCTTCTCCCTGCTGACTGCTCTTCTTTCCCACTGCCCACCGCTGCAGGGGACTCCAGCAAACGCCAGGAGAGAGGAAACCATGGCAGAGCACAGCTGACAGCCCTGTTGCTTACAGCCTCCCAGCAGATGCAGCGTGCTTCATGCACAGAATGTGACAATTTCATGCCACAGAGCACGAGGACTCACCGGAGGCTGGTGATGTCCTTGCCTGCAGCCTGGTGGGACCAAGCTCACCCATGCACTCAACATCACCTTGAGCACCCTGGACACTTCAGGGCTCAGGGATTCCTCTCCATCCCCACCACCCCACATGAGCAGCAGTGTGTTGCCCCCCCAGATGTCCCCTGGGCACCGTCCTTTACCCGCTTTGTCTATCCACGCCCGGTAGCCGTTGAGCTCCCGCTCGATCTGCTGCTGCCGCCGCAGCTTCATGAAGGCTCGGCGGTTCTCCACGCGCTCTCTCTCTTTGGCAAACTCCCTGGGGAAGGGCAGAAGGGAAGGCTGAGAGCAGGCCCAAGGGGCAGCAGGATGCCCAGGGGGCTGGGGAGCCATGGCACAGGCAGCAGGGACCAAGGTGGGTGTTGGGGACAGGCAGGGGTACCCCCAGCCAAAGTGTGGCCAGAGGATGGGTGAATGATCAGGGAGGAGAAAAGCAGCACTGGGTGGATGTGAGCAAACACCCTGCTTGGTTGCTCAGTCCTGCATGCTCCAGCTGGGAGCTGCTGCCACTCAGGGAGGATGATCCCAGTGCCACCCAACTCCAGAGCCAGCTCATCTCCTGTGTGTCCCTTCAGGGAACAAAAGCTGGGCACTGTGAGGAGGCACTGAGGGGATGGAGAAGGGAAGGTCCCGTCCCTTCCTTTCACCTCCTTCCCTGAACCCTTTTTGTTTCCAGCCTCTCCTTGGAGTATTTTCCCAGGACTTGAGACATGGCTGTCCTCCTCTGGATGTCAGGGTCTCACAAGAGCTGTCCAGGTGTGATCACCAGCACAGACTCCCTGCACCTACAGAACTCCATCCCACGCCCTCAGCCCCTTCCCAGTCCCAGGATGCTCCGAGGGAAGCGTGATTACAAAGAGCAAATGGCACTGTTCTCTCTGTGAGAGGAACATCTCTCTCCCCAGAGACCAGCAGCAATCTCAGGCCTCAGAAAAATAAAAACTATTCCAAAGAATGGAAGGAGCTGCTCTGTCTGCTGCGGAGAGCGTTCAAGTGCATTACCCCAGCTGAGCTATTACACCCTGATGCAGTGTGGGCTTTTGCATGTGTGTGTGTGTGAGTGTGTTTGAGTGGAAAGCCTGGAATGTTCCCTGCATCTCTTGTTTAAGATCCCCAGACAATCCAAGCGCTTTTCATTCCACCCCAGGAAGGTGCAGTTTCCTGCCGCTCCGGCATTAAGTGACGAATGACTCCCCCTCCAGCACTGCCTTTCAGACTGAAATGAGACTTTCTTCCTGGGGCAGGGAAGCGGGGCAGGGAAACAAAAGGCAAGGGAGAGAAAAGCAGCCTAAGTGAAGGGAAGGGGGGTGGGAGGAGATGGGGGAGAAGGAAGGACCTCCCCAGCCAGGAGTGAAATGCACTCGCAGTTTTGGGCATGCCATGCCAAAGCATCTCCTTGCTCTAGCTGGAGGAAAGGCAGGAGCATTTTGGCTGTGCAATCACCCCTCACCACCCTTTGTTTGCAAATTTGGGATATCAAGGAATGAGAAAATGCTGTTTGGAGGCAGAGTCAATGGGGAAGTTTCCTGTCCTCTGATCCTACCAGCTCTGCCCCACAGGCCATAATTCCACGCAGCCTTGGCAGCACTTTTCCCAGACCCCATAAATACCAAATCCTAGAATGACTTGGGTTGGAAGAGGCCTTAAAGACCATCTCATTCCTTGCCATGGACAGGGACGCCTTCCACTTCCCCAGGCTGTTGAGACTCCCATCCAACCTGGCCTTGAACATTCCAAGGATGGGGAAGCCACAGCTTCTCTGGGCACCCTGTGCCAGGGCCCCACCACCCTCACAGGCAGGAATTTGTCCCAATATCTAATCCAACCCTGCTCTGTGTCAGTGGGCAGCCATTCCCCCTTGTCTTATAGCTACATGGCCTTGTCCAAAGTCCCTCTCCAGCTCTCTTGAAGCCTCTTTAGGTCCTGTAAGGAGCTCTAAGGTCTCCCCAGATCTTTCTCCATTCCAGGCTGAACAACCCCAGTGCCACAGACATTTTTTATGAAAAATCCTTTCCTTAGGATTTTTCCTCCTGAGAAGCTGAGAGGCCTCAGGAACAAAATGTAACCAATGGTTATCTGCTGCTGTGGAATGCAACAGGTGCATCTGGGATTGGCCCATGTTAGATGTTTCTAATTAATGGCCAATCACAGCCCAGCTGGCTTGGGCAGAGAGCTGAGACACAAGCCTTTGTTATCATTCCTTCTGATTCTATTCTTAGCCAGCCTTCTGATGAAATCCTTTCTGCTATTCTTTTAGTATAGTTTTAATGTAACATATATCATAAAATAATAAATCAGCCTTCTGAAACATGGAGTCAGATCCTCGTCTCTTCCCTCAACCTGAGACACCTGTGAACACGGTCACACCCCAGCTCTCTCAGCTTGTGTGCAACTGGGAGAACTTGGGAAGCTCCTCCTGATGTGTGTCAGCTGGGAACCTGGCCACTCTCTGCTGCCTCCTGCTTGCTCATCCCTCTGTCCTCCAGCTCCTTGTGCTGCATGGCAAGAGAAACCACCATTGTGTGCCCCCAGTGGAAGCCACCCAGAAGGACCCAAGAGGAGCCTCAGGCCACCTCTTCCTGCAGAGGGGAATGGGGGCATTGGAAAAGGTGCTCATCAAGCAACACTTTCCCCCTTTTCTTGAGGCAGCCCTTCTCCTCTTGGAGCACTAATTTACAGGAGGCTGGTGCCACACACACTCAGGGACAGGGCTCATGCAGCTGTGGCAGCGTCTCCGAGGGAGCCACTTCCCACTCACTTGATCCCTAATGGAGCTTAATTGCTTTTGTCCATTAGAAGGAGGAAAGGGTGGCAGAAAGGGGAGGGGGAGAGAATAAAAAAAAGTTAATCTCAGTTAATGAATTATTACATTTCAGAGAGACACGTTCCCAAGCAGGGCAGCAGCGGGGGCTGGTGACATCTGAGAGTGGGTAGGCGATGCTGACAGATCAAGGATTGCTCAGAGCCAATTTGCAGCAGCAAATGGGTAGAGATAATACTGTGTGTGAGTGAGAACAGGGCCAGCCATGGTGACTGACAACGCTTGGGAAGGCTCCAAGTCACAGGCAGGGCAGCCTGGCATCGCCCAGAGAGCGGGTGCCGTCTCCCATTGAAGGGTCTGCTCCTGCTCTCTTGGGGTTACATCACCAGGGATGGCCAAATTCTGCCCTGCAAAGAGCCCAGGGCGGTGCTGCCCCGTGGGGTCCCTGCAAGGGGGCTCAGAGCACCCCAGCAGATTGCACAGTCTCCACCTCTGCTTGTCCACCTGGGTCTTCTGGCCCCAAACCCTGATGGCTCCAGCTCAAAAACATCCACCTCTGGCAGCCAAGATCTGTGATGCCAGCCTGGTGTCACTGCACCCCTCACTGCCCACCCAGAGAGCTCTAGAGGGAATTGCTGAAGGCCCTGGTGGGGTTTGGGGGTCCATGTGCCATCTGTCCTCCTGCTCCCAAGGGCATCATTCCCCCACACCCCCTGCCCAGCCTGTTGGGGCAATGGGAGCACAGGTGCTTCACTCTTCCTCTGCCTGCAAATTCTCCTCCACAGCCCCAGCATTTCCCTCGCATGGCCTGAGAGCATCTCTGCTCCTGGCAGGAGACCCTGGGGGACACCACCATGCTCAGCCACATCCCTCTCCAGGGCCCCCCAGCCACCCTCACACCAGGAAAGAGATGGTTTTAGTCCAATGTTATCTGCTCTAAGGACTGGAAAACCCAAGTCTCCAAGGTTTCAATGGGAGAACCACTCATGGAAGCATCCAGCATAAAAATGGGTCCCCTCTTGAAAAAAACAAAACACAAGAAAACAGGAAAAAAACCAAAACAACCAGTTACAGGAAAACCAAGAACCAAAAACAAGTTAAGAAAAAGAGCATCACCAAAAACAAGTTAAGAGAAAATAGTACCACAACCACTGCAATCCATTTTTTTTCTACATTTTAGACCATTTTTGAGTTCAAAGCAGGTAAATAGTGCTGGTCACATCAATGTTGTGGCCTCCATGCTTTGAAACACCAAACCATCTATCTTCAAACCCATTAATTCATCACCTCTTGCCTCTATTATAAAGATGATTCCAGCAAACCAGTTATCAAATCAGCCTTAAAACAGCTTGAGGCAGCAGAAAGGACAGGATGGGATTACACTCTGAGGGTGAGGCAGCAGCACCACTCTGCTATGAAAAAAACCAAATTTAATGGGATGCATAACAAGAGAGACCATCTGTAAGACATCAGGTAACACCACTGCTCTCCTCAGGTCTTGGCTCATGGCTCCACTTCAGGTCTGAGCACCACAGTCTAAGGAAAAACTGCCTCAGAGCCTCCAGGAGGGTGTCAGAGGTGCTTATGGGACAGAAGTGACAACAGACAGTGTGGCAAACACAGCTGAGGCAGTTGCAAGGGGGGGATCAGATGGTATTTACCCAGAAGGTGTACAGGAACTGAAGTGAGAGTGTTGAACTGACTGAGCAGCCTGTAACCTGAGCTTAAACAGACAGTGACAGCAGCACTGGCACTGCAGACTGGGATTATTGCACTGAACCCACGGCAGAGGCAGCAGCAGAGTGTCCAAAAGGCACCAAAACCTCTACAGGGGAAGGGTGCCTGCTTTGAAGGAGACAACAGGTTTTTCAGCAAGAGTAATTGCTTGATTTACGTTCACTTGAAGTGCCAGAGTCAGAGAAGATCGAAGGCCAGGCTGGGTGGAGCTCTGAGCAACCTGGTCTGGTTGAAGATGTCCCTGCTCATGGCAGGGCATTGGACCATGCCACAGACATCTTTTATGGAAAATCCTTTCCTTAGGATTTTTCCTCCTGAGAAGCTGAGAGGCCTCAGGAACAAAATGTAACCAATGGTTATCTGCTGCTGTGGAATGCAACAGGTGCATCTGGGATTGGCCCATGTTGGTTGTTTCTAATTAATGGCCAATCACAGTCAGCTGGCTCAGACAGAGAGCCGAGCCACAAACTTTTGTTATTCTGTTCTATTCTTAGCTAGCCTTCTGATGAAATCCTTTCTTCTATTCTTTTAGTATAGTTTTAATATAAGATATATATCATAAAATAATAAATCAAGCCTTCTGAAACATGGAGTCAGATCCTCATCTCTTCTCTCATCCTGAGACCCCTGTGAACACAGTCACAGGACCTGATGGCCTTTAAAGGTCCCTTCCAACCCAAACCTTTCTCTGATTCCATAACAAAGCTGTGCCATCGCAAGAAAGTCTTCTCTGAACTTGAAGGAGAAGGGACACAAAAAGAAAGGCAACCAGCAGCAGTCCATTTCTTGTACTGCCTGTGCATGAGCTCTGATCAGCCCCGTGCAGTGGGGCAGGAGCTCTGTGTCACCAGGGTGTGACAGAGCTGCTGAGGAGAGCACATTTATACAGCACTGGCTGTCACACAAGCTGGGGAGGAGAAAGGTGACAAGCTGTTGGTGACATGGAAGGGTAAAACGGGAAGGAGCTGGGAGATGCCAGCCCTGAGATGACCCATTACATCACTGTCCCTGTTAAGAAGGGGCAGATGCTGATACCTTCTACCTTGTGGAAAGCTTGTAGAAATTCCACCTGGATTTCTCCAAGGCCAAGTGTGCTGATACCAAACTGAGAGGGGAAGTGGGGAATTCAGAAGGGAGAACAATCCTGCAGGAAGACCTGGGCAGGCTGGAAGGGTAGGCTGACGAGAATCTCATGAAGAGAAGCTGTGGCTGCCCCATCCCTGGAAGTGTTCAAGGCTGGATGGGGCTTGGAACAACCTGCTCTAGGGAAAGTGTCCCTCTCCATGGCAGGACTGGAATGAAATGATCTTTACAAGGTCCTTTCCAACCCAGGCCATTCTCTGATTCAAATGTAAGGTCTTGGACACGGGAAAACAAAATCCAGGAG
Source organism: Molothrus aeneus (assembly GCF_037042795.1). Taxonomy (NCBI): domain Eukaryota; kingdom Metazoa; phylum Chordata; class Aves; order Passeriformes; family Icteridae; genus Molothrus; species Molothrus aeneus. The sequence continues at coordinate 28,307,682 of NC_089654.1, read as the reverse complement.
GGCAGCACAGGATGGGACCTGCCCAGCTGGGGACCAGCTCTGTGGAAAGGGACCTGCAGGTCCCAGGAATGAGCTCAGTATGAGTGAGCAGTGTGCTGCTGCAGCAAAGAAAGCCAGCAGGGTTCTGGGCTGCATCAACCACGGCAGAGAAGAGATGCACAAACATTCTAGCTGTAGACTCTCAATTTCATCATTTTTCCAAGGATAACACCGCTGAGGTTTGCATCGTTGTCCCACTGCCCAGAGAACTCTGCAATGCTGCACCAAAGGCAGCAATAGCACGCTCAGCCCACGCTGCAAAGAAGCTGCAGAAGGGTGGCAGAGGGCCTGGCAGCCCCAGCAGCAAGGAGCAGAGATGGGAGCTCGAGATTGTGCCTCACTCTTATCAGGCAGGGCTGGCATAAGCAGCGCAGCTTCAATGCTTCAAGAGCCCCGGGCTTTGTTCACAATCACTCCCACTGGCTCATGCAGTGCTGGGAAAATGTCACTCCTCCCTTTCCCTCCTATGCTCCAGTTTTTATCCCCTCTGTAAGCAGAAAAGATCTTTATAGTCTCTTTTTGCATGTGACAGCAATCCACAGATGAAAGGTGTGTGGTCAGTGCAGCAGGTGAGATGTAGTATGGAAAGAAAACCCCACTTCAATTTTCAACCTTTCATCACTTTAAACTTCCCAGGAGCTTCCAGCACTCCAGTCAACACCTTCTTCACCCAACAGCAGTGCCCAGCACCCCCTTGCCACGGTGGAGCTGCTGCTGGAGGAACTGGGCATCTCCAAAGCCATCCGCCGGCTCAAATCTCTGGAGCCACACAATTGCTGCCATCAACCAGGAGGACAGAAATTACCATAATCTGGAACAAACAACTCCCAAAGCAATCTGTAAGCAAGCACTATCTGCTGAGTGCCTTGTTGAGAGGATCAAAACAGAGCCTTTTCACCCACAGCCCGCAGACCACAGGCAGTCCATGGAGCAGATTTGCAAGGAGGCAGGAATAAGAGCAATTTTGAAGCAGCGGAGACATGCTGGCAAATAATTTGCCAGGAGAAATCAAAGGGGAAAGTCAGCAAGTCATCTTTTTGTTGTGGATTTTTTTTCTGTTTTTTTTTCCCTTCTCACCCAGCTGGCTGTAAGAGGAGTCATTATTCCCTGTAACAGCAGAGGATCCAGCACAGCAGCCACGCACGCCTCTTGTCAGGCGGCTTGTTTGCATGGGGCTTGGAGCCCTTGGCAGAAAGGTGGCCCAGCACAGCACGGCAGAGAGGCATGAATATGGATGCCCACCTGCCTGCTGAATAGAGATGAAGGTCCCCCCAGACTCCTCTGCCTGGCCTGTGCCCAAAGACCACAGTGATGACAAGGAGCTTCCCCAGAACCAAGTGAGGAGCGTGGGCGCCGCTGATGGTGGTGCTGGGGGGCCTGGGAGGGGCATCACTGCCCCCTCCCCGTGTGACACCCACTCCTCCCTTCAAAAGGGGTCTCAGCCACTGAGTTCCCAAGCACAACACAAGTGCAGACATCTCACATCTCATCCCAGCCACGCCCTGAGATCCTACAACCATTCCAGGAGAAAGCCAATGTGGTGCTTCCAAGCTTTCATACTTCCAAATCCATATTTCTTGGGTGTAGAAACACAGAGTCATTCAGGTTGGAAAAGCTGAAGATCCTCAAATCAACCATGTTGACCACTACAGAATGTCCCTAAATGTCACATCCACATGTTTTTTGAACACTTCCAAGGATGGTGATCCCACTACTTCCCTGGGCAGTGTGGTCCAATGCCTGACCATTCTTGTGGCAAAGAATTTTGTTTGTTGATGTCTTGCTGGTAATTTATGGTCTCCCCACAAGCTTTCCTGTATTTCCTGCATGTTCACCACTTCTCCTTCCAGGAATCTTTGAGACATTAATCCTCCTCCCAATGTTTTTGGCTTCAAAGCACCAGATCCTGCTCAGACGTGTGGGGTCCAGGTTTTTGTGTGGAGCTGGCAAAAAGAACCCTCTCTCCATTGAAAATGTACACTTGTTCCCTCAACACCCTTATTATTAATTGCTACAAAACTTAATTTTATTCATCGTTTGTTATGCATCCAAATTGGATGGGGAAAAAAATTCAAATTAACTGAAGTGAAAAGATTTCAGAAGATGGTGCAGAAGGCTCCTGAAGGAACTGAAGAAAACTCTCCGGAGACTGCGAACGCAGTGCTAACCCAACCTGAAAGAAAGATCTTAAGACAAAGAAATCTTGCCAATTTGATCCTTTAATTATAACATTAGTCGTTTCTTTCAAAGGCTTAGTGTAAGAGCTGGGGGTGGGGGGCAGAAAAGACTTAAAGGGAGAAAAGACTTAACATCACCAGGATGAGTGGAAGCAATTAGGAGGATTTAAATTACTCTCTTGTTTGGTACAAGGCAGATAGATTTCATTTTTCTTGCCATTGTGCTTGACTTCTTGCTCTGCTGTTAGCTTCCAGAGGTCTCCTTGGCTGGCTTGAGGGCTCAGTCTTCCTAGGCCAGGCAGCATCTCCTTCCACCCACTCTGCTGTTTCTGCAGATCAGTGGCTATAACAGCTCTGACACCCTGGAAAGGGGCTGGATGCACAAGACTGGGTATGGGGATGGAGTCTCCCAGCTCTCAGCAGAAGGATGATGCTGCAATGAATGGAGGAGGGTGATTGCAAACCAAATTTTTTCTGCAGAGGCTGTGGAAAGGGATGTGGGAAGCAGTCAAAATGCAGCCTGTTCTGTACTGAAGCTCTGTATGAGTCCTCAGGCTGTGGCCACTGCTGGCACACGACACCAGCAGCAGGGACAGGGCAGTGTGGCTCTTGTCAGGTCTCTGCTGCTCCAGAGACAGAGCCCAAACAAACACCTTCTAATTGTTTTATGTGAGAAATAGCTGAGTTAAAAAAAAAAACCCAAAACTCAACAATTTCACAAAAAAAAGGGAGAGCAGGTCTTTGCAAATCTCCAGCAGATGCAATTCCTCAGGCCACAAGGCAGCCTCAGGTAGAAGATGGCATTTCAGTGGATGCTCCATCCTCACTGGCTCCCACTGACTCTCCTCTGCCAGGATTATCTCAGCAGCTTGTGTAGCTTTAAAAGCTGAGCAGTCACATCTCCTTGGGCTCTGTACCTGCTCCCAAAGAGGAACGGGGCCAATTTTTTTATCTTCTCCTGCTTTCAGTCAGAATTAATTGATCCGTAATTGCACCCATAGAGGGGAGAAGTTAATAGACATGGCAATAAATGCCAAAGCCACAGCAGAACTGGCTCTCCAAGACCCTGCCTGGAGGAGCTCCATCTCCCCTTGACAGAGTCTGCATGCGACTCCAGTGCGTGTGTGCCTGTTCGTATTTAGGGAGAAAAACTGAGGAGCCTGCCTGTGATGAAAATCATTTCTTTTCCTCTCCCACATACTTTGTGCTGAAGAAGCAGATGGATCCAGGCTGTTTACATCACAGAGGTCATGCCTCAGCCTAACAGTTGGGGAACTGACTGTTGGGAGAGATGCTCATCGCAACCAGGAGGCTGCTAAATCTGGGCTCCGGCAAACTTCTGCTGGTGGCAAGTGAAACACACAAATGTCCTCCTGCAGCCTCTTCTCGTTAGGGGCCCACCCTGGCTGTTGGGCTGTTTCCCCAAAGGGAGCCTCTGCTGAGATGAGGCGAGGGCAGAGGCAGCTCAGCAGCAGCTCCTGAGGAGAACCTTGAGGAGAATGCTGGAAATCCCGGGCGGACCTTGTTATCCAGTGATGCAGATGGTGCAGTTTGCAAGCTAGGTGGGGCCAGCTTGCTGCAAGGAGGCTCCCAGAGGCCATGATTTCAGCTGAGCATGGCCTGGCTTCACCAAAAGCTCTGGTGTAACAGTCAGGGAAAGGATTCCTTCAGTGGAGGTGTTTCTGTGGAGCTTGTACCCAAAGTGACCAGCTCTTCTCAGTTCAGCACAGCCACAAGTGGGGGTATCTGGCCAGGCCCTGCCTTTCATCCAGCTGAGAGCTGAGCAATGGAAAGGTCACACCTCCCAACCCCCAGCAGAGCCAAGAACTCTCTTCCAGCACGAGAGGATTGTGGTGAGTGCTAAAAACAAGAAGAGCTCAGCAAACAGATCAAGGAGCGAGGCCCTTCCTGCTGCACTCAAGGGCACTCAGCATTTGTGTGCACAAGCACCTTCTCCTGCCCCTAGGTCCTGCTCCTCCAGGGCTCCAGCAGCACCTTTGGATGATTCACCCAGCCAAGGTGCTGCATCCACAGAGCCACAGAGGATGTGGCTGTGCCCAGGCAGGGGGACACTGACAGTGGCCTTGCCATGGAGTGGCAGAGCCCAGCTGGCCACCTGAGCTCACCTCCCTCAGCCCTCCAGGGAGCTGAGCAGTCCTGCTTTACCCTGGATATCTGCCATGCCACAAGAGCATCTCTGCTGCCAATTAGGCCACCCACCCACTTGCATCTTTCCCCAGTACAAACCCTACTAGCAATAAACAAACAGTGGAAATGCCAGCCAGTGCCTGGGAAGAGTCCTGGATAACTGCATCCAACCCAGCAGGCATGGGAACGGCTGCCTCGGGCAGGGAAACACCCAGGTGGGCCAGGGCATGGCCAGGCATCCCACCAACCCCACTGTGGTCCTCTGGCCAGTGTCTGGTTTGTGTCCCCAAGCTGCTTTCAGCATCACCCCAGCACCAAAAGCCTTGGTGTCCACACAACACGCTGCACTGACATTCTCTAACATTGTAATAACGTTGTTCCCATCTTCCCAACTTTCCTTCAGCCAGGCTTTTGTAGGAAAGCTCCTGCTTGACATCGAGACCCAGCTGGACTTTGCCCAAATGCCCAAGCTGGATGTGGCATAAGAAGTAGAAATTCCACCCAAGGCTGCTTGGATATCTTCATCCCCCGTAAGAATTGCCTCTCTGCAAGGCAAAGTGAAGCCCCTGGACCCAGTCAGACCTCAGAATGAGAGCTGGGAAAGTTCAGCCCAATAACAGACCCCAACTTGTCACTCTAGAAACTCCTGAAACCACCACCATCACACTGGGACTTCCAGGGACACTCAGGAAAGGGACAGAGATGACCAAGGCCATTCTCCACCCTGGCCCTTGCACCTGAGGGCTTTCCATCTGGCCAAACCAGTGCTACAATGACTTCTGCATTTTGCCATGATGCATAATTAGCTGAAAAATGACCTGCTTCAGTCAGAACAGAGGAGCCCACACCTTCCCCCAGTGCAGGAGAGGGCACACTCTCACTGTTCACCAGCCCCTGCCAGCAGCTGAGGATGTGCTGGTGCAACCACAGTTCATTGTCATGGAGACAAGTAGAGTTTTTGTCTCCAAACCCAGCTTAAAGGCTTGGATTAAAACTGCCTTTCCCTTGGGAAGTGCAGGACAGGGACAGTTGCTTTGTCCCTACTTCGTTATCTTATATCCTTATATCCTTATCTTATCTTCTGGGCTTATCCACGTGCACCCCAAGCATCCCTGTCCTCACCAGCTTGCACCCCACCAGTGCAGGGCACATCCTCCTGGTGCTCTGTATCACTCCCCAAACCCATCCCACCCCACCACCAACAGCCTGGAGTCAAACACATTTTCACAGACCCCCCATATCTCTCCCCTCTTCCAGGTCCCAAGCAGCCAGAAGATTCCCAGTGACCATTTCTCACAAGGAACCAAAAGCAGAAGATCTTCAGCAAGGTGAAATGACAGTAATAATAAATATCTTCAAGGCTGTCCCTTTCCCAGCTCCCCACGTTGAGGAAGAACCAAGCACAGGCAGGGAGCAATCCCTTGCTGTGGGGCAGGCAGGTTTGGAGGGCATGGAGGGACACAGGGACCAGCCTGAGGTGCCAGGAATGTGTGACAGGCACAGCCCAGAGGGAATGACCACTCTGCTTACCCTGACAGCACTCCCAGGACAAGGTTGAGGACGAAGAAGGATCCAATGATGATGAGGGGGATGAAGTACAGCCAGTTCCAGGTGGCTCCTAAGGCATCATTGGTCTGGAGAGGAAAGAAAAAAAATTAATGTGTGACATCACCTCCAACACCATCAACGGGGCAGAGGAAGGGTGTGTTAACTCCAGTGCTCCAGGCTGACCACACCAGGCTCCTCAGGGTGACCTGGCCATGCCTGTCAAGCCTTGGTGGGCACCCTTCCCCACCAGAAGACCCTGGCACCCCTCAGCACCCTGCCCCAGCCCTCATCAGGCTGGACTGCTCTTCTCCACCCCCTCCAACCATCCTGCAGAGACTGTAAGAGATGGGCATAGCTGGAGGTGCAAGGTCCTGCAGCCCAAAACTGGGGTGCTGAGGGCAAGGGCTCACCCTGAGCATGTTTTCTCCATCATTTTGGTTCAGGGCTCCCATGCACATCCACCAGGATGGAGCAAAGCAGCCTCACAGCAGCACAGATTGATAGGGTGCCTTAAGGTGGCATCTAAAGAAGAGGCAGCCAGTGTTTGTCCCTTCATGCATGGTGGGAAACCTCCAAACAGGCATTTTGCAGCTGGCATCATCACTAACACCTTGCAGACACCCTCCTACCACAGACACATCCCCCAAAGCCACAGAGCCGAGACCAGACGGGAGCTGTGAGCTCAGGGCACAGCCTGACAGCTGCAAAGGCTCCTGATGAGCCCTGCTCAATCCCTCCAGACATGAATTCACCAGAGGTTTTAATAAAGCAGTGCCCCTGTGTCCCTCCCAGGCCCCATTTGTCCTCTGGTGTCAGGCACGGTGCACATGACGCCGGGCTGAGGGTGATGCGGCAGAACGTGACTGTCTGGGGGAGGTGGTATCAATCTTCTTGCAATGAAAGACTCTTTCTCTTTTCTCTGTCTTCCCCCCTCTCCCTGTGCTAATTAAGCCCTCATCTTCATCTGAGTCATTGGCACCACATCTCCTGCTCGGCCAATGCAGGAGCTGAGGAAGGCTCTGCGGCGGGAGGAGCGCGGCTCCGAGGAGCAAAGAGAGTGAGGGCCGGAGCCGTCCTCCCTGAAGTGGGGACTTCAGCTGGGTGTCCCCATCACCCTGACACCCAAGGCAGGCAGGGTGACACCAGCACAGCCCAGCACCGCTGACCAGAGCACTGGGGCAGGGGATGTGGGCAGTGACAAGGCACGCAGCAGCCGTAAGGGCTCTGAAAGCAGCTGGAAGGACTCACTGCTCTCCCCCTTTGGCCCTAGGGAAACCACACATATCCTCTCAAGATCCTGCTCTTTCAAGAGCTCCAGTTCACCTCCAGCCCTTTTCTTTAGGGCCATGGGAGAAGCAGGCAGAGGGAGGAAGGAACAATGCACGGGAATTCCTGACAGCCGATGTTCACCACAGCCCTCCAGAGACACCCAGGGCACTGTGCTCTGCTCTGCCAGCACCATCTCCCATGGCACCAGCCTTCAAGGCATCCTGCAGCCCTCTGCCCAAGCTTGACAGGGCTTCAGCTCCCTGCCAAGATGCCACTGGGTACCTGCCACTCATGTCAGGATTGCTTGCCTCTGAAACTGGCTCCTGCCCAAAAAACACAGGCTTTCCCCGAGCTCTCTGTCACAGGGAATACAAAACACAGGAGCTCCTTTCCTACAGAAGAACAAGACATCTTTCCCCAGAGCTGGGCTATCACCATCCCTTCTTTAGCCATCCCAGCAGGAGTTGGGGGGGAAATAGGCAGTTTTCCCAGGGTTATCAGTGCCCAGACCTCTTCCCTCTCCATTTTTCAGGCACAGCAAAGCTGGTGGTACTGGGGACCTGCAGCAGGGACAGCTGAGGCAGGGGTCTGGCAGGGCTCTGGTGGTGTGGGCTGACTGTGATCCCAACCTCTGTGCATTTGAGTGCCTGGCTCCCCTGGGGGTGGAGGCAAAGGGGGTTGGAGAGATTTTTAAGGAGATTTGGGAGGTCACAGCACCACTTGCACCCAGCAGCTGCAGGAGGGGCACTTCTAGGGCAGAGGAGGAGATGAGGAGCTGTGCCCATACTCAAGGACACAGCACTGGCCACAGTGAGCTCAGGGATGGTCCCAACCACCCAGGCTGCCACCAGCAGCCCCAGAACAGCACTGCCACCAGCAGCCACACGGGTCCCCCTGGCTGGTGCCAGCTTTGCAACATGAAATCTCTCAGGGGACATCCCAATGCTCCCCACAAACCCAGGAACTGGTGATGCCCAGTCTGGATGCAGTGGCTCCACACCATCATCTGGTACTTGCTCAGCCACTCAGGTTGCCAAAAACTCACTGTCCCCACTGGAAGCCTCCTCAAGCAGATGCTCCAGTGGCTGCCACAATTTCCAGCCTAAATTTATTTGTGGTCATTTTCTACACCGCTCTGTTCTTTTGCCAGCACTGGCCTTTGGCTGAAATAGCTCTTTTCCTTCCTCTTTCCACCCTGATCTATTTCTAGACAGCAATCACAGCCATCTCCAGCCTCTGCTTTGCTGGCCAAAGCAAGGTTCTTCCAGTTCTCTCTTGCCCAACTGGCTCTCCTGCCCTATTTTATCCAGCAGCCCCTTCCCTGCTCCACTCCAGGCTCAGTTCATCCTTCCTGCACACAGGAGTGAGCAATTTGATGGGTCACACTCCATCCCTTTGTGATGCCCCAGAGAATTCACCACCTCACCTGCATCCCACCATCCTCCCTCCTCCTTTGTGCCACCCCTGCCCTGCAGCCACCTCGCAGCCACCCCGATGTCACCCATGCACCCTTTCCTCCTCCAGCCACTGCTTCCCAGCCAACACCACCTGAGCTCCAAGGGGACACCTTTGCTGCTTTGGATTTCCATTTCTCACTGCATCCAACATCTCAAAGGCCTCCCAGCCCAGGATGGCAGCCTCTGACCCTCCAGCTCTGGGAAGCCAGTGGATGCTGGGGGCAGGAAAGCCCAGGACACATCCCCAAGGACTCCATGAGTTGATGACATCCCCTCTTGTCCCCTCAACACCATCCCAGCACTGCTCACGTCCCTGCTAGCCTCACAGAGCCCCTCATGGGGTGGTGTGTCTTGTTGGGACTCAGATGTTTATTAGTTCTTATCTCTGTTACAGAATCACAAACTGCAAGCTCTACAGCACTTCACTCTAACAAACTAAAAATGGAGCCCTATCTCTCTCTCTCTACAAGGCTTTTTAAGGATAAACTGTCCAATTAAGAAATGACACCTGAATTATTTTTACTTTTAACCCCATAATCAACCACCTGTAGTCTGCAATGCAGACTTTTTTATCCAATTACACCCAAATACCACCCAAACCCATGGAGAAGAAGGTATTTTATCCAAAACCACCCAAACCCATGGAGAAGTATTTTATCCAATACCACACAAACCCATGGAGAAGCAGGTATTTTGTCCAAAACCACCCAAACCCGTGGAGAAGAAGGTATTTTACCAAAACCACCCAAACCTATGGAGAAAAAGCTGTTTTTTCCAATACCACCCAAAGCCATGAAGAAGAGGGTATTTTATCCAATACCACCCAAACCCATGAAGAAGAAGGTATTTTATCCAAAACCACCCAAACCCATGGAGAAGAAGGTATTTTATCCAATACCACCCAAACCCATGGAGAAGTATTTTATCCAGTACCACCCAAACCCATGGAGAAGAAGTATTTTATCCAATACCACCCAAACCCATGGAGAAGAAGGTGAAGAAGAAGGACCAGCCTCTGCCCAAAACCTCCATCTTGCGTTATATATATTACTATATTCTAAACCCTTAAATTCTAGATTTTCCACCATGTGATATTACACACTTCTATTTAAACTACACATCTATAATCTCAGTTCCGTCATTCAATTTTGGAAGCCTTCTCCACAGCCTCAGGTCAAATGCAGTGTTCTCCTGGGGGTCAGTGCCTGTCAGCACAGAAAATCTAAAATTCTCAGCGACCAGGGTTCCAACACATCCCCTTCCCCTCTTCCCCTCCCCATTCCCCCTCTCCCACAGCAAACCCTTTACTACAAGGAGCAGCCCCGGGACGTCTCCAGGCCTGAGATGCCAGGTTAGCCTGGTGTGACCTACCTTTGAGAAACCCATGATTCACTTTCCTCCCTTGCCTCCCAAACCTGTTCTGAAATGGCATGAGATCGAGGTCATCCTCACAGTCCTATTCCTGCCTGCCTTACTTTTCCTCCCCTCCTCCCCCCAGATTTTAAATATAGGCACCGCATTCGCTATTCTCCAGTCAGATGGTGCCTCCCCCAACTCGATGGAGCTGTTAAAAATACTTGTTACCAGACCTGCCATTTCATGTGCCAGCTCCCTCTGAGCTCAGGGGGGAAACCATCCCAAGCAGCCAGGCTGATGGGCACAGTGGTCTCAGTGCTGGGCTTCCATGGTTTCCACATTGGCCATGCCCTCGTTGCTGGTATCGCTCCTTCTGCTGCTTTGTGTTGACCAAAAGTGGGGCTGAAATCTCCATCCTTGCCCAAATCTCTCCAGGTGTCATTTCACTGGGCCTTGCTTCCACCTGCAGAGGTGGGGAGCTGCTCGCTGCTCCTGCAGGAGGTCTGTGCACACACAACTTTGCCATGGTCATCATAGCACTCCTCAGGCATTTTTGGCACCAAGATGTCGTTGTCTTGATGGAGCAGCCTCTTTTCCCATTCCTTTGGGGCATCATTTGTCCTTGATATCCCTCTGTACTTCATCATCTTGGTCCACTGTGCCTTCCCATAGGGTTTCTTTCCCCTTTGTTGAAGGCATCAGGAGGTTGTTGTTTGCAGAATTCAGGGCAGACATGGGAATTTTAATCCCTAAATTACACCAACTCTTTTAATGAAGAAATTCCGGGTTCCTGCCTTGCTCCCTGCACAGCTGAGCAGGTCCCATCACTCACCCAAGCACTTTGGAACAGGCTTTTTATATTCCTTTGGGAAATGGAGGAGCTGCTTGGTGCCAAATCTTTGCTCCTTCCTCCCTTCCCTGTGAGATGCTTCCTCCTCACAATGCACCCCACAATCCCCCAAACCCTTCTGTGGCCACCAGACCAAAAACCACCACGCTCGCACCTTGCCATGCCCCCTCCTGCTGCCAGGAAAGCCCTCTGAGCCAACAAATGACACCAGCAAGACGTGGGAGCAGGACCCTCCTGAGGGAGAGAGCCCCCAGCAGCTCCTGCTTCTCAACCCCCAGGCACAAGGTTATTCTTTCAGCAGCTCTTGTGGTGTTTGTTTGGTTTTTTTGGTTTTTCTTTTTTTTTCCCCCCCCAAAGGGCAGGAAAAGGCGCGGGAAGCTGCAAAAGCAGGTCTCACTCGGGGGGCCAGAAATCTAAAGAAATCTAAATATATCCTCAAGTTGAATGCACAGCACAAGCTCACAGCCCACACGTCCCCTCCCTCGGGCTGCGGCGCATGGGAACCTTCAGGATTTCTTTGCTATAGGGGAAGGGAGGGGGGAAAACCTCAATAAACCCCTCAAAGTCAGTCTCTCCTGGCTAAAAATACACAGAGAGCAGGTTCAAGCTGTGCAGGGAGCCTTCGTGGCCCCTCCATTGGGAGGGGAACTGGGGAGGGGAATTGGGGACCTCTGGGCACCCAAAGCTTTCAGGGAGCAGCAGGGTGTGGATTGCCTTCACACAGAGGGTTGGGGATGATGGGAAAGCCATGGATCTCAAGGGCCTTTGCCCTGGGAGCTGTGCCTGCCTTCCCCAGCACTTCTCAGGTGCTTGCAGAGCAGGACAGCAGGTGCAAAACCACCACAGTTTCCAGGATTTGTGTTCCAAATCCTTGGCTTGGCAACTTCCGATGGTTTTTGCCTGGCGTTGGCAGCAAATTGTGCCTCTGCCTTCATGGCCACTCCACTGCTCACAGGGAGCAATTCCCTCACTGAGGAGGGGAACTGGGGACCTCTGGGCACCCAAAGCTTTCAGGGAGCAGCAGGGCGTGGATTGCCTTCACACAGTTTGGGGATGATGGGGAAAGCCATGGATCTCAAGGGCCTTTGCCCTGGGAGCTGTGCCTGCCTTCCCCAGCACTTCTCAGGTGCTTGCAGAGCAGGACAGCAGGTGCAAAACCACCACAGCTTCTATGATTTGTACTCCAAATCCTTGGCTTGGCAATTTCTGATGGTCTTTGCCTGGTGGTGACAGCAAATTGTGCCCCTGCCATGGATGATGCTGTCCCCCAGCATCACCTCCCCAGCCCCTGACCTGCTCCTCCCTGCAAACCACAGCTGCATCCAGCTGAGAATCACACACAGGCCAGCAGCCACAGCCTCACAGCCCAGCAAAAGGGGGAGAAAATGAGCTGTAAAAATACCTCTGAGCAGATTCCCTGGCCTAAGCAGCTCCCTGCAGCCCCTGCCACCCGCTGCTGCTCTCCCCAGCACAGTAACAGATCTCCTTGTTCCCTTTAATGGCAGTAATTGAATCTCCTGCATGCAGGGCCATGCTTCACTCCCTGCCTGGGATCCATCAGTGACCCTGGCACTGGACAAGATCTGAATGGAAATGCTTTGCTCTCCCAAATCAGGTTAATGAGGAAATGGGAGCATTTCCTCTGCAAGGCCAGGACTGGCCTGGGGTGGGACACATCCTGCCATGGCCAGGTGTCAGGGGCTCCAGCAGGATGGGCACCCCAGCACTGCCCTCCACTGGCCCTGGGAAGCTCTGGGGTGCCAGGGACAGGCAGGAATAATGCCAGAGGAGGACACACAGCTCAGCACAATCTTCTCTCTGAGTGCGTGCAGGGAGGGACAGAGTGGGGAAGCAGGAAAAGGACACCATGCATTTCATTTTTCTGTTTCCTAAATGGAATGCAAAAAATGTGTTTTGTTTAGTAATTGAAGCATTACTAAAAATCCAACGTTTTCAAAATATTTGAAACAGGCACTGAGAGCAATTTTGCTGCTGCTCTCCTCCAATCCACCAAGGAATTGCACCCAGATGCCCCAGCATCGATGCACAAACCCAGTCCTTGTGTGTGCCCCCTGCTCTGCCTCTCCCCACAGCCATCCCTCACTGTGATCCCTCTGCTATTGCTCCTAAAATTTCCCTTTCCCCCCTGCCCAGACCCCTCCTGCACCTTCCCCAGCACTCTCCCAACCACTCCTCAGGCTTTTTTGGCACCAAGATGTCGTTGTCTTGATGGAGCAGCCTCTTTTCCCATTCCTTTGGGGCATCATTTGTCCTTGATATCCCTCTGTACTTCATCATCTTGGTCCACTGTGCCTTCCCATAGGGCTTTTTTCCCCTTTGTTGAAGGCATGAAGAGGTTGTTGTTTGCAGAATTCAGGGCAGACACGGGAATTTTAATCCCTAAATTACACCAACTCCTTTAATGAAGAAATTCCAGGTTCCTGCCTTGCTCCCTGCACAGCTGAGCAGGTCCCATCACTCACCCAAGCACTTTGGGACAGGCTTTTTATATTCCTTTGGGAAATGCAGAATGAGCTTTTCCTGATGGAGCATTTGTAAAGCTTCACAGTTCTCTCCAGTGCCAGCACTGCTGCCTCTCCAGCTGGGCTCTGCAGCAGGGCCTGGCTTCCACAGGATCACCTTTGGGGCTGTTTCCTCATGGGACCTGGATCCCTGCTTTGTTTTGGGCGTGCTGCAAGCCCAGAGAGGCAGCTTGGGCCCCACAATAGGATTTTTTCATTGTTTTATGATGCTCCTACATGGAGGAACATCCCCAGCTCCAGCTGTGCTGCCCTGGGGCAACAGACCCCTGCACAACCTCACTCACAGACCCCAACAGCCCCACAACCCAGCCTTGGAGCACAGGAGCACATCCACCAAGAGGTGTGGAACCAGCTTTCCAACACCTCACTGTCACATTCATATTTTCTGAAAAATCCCTTCACCCAGGATTTGCTCCTGGGAAGCTGAGAAGCCTCAGAGAAAAGGAAAACAATTCTTATCTCATTTGCTTCTCCTGTGTTTTGCTGCTTTGGAATGTGTTTGGGGATTGTTTACCCACAGGTGATTGATTCATTTGGTTCTGCTGTGAGTTGTTTTCACTCTTTGGCCAATCAGGGCCAAGCTGTGTCAGGACTCTGGAGAGAGTCACGAGTTTTCATTATTATCTTTTTAGCCTTCTGTCTGTATCCTTTCTGCATTCTTTAGTATAGTTTAGTATAACAGTCTTTAATATAATAGTATCATAAAATAATAAATTAGCCTTCTGAGAACATAGAATCAGATTCATCCTCCCTGCCATGAGGGACCCTGCAAATACAACACCTCACCAACACCAGCACCAAGCCTGCTAATGGAATTACAAATCCTGGGCTTAACAAAGATGAGCAAGGCAGCCCCCCTGCCACCTGCCACCCTTGAGCCTGGAGCTGCTGGGTGATGCCAGAGACCGCTGGTACCCCCAGGAGCCCCCCTGAGCTCCCCCAGTGTGGGCAGGGAGGAGGGTGTGGGCAGGCAGCTTTTGATGGAATATGCCTGGAAGATGGGATCCAGCAGACACAGTTTGTTTCTTGCCGTGTCATTTCATTGCATACACACACACACACACACACAGGGAAAAAGGGGAAGAAAGGGAGAAAAAGAAAAAAAAAAAGGCAGGAACATTTGGCAAGCTGGTGAGGGTCTGGCTTTGCTGAGTGTGGAGAAAGAAAGTGCTCTGTTTTTCCAAAGGGAGGAGGAGAGGGGAGAGCAGGCTGGCTGCCACACACGTGCCTGGCAGCACGGGCACCAACTGGAGCCATTTGGGGCAAAACAGCTCATTTTGTGAGCTGGGAAGGGCTTGAACCTTTGGGTTGGAACCTGCACCCTCCTTTCTGAATCTGCTCCAACCGTGCTTAAAGCAGCATTTCAGAGTAGGGAGGAGGAAAGGGCTCTGTCCTGTTGCGTTGTGATTTCAGGGTTTACCCCAGAACCTCGGGTCCCTCCCCTGATAATTCCCTCCCAGGTGTGTCAATCACCTCTCCTTTTTCCTCCCAGCAATCCCGGAATTCCAGAAGGGCACTGAGTGATTGGCAGATCCAAAGGATGCCCTCTACCCCTGGGGGCATTGGGCCACCCAGGTGTCCTTTGTCCCTTGTACCTGCTTGGTGGCTCCCTGCCCCTTCCCTGCCCCTCTCCCCGGGGTTCAAAGGAGCAGCAGCCACGGGCTCAGCGAGCTCTGTTGGAGCTGGTGCTGCATTCAGAGGCCTGAGGGCCAGAATAAAGCTCTGGATCCAAACCCTCCATCAGAACCGGCTCCTTTCCTTCACCATCGCCTTAAAGCTTCTCTGTCAGAGGGAAACCCCAGGAGCAGCCCCTGTTATGGGGGGAAGCTCCATCCCAGCACCACCAGAGTTCCTGCAGGCCTGGACTTGTCCCCAGTGCCCAGCTGCAACACCCAGGCAGGCAAAAGTGTCTGTGGGGTGAAACACCACACACCCAGCCAGCCAAAAGTGTCTGTGGGGTGAAACACCACACACCCAGCCAGCCAAAAGTGTCTATGGGTGAAACACCACACACCCAGCCAGCCAAGAGTGTCTGTGGGGTGAAACACCACACACCCAGCCAGCCAAAAGTGTCTGTGGGGTGAAACACCACACACCCAGGCAGCCCAAAGTGTCTGTGGGGTGAAACACCACACACCCAGCCAGCCAAGAGTGTCTGTGGGGTGAAACACCACACACCCAGCCAGGAAAAAGTGTCTGTGGGTGAAACACCACACACCCAGCCAGCCCGAAGTGTCTGTGGGGTGAAACACCACACACCCAGCCAGCCCGAAGTGTCTGTGGGGTGAAACACCACACACCCAGCCGGCCAAAAGTGTCTGTGGGGTGAAACACCACACACCCAGCCAGCCAAGGGTGTCTCTGGGGTGAAACGTCACGGGGCCGCTGTTTGGTTCGGCAGCAAGGATGAGACAAGCTCAGACACGCCCCATCCGGCCATATTGGTGTTATTCCGATGGTGTCCCGGGGTGTCACAGGCACTGGGGAGTTTTTGGCAGCCTCTGTTCCCTCAGCCCAGCCCATCCCGCCGGGCCGGGAGCGCCGGGAGTCGCTGCAGAGGCACCGCGGGCCCTGCTCGCTGCCGAGCTGCTCCGAGCTCTGCCTGCTGATCACATTTTCATTCCTCCCCTCCAGGAGATTCTGTGTGCTCTGTGGTTTAATTTCAAACACATAAGAAGGGACTCCTGCTCTCCTCGCAGGCTGGAGACCCTGGTGCTATCCCAGAGCACAGAGGGCTAAAAAACCAGGTGGTTTCCCTCTTTTTGCCATCCCTCCCACCTCTCCCTCCTCCTCCTCCCCCTCCTCCTCCTCCTTCTCCTCTTCCCAGCTCCTTGCTGGGAGCCACCGTTATGCATCAGCCTCCTGCTGTACCAAGATCCTCCAGCCCATCACTGGTTTTGGGATCCTTGCACCACCAGCAGAGCTCCCACAACCCTTGGTGCACAGCTGGCACGGCTGCAGCTCTTACCCTGGTGTTGGAAGGATGAAAGTTTGACAAGAAAGTCTCACAGATATGTGTGCTTGGCAGAAAGATTTTTGGATGTAGAGTCTGAAGAAGGAATAGAGATGGAAGCAAGTTTTGATATAGAAGAAAAGAATTGCTGAGCCAATCTTACAGGATAACCAAGGAGGCAAAGGGTGTGTTAGTTAGAAGGGGTTTTTATGACTTAGAGCAAAGGAAAAACCCACCCAAACAAGAAGATGTTTTTACCAAGCAGAAAGACAGCACAGGCAAACAAGGCAGCAAATGTTGCAGCAAAAAGGTCTCAGAATTTTCTACTGCAAGAAACTGAAAAACAATTTCTAGTTTAAACTGTAATGTACTGACTTTGAGTGATTGGAGAATAGTAACATGGATATGGTAATTATAGCAGTTATGATAGGCTATAGATAAAAGTTAAGGTATAGATTGGTTCTGCTGTATTAAGATGCTCAGCAAAGAAAAGTCTATAATGCAATGTAACCTAAACTAAGGGTCTGCAGGGCTGCCTGCAGCTGGAGCTGACAGCTGTGGGCACAGCTCTGTCACCCACGACCCTGGACTGCTGTAACACCTTGGATGGAATAAACTGCATTTTGGAGAGCCCCTGGAGTCCCACATCTCTCATTTAGGCACTTACACCCTGGGACCCCAGGAGACAGACTGCAGTGTCCAGAGGATCTGCAGCAGCTCCTGGAAGTGCTGGGGCTCAGGGTGGTTTCCAGGCTCATCCCAGATCTGAGCAACCCCCCAAAAAGAGGAAAATCCTCTCTGATCAAGTCATTAAGTTTGCTGCCTCTATGGAAAGCCAGGCACTGTCCCCACTCTCCAAAAGGTTGAGGAGGAATCCCCCCTGAGCTGCACCATGTCCAGGTGTCACACTGCTTACACAAAAGTGTTTCAGGGAGGGCAGGTGAGTGCTGAGCACCCCAAGGGACACCTGTGAAACCCCAGGAATTGATGCCAACATGCAATGAGCAATTTTGTACTCACACACACACAGAAAAACAACTGTTCTGCAACAGATTCCTCCTCTGACCCCCTCCAACGGGCAAATGTGGATGGGGCAGGAAGCAGAAGAGCCAAGCCTTGCTCACATCTCTGACCCTTGTGCGTGGCATGACCATGATATCAACACACCTCCCTTCCCCAGCATCCCAGACCAGGCTGGCCTGAGCAGCCCCTGTTTCAAAAAGGATGGATGTGCCTCTGCATTCCAAAGGCAGCTTCCAGCAAAAGACCTTCAGTACTTTAATTGTAAGAAAGATGAGGACAAACATTTTGTCAGGGCCTGTTGTCACAGGAGAAGGGGTAGTGGTTTCAGTTTGAAAGAGGATTGATTTAAATTAGATATAGGGAAGAACTTAAAGTTCTGGAATGGCTGCCCAGGGAGGAGGTGGAGTCCCCATCCCTGGGTGTGTTTAACAAAGCCTGGATGTGGCACTGGGTGCCAGGGTTGAGTTGAGGTGTTGGGGCTGGGTTGGACTCGATGATCTTGAAGGTCTCTTCCAACCCAGTGATTCTGTGAATTCTGTGAATTTCTTTCCAAGGAGGGTGGTCACACCCTGGCACAGGCTGCCCAGAGAGGTGGTGGCTGCCCCATCCCTGGAAGTGTTCAAAGCCAGGTTGGATGGGGCTCTGAGAAACCTGGACAAGGGGAAGGTGTCCCTGCCCTGGGCAGAGGGGTTGGACTGGATGATGTTTAAAAGGCCCCTTCCAACCGAAACAATTCTGTGATCCTGTGATCTCGAGTTTGGTGCTTCACAAACAAAACCAGTCCAGGCCAACTTGTGCAAACCCAGCCTGAACTGACTTCTGCACACAGTGAGATTCACCCAAACCCTTCTGCACCCAGCCTAGAGGAGATCCCAGACACTGGGGGGATCCTCCCCTCCTGGCCCCAGCGCCCTCAGCATGCTGGAAGCACGTGGGGGTTGAGTCACATATGCTGCAAACCCCCATCCTTGCAGCAGCTCCTGCTCCCCAGCCACTCCTGCAGCATGCCCGCACTCACAGCTCACACTGGCACCCAACCCACGGCCCTACATGCCCCTGGCTCTCTGCTGCAGCTGCCCAGCTCTGCATGGGGCTGCAAGACCCAGACCCAGCTCCCCTGAGGCCATGGACACAGCTCTGCCCACCACTGCTGCATTTTGGGAGGTGTTTATGGAAGCCACCAGCAGCTCGGTGTTCTTTCCCCCAGCAAACGCTCCCCTCCTGCTGCAGATTGATAATGTAAAGAAATAAACCTTGAAATTTTTAGTTAGTTTATATTTTAAAAGGAGGGTTTTTGGTTTAGTTAGGAAGAGAAACTTTTTCATTAAGGTTATGGAGACTTTTTTAGAAGAGGAAAAAAATAGATGGATGCACTACCATCCTCCCATGACAGTAGGGAAGTGAGAAAGTCCCCCTTGAGCTTCCTTTTCTCCAAAGGTGAGCCCTCCCAGCTCCCTCAGGAAATACAAATTTCAAACCCCTCTCCCCTTTGCTTCCTGGGACTGTGGGAGTTGGGCTGAGCATCCAAAGCCACCAGAGTCACCTGTGCCCCACTGCTGCAGCCCTGCCATCCCCCCAGGCCCCAGCAGCACTGTTTGATGACAAATGCATCCCTGTCCCTGCCCCAGGCCAGCCCAGAGGCAGAGGAGCAGGACAGCGAGTGTCTGTGCTTCCCTCTGCTCCCCACAGAAATCAGGCTTGGTCTGGAGCCAGCCCAGGGAAGGGACATCTGCTCCAGGACAAGAATAAAACCAAAATACTTCTTAGCCCCTGTTTCAGACCACAGAGGCAATCCCAAAGCCAAACTCTGCTCCAAAAGAAATCAAAGTCCTCCAAGCTCCCAGGGACAGGAGGTGGAAAAGCACCAACACCCCACAATTCTTTTATTTCAACCCATGCTGTGATTTTTACTTTGTGAAGGCAAAGCTGACACGAAGAAAGCAAAAAGCAAGCACAGGGATGAAATAACCCATGTGGAAATTAGCTTGTTGTTAACCCACAGGGATGAAATAACCCATGTGGAAATTAGCTTGTTTTAATGCTGCCTGCAAATTCCAGGAGCCACACTTGTAGACCTGGTAGAATGGTGGAAAAACAGATCTTAAAATCATGATAACAGTCACACAGGGGAATTCTAGAGTAAGCAATTTCTTTGAGCGATTGCTAAAGTGGTTTTCCTGCCATCTCCCTCTCCCCTGCAGTGTTAATCCACAAGGACACAGCCCCCCATTGCTTTATCCCGGTGGGAAAATGGAGCCCCCCCAAACGTGGGACATGGCCTGGGCATGATTAGCAGCAGGAACCTGCTCTGCCTTGCTGCCCCAAGTGATGAAGGTGATGGCAGAGCACCCCTGTGGTTTCCCAGCCCTCCTCCTGCCTCCCCCAGGGACTGCATCCCTCATCTGCCTATTAAAAAAAAAGACAGAAATCCATTGTTCTGTCTCCAAGCAGCAAAAGGACCAAGCACCCCCAACTTCTGCACCACAAGACCCCTGGAAAGTCCCTGAGGAGGGCAGGAGGTGCAGCCCAGCAGTGCTGGGAACTCCAGCTCTGGCCACCCCTGTCCTCCTGCATCCCCCAAGAACTGCATCCCTCATCTTCTTATTAAAAAAAAGAAAGACAAAAATCCATTTTTGTGGCTCCAAGCAGCAAAAGGACCAAGCACCCACATCTTGTGCACCACGAGGCCCCTGGAAAGTCCCTGAGGAGGGTAGGAGGTGCAGCCCAGCAGTGCTGGGAACTCCAGTTCTGGCCTCCCCCCGAGGTGAATCAGCAGCATTTAATGATTCCAAGGCCACAAACTCTCATTAAATGAAAAGCCAAGAAAGGTCCCTGCTCCTTCCCATAACTGGGCACTAACAGCTGGTTCTTTGCAGAGGAACAGGGATGGGAGGCACCTTATTTATGGTCCTGGCTGTTGGGAACATGGTGACAGAGCGTGACAGTGACATTGGAGACAGAGCACCTCTGCCCAGCTTTGCTGATCGGCCTGGGAAGATGATTTGGATCCCCACAGAGGTCCCAGAGAGCCCCCCAGTTTAGCAGCTAGGATAGTAAATCCCAATTTTATATATAATGTATATTATATATTGTGTGTATATGTATATTTTATATATGTATAATATATAATATAATATAATATAATATAATATAATATAATATAATATAATATAATATAATATAATATAATATAAATATTTATATATAGGAGCCTCCTGATATATTTTATATATAAAAATATTATATATATATTTATATATTTATATATATATATTTATATTTTTTTAATCTTTTTTTTTAAATATATATATATATTTATATATAGGGGTTCCTGTAGGGGAGGCACAGTTTTCAGGGCTCCCAGCCCCTGGGTTTTCAGACCCAGGTGATGAATCAGCAAGTCCCAGACACTGAAGGGATCAGCTCCAGCCTTCCCAGCAAGGACACCCCAACCAGCAGGAGACCACACTCACTCAAACAAACCCCTGAGGTCCATCAGACCATAAATTGCCCTTCTGTTCCCCATGGCCTCACACCCCCACCAGCAGGACTCCAGCATGGGCAGTGCTGCTGCTGATTGCTGGGAAGGGGGAGACACAGGGAGCACTGAAACAGACACAAAATTGAAGTTTTTTGGTCTGAACTCTCAGGTGGTTCAATCCTGCTTAATTCCCCCACTGACACAGCATGATCTGACACTGCCTTCTCCTTCAGGAAGAGGAAAACCAAACTGCTTATCCCTGATATTTACCTTTGAGATATTTTACCCTTGCTGGTACTTTCCCTTTCCCTAGAGCCCTTTTCACACTCAGTCTCTGTGTCCCAGCCTGTGCCCAGCCCCTGGTGCCCACAGGACTGACAGGAGAGCAGAAAAGGGACTTAATTAAGCAGAAAGCAGGTTTTGCAGGGAGACATTAACACAAGAGCAAGGCTCAGGGCAGGTGGCTGGCACCAGCCCCAGGCATGCACAGGCTACACATGATACACTGGCAAACCACTCAATATACTCAATTATTTATATATATATATATATATATATATATATATATATACATATATATATATACACACATACTTAATTATACCTGGGCAACAGGTGCTGTGTGTGAGTCTCTAATTCCACTGACACACCAGAAACAGACACAAAATTGAAGTTTTTTGGTTTGAACTCTCAGGTGGTTCAATCCTGCTTAATTCCCACACTGACACAGCAAGATCCTGACACTGCCTTCTTCTTCAGGAAGAGGAAAAACAAATCCTCATGGAAAGGTCAAGCCTTTGCAATGAACTCTCCCCTTTCTACTCCAGTCTTGGTTTCACAATCCATCTGTCCACACAGGCCATCCTGCACCCCCAGAGGAACAGATTCAGCAAGAAGGGGGGCCCCAATGCTGACAGCCTGGGGTTTTAAAACCAGCCTTTCCTCCAGTGCCAGAGTCCCTCCTGCAGCATTTCCCCACCTCATGCCATCAATTTGCCTCCTGCAGAGCAATGCCACTCTGCAAATCCCCGGGCGTTATGGGAACCAGGGTATAAAAACATTCCTGGTGCAGTGACGCCAAAAATGCAGCTGAAATGAGGCTGGGAACAGAACAGGCACGGATCCTTTTAGCCCACAAACTCCAACATGTTTGTATGGCCAGTCACCCACGGTGATATGGCACTCTGGGATCTCCTGGAGCTTTTGCCCTCAAGCTGCTCTCTGGGCACCCCAAGGGCTTGGGCATCAGCAGCTCCAAACCACAAGAACTCAGCCCAGGCACTCCCTGCTCCATCAGCTCCCTGCTGGATGCTGAAATGCTGGCCCTGCCCCACACAAGGGGTCTGAGAACAGCTCTGAAGCTTTCCCAGGCCACCAGACATCCTCTACAATGCCCAGAAAACATGTCCACTGTCACAGAGCTGCCCTGGGGAGCACAGACAAGGAAGGAAGCCTCCCCAGGCACAGCCTTCAGGCAGGAGGATCACTGCAGGACCTGCCCATGGGGTTTTGCTCTCAGAAACGGGTCAGAGATAGGGACCAGACCCTTAGAGCTCCCTTTGTCTGGAGGCATGGAAGACATTAAAATTCTGGAAAGATTGACTCCATTTCCATCACAAAGGAAACTCTGGATTTTCTGAACCTCCAGCTCAGCCTTCAAGCAGGAGGATCACTGCAGGACCTGCCCATGAGTTTTTGCTTTCAGAAATGGGTCAGAGATAGGGACCAGGCCCTTAGAGCTTCCTTTGCCTGGAGGCAAGGAACACAGCCAAATTCTGGAATGATTATCCCCATTTCCATCACAAAGGAAACCCTGGATCTTCTGAGCTTCCAGCACACAGAAACAGCCTCCAGCTCAGCCTTCAGGCAGGAGGATCACTGCAGGACATGCCCATGAGGTTTTGCTCTCAGAAAAGGGTCAGACATAGGGACCAGGCCCTTAGAGCTCCCTTTGCCTGAAGGCATGGAACACATCCAAATTCTGTAAAGATTTAACCCCATTTCCATGTCAAAGATAGCGACCAGGCCCTTAGAGCTCCCTTTGACCAGAGGCATAGAACACACATGGAACACACCCAGATTCTGGAAAGATTTAACCCCATTTCCATGTCAAAGATAGGGACCAGGCCCTTAGAGCTCCCTTTGCCTGGAGGCATGGAACACACATGGAACACACCCAGATTCTGGAAAGATTAACCTCATTTCCATGTCAGAGATAAGGACCAGGCCCTTAGAGCTCCCTTTGCCCAGAGGCAAGGAACACACCCAGCCACTGGAAAGATTAACCCCATTTCCATCACGAAGCAAACCCTGGATCTTCTGAGCTTCCAGCACACAGAAAGAGCCTCCAGCTGCCCACCCAGAGCAGCAGTACTCACGTTGTACAGGACTGTGGTCCACCCTTCCATGGTGATGCACTGGAAGACGGTCAGCACAGCAAAGAGGATGTTGTCGAACTGCGTGATCCCATCGTTGGGACCAATCCACTCTCGGCACTCATAGCCCGGGGGGCAACCCTGCACCCCGCAGGGATGGGGAGGGTCCAGCTCCTCTAGTTCACCTGCAGCACACAGCAGAGAGACAAAGGAGGCAGAGGTGAGGGACAGCTCATCCTAGATCTTTTCCCACTCATGGGATGTGGAGAGAGTGCCCATCACATTCATATTTTCCCTTCACCCAGGATTTTTCTCCTGGGAAGCTCAGAAGCCTCAGAGAAAAAGGAAAACAATATGATCTCATTTGCTTCTCCTATGTCTTGCTGCTTTGGGATGTGGGTTAGAGATTGTTTATTCAACAGGTGATTGTTTCATTGGTTTCATGTGAATTGTTTTAACTTATTGGCCAATCCGGGTCAAGCTGTATCGAGACTCTGGAAGGAGTCAGGAGTTTTCAATATTATCTTTTTTAGCCTTCTGTAACTATCTTTTCTGTATTCTTTAGTATAGTTTAGTTTAGTATTCTTTAATAAAATATAGTATCTTAAATATTATAATATACTTAAATATTCTTTAGTATAATTTCGTTTCATATTCTTTAATATAGTATCTTAAATATTATAATATACTAAATATTATTATATACTTAAATATTATAATACTTAAATGTTGTAATATAATATAAAACTATGATATTGTATCTTTAATATAATATAGTATCTTAAATAAATAAATATAATAGTATCTTGATATAAATTAGCCTTCTGAGGACATGAAATCAGATTTATCATTCCCTCCTGCCACGAGGGCAGCCCACAGACACAACAGGTACCCAGCCCTTGTCCCCACCTGAATTGTTTGTGTAGCAGGCTCGGTGCAGCTTCCCGCTGTAGAACTCCAGGCCGATGATGGCAAACATGAGGATGGCAAAAAAGAGCAGCAGGCCAATCTGCAGGAGAGGCACCATGGCCTTCATGATGGATTTCAGGACAATCTGCAAGCCTGGGAGAGGAGAGGAGATGAGAGAAAGGGCACAGCTCAGAGCAGCAGTGCAAAGCCCCTTCCAGAGACTCATCCATCCCAAATCTGGCAGGAGGAAGACAGGGAGCAGAGAGGATGGACAGCCAACAGAGAAATGCAAAAGCACAGCCTGGAGGAGCCCTCTGGGCAGGAGGATCCTGGAGGAAAGCAGGGGAAGGAAAGCCAAGCTACAGAGCAGCCTCCAGCAGAGGTTGTTTCTGGTCCCCACTCCAGTGTCCAGCCTGTCCTTGCCCCACCTGGACTTGGTGGGACATGGCTTGTGCATCTCTGTCCCCCTTGTTGCCCCCAGGGCATGAATCCAGCCCTGCCAGTGCCCAGGGCAGGAGGGACAGGAGCACTGGTGCCAGCAGCAGCCTAGTTTCTTTATTTATCCCCGTGCCAACAGATGAAATCTTGCAACAAAAAGGGAAAAAAAAAAAAACAAAAAAAAAAACCAAGAAATCTCCCCTGAACAAACCCCAGTCCTGAAAGGATCCACCCACTGCCTTCTGGCCAGGGAAGAGGAGCTGCCAGTGAGCTCTGCAGAGGACAGTGCCACCCAGGGACACCAAGTGCTGCCACCTTTGAGCTCTCACTAGATGGAAAGGTGGGATTGATGCCTCAGGTTTGAGCTTTTATGTTTTTCAGATTCTGGGCTGCTTTAGTGTGTGAGTCTGGGGTTCAAATTAGGGGATGGTGAGTTCTATGCACAGAGCAGGGAGACAAAACAATTCCTTTTCTAGCTGGGGACCAAGGACAAATGATCCAAATCTCAGCCCCAAGAGCACAAACAATGTGGGCTGAAGAGAGAAAAACAAGAAGGATGGGACTGCATAACCTAAAGCTATAATTGCACAATTAACTCCAATATGCAAATGGAGAAGAACTTATAAAAGGGAGAAACCCCATGACCTGTTGTCCATTTTGTGACCATTTTGGTTCATCTTGGGTGCAGCCCTGGCTGGGCTCTTGTGCTGCCCAAGGTGGATCCATTGAGGCCTTTAATAAATCCCTGCTTTATTCTTTAGCTCTGTCCAGCCTCTGTTCTAGGCCAGCCTTCACAAGGCATCAGGACAAGGTGGCACAAGGACCCCTCTCCCCCCAGGACCATCAGGGATGGATGCAGACCCCCAGGGAGGGAATCAGGAGGATCCAACTTACTGGGAATGCCCGAGACAAGCTTCAGCGGCCGGAGCACGCGCACGGCCCGCAGCGTCCGCAGGTCCACGTGGGTGTTGAAGTGTGTCCCGGCCGTGGCGAGGATGCTGTGGGCACACAGGGACAGAGCACAGTTAGCCCAGGGAAAGCTCTTGGCCACTTCAGTGCCATGTTGTCAAAGCAGGCCAGGGGGAAGCCACGAGCCTGAGATTGGGAGTGCCATGCTCTGCTGGCTGAGCTAGCCAGGCTACAGCCCACTAAGGGGACTTCCTGGGTTTGTCATCTCTTGGGAGCACGAAGAGGTTTTATTGTGTAATATAGTTCATTTTTTGTGCTTGTGCCTGTTAAATAAACAAGTTTTCCCCACTTTTCTCCAAGGAAATCTTTTCCTAAACCAGCTGAGGAAGCCATGAAGCTTCTCAAGCCATGTCCCTAGGCAGAGACAGAGATTAACTCCTCCCAAAGGTCAGCGAGCCTCCTTTGATGCTCACACCCAAATTCATGGGCAGCTATGACAAGACAAAGCCACACAGGGACCCGCCCCAGCCCTAGCAGCCCCCACACCCCAGGATGGCTGGGGACAGCCCCACATCACCCACGGATCCCATCCGGGGTCTCAAGGATCGTGCAGGATCCCTCCCAGGAAGGTGGCACGTGGGCCAGGAGCAGCACCTCAGGGATGTGAGTCCCTCCCCTCCGTGCTCCTGTGGCAGCACTTCCAGCCATCAGCTGCCCTGGCTTTTTCCACACATGGAGCTTCCTCAGAGTCCCACGTCTGGGATTGCTGAGAAGGAGCCCAGAACCTCGCACACATTCCAAAATCTATAGTAATGAAAGTTTGATGACCTTGGAAGGCAACCAGCAGGCACAGGAAGGACTCCAGAGGTTTTCTTTTAAAACACAAAGATTTTTTTAATTTTTTTTCCCAAGCCCATCTCTGGAAAACAAACTGGGGCAAGGAGGGAGGCTGGAGCACACTGAGTGCAGCAGTGGGAACACTCAGGGCTCCTGCACCTGCTCTGGGCTGCTGAGGGATGCTGCACCTCAGGGATGCTGGCAGAATCCTCTCCCATCCAGGCTTGGTCCCCAGGGGCTGGGAGAGGAGCAGAGAAGTTGCAGTAGAGCAGCAGGGGGTGGGAGAGGAGGGGATGGGGAGGAGAACGGGACAGAGGGAGGCAGCAATCTCAGGGCTGTTTGCAGCAATCCAAAAACCGAGGGAAATTGGGTCATTGTTCCACTAATTCATCTAATTACAGGCCAGAGCAGCTCTCTGGCGTGCTGAGCAATTAGCACTCTTTCTCTCACCCTCTCCCCGAGGTACAGCAGGTACCAACCTGTCCCTCCAGAAAGGCGGCTGGGTTTCCTAGGATACCCTGGCAGCTCTCACATCTGCGAACCGGGTTGTTTCAGCTCCTTTCCCCAGCCTCCTCTTCCTCCCTGCCCCACTGCAAGGCCCCAGCAGCAGTGGCATGCATCACCCACAACCCCCTGGGTATCACACTGCTTACCCCTGATATTTACAGGGATCTTTTACCCTTGCTGGCACTTTCCCTTTGCACACCCAGTCTCCGTGCCCCAGCCTGTGCCCAGCCCCTGCTGCCCACAGCACTGACAGGAGAGCAGAAAAGGGACTTAATTAAGTCAGGAGCAGCCAGAGTCTGGGGAGAGCTGTGCTGTTAAATTGGTTGTAAGATCAAAATCAATAAATATGATAAAGCACGGCCACTCAGCAGCACGAGGGAGGGACAAAAGCCTCATCACTTCCCACCCCTTCACCCACCCTGCAGTGAGAGCAGGGTACCCCAGTGCTCCCCAAAATGCCAGCCCAGGGGACACACTGTGCCAACACCATGCTGGAAACCCTGCTTCAGCTTTTGCTCCTCATGTCCCAGCCCCTGGAGTGGCACCAGCCTCCCAAAGGGGCAGGAGCAGCCCCAGTGCTGACTCCAGCCAGGACAGAGTCCCAGAATCCCAGAATAATGAGGTTGGAAGAGACCTCCAAGATCATGGAGTCCAACCCATGCCCCAACACCTCAACCAGACTGTAGCACACAGTGCCATGTCCAGTCTGTTTTTAAACACATCCAGAGATGGTGATTCTACCACCTCCCTGGGAAGAGCATTCCAGTACTTTATTATTCTTTCGGTGAAAAATTTTTTCCTAATATCCAACCTATCCCTTCCCTGACATAGCTTGGGACTGCCTCCTATGTCTCTGTCAAGGCTGCATGGAGAAAGAGATCAACCCCAGCTGTCTCCAGCCTCCCTTCAGGGAGCTGTAGAGAGCAATAAGGTCACCTCTGAGCCTCCTCTTCTCCAGGCTAAACAACCCCAGCTCCTTCAAACGTTCCTCAGCAGCTGAGGAGCTCCAGGGGGCTGGGGATGCTCCCAGGCAGGCTGCAGGCTGCAGCCCAGCCCAGCTCCTGCAGCAGAGCAGCACTGGGGTGGGCAGCTCTCTCCCCTCAGCACAGAGCCATGGTGCCACACGGATGGAGGTGTGCTGCGTTGTGATTTCAGGGTTTACCCCAGAACCCCGGGTCTCTCCCCTGAAGATTCCCTCCCAGGTGTGTCAATCACCCTTGTTTTCCCCACCCTGACCCCTCCCAGCACTGTCTGTCAATCCTGGCATTCCAGAAGGGCATTGAGTGATTGGGCAGATCCAAAGGATGCCCTCTACCCCTGGGGGCATTGGGCCACCCAGGTGTCCTTTGTCCCTTGTACCTGCTTGGTGGCTCCCTGCCCCTTCCCTGCCCCTCTCCCCGGGGTTCAAAGGAGCAGCAACCCCGTGGTTCAGGAGTTCTGTTGGAGCTGTTGCTGGATTCAGAGGCCTAAGGGCCAGAATAAAGCTCTGGATCCAAACTCTCCATCAGAACCGGCTCCTTTCCTTCACCATCGCCTTAAAGCTTCTCCACAGAGGGAAACCTGAGGAGAAGCCCCTGTTATGGGGGGAAGCTCCATCCCAGCACCACCAGAGCTCCTGCAGGCCTGGACTTGTCCCCAGTGCCCAGCTGCAGCACCCAGGCAGGCAAAAGTGTCTGTGGGGTGAAACACCACACACCCAGCCAGGCAAAAGTGTCTGTGGGGTGAAACACCACACACCCAGCCAGGCAAAAGTGTCTGTGGGGTGAAACACCACACACCCAGCCAGGCAAAAGTGTCTGTGGGGTGAAACACCACACATCCAGCCAGCCAAAAGTGTATCTGGGGTGAAACACCACACACCCAGCCAGCCAAAAGTGTCTGTGGAGTGAAATACCACACACCCAGCTGGCCTAAAATGTCCCTGGGGTGAAACACCATACACCCAGGCAGCCAAAAGTGTCTGTGGGGTGATCCAGCTGGCCAAAAGTGTCTGTGGGGTGAAACACCACAGTGCTGCTGTTTGGTTCAGCACCAAGGGCCAGACAAGCCAAGGCACATCCCATCCACAATATTGGTGACACCAACAGAGGTGGAGCCCTCCAGCCTCCGGGGCAGGAGCAGCACCTGGCTGCAAAGTCCTCAGCTAACCCAGATTTGTGTGAAGGGCTCCAGAGCCCGTGCTGGAGCCTCCAGGCAAGGCTCGGGCGATTCCAGGGCACTCCTTCCCCGTGCTCTAAATTAGCTGCTAAGAATGGGACTCCTCTGTGACAGGCAAGGTGACATGCTCCTTGTCCTCTCGTGGGGACAGGGGACATCACGAGCGCTTTGGGAAGGAGGTTTGGACAGATCACCAGACCGAGGCGGTGGCACTCGGCGCTGTCACCCGGGCGGTGACAAAAAGCTGACCCAGGTGTGACACAGGTGCCTGCACATCCTCCTGAAGGCAGCCAGGGCAAAGAGCACTCTGATCCCAGCCAGCCCAGAGCCTCTGGGCATGGGCTGAGCAGCCCTACACCACCCAACACCTCAATAAAGCAGCTGGGAAAAGCAAACCAAGCTTCCAGGCACGCCAGCCTGGCTGCTGGCTGCTTTTCCCAAGCCCTTCTGTGGCTGGAAGATACACACATCCCCTCTCATGGATAAATTTTCCCAAGCCCTTCTGTGGCTGGAAGTTACACACATCCCCTCTCATGGATAACTTTTCCCAAGCCCTTCTGTGGCTGGAAGTTACACACATCCCCTCTCATGGATAACCAGGCTTTGCTGGTAGGCACAGGCAGCACTGCTGATTATAAATCCAATGCTCCAAACACATCTTGCTGCTTGGGACTTCAGCATATCTCACCTGGCAATTGTTTATTAACCCTCTAGCCATGCCTTTTTTTAATAATTTTTTTTTAATAAACCTTATCAGCCAGAACTTTCTGAATTAAGGTTTCTCACAGCTCCTGAGATGGGACTCGGGCTGTGACAGACCTTTGTGCTGCCACAGGGCAGCAGCTCTGGTATCTGTAGAACAATTTAAACCCTTTTCGATCACTCACAATATCCACGTCTGATGTGCTAATAATTATTCTTTATTTTTAGGCAAGGACCCAAACTAAAATTACATCTCACCATCCA
This sequence comes from Molothrus aeneus, assembly GCF_037042795.1. Taxonomy (NCBI): domain Eukaryota; kingdom Metazoa; phylum Chordata; class Aves; order Passeriformes; family Icteridae; genus Molothrus; species Molothrus aeneus. Next base: position 28,277,740 of record NC_089654.1, on the reverse strand, counting down.
AGTTATTTGAAAAAAGCTGCCAGATTTAGGCTATAAAAATCCCAATGATCTCATGCTTTTCATCATATGTACTGGAGGAAAAAAAGAAGGGGAAAAAAAAAAAAAGTGAAGGCGTTTTTATAGGTCACCCAGGCAAAGGGGTTAGTTTTACTTCTGAGGAAAGGGGGAAGAGAGACTTCAGGTGGAGAAAAGAGCAGAGAGGAGCTTTGGAAGGATGCAAATGAGAGAGGAGGCAGGATGGGAAATATATGCTAATCCCCCAAAGTATAATTGAATAGTGAGCAATCACCAGCAGACAAAAACACTCTTTCAGGAGAGGAAAAAAAATAATAATCCATTGCTTTGTGTTTGCAACCAGGATGATGATTTGATTTTATTTATTTGGAGGCTCTGGGGAGGAGGGCGAGCTCCCGCTGGGGCCACCACACCCGCGGGCTTTGGGGTTGGGCAGAGCCGGGATCAGCCCCCATCTGAGCAGAGAACACGCCCTCGCCTCCAGCTGAGGACCTGCACCTTTAGATCTCTTCCCCCAGGGCTCAAAAGAAGGAAAAAAACCCCAAGAATAATCTCATTTTAAAGAATTCCCTGCTCTTTGGGACCGTGAAGAATAAAGAACAAGCGATGCTCGACAACGGTGCCCACGCAAAGTCAACACTGAACTTGGGCACTATCCCACTCTGCAGCAGCCAACGTGGCCCCTGTGCCTGTGCATTGCTGGGCTCCCATCCCCATCATCATCCCATCCCCATTTCATCCCATCCCCATCATCATCCCATTCCATCCCATCCCATCCCCATCATCATCCCATTCCATCCCATCCCATCTAATCCCATCTCCATCATCATCCCACCCCCATCATCATCCCATTTTATCCCATCCCATCCCATTGATCCCATTCCCATCCCATCCTGCTCTTAGCCCTAAGGAACAGCACACACAGCTCAGGCCACGCTGCAAAGAGCTTCACATCAGAGACTCCCAGCAAAGGCTGAACCCCAAGTTATCAGATTGACCCTCTATTCACCCCCCCAACCCCAAACTGAGCCCCCCTCAAGCATTCCCCTTGGGGAGCACTGCTGAAACTCACACAAACTGTCCCAGCAAAGGGTGTGCTGGGTGGAGAAAGGCATAGGCTGAGACAGACTAATCTCAGCCCAAAATCTGGGGCAGGCAGGGTGCTGGCTGGCATGCAAATTAATATTTATAATTAAGTGGAAAGGCCCCTGAAGGCTTGCACTGCCACCTGACTCTAGGAGGGAGACTACTTCATAATTAATACACTGGTCAAACAGCTCACAGAAAGTGAGTTACCTGATGAGCTCACCCCATTCCTGCCCTGTTTGGTGTTAATCAATGGGGTGAATCCATCCCTGCCCTCTCTGCAGGCAGCATCATGTGCAGCAGGACATCCTCACAGTTCTTGGGTGCCAACCTGGCTCGAGGCAGGGCCAGCAGGGTCAGGTCACCCACTCTGAGGGTGCCACAGCAGAGCACAGCCTTGGGGACACCAAGAGACAGGGACACCGGGGCCAAGTCCCGCCCTTGGCACAGTTCAGAGCAGCGTCAAAGCCTCCACCACCTTCTCTTGCTCTTTCTAGGTTTCGGGGCTGTGACCCAGGTGGATTGAGCTGCTGCACAGCTCCTGCTCCTGCCCCTCCCAGCAGCTTGGAAAGCTCTGGATGGGCACAAGTGACGCCCTGAGCGGTGTGATGAGGCTGAAGGACAAAATCTGCCTTTACCAGCCTTTGATCTGGGGGGTGAGATCATCCCCCAAGGCCACCATCTTCCCAGAGAAGCCCCCAGGATTTGGGGCATGACTGTCCTGGACCCTGTGGGTTGGCTAAACCCCACATTTCCCTCTTTCCTCCATCCCCACACTGCCTCTCAGCAGACAGAGGATTTGGCAGGGTGAGAGGGTGCTGATAAAAGTGCATTTGCACACACAGGACCTGGTGGAAAGCTAAAGCCACTGAGAGCAGACGAGAGCTGGCTCCACAGAGAAACAGAGAAGGGCTGACCACAGCAGGGCCTGTCTGAGCTCGTGCCAAAGGAGACCCCAGAGCACCCACCTGTGTGAGCCCACCTTCTCACTGAGGATGAGGAGGGAACAACCCCCTTTCCTCAGGCCATGCCCCCCAACCCATCTCCCAGAGGAAGGCGCATTGCGGCGCAAAGGACAATGAGGGCGTCCCCCAGAGCAGGAGCTCTGCCAGGGTGTTGGGGTGCAGCAGGAGCCCCTGGGGAGCTCAGGGGTGCCTGGCAGGGGAGGCAGTGCCCCCGGGGACCAGCAGCCACGTGGGAGGGGCTGACTCACTCTGCAGCTTCAGGGAAGCAGCGGGGTGGGGAGGATGGAGCCGGGATCGCGTGAGCGGCACGCGGGACGGATGCTGTGCTGGGAAAAGGGGGTGCCTGGCTCCCCCAGAGCCACAGCCACAGCTCTGCCTGCCCAGGTGGTGCCTCAGGTTTGAGCTTTTATGGTTTTCAGGTTCTGGGCTGCTTTAGTGTGTGAGTCTGGGCTTCCTATGAGCTCTGTGCACAGAGCAGGGAGACAAAACAATTCTGCTCTAGCTGGGGACCAAGGACAAATGATCCAAATCTCAGCACCAAGAGCACAAACAACATGGGCTGAAGAGAGAAAAACAAGAAAAATGGGACTTCATGGACTAAAGCTGTAATTAAACCAATAATTACAGCTATATATTTTATATATATATATATATATATATATATATATATATATATATATATAGCTACAATAAAACTCTCCAATATGCTAGTAGACCAGAACTTACAAAAGTATAAAACCCCATGGCTTGTTGTCCTTTTTGTGGCCATTTTGGGTTGGGCTGCCCAAGGTGGATCTATTGAAGCCTCCTAATAAATCCCTACTTTATTATTTAGCTCTATCCAGTCTCTGTTCTAGGTCAGCCTTCACAAGGCATCACAGGGATCTCCACCCCCCATCCACAGCAAGGGGAAAGCTTTTCTCTCCTCCCCAGCCTGTCCCCTGACCCAGCCAGGGAAGCTGTGCTGCCCTTTGTGCAAGGTGCTGGTCCCAGGGCCATGGCATATGGCACATGAATCATTCACCAAGCTGGGAGATTAATTATTCATCCAAACGAAAGACCAAACATTTTACTAATTGTCCTGAAAGAGCTGGGAAAGGGGGCAGGCATCAGGTTGGGTACTGCCAACATTCATGAAATAAAAAGGAAAGAGTGGGGGGGAAAGTCTCGTCTGGTGTGATCAAAGTATTGCTGGGGCTGGACCTGGGGTTGTTTTTATGTTGGTTTATCCCTAGAGCACAGCACTCCTTGCAGGGGCTCAGGCTCCAGCAGGACAACCACATCAGGATGCTGCACTTGTGCCCTGATTCCACACTTGTTCTCCAAAGCTCTTATCCACTCCCCCAAGTTCTCCAAACCTTTATCCACTCCCTGAGTCAGGGAAATGCAGGTGTGGGGCTGTGGGAAGAGCCTGTTCCCAGCCCAGGTGTGCTCCCACACCCGTGGGGCCAGCACCCCAAACCAAACCACCAGGGCATGCAGCACCTCAGTATTCCCCAATGCAGCTGCTGCCAGCACCTGGTCAAGGATCCCCCTTCCATCTCTGGAACTCCAGGACTGAAAAGAGCCTCCAAACACACAGAACTGGGGTTGTGTGAGGTGCATTAAGTCCCTGAGGGCAAAACATCCCTGCCTCTCCCATGGGGGAGCTCAGGGGGAACCATGAAAAGGGAACTTCCCAGGACGGTCATCTGAAAATCCAGGCAGCATCAAAACCAGCAGAAAAGCCAAGCTGCCCTCCTCATCCCTGGGCTCACCTTGCAGCCTTGGAATGCTTCCATCCTGCTTCCCACTAGGCACAGCAGGAAATCAGGGATGCACAAGCATGCACAGGATTTCCCTGGGAGGTCAGGGAGAGACACCAGGCTCACAGCTGCTGCCTGGGCTTTGGGACAGGACTTGGAGAGCCAGGCTTTCCTGCCCTGGCTTTGCTGAGGGCATGGCAGGCAGTGCCAGCAATCCTTCACTCCTGCTTTCCCTTGGCCACGCTCCACCCCACAAAACCCTTTAATGAAAACCACCGTGCCCAAGGGCTTCACAAAAGGCACCCAGGTGTAGAGGGTTGTTAAACCCTCCCAAAAAACCTGACAGCAGAGCTTCCTTTTAGTGACTCTGGGGTTTTTATCCAGCTTTTACAGCGGCTGCTTCCCCAGCTCCTGAGCAGAACAACTTCACAAGGGCCTTTTGATTCACATTTGGATTTTTTTCCACCCATTGTGAGCAGCGTTCCCCCACCCCTTCACCTCTCACGTGTTATTGTATTGCTGCTATAACAAAAAAAAGCCAATGGTGCTTTGATAATGCTCAGGCACTGGAGTGTGTGAAGCACACACCCACCTGGATATTTGCAGAGGGAGTTTAACCCTTCCTGTTCCATCTAGTAGGGGGCAGGACAAAGCAGGCAGCTGTAGGGTCCTTGTGCTCTATTCCCAATGGCATCCAGGGAGCTCATGCTCCAGTTGCTGGTGGCTGAAGCTCTTTCAGCCTCACTTTCTCAGAACCATCAATTGAGAGGTCACCAGCCTTCCCCTGCCCTTTCTGACCATTTCTGAGCCATATTCCCTTTTGGTCCAGGTCACACTGAGTCAAGCAGGTCCCAAATCCAGCCTCAGCACCCGGCTGGCTCTGGTTCTCACAGAGACAGGGTGAGCATCCCCAAACCCCAGGGGAAATGTAGATGTTCCCCCTCACTGGTTCTGCCTCAGAACGAGTAAAGATATTTTATGCACACTTTCATATAAAATTATTTTTAGCTGGAGGAGAACAGGCTGTTTTTTCAGGCAGCAATGATGATTTGGAAACCACAGGTTACAAAGAGAACAGGTTTACAAATGTGACTATTAGTTCCCCAGTGGAAGCTTTAGCATCAGGGAGTTTTAGGTGGGTGTTGATTTCCACTGAGATGGAAAAAAATATGATTTATTGACAGAAGAAGCAAACACCAGTTGAACTCTAGTCAGTGCCATCCACTCCTGCACAAGGTCCCAGGAGGCCACTCATGGGAGAAATCCCTCATTAGGCTCATTTCCAGCAGGGAGAGGGTGAAGAAAATCCCACTGCTCACAGAAATCCCAGCGTGGTGTCTGTGACCATGATGCCACCTGCACTAAGGACCTCTCTCTCCCATCAGACACATGGCAAAAAATGATTCCACCTGCACTAAGGACCTCCATCAGATACATGGCAAAAAATGATTCCACCTGCACTAAGGACCTCCATCAGATACATGGCAAAAAATGATTCCACCTGCACTAAGGACCTCCATCAGATACATGGCAAAAAATGATTCCACCTGCATTAAGGACCTCTCCCATCAAACACATGGCAAAAAATGATTCCACCTGCATTAAGGACCTCCATCAGATACATAGCAAAAATTTATTCCACCTGAACTAAGGACCTCTCCCATCAGATATATAGCAAAAAATGATTCCACGTGCACCAAGGACCTCTCCCATGAGACACACAGCAAAAAATGATTCCACCTGCACTGAGGACCTCTCCCATCAGACACATGGCAAAAAATGATTCCACCTGCACTAAGGACCTCTCCCATAAGATATATAACAAAAAATAATCCCACCAGCACTGAGGACCTCTCCCATTAGCTATACAGCAAAAAAATTATTCCACCTGCACTAAGGACCTCTCTCTCCGATCAGACACATGGCAAAAAATGATTCCACCTGCACTTGCACTGAGGACCTCTCCAATCAGATATACGGCAAAAAGTGATTCTACCTGCACTGAGGACCTCTCCCACCAGATATATGGCAAAAAAATGATCCCACCTGCACCAAGGACTTCTCCCATCAGATGCACAGCAAAAAATAATTCCAGAAAGGAGCAGTAACACCCTGTGTCACAACTGGAGGGACGAGGGCCAGTGAGTGTGACCCTGGCTCCCTGTGGGTCGGATCCTGGGGTGGGTGCTGCTCACATGGATGTTCTGTCTGGATGCACCAGCATCCAAACCCACAAGCACCACGCTGCACTTCTGATCACAGCATCCCCTCCACCACAGCCACAACCTTTCAGTAAGCCACAACACGATCCCCACGACCGCCAAATCTCCCCAGTCTCCATCCAGACACTTTTACATTCACCGAGCCGGAGCCGCAGAGGCGATCCCGAGGCTCCGCCGCCCGCCCGCCTTACGCAACCGACACAGAACGAGCCGCCAAGTGCAAACCTTCTCCCACAAGCTGTTTGCAAGTCATTTGCCAGCCAAGGATTATTTGCTGCAGGAATTTGCCAATAATTCAGCGGATTAAACAGGCTGAGAGTTTCCTGCATGGGAGGCACAGCACTGAGGAGCAGCAGCGTTGGCAGCACTGCAGGGCAGAGGCAGGAGATGGGCAGGGAGAAGGAGCCCCTGACCTGCTGCAGCTGATCCCAGTGACCCCAAAGCCAGCCCAGGGTAAAAATCCATGGGTTGCCTCCTCCACCCTCCACCACGATATAGAATTTGCCCCAACAGGCCGGTGAGGCAGAAAAATGCCCTTCACCTGGGGCAAAGCCAGCAGGTGAAGGGGCATCCCTTGGGTTCCACTCAGCTGAGCAAACACCAGGATCCCAGGGCGGGTATAATGGTGGGGAAGCAGACACTGGAGAGCTGCACCCCGTGACTGGCAGTGCTGGGGGGCACACAGGCCCCTCCTGTTGGGGTGGGCAGCACGGTGCTGGCAGCCCTTCATGGACAGTTGATTACCTGGCACGGGGCCTGGCTCAGCCCGGCAGTGAGAGGAGCTGGCGAGGCTCTGCCAGTGAGTGATTGCTGGGCGCTGACTCAGCACCTGCCGGGCACAGCAGCCAGCCCAGAGCCGTGGGGAGAGCAGGAACAGGGCCCTGGGGAAGCTCTCCCCCCAGCCCAGTGCTGCCCCTTGGCCCACGCCCCAGAGGATGCCCAGGTCAGGATGCAGGTGATTGGAATTTCTCAGCCCCCCGGCTGCTTCCTGCACATCCAACCCAGTGACACCAAGAGCCCCTCTTGTTGCTACCAATGCATGTCCCGTGCTGTCCCCAGAGGTGTGAGCACCTGTCCCCAGGGATGTGAGCCCCTTTGCCCAGCCCAGGAGCCACAGAACCCTCTCCATGAGTCACTCTGCAGATGTGGGAGAGCAGCAGCCTCCCATGTGAGGGCTGCACCTCCCACAGGCCGCCTGCTTGCTGCCCATCAGACACCCACCAGCACGCCCTCCATTGCCAGGTGACGTGGTCCCGCTCCCCAGCAAGGCCATGCAGAACCCCACTGGACCAAGGGAGTCAAAATGTCCCCAGCCATGCTGTCCTCAGGCCTCCTCTGGTGCACAGTCCCACCACCATGGACAGCAGATCCCACCACCACACCCCAGCAGAAGCAGGCTCTGCATTCCCCCTCCTCCTCCAAACACCCAACCAGGTGTCACATCCCACATGGTGCCACCAAGAGTCGGGACTGTGCAGCAGGAAGCTCTGTAGGGACCCCCTGGCTGCCGTGCCTCAGTTTCCCAGCCAGCCCTGCAGCTGCTCTGCACCCAGCAAAGCTCACAGAGCACTCAGACCCCCAGGCTCTCTCTGTTTGTACACATCAAACCAGCTCCTCTGAGCGCGATGTTTCCATCAGCAGGCAAAAAGAAACACCCACAATCCAGGCACCACCTGCCCTGCAGACAGAGAGGGGCCCAGGGGTCACCCTGGCTGGGCTTCTGCTCAAGCTGACTTCCAGTGCTGGCTAGCACAAGCCCAAATGCCCCTGCCTGTTTCTGTGTCACCAGGACAGCCCAGCACACGGCAAGCAGGACTCAAATCTGGGCCATGTCCCTGGCAGGTGGCACCACCAGTGACACAAGCAGCACACGTGTGCTACCACCCCCAGCAGCATCACTCCTGCATGCTGGGATGGTGAGCAGCATCACCTGGGAGCGTTACCCTACCCAGACCTCATTCCCAAACCTCCAGCACCAGGGCAAGCCTGGAAAGTGCTTGGGAAGGCAAGAGGAGAAGAGGTTTCCCCCCTCCCCATGGAGGGTTTGACCAGAATCTCTCCCAGATCACATCCAGCTGCTTATCAGGTCATGCCACCACCTTACCCTGTATTCAGGTGGGTGACAAGCCACCAAGTGAGGAAAGCTGGACATGGTGGCCTCAGAGCCAGCCTCACTGCTTGTCCCACCATCAGCACCCACAGCAAAGCCAACACGGCACCTCCAGCACATCCTCCCCTCCCTCATCAGGACAACAAAACACCACTGACAACAGCAAACCAGGGGCTCTCCCCACGTCCTGGAGCTCGTGTCCTCACCAGGATGAGCCCCCAAGCCCAGGCCAGCCCAGCAGGGCCCCCCAGCAGCAGCACTCACCCACTGAGGACCACGATGAAGTCCATGACGTTCCAGCCATTGCGCAGGTACGAGCCCTTGTGGAACACAAACCCCAGGGCCACGATCTTAATCCCAGCCTCGAAGCAGAAAATCCCAATGAAGTAGGGCTCTGTCTTCTCCTGCCAGGGTGAAATCAGTGACCCGGTGAGAGGGGGAGACTGAGCAAACACAGCAGCAGGCATTTCACACTGACCCACCCAACTCGTGTCCCATCCCACCTCCCCCAGACCCATCATCTCCTCTGGGAGCTTTCCCAGCCCCTTCTCAGCCAGCAGCACCCTCAGAAATAAACAGAGGGTGGCTATGACATGCTCAGGTTGCCCAGTTTCCCCTACCCATTTTAAAGGGGCTTAAATTTTCCTGACCCCTTTCCATGGAGAAGGAATATGCTACACCAGCCCCAGGCAGGCTGGAGGAGCTAGTCCCAGAGGAAACCTCCTGTCTGGTCACCCCAAAATCAGAAGCAACTGCCTGGTAGGGTTGGATGGGTGCCCTTGGGCCAGCCCCCAGCCCAGCAGGGAGGGATGGACACGGGGTACTCACTAATCTCCGTGACATGGGCGTCTTGTCATCCTCGGGGAGGTGCTGCTCCAGGGCCAGCACGATGCAGTTGGCAATGATGGTGGCCAGGATCATGTACTCAAAGGGAGTGCGGGGGAGTTAAGGAGCACAGAAGAGCTGGGTGACACCCCCGTCCCCCCAACCCACCCTTGGCTTCACCTGCTCAGCCACTGGAGCTGTTTTCCCCACAGGAACATCCATGTGAAGCCACCTCAGTGTTGTTTGGAAATGAGAGGAGTGAGAGCCCCCCAAGACCTTCCTCCCTGCAGACCTGCTGGGCCTCACCACCTCCTCCCCAAGCTCACAGGACACCTTTGCTGGGATGAAAACTCCCATGGGAGAGATGCTTCTTGTGCAAGGGGCCCAGAAGGTGCACACAAGGTTTGGAGCAGGACAACCAGGCTGGGCTTTGCCTGGAAGAAGGTTTGGCATGGTCCTTGGCAGGATCAGGGAGGCTCTCCCTGGCATGGCACACTCTCCCTGGCATGCTAGGGCTGGCATGTCCCTTTTTCCTTCTCTTTTCCACCACCCATCAGCAGGAGATGGGGCTCAGAAAGGGGAGGTGTCACAAGGCATGGGCAGCCCTTGTCCTAAAACACCCCTATGGGATGCAGCACCTGCAGAGCCTGAGGAGGATGGAGCATGCCTTGCAAGTCCTGGGGCTCTGACCTGGATCAGCCCACCCTGTGCCCTTGCCGAGCACCCTGAGGGCAGCAGGATGAGCCCAGGTGGCACTGGGAGCTGCAGAGCACTTGGCTGAGCATTCACAGCTCTGGTGGCACCTGGGTCTGAGCAGGGTGGAAACTCCCTGTGGAGATATCCCAGCTCAGCCACACGCCAGCAAGACCCCAAGGGGCAGCAGCACCTTGTCAAAAGGACCTGGTTGGACCCTTATGAACAATCCTAAACACTACAGGCACATCTAGGCCCTGGCTGGACACTTATGAGCAATCCTAAATCCTTCATCCACGTCTAGGACCTGGTTGGACCCTTATGAGCAATCCTAAACACTACAGCCACGTCTAGGCCCTGGCTGGACCCTTATGAGCAATCCTAAATCCTTCATCCATGTCTAGGACCTGGTTGGACCCTTATGAGCAATCCTAAATCCTACATCCACGTCTAGGCCCTGGTTGGACCCTTATGAGCAATCCTAAATCCTACATCCATGTCTAGGCCCTGGTTGGACCCTTATGAGCAATCCTAAATCCTACATCCATGTCTAGGCCCTGGTTGGACCCTTATGAGCAATCCTAAATCCTACATCCACGTCTAGGCCCTGGTTGGACCCTTATGAGCAATCCTAAATCCTACATCCACGTCTAGGACCTGGTTGGACCCTTATGAGCAATCCTAAATCCTACAACCACGTTTAGGTCCTACCCAACCCTTCTCCAGGAGCCCCCCTGAGAAGTGGCAGCAGAAGCTGGTGTCTGAGGAGCTGAGGAAGGAAAGGGCAGGCTGATGCCCAGGAAAACACCCCAAACTCAGCTTCTTCCTGCCTTTTGATTCATGGGATCAAGGCAGGGACACGGAGCTCTCTCCTGCCTGGCCCAGGGCCAAGCTCTGAAAACAAAGCACTTCCAAATGACAGGGTGGCCATATCTTTCCAACTTCCCATCCATCTTTCCCAATTCTCCACAATAAAAGCCCTGTTGTCCTCAATAACTGGATGTGGAGCAATACACCCCTGATTCTGCTCCCTCCTTGCCAAAACAGCTCTATTACTGTCACCACTGGCACCAGCAGCCACCCAGGGAGAGGACAGCCACCTTCCCCTGGGCAAAGGGGATGTGATCCCACCTGGCATGGATTTGCCCATAAAGGAATCATCCACACTCCCACCATCCCAAGCTGGCCAAGCCCTTCCCCACCACACCAAAGCTTCTCCACACACAACACCCTCAGGCTGACACGTTTCAGGCAAGGAGGTGTCCAACAGCTCGGGGAAAATGGGTGATTTTCTTTTCCAACCTCATCTTTTGGCCACTGACTACAGTGAAATGCTTTCAACCAGTGCCCCTGAGCCCACGGGCAGGAGAAGACACCTCAGTGCCCAGCATGAGCATGGGAAAAGGGAAAGCATGGAGTGACCCCAGCCCAGAGAGGCTGGGCATGCTGGCAAGGCAGGAGCAGGGATGGGCACAGAAACATCCCCAGAGACAGGGCCAGGAGAGGCAGCCAGGGAGAGCCCGTGGGAGCTGGGATGTGTTTAACCCAGGCAGGAAGAAGAGCCAGGCAAGAGACATCCAAGGCGTTTAAAAAGCCACTCAGTGAAATTAATGATTGCTACGTTCGAGGCAAACCCAACGAGAGAGGCTGCAGAGCCAGCCAGGCACAGAGCAGGAGCAGCTCCCCGTGCTTGGGGAGGGCGCCCACACTCCAAAAGTTCTCCTCTGAGGCTCGACACAAGTGAATATTTCCCTGCATGGCTCCAGCAGAGTCCTCTCCCTGCATCCCACCCCGCTCCATCCACCGCGGCGCTTGGCCCGGTGCCACCAGCCTATTTGGGACCTTTTTGTATCATTTTCCTGAAAGTCTGCGAGCAATTAGCACCGGCTGAAGAGACAAACAGCGTGTTAGTGGGGCGGGGCAGCAGCTCCCCAGGCACCAGGCACATTTGCCTAGATGAGGAGAAGTGTGGGAGCTGTGCGGGAGCGTCCGTGTCCGTCTGTCCGCCCCAGCATCCCGCACTGCTCCCGTGGGAGAGGGAAAAACCCAACTGCAGCAGCGTGGCTGGGGGCCTCGGGACCACCTGGCCACAACATCTGGTTGAGAGCAGGAGGACAGTGCACATCTGTCACACCCCTGCACAGGAGCACGCTCCTGCTGCACCTCCAGCAAGTGGGGGAACAGAGGCAGGAATCAGGGCAAGGGGGTCACCAGGGCAAGGAATGAGCTGGAAGAGACATTAAGGACCATCTCATTCCCACCTGCCATGGACAGGGATGCCTCCCACTAGGCCAGGGTGTTCAGAGCCCTGTCTAACATGGCCAACTCTAAAAGGGCAATTGGACCCCAAAGCACCGACCTCAGCACTGCCAAAAGCGACTCCCCAAACCCCACTGGCCCAGTTTCTCCAGGAGAAACTGGAGAAATCCAGTTTCTCACATCCAGAGCTGTGTGAGACATCAGCCCCATGGAAACCAGCCCCCACAGCTCCAGCTGTGCCAGGTTTTGAGTTCCAAGAGGAAAAGAACCTCCCAAGGGACAGCAGGAACATCTGGCTGAACTGAGGGATATTTTATACCCACTCTTTACTTCTGCCAAGCAAGCGTGCTCCCAGTCAGGGCCACTAGACAACCCTCCATCAGTGCTTTGTTTTCTCCCACATCAGATGAATAATTACAAAACCTCTCAGCCACCCAAAATGCAGAGTAGCCCTCCAGGCCAAGTAATGAGAGCCCATCTCCCTCCAGCCTTCTCCTCCTCCTCCTCTTCCGTCTGGCTGCTCCTGGAGGATCATTAGGGAGCCGATAAAAATAGGTTTTCTTATTGATTTATCTCCTTTACCCAATGCTCTCTCCCCTGCACCGTTGACTTGTTTCCTTAGCAACTGGGCTGATCCCTGTGCACACCACACCTGCAGCTCCACGCTTCCCTCAGGATGCCTTTGAGGCAGGGACAGTGACCCCAGGCCATGGGGGCAGCCCCCAGGCCACCTGGAGGAGGGAGAACCCCATGCCTGGAGCTGGAGCTCCTTGGTGGGTCTGTCAGGAAGATCTTGCAGCTGTGACCTTCCTCTTCACCTTCCTCACCAGCCAGAAGCCCAAACCAGCCCACCCAGAACCCCCACCTGGCTAAGGCAGGGAGTGAGCCCAGCTCCAGGCCCGGGAGGGGTTTATGGTGCTGGGTTTATGGGTTTATGGTGCTGGGTTTAAGGGTTTACGGTGCTGATGGGACACTGGCAAATCTCCACAGGAGGCTGGGTACAAGACCAACCCCTCCCTGTATGCAGGCAAGGACAGGAGCTATGGAGAGATCCCCTCCATCCCAGTCCCTTCTGGGCAGGCAGGTGGGGAAGGAGCAGAGGAGCCAGAGGAGTGAGGCCTTGGGGAATTCTAAAGTGCCACCAAAAGAGCAGGAGAAACTTAAGCCCTGTCCACGCCTGCATCATCCAGGTTCCAACACCTCCTAGAAAGTCATGTCTCTATTTCCCACCTCTCCCCATGCCTCCCTGGGGACCTGCTGCTCCAAGGGGCTTTCCCTGCCCCTCAGATGTCAGTGAGTAAAAGTTCCTACACCTGTGGACTTCATCTTGCTGGTCCCAATCCCAGCACTGCTGCCTGTCCCACACAGACAGGACCACAGATCCACATCTTCAGCATCCGCCCTTAGGATGCCCCAGTCCTCCTCCTCTCAGCTCCACACCCCAGCAGGAAAGAGAGCACCTTCTCTCCAAGGCTGTTTTCACAGAATCATGGAATGGTTTGGGTTGGAAGGGGCATTAAAATCATCTCATTCCAACCCCCTGACACAGGCAGGCACACCTTCCACAGGACCAGGCTGCTCAGAACCCCATCCCATCAGACCTTCAACAATTCCAGGGAGTCCACAACCTCTCTGGGCAAGTGAGGTTTTTGGTTTCCAAGAAAAAAACCAAAGTGCCAAGTACTGCAAAGTCTGTGAGTGGCCCTAATTCAACTCTGGGATTCCCCATCCCCACAGTGCCTCCCTGCCTTGTCCCTGGGGACACAAGGGATTTTCCTCCACTGATAACACTGTCCACAGAGTTGTGGCCCCTCCTGGCTCTCTCTATTTCTGTGTCCTGCCACAGAAAGCAACATCCAGAGCCCAAATCCTCCCACTTGGAACACGAGCCAGCTGCTGTGTGCCTGCTTCACAGAGGCTCAGGAGAGTGAGCTTGGCTTGTGCTTGTGTCCTGGAGCACCCAGCCTGCCTCAATCCCACTGCAGGGACACAGGAGACACAGGAGACCCTCCTCCCTCTCTGAAGTCCCAGCTTTTGCAGCTCCTAAGGGCGGTGGTGTGGTTTCCACCAAGGGTTAAAGCCAAGGCAGTGACAGCCAGGAGTCCAACGGGGCAGAGCTGCCCACACTGCTGCTGCTCCCTCCCGTAGGGATGCAGGATGCAGGATGTGGGATGCCTGCCTGCCACGTGCAAACAGCTCCGTGGAGAAGCGTCTCCCTCTCCCCCACCTCACCCTGGAAATCAAATCTCTCTCCTCTCCTCCTCCTTTTTTTTAATTTAAAAAAAAAAAAAAAAAAAACAACAAAAAAAAAAAAACAAAAAAGGACCACATCATGTGATTTTCCTGCCTTAACATCAGTTTTTTAACTTTGGTTGCCACAGCAACAGGATGCAACTTGGCATCACCATGACAACAGCTGCCTCTGTTTAAATTCACCATCTGACAGGCAGCCTCGCTCTCCCCGGCTGTCAAAAAGATGGACCTGCCATTACACCTACTCGCCCCTCCCAAAAAAAAACCCTTCTAAAATCTGATGAATGGAGGGCACAGAAAACAGCCTGGGAGCAGGGGGAGGAGGGAAATGTTCCTGGGGAGGGCAAGGATGGAGCTGCCCAAGGGATGGCACGACATGGCACTGGCTCTTCCCTTGGGAAGGCGAGACCTGCTGGAATTTTGGCCGGGGAAAAGCCGAGGTGGAGAAGATGCTTGGCCAGGGCGGGTTGTGCCCATGCAGCACCAGGTCACAGGGAGAGCCACGGTGAGCAAAATAGCTCAGCCACTCATGGGTGTGCTTCCCACTGAGCAAAACCCCCCTGATGATGCTCTGAGGGCACTCCAGCTGCTCCAGGCCAGCCCAGCACCAGTTCAGCCCCCAAAGGAGATGAGATAGGTGAAATCCCTCAGCACAGGGAACGTGGGCATCCTCTTCCCCTGCCACACTGGGGGTGGGTGCAGTGGACAGGCTGCAGGCAGATGCTGTCCTTGGGGACACAGCCAGAGCCACACAATGTCATCTGGCCTTCCTGGGGTGGGAGAGGGATCTTATCCAGGTCAAATGTGATTAAGCGGATGAAGAACGGAGCAGATATAGATGAGCTGCAGCCCATCTCGTATCCTAACTGAATTGGAGCCTTCCAGGCAGCCAAACAAATGAAATCAGGGTGAAAGGCCTGGCCATCAGCAGGAGGAGAGCAGGCAAGAGGACAAGGCTGCGTTTCCCAAGGAGAAGAGAAGGAGATGTTCCCTACAGCCAAAACAGCGGCTGCCCCATGGTTTGGGCAGGACCAGGTTTAAAAGAGCAGCTCCAGTGGAGGTTTCCAGTGAGCTTTCCAGCGAGGAACTCGGCAAAGGCTTGGCTCCCATGGAGCTGCATCCCAATCCCAGTTGCTCGTATTTCTCCTCCTTCTCCTCCATGCATCATCCCTATTTACACTGGGAAGCCAAACTGCAGAGGCTGCTGGTTATAATTACACAGTTACCCAGCAGATATCCAGGCCTGAATCACCAGATATTTTTAGCCCTATTACCTAGTCAACCAGAGCTGGATGAAGAAGAGCCTCCACTCCGCCCCGAGCTCCTCTCCAGCCCCTTTGGCTTTCCTCAGTGCTGTGCCCACCCTGACCCACAGCACCAGAGCTGGCCCATCACCTTCCCAGGGCCAGCAGCTCCTACTGACCATGGCCAAGATCCAATGTTCTCCTTCCCAAAATTCCCTGGCCCAGGAGCCATGCCATGGGCTCCAGGCCAGGCAGCTGAGGTGCTCACATGGTTTTCCTGGCCCTCCCAAAAGGCACCAGCTGCCTGTGCCAGGCTACAACTACAAGGATGGGAACAACTGGCCAGGCCAGCCTAACCAAACTCATCACCAAAAGGCCTTGCTTGCTCCCAAGCCCTCAAAACTCCAGTGGTGCAGAGAAACATCCAGGGTGCATGCGTTTTTCTGGGGAAGAGATGGCAGCGGGGCGGGGGACAGGCAGGAACACTGAGCTCCCGCGCCTGGAGCACGCCTGTTCCCAGCACTCACATGGGAATATGTCACTTACTTCTGGAAAAAAAAAAAAACCACAAAATGAGCCCATCTCCCTCATGCATTGCAAATTCCAGGGGAGAATAATGCTGGGGAGTTCTGCTCATGTGGTGGTGGTGGTGGTGGTGGTGGTGGAGCTCCAGTCTCTAGGAGACAGTGGCTGCCTGGAGATGAGACATCACACCGGCACGGGACCCCAGCCCACGCCGCGAGTGCCGGGCCAGTGGCACCATCCCAGCTCCTTCTGGCTCCCAACAAAAGCTGGAGGGGCCAGAGCCCTCCCACAGCATGCTGGAAAAGCACATGAATAATTTGGCATATTCTGGAAAAGCAGGCAGCCGGCCTGGCCGCTGCCCTGCAGGGCTCTGCACTGAGCCACCACAGCCCCGAGCTCACCACCAGCACTCCCGCAGCCACCCACCCATGGGCACTGCCAGGAGGGGCACATCTGGGGAATTCAGCCCCTCCAAGCCAGCCCTTCACGCCCAGGTCACCCCCTTGAGCTGTCACAGCTCCCCAGGCAGGAGCGGTTCCTGCCTGGCAGAGGCTTGACCTGACGGAGCTGCACAGGGACAATTCCCCTGCCATGCTCTGCATCCCTGGGCCTCACCAGAGGCTTTCCCCCGTGGTACCTGTTGCACCAAACCAAGGCATTGCTGCCTGGCACCAGGGAAAGCTCTCCCGTGCCCACCAGAGGAGCCAGGAACTCCACCAACAAGTTGGAGGGAGAGAAAGCGGCAGCAGCAGGAGCTGCATGGAATCACTGCTGCAGAGCACGGCACGGGGAGGCTCCCACAGCCACAGCCCAGCCACGCTGAAGTTTTCAGGCTCAGATCCTCCGTGGGGGCAAAGCCCTGGGGGTGTTTTAGGGGGCAGCAGGCACTGAGGCCAGGCTGGTGTGGGGCTGAGGGCTGTGGTGCCTGGGCAGCACCCACAGGGAGGGTGGGAGGGGAGAGAGGTGCGCAGGGAGGGATGGAAGGATGGAGGAGCAGGGGAAGGAGTGGGAGAGATCTGCACCCTCCGCCCTGCGCTAGGAGAGGGGTCCTTGGGATAAACCCGTGGCTCCCTGTGCCAGCCTCCCCAAGAAAAGGCCACGGGGCACAGCCAGAGGCTCCCACCATCCTCGCCTCTGCCGCAGGGAGGGGGCAGCCAGCTCCCAGAGCCACCATGGGGGGCTGCAGGGCGAGGACGGCCGTGCCCCTGCCAGGCACGCACGGGAGGGACAGAGCCACCACCCAGCAGGGACTGGGCATCCACGGGGCTCCCCAGGCTGGGGTGGGGTGACAAAACTCCACGAGACATCGAGGCACAGAGGAAAGGCCACTGCCTCCCACCTCCCCAGGCACGCACACAGAGCACCCCCGAAGCACGCAGGGATCACAGCACCCGTCCCTATCAGCACGGGGGGCTAATAAATCCAAGCCTCGGGAGGGGCTGGGGGACTCCCGGGAGGGGGAAAAAGGGCTCAGCTCCTGTCAGGAGCAGGCAAGGAGGCGAGGACAGGAGGGGGAGCAGCAACAGGGCGAGGAGAGCATCCCCGGGGGCCGGGGCACCCCTCTGGGAACACCTTACCTGCCCGATAGTGCCACACACGCGTGTCCTGGGCAGCCCCCGAGGCGAATCCGGGCAGCACAGCTCACGGGGGCTGCAGAAAGGATATGGCCAGTCGATGAGCTTCTTGGCGTATTTCCTGACTATGTTCTCTTCCCCGAAGAGGAAGAGCGATCTGTTGACGGTGAAGCAGTTCTGCCGGACGGGGATGGGGTTGTACAGAGCCATAGTCCGGGCTCTCTGCGCTTTGGTTTGCTTGAAGGCTCCCGGGCTGCCTCCCGCAGGGGCAGCAGCTCCTTGCCGGCTCCGGTTCTGCTCGGAGCCCCCATCTCCGGAGCCCAGCCTGCCGGCCACTGCCTCCCCAAAGCGAGCCATCCTGCAAGAAAACACACAGGTGAGCCAAAGCAGCAGCACCGAGGCGGCGGGGGGAGGGTGGGAAAGAAGAGGGAGGGGGTTTGCGGGGCGCAGTCCCAACCACAGCCCCCTCCTCCTCTCCGGGTGATGCTCAGCTCCGTCTCTCCTCCATCCCTCCGGGGGACCCGCGGGGAGGAGAGGCGGCACCGGCTGGGCACGGGGGGCAGCCGGGCCCCCCCAGAACGGCCACCCGGGCAGCGGGGCGGGCAGCGAGCCCTCCTCCCCCCCCGCCTCCTCCTCCTCCTCCTCTTCTGTGCCCAGCGGAGGCCGCAGCCGCTGGGTCCCCAAGCACCTTCCCGCACGCAGCAAGGGGTTAACCCCAGGCACGTCCTCCCCAGCCCCTCGCAGCCCCCCAGCCCCCGCAAGGGCAGGGAGCCGGGTCCCTGCGGCCACCCCGCGGCACAGCCGGGCACAATTCGGAACAGCACCCGGGCGAACAGGTTGCAGCGTGGTCCAGCCTAGTTGGAGCCAAGTGTCCAACTCCTTCCTCCCGGCTCCATCTTCAGCATCCTGCGGGAGCCCGGCCGCCCATGGCAGGGCCGGGGGGCACACGGGCGGTGGGCAGCGATGCCCGGCCCTTCGCTGCCGGGGCAGGAGCACGCAAGGCTTCCCGCAGGAGCCGGGCCACAGAATTAAAGGCTGCTGCCGCGGCTCTGCAGCTCGGGGACAGCCGGCTTTAATGAAGTCAGTGGCAAGGCAGGCGCACAGCAGCGCGCACACACGCCCGGCTCGCTGCCTCGCTCCATCCAGCGCGTTCTTTTGGCAAGCACGGGAGCTGCCGCAAAGGAAAATCAGAGGCGAGGGGTGGGTCTGAAGGGAACAAAGGCAATGGGGGAGCCCCCACCCTGCCAGAAGCGCGCACACATTTCCCACTCCCCCCATCCCCATCCCCGCCCTGGCTGCAGAGGGCTTTCCAGCACACGGGTGCTCCTTAGGTGAGCGGCTAAACTGGGGAGCAAGGGGGGGCTGCCCTCCCTGCATCTCCCCCAGCCCACCTCAGCCACCTCTCTGTGGCCACACGCATCATCCTCCCCCATGCCTGGGGCACTCCGGGGCTGCCGGAGCCGCCCGATGCCCGCGGGTGCCCGGGGAGTGCCCTCCTGCTCACCCGCATACAGATGAGCCTCCACACCTCGGGATTTTCCTCCTTTGGACACACGAGCCTGGCTGGGAAAAGCGGCTCGTCCAAGGGGTGTAAACACCCCCTGGGCTGGATGTGTCCCTGCAGGAGCCTCCCTGGGGCTGGGGGTGACCCTGCTCCCCCCTCCAGGCACCCCAGTGAGGGCAGGGCAGAGGGGACACTGCTGCTGCTGCAGCCACTGCTGCTGCTGCCAAGGTCACCCAGGGTCCCCTGGGACTGTGCTGGGCTGTGCCCCGCTGTGGGGGCTGCCTGCACACCCACCCACCTTTGGGGAACCCCCCCAGCCCTGCTGGCACACACAGGGTACCCTCAGGGATGTCCCCAAGCCCTCTTGGCACAGCAGGGCACAGCACACAACACACCCTGCGAGCTGTTCACACTCAGGGCTCCCCATCCCTCCTGCTCAACCCTGAGGCCACAGAGCTCCCCAGGGCCTGTGGCACTCTCTGCCTGCATTTCCCACCCCCATGGCTCCAGCCAGCAGCACAAGACATCCAGGGTCCCTGCCATGCTCTTCATCCACCCCACCAACACCCTGCTCTGCAAGCACAGTGCCTGCTGCCCTGCCCCTCACACCTGCTCTGGGGCAGCCAGGAGTGCTTGAGGCATTTAAATGTTAAGAAATAAATTAATAAAGTTCCTAATCACATAAATCATTGACTCATTTGGGCCTTCTCCCTCTGTGCAGCCCGGCAATACCTGAGCAGGGACTGGACACTGAGCACTCTGCAGGCTCTGGAGTGGCTGAAGGGCCACAGGGTTTGGGTTTTTTGGGCTAGGCTGTCCTGGGTGCACTGCCAGGAGCCCTTGGGCTGGCTGGGTGAGGAAGAGGAAGGACCAGATCCTCCTCAGCAAGATAACAGAGGAGTGTTTGCAGAAAGGGTTGTGGGATCTCTGCCCCAACATCAACCAGGCACCACGAGGCAGCCAGGCACCCACCAGCTCTCTGTGACACCCAACCCTTCTCAACTCTCTCCTTCCAATGATCTTTACAACCAAAGTGGGGTATCTGGGGGTGTTCAACAAGCCCCTGGTTACCTCACAACCACCCTGCAGCACAGAGTGGAGCAGAGGTACCCAGATGCCTCCCAAAACACTTCCCAGATCACCAGCCAGCCAGAGTGACCCTGGCTCTTCATTCTACTGACATCAGGCAAGGGGGTGGCCACAGCAGCCACCAGCTGATTACAGTCCCTTCCATCCAGCCCAGGCAAGACACTGCCCTAAACGAGTCCATTTTTATTTGTGGCTCATCCCACCTCTTCCTCCTCCTCCTCCTCCTCCTCCCGCCCACCAACACTGCTCTTGCCACCTTTCAGCCCTTTAAGGCACTGTTAATTAAACCCGAGGCTGGGCCATTGCCAGCAGCAGCTCCTCAGCCTTGCAGAGCTCCTGCTGCCCCAGCCCTGCCCCAGCCCTGCCCACCCAGCAAGGCCTCCCCCAGCCCAAATCCAGAGACCCAGGAGGATGGGGAGGGCTGCACCCAGCACTGCCTGGCTCAGGGCAAGGGGTGAGGGGGAGGAAGGCAGCCTTCATCCATCCTCATTCCCTGGAAGCAGGGATCTGAGTACCTCAGATCCAGGTAAGATCCCTTACCTGGACACTCCTGCTGGGGCCCTGGGCTGTCCCCTGAACCCAGAGCTGGCTCTCACCCCTGCTCCACTCTCACTGCTGCAGAGCAGAGCTCAGGATGACCCCGCTGGGAGCCTCTCTCCTGCTCAGACAGTGCTAAAGGATGGGATATTTATGAGAAAGCAGCTCCTTAAGACAAGATTGAGAGCCAAAAGGAAATAGAAAAAAAAAAAAAAAGTCTCTGGCTATGCCAAGAGATGCAGGCTCTGTTTCCCAGGATGTTTATTGCCATCCTCATCCTGACCCTCACCCAGCACGCTGGGATTTGTGAGTCAGGGACAAGTGTGGCTGATGCCCACATGATTGAACGTGGCCCAGGCATTCAGAGCCAGCTCTGTGGGGCTGTTTGGGTTTTTTATCAGGGCAGGAAATGCGGGAAGACAGGGAACAGCAGGTGCCAGGACAGGAAGGCGCTAGGGATGAGCTCGGTTTTACAGAGCCAGGCTGACACTCCAGCAAGCTCTGAGGAGCAGCAGCTGAGGGAGCTGAGGGGGGGCTCAGCCTGGAGAAAAGGAGGCCCAGGAGAGACCTGATTGCTCCTGAAAGGAGGCTGCAGCAAGGTCTGGTCTCTTCTTGGTCTTTTCTGTCAGGCAACAAGTGACAAGAGGAAACAGCTTCCAGTCACACCAGGGGATGTTCAGGCTGGATGTTAGGGAAGGTGCCTCCTCCAAAAACAGTGTCAAGCCCTGGAAAAGGCAGCCCAAGGAAGTGGTGGAGCCACCAGCCCTAGAAGGATTTGAAGGATGTGCACATGTGGCACTTGGGGACACAGCTGAGTGGTGGCCTCGGCAGTGCTGGGTTAATGTGGTGGGAAGGATGAAAGTTTGACAAGAAAGTCTCACAGGTATGTGTGCTTGGCAGAAAGATTTTTGGATGTAGAATCTGAAGAAGGAATAGAGATGGAAGCAAGTTTTGATATAGAAGAAAAGAATTGCTGAGCCAATCTTAGAGGATAACCAAGGAGGCAAAGGGTGTGTTAGTTAGAAGGGGTTTTTATGGCTTAGAGCAAAGGATAAACCCACCCCAAACAAGAAGATGTTTTTACCAAGCAGAAAGACAGCACAGGCAAACAAGGCAGCAAATGCTGCAGCAAAAAGGTCTCAGAATTTTCTACTGCAAGAAAACTGAGAAACAACTTATAACTTAAACAGTAATGTACTGACTTTGAGTGATTGGAGAAGAGTGACATGAATATGGTAATTATAGCAGTTATGATAGGCTATAGATAAAAGTTAAGGTATAGATTGGTTCTACTGTATTAAGATGCTCAGCAAAGAAAAGCATATAATGCATTGTAACCAAAAGAAAAGTCTATAATGCATTGTAACCAAAAGAAAAGTCTATAATGCATTGTAACCTAAAGGGTCTGCAGGGCTGCCTGCAGCTGGAGCTGACAGCTGTGGGCACAGCTCTGTCACCCACCACCCTGCACTGCTGTAACCTTTTGGATGGAATAAACTGCATTTTGGAGAGCTGCCTGGAGTCCCACATCCCTCATTAATGTCTGGACTCAATGAGTTTAAAGCCTTTTCCAGCCTGAACGGTGCCGCAGTTCTGTGATTCTCACTCCAACGCCGCCACCCGCGTCCCCTCCGCGCTCTTCCCCCGCCTCTCTCAGCGGCCCCAGCAGGGCCGGGCACCCCTGGGCACACGGGGCTGTCCCTGCGGGGATCCCGGGTGTCGCCTCCCCCTCCACGGAGCCGCTGCCGCTCCGGCATTGCCATCTAGTGGCAGCTGTCCCCTCCCGGGCCACCCCAGCCTCGCCTGGGCTCCCCCTTCCCCAGGGATGCTCGGGTCAGGTGCGAACCGCCCCGAGCAGCTCCCCGAGCATCCCTTGGTGCAGCCAGCGGAGCATCCCAAAATCTGTGCATTGCTGGGTGCAGGCACCAAAAAAAAAAAAACAAAAAAAACCCCCAAACAAACAAAAAAAAACCCCAACCAAGCAAACAAAAAAAAACCATCCCCCCCCCAAAAAAAAACAAAACAAATCCCCCCCCACAAAAACCCCAAAACAAAACCAAACCAAACAAACAATAAACCGACCAAAACAAAAAAAGACAACAACAAAAAACCCACAAAAAAACCACCAAGAAAACAAAAAAAAGTCCACAAAACCAAACCAAACCAAACAACAACAAAAAAAAAACACCCAGAAAAAACCCAAAAAATATCGCCAAAACAAAACAAACAAATAAAAATCTTCTGTCTGTGCATCGGTGGGTACAGGCATAAAAAAATCACCTCAAAACAAAAACAAAATGAAACAACCAAAAAACTCCCACCAAAAAAAAAAAAACCACAAAAAAACAAAAACCACCAAGAAAACAAAAAATCCCCCCAAAAACAAAACACACAAAAAACCACACAAAAAAACCACAACAAAAAAACCCACAAAAAACACAACCAAAAAAACACAAAAAAACCCATCAAGAAAACAAGAACCCCCCAAAAAGAAAACAAAACAACACACAAAAAACAAAACCATAAACAGAAAACAAAAAACCCACCAAAAAACACCCAAAATCCCCAAAAACCAAACCAAACAAACAAAAACCAGGAAAAAAAACAGAACAAAAAACCCACAAAAAAGCTCCAAAAAAATTTCACAAAAAAACCCCACCAAGAAAACCAAAAAAATCCCCCAAGACAAAACAAAACAAAAAAGTCCCCCCCCCAAAAAACACAAAAAAACCCCCACAAAAAACCCCCAAAAGTCCCCCAAAAACAAAACAAACACGCAAAAAAAACCCACAACAAAAAAAAATATAAAAAACACCCAAAAAGCCAACAAAAGAACTACCAAGAAAAAAAAAACCAAAAAAACAAAAAAACAACAACACCAAAAAACCAAAACTGAACCAAACCAAAAAATCCAAAAAAATAACCCAAAAAAAGCCCCCAGGAAATGGTGTTAAAAGCATCCTCTGCCAAGGCCTGGGATGTTCAGAGAGCCAGAGCTGCTCCTCACCTTGGAGGGAGCACCAAGCAGGGAAGAAATCCCTGAGCAGAGGCTCAGAGTTGGGGATGCTCAGCCTGGAGAAGGCTCCAGGGAGAGTTCAGAGCCCCTTCCGGTGCCTAAAGGGACAGGAGAAGGGGGAATGGTGAAATGGGATAAATGGGATCTTGGGAAGGAATTCTTGGCCATGAGGATGGGGACAGGTTGTCCAGAGAAGCTGTGGCTGCCCCTGGATCCCTGGAAATGTCCAAGGCCAGGTTGGATGGGGCTTGGAACAGCCTGGTCTAGGGGAAGGTGTCCTGCCCATGGCAGAGGGCTTGGAGCAAAAGATCTTTGAGGTGCCTTCAAATCTAGACCATTCTTTAATTCCAATAAAGAGTCCAGAGAGGGAGGACAGGCTCCCCTTCCATGACTGATATTCCCAGGACTGCACTCATCTTAGAAAGTGCCTTTTGGCATCCTGATTTATTTTTTAAATGTGGCTATGCTGAGAGGAAAAAAAATAAAATTAAAAAAAAAAGGATAAAATGAGAAGCATCTCTCCAGCGTGCTCTGGCCAAATTTCAAATTGGGACTGAGTAGCTGTGACTCAGAAGTGTGTTGATAACCATGCAGGAATGCAGGGTTTTTTCCAGGAACAGTTTCATTACCTGCTGGATTAGAAAGAGGATGAGGATGCAAAGGAGAAAAGTCCTGCTGAGCCCAGCACCTCTGCAGGGACACAGAACCCCTGGGCTGGAACACTCCAGCCTGGTGCTCATCTGTGCAGATGTTGGCAGCTGTGGCACAGCCAGGACAGCCCTGATGGCATTTCTTGTGCCAGCAAAGCCCTGCAGAGGCTCTGCAGCACCTCAGAGCAAGGCAGCTCTCAGCAAAGCAGGAAAGTGGCTCCTCTCTGCCACCTGCCCCCCTGTTCTGTGGTGTTTTGTTTCCCAACAACCTCAGCAGGATGTGCCTCCTCCAGCCCTGACAGAGATGGGCACCACCATCCTCACACCCACCAGGACACCGACCCAGAGCTGGAATTCTCTGGGATTTATCCACTGAGGGGTCAGAGGACTGGGAGAGAAGGGAGAGCCAGCAAATCTCTTGGATTTGTGGGGTTGGAAGTGGAATTATCTGTGTGCTGCCATGAAACATCCCCACATTCACAGACACTGCTGCTTTAATCACCAGGACCCACAGGTCCAGCCTTGGCATCTTCAAAATCAATAAGAAAACAATCTTGTAAAGCTCTCTTTTGCTGGGATAAGGGAATAATTCTCTGAGAAAGGAGATTTTGGTGGCTGTATCTCTCCCCAGACAGCTTTTGCAGGCGATGGAGATCCAGAAGAAGCAGTGCCAGAAGAGTTCTCACCCACTGCAGCCCCTTCCCCAGCCCCCAGCTGCAGCACACCCTGCATCACCACCCTTTCCCTGGCCCCTCTGCAAGCGTCTGCCTAAGACAATCCAGCCCAGAGCATCCCTGCTCCCACCTCTGAAAATGCTGCCAGGTCTCAGCTGCTGAGCAAAACACAACACAACACAAACCTGAAGCAAAATGCCACAAAAGCACGAGTGCAGCAGGTGCCACTCGAGCTTCCCAAACCCACAACAATCCCAGAACCATCCCACCAACAAAACCAGAACCCATCAGGGCCTCCAAGTATCCCAGGGCTCGTTAGCCTTGGGAGCATCCATCCCTTCCCCTCCTCTCCTGCATGCAGATGCTTCACAGGGATCTGTGGTGACATTTTCTGTGCAAGCAGAGGGGACACACATTCATGGTGCCTCGAATGTCATTATGATTTTTTAAAATATCATTTTTTTTATATCTTTATATTTTTAATATTTTTATATTTTATATATTTTTATAATTTTTTGTGTGTTTTTAGTGGTTTTAACATGCATATTTGTAAATTTTTAAGTCTAACCATTGACCGTAATTTTGATATTTTGTTAAGCTAAAAAAACCCCAAACAACTCAAAAACTTTGAAGTTAGAAGCTAAAAAGTGTCACATTATTTTGGAGAATTAAATTTCTCTTAAAATACATCCTACAAATACACACATTAATGGTGCCTCTGATGTCATTATGATTTTTTAAAAATATCATTATTTTTTATATTTTTATATATTATATATTTTTAATATTTTTATATTTTATATATTTTTATAATTTTTTGTGTGTTTTTAGTGGTTTTAACATGCATATCTGTAAATTTTTAAGTTTAACCATTGAGTGTAGTTTTGATATTTTGTTAAGCTAAAAAAACCCGAACATCTTAAAAACTTTGAAGTTAGAAGCTAAAAAGTGTTACATTATTTTGAAGAATTAAATTTCTCTTAAAATATACCTTATAATACATACATTCATGGTGCCTCTGATGTCATTATGATTTTAAAAAATATCATTATTTTTTATATTTTTATATTTTATATATTTTTAATATCTTTATATTTTATATATATAATTATAATTTTTATAAATTTTTTTGTATTTTTAGTGGTTTTAACATGCATATCTGTAAATTTTTAAGTCTAACCATTGAGCGTAGTTTTGATAATTTGTTAAGCTAAAAAAACCCAAACATCTTAAAAACTTTGCAGTTAGAAGCTAAAAAGTGTTATGTTATTTTGAAAAATTAAATTTCTCTTAAAATACACCTTATAAATGAAGATTAAACTCATTTAAGGGAGATGTGGCCCCACGCTCTGCATTGCTGTGGGGCAGCTCATGCATCAGAGCCACTGATACAGCAGAACATTGTTGCATCTTGAATTAAAGGTGGATTTAGCCACCAAATGGTGGGATCACAGAATGGATCGGGTTGGGAAGGACCTTTAAAAGCCATCTGGTCCAGTTCCCAATTTTCAATTTTAGACTTTTAAATGATGGCAGGCTGGGAGAAGATTAAAGACAGCAAAGGAACCTCCAGTCCTGGGCAATACTGGGGGCACAGCAGGGATGTGCACCCAGCCCCACAGAACCCACAGGGGCTGATTTTGGGGCTCACTCTGTACCCTGTGGAGCTCAGTGCCTGCACCAACCCACCCCCAGAGGCTGCTCAGCACTTTGTACTCCCCAAAAACACCCAACCAAAACCCAGAGCCACCTCTGTGCGTGCATGGCAGCACCCAAACAAGCTCAGGGGGGTTGCTGGCACCTTCAAACAGAGGCAGGTGAGACCCCATCACCCCAAAACTGCTGAGAAAAGGGACAGCATTGCAGGGATGCTTCCCCCAGCCTGACACAGCCTGCTCTCCCCTTTCCCACCCAAATACCCCACTCTGAGAGCTCCTGGCAATGCAGAGCTCCTCGGGCTAACCCTGCCTTAGCCCTGGAGGCTTTGTGGCTCAACTGAAGGGCCCTGGAATAATCAGCCATTAATAAATTGCCTGGAGTGCCCTGCTGCTTCATTTAGCTTTGCCAGCCCCAGCTCTAATTGGCATTTGCAGTCACATCCTGCCTGCTCTGGGCAGGCTGCAGCAATCCCCCCTCTCAGGGAACAGCTGTCCACCCTCCCCTCTTGGCCAGCACCTTAAAGAGAATTTCCATGGCTGCTTGCAGCCCCCAAATCCCTGCCCTCAGCCAAGAGCTGTGGAGCATCCCAGGCTGATGGCAGGAGGTGAGATCACAGCTCCCCACCCTCCTGCAGCTCACACAGGTCCAGCTTGGGGCAAAGCACTTCCAGAGAGATCCACTTGAGAAAATCCAATAGGGGGGAAAAATAGGGATATTTCAGAATGGCCCTGCCCAAAATATTGGGGCTGAGCAGCACGGAGAAAGGGAGAGCAAAGAGGTGAGGAAGGGATGGAGCAGAGACCTGGGGGGAAATTCTCCTTCTTGCCACCAAAGAGCCAGACAGCAAGCTGCCAAACTTTACATGTGTGTGGGAACAAGCTCAGAAAACACATCCCCAGAGCCATCCATGCACAGCCAACAGCAGAAAACTTATTTCTAGCCTGTCACAGGCTTGGAGAGGGATTTCTAAAAGCATTTTTTCAACTGCTGCACTACCCAAAGCAAAAGAAATCCCTCACCATCCTCATGACCTCCTGGCACAGCAGTG
Source organism: Molothrus aeneus (assembly GCF_037042795.1). Classification (NCBI taxonomy): domain Eukaryota; kingdom Metazoa; phylum Chordata; class Aves; order Passeriformes; family Icteridae; genus Molothrus; species Molothrus aeneus. The sequence continues at coordinate 28,250,047 of NC_089654.1, read as the reverse complement.
TTAGCTCCTGCCAAAGCCAGCAGGAGATTTTCTTCTCCCTCACACCCTTTTTATTCTCCTCTTCACCCCTCCAAGAGGCAGGTCCATGCCTGAGGAGCATCCAGTGCTTTCTCTGATCTCTGCCCACCCTGCAAGGCTCAAGCTGGACAAACCCAGCAGAGCACCCACAGCCAGGGGATGGGATGGCACAGGAGTCTCCTTCCTGCCTTTGGGCTGCAAACACCCCCTGCAATAAAAAGAAAGCACTGGATGGACCAGAAAAAAAGCAAGAAAGCAAGTTCTGGACCAGAACTCCACCAGCTCCATCTGCAACCTAAAGAAACCAAACTCCCAGGCTCAGCTTTCTCCAAAGCAGCCCTGCTAGCAAACAGGGGTGGCTTTGACAAAACCACGTTGTCAGGACAAGAGCCAGGAGAAGACAGAGCTGTTGAAATTTTATTTTTTTTTTTCCAGCAGGTCTGAACTTGCACTGAGCAGCTGATGCTCAAGACAGCCAGAGAAGCCCCATCCCTGGCGTGCAGCCAGGAAGGAGATGCTGCTTCCCTCTCCCAAACCTGTGAAAGAGAAAAGGCCAAGGAGCAAAACCTCTCTCTGAGAGCTCCTCAGTGCTGGGAGGTGTGAAAAAGCTTCCCCCTTGCTGCAGTGAGAGGCAGGCAGCTCAGCAGCCTCCCTGAAGGCAAACACCCTCCGCAGCCAAGGCTGAGCACGGCCCCCAGGATTCCTCAATGGGGAAAAAACTCATTGAGGAATTTTTAGGCTTAATTCCACCAGAGAAAATGCAAGGGAAAGTGTCACATTCATATTTTCTGAAAAATCCCTTCACCCAGGAGTCTTCCCCTGGGAAGCTCAGAAGCCTCAGAGGAAAAGGAAAACAATAATTATCTGATTTGCTTCTCCTGTGTTTTGCTGCTTTGGAATGTGGTTTGGAGATTGTTTATCCAACAGGTGATTGTTTCATTGGTTTCATGTGAATTGTTTTGACTCATTGGCCAATCAGTGCCAGCTGTGTCAGGGCTCTGGAAAAATCACAAGTTTTCATTATTATCTTTTTAGCATTCTGTAAGTATCCCTTCTATATTGTTTAGTATAGCATTAATATAATATAATATAATATAAGTAATGCTATATGTTATATAATATGTTATGTTATATAACATAACATATTATATAAAAATTAATTAGCTTTCTGAGAACATGGAATCAGGTCCATCATTCCTCCCTGCCATGGGGCACCTTGCTAATACAATAGGAAAGGAAGTTACAGCACATCAGGTGCTGTCTATGGGTTGTGGAAGGGTGGAGGGAAAAGCAAGCCCTGTGAGGCTCCTCTGGTGACAGATGAAGGGGTTGGGATTTGTAGCAGAGCTCGTGGAGATGTCACAGGTTCCATCACAGCATCATCCACTGAGCTGGCAGGAAAGCTCCTTCCCACCAAACACGCTGGTTGGCATCACCCAGGGAAGATGGGACCACACCAGCTGGGATTTCAGGTGGATTTTGGGAAGGACAATGTCCCACTGACCTCCTTCCCCACGGCTGGGATAAGCACCAGAATATTTGAAAGCTGCTTTAGTACAACTCCAGGGACCTTCCTGAAGCTTTACAGAATCATGGAATGGTTTGTGTTGCAAAGATCATCCCACTCCAACCCTTTCCATGGGCAGGACATCTCCCACCAGACCAGGATGCTCCAAGCCCCATCCAGCCTGGCTTTGGACACTTGCAGGGATGGGACATCCACAACTTCTCTGTGCCAGGGTCTCACCACCCTCAGTAGAGAAAATGCCATTTTGGGAGTGCCCAGCAAACCATCCTCTGTATTTTAAAATGGAAAATGTCGAGTTAAATGAAAAATAAGTGATTGTCTGATCAAACTAGATACCTGCTAAGGTCCCTGAATTAACCTATTACTCTGTTATCCCTGAAATACAAACAGTGTGGGAGGTGGGAGGGGCAAGGCAGGTACTACACTGGAGAAATTGAGAGTAGTAAATAACATTAACCCTACAAACTGGAGAGGCTGGAAAACGCCTCTGTCACAAACAGCAGCCAGCCTCCCATCAGAATCACACAGGGACAGCTGGGGACTGCCTGGGAGAGGGGAGGAGGCTGAATTATTCCGGGGGAGGGGAAGGATGAGGATGAAAACGAGCAGGAAATATCAGAAGTGTGGGTGCTGCAGCGAATCACGCGCTGCCAGTGCAGGGAGATGCTAAAAACCAGGCAGTGCTGAAGCTGTGCTGCCATCCAGAGGGAGTCCAGCAGCCTGGAGGAACAGCAGAGGAGCAGCACGGAGCTGCAAACACCAAACCCTGCACTGGGGGAAGAACAAACCTGTCTGTGCTGGCTGGGAAGGGGCTGGGCAGGGAGAGCCCCACAGAATCCACAGAATCCACGAAATCACAGAATCACAGAATTCACAGAATCACTGGGTTGGGAGAGACCTCCAAGATCATCGAGTCCAACCCAGCCCCAGCACCTCAACTCAACCCTGGCACCCAGTGCCACATCCAGGCTTTGTTAAACACACCCAGGGATGGGGACCCCACCTTCCCCCTGGGCAGCCATTCCAGAACTTTATCACTCTTTCTGTAAAAACTTTATCCTGATATCCAAACTGTATTTCCCTTGGTGCAGCTTGAGGCTGTGTGCTCTGGTTCTGTCAGTGCTGCCTGGAGAAAGAGCCCAGCCCCAGCTGAGCACAGGCACCTTTCAGGAGCTGTGCAGAGTGATGAGGGCACCCCTGAGTCTCCTTTTCTCCAGGCTGAGCACCCCCAGCTCCCTCAGTGGCTCCTCACAGGGTTTGTGTTCTCAGCCTCGTTGCCCCCTCTGGATGTGCTCAAACATCTCAACATCCTTCCCAAACTGAGGGGACACAGCACTCAGGGTGTGCCCTCACCAGTGCCAAGGACAGCTCCCAAGGGACCTGCTGGCCACCAGCACTGTGCTCTTATAGAAGATGAGCCAGCAGCTCCCTGGGGTGTGTCAGGCAAAGCCAGTGGGTCGAGGAGGTGGCCTGTGCCCTTCATTTAGCCCTAGTGACACATCCAGAGTGCTGTGCCCCACAGGACAGGGGACATGGGCTCCTGGAGCAGCTCCAGCCAAGGTGACAGAAGGACAGGAGCTGGCAAAGCTGGGGCTGCTCAGCCTGGCTGGAAGAGCTCACAGAGGATCTGATCCATGCACAGAGGGGGAGAAGAGGCAAAGCTCCTCCAGAGGCTGGACTTCAGGCAACAGGCACACACTGCCATAAAACAAACTCTGCCTGCACAGAGGAATAAACTTTTTCACTGTGAAGGAAACGAAGCATTTGGGACAAGCTCCCCAGAGAGGCTGTGTGTCACAGACGTGTTTTTATGAAAAATCCTTTCCATGGGATTTTTCCTCCTGAGAAGCTGAGAGGCCTCAGGAACAAAATGTAACCAATGGTTATCTGCTGCTGTGGAATGCAACAGGTGCATCTGGGATTGGTCTCATGTGGTTGTTTCTAATTAATGGCCAATCACAGTCAGCTGGCTCAGACAGAGAGTCCGAGCCACAAACCTTTGTTATCATTCTTTCTCTTTCTATTCTTAGCCAACCTTCTGATGAAATCCTTTCTGCTATTCTTTTAGTATAGTTTTAATATAATATATATCATAAAATAATAAATCAGCCTTCTGAACCATGGAGTCAGATCCTCATCTCTTCCCTCATCCTCAGACCCCTGTGAACACGGTCACTGCTGTGGACTCTCCATGTTTAGAGACCCTCAAAACCCACCTGGATATTCTGCTGGGAGAAATCTGGAGGACATTGGAGCCTGCTCTAGGTGACCCTGCCTGAGGCTCTTTGCCACTTCACTGCCCCACAATAATTCTGTGTTTCTGAGCCAGCCCCAGGCCAAGGGGGAAGCTCCTTCCACAGGCTGGTTCCTGGAAAGCACAGACCAGAGCTTGAGGTGCTACCAAAGCTTCTCCAACAGCTGCAGCTGAGATTCCAGTGAGGGAAGCAGGAGCTGCCAGGATGCAGTGGAAAAACACAAGGCAGCAGCTCCTGAGTGGAGGCATCTCCTGGGAACCACCTGAGGAGCTCCCTGGAACCACTTCTGAGCCTGCATTATTTCTGAGTAAACTTAAGAACAATCAGCCTTAACAGGAATCAATCTTAACAGAAAAATGCTCTTAATTAACTCAATGGAATAATAAAACATAGCACTACAATGAAAACAACAACATGAGAAATTTACTGGAGAAACTGAAAAGGGGATAAAAAACATATTATGGTTTTAGGAGATTCTGTTTTGCTTGCAACAACTTGTGGCTTCATCAAAAACAAAGCAATCACTGTGTTATCTTTTATCCATATTGGTCCATATTAATGTAAAACTCTTTCCATTCCATATTTAATGATTTTGTTCTGCTGGTGGGACTCCTGTCTCCCTTCTCTGTAGAAATATTAAATAATGCCTTCTGTAAGGCATCTCCTGGGAATTACCTTGTCCTTCCATGCTCAGCTCCTGAGAAGCTCCCTGGAACCACTTCTGAGCCTGCACTTGTGGTGTTTGTGAGGGTCCCCAGGACGAGGTGAGAGATGAGAATCTAAGTTCTCAGAAGGCTGATATATTATATTATATTATATTATATTATATTATATTATATTATATTATATTATATTATATTATATTATATTATATTATATTATATTATATTATATTATATTATATTATATTATATTATATTATATTATATTATGCTATACTAAAACTACACAAAAGAAAGAGAAAGGATACATCAAAAAGCTAAACAAGAATGATAATGAAAGCTCTGACTGACTCCTCAGAGCCTGACACAGCTGGCTGTGATTGGTCATTAATTAAAAACAATTCACGTGTTTGGATAGACAATCTCCAGACCACATTCCAGAACAGCAAAATAGAGAAAAGCTGAAGCTTCCCAGGAGAAGAAATCCTGGCCAAGGGATTTTTCAGAAAATATCACAGTGACATTCACTGGGCTTGGACCCTCCTCGAGTGCCCACCCCTCTGGCAGCCCTTGGGAGGCTCTGCAGTCACTGGAATTAGCTCAGGGAATTCCTGCAGGGTGTGCCAGAAACCCAGGCTTTGAGGAAACTGGGTGAAGGATGCTGCTATTTCCATGCCGTTGCCAGGATATTCAGTGGAACTCGAGTTCATGCCAGGTCAGAAAAACAAACTCTGTCAGAACCCAGGACATTGCTCTGGCTGCCCTGGGTGATTCCAGACCCTGGCAGGGGGCTCAGGGACCTTGGCACGGAGTCAAAGACACCTGTGCCTTTGATTTTAGCCCATGGAAACAATTCCCAACTTTGTCTGAGGAGTTAAAAGCCACAAGAGTTTGAGTAGAATGACAGTGAATTTGTCACAGGGTGAAAAAGTAGAATTTTGGGGTTTTAGAATGGGGGTTCAAGAGGCAAGATGGAGGAATCTGAGCATGTCCTGTCCTCCTTCTCCTTCTTCTTCTCCTCCATCTTCTGCTGTGATGGTGACACTTCTGGATTGGTTTAGAGTAGAGACAGACTGTCTAACATAGGTGATGGGTATTGGAAAATTATTGTAAATAAAGTACACATAGTTCTTAGTATAAAAAGTTAACACCACCCCAAGGGCAGGGACTGTGCCACAACCCGACCTGCTGGACAGATCTCAGCAGGTCAGAGAAAGAATGGAACAGATAAGAGAAAATAAACAACCTTGAGAAGCAGAACTGAGGAATCTCAACTTCTTCTTCAGTCGTGGGGCTGGGAAAAAAGAGACTTTCTGATACTTGGAGATCATCTCAACCACAGAAAACCCAGAAAATCCCTTCCCAGGATGCAAACCTTGATCTGCACTGAAGGGAAGCAGGGAGAGCACAGGGAGGTTGTTGGGAAGGATAAAAGTTTGACAAGAAAGTCTCACAGATATGTGTGCTTGGCAGAAAGATTTTTGAATGTAGAATCTGAAGAAATGAAAGCAAGTTTTGATATAGAAGAAAAGAATTGCTGAGCCAGTCTTACTGGATAACCAAGGAGGCAAAGGGTCTGTTAGTTAGAAGGGGTTTTTATGGCTTAGAGCAAAGGATAAACCCACCCCAAACAACAAGATGTTTTTACCAAGCAGAAAGAGAGCACAGGCAAACAAGGCAGCAAATGTTGCAAGTAGAAAAAAGGTCTCAGAATTTTCCACTGCAAGAAAACTGAAAAACAACTTCTAGCTTAAACTGTAATGTACTAACTTTTAGTGATTGGAGAATAGTAACAAGAATATGGTAATTATAGCAGTTATGATAGGCTATAGATAAAAGTTAAGGTATAGATTGGTTCTGCTGCATTAAGATGCTCAGCAAAGAAAAGTCTATAATGCATTGTAACCTAAACTAAGGGTCTGCAGGGCTGCCTGCAGCTGGAGCTGACAGCTGTGGGCACATCTCTGTCACCCACCACCCTGCACTGCTGTAACACCTTGGATGGAATAAACTGCATTTTGGAGAGCCCCTGGAGTCCCACATCCCTCATTTTGGCTCTTACAGGAGGTTCAGGGCGGGCACCTTTTGGAGAGATGCTTCTCTGCTGCTCAAGGCATGGTGCCATGACAAAAGCCACATTTCAGGGCACCCATTTGTGCCAGGTTTAGCACAACCAGAGTCCTGTTCACTGCCTGCACTGCTCCTCGTGCAGGGGGAAACATAAACAGGCAGAGCCACGTGAACAAAGAGACACTCGTTAGGCCCAGAGAGGTTAATTGCTTTGCAGGGGGTTGTGGAAGATTTGGAAGCATGAGTGGATCTAGAGGAAGGATGTCCCAGGTATGGGAAGGATGTCCCAGGTATGGAATTCCCAGCATCAGCAGCCACTGAGATCTCAGGGCTTTGGCCTGCAGAGCCCCCAGAGCCCCTGCCCCAACCCCATTTCCCAGCCCTCCCAAAGCCCTGGGGTGATGGCAGCAGACACCTGGGGAGGAGCCCCTGGTGGGGAAGGACAGACCCAGAGGGTGCTGTGCTGGAACCCTGGTCACTGAGAATTTGAGACGTTCTGTACTAACAGGCACTGACCCCCAAGAGAACACTCACTGCATTGAGCTGAGGCCGTGGAGAAGGCTTCCAAAATGGAATGATAGAACTGAGATTATAGATCTGGAGCTTGAATAGAAGTGTGTAATATCACAGGGTGGAAAACTGAGAGTTTAAGGTTTTAGAATATAGTAATATATATAAAGCAAGATGGAGGTTTTAGGGCAGAGGCTGGTCCTTCTTCTCACCTTCTTCTCCATGGGTTTGGGTGATTTTGTGTAATTGGATAAAAAAGTCCACATTGTGGGGCATGGGTGGTTGGTTATTGGGTTAAAAGTAAGAATAATTCAGGTGTCATTTCTTAATTGGACAGTTTATCCTTGAAAGGCCTTGTAGAGAGAGATAGGGCTCCATTTTTACCTTTTTTAAGTACTGTAGAAGTCACAGTTTGTGAGACTGTAACATAGATAAGAAGTAACAAACATCTGAGTCTGAACAAGAAATACCATCTCATGCATTTAATCCCAGCCTTGGCAGAGAAAAGAAGCAAAAGAATCAGCAGTGCTGGGGAATATGCTGGGAGACAGCAATGGAACTGGCAGCCCAGTACACACCAAAAGGGCCCTTTGTCTCATTCAGCAAAAAGAAATTTAAAAAAAATTAAGGATGTAAGGGAAAAAAAAAAAAAACCTCGGCTTCATTTGTGATCTGGGATGCAGAGTGTGCACAGAACCAGACAGAGGCTGCCAAGTCACAAGAAGCCAGTGAGATCTGTGAGCAGCACCCCGTGTGTCTGCAGCCTGTTCTGTTCTCTCCTGCCTCCCATCCATCCACACGGAGGCAGAGCTGCAGAGCGGCCCAGCCCCACAGAGCAGCTCCCCTCAAAGCTCCCTGCAGCAGGCATTTGCTGGGGCTCCTTCTCCTGGCAGCTCCCCAGGCTCCCAAAAAAAGGAGATCTCACAAATTCACAGCTCCAGAGACGTGAATTGAGATGGTGCAAGGCAGGACATCGCTTTTATTTACATTTTCCTCTGGGGTCACTGTGCTGAGGGCAGAGGGCTTTGCTTCCCACAGGACACTCAGACCCTCCACCTCACTCAGGGTTGGGATATTGGGACACACAAGACACATGATGGATTTTGGACCTGGCTAGCTTAAGAGATTTGATAACAGGATGCCTTGGCAAGAGCAAACAGAACTTTGAGGATTAAATCAAGATTGCAAGAAGATTCAATCAGACGGGTTTACCAGAAAAAGAAAATTACATTCTGCAAGCAAGAGATGTTTAAAATGTATAAGTTTGTTTATGTGATCTTTAACCCAATCACTGTAGTAAAACATTACTAGTCTTCCTAGAATAAGTATAAAAGCAGTTGTACTCCACAGTAAAATTGGATTCTTTGACACCTCCAAGTCTCCCCCATCTCTCCTCATTGCTGGTACCTCAGGTGCTCAAAGGCTGAAGTACAGCATCCACCTTCACTGTGCCACGGGTCTGCTGCTTCCCCCCAGCCTCCTCCATTCCCTGCCCAACACCTGCCTGGAATCAGGCTTTTCCATGCACCTTTTCCATCCATCCTGGCTGTAAATATCAGGGAAGAATCACCTGCTGGTCACACTTCGTTTTATACAGCCCAGGATATGATTGGCTTTCTGGCCTGTGAGTGCACACTGCTGGACCACGTCCAACTTTTCATCCACCAGCATTCCCATCTCCTCCTCTGAAGGACTGTTCTCAATCCATTGATTCCCCACTCTCTATTGATACTGGGGATTGCCCTGATCCACCTGCAGCACCTTGCCCTTGCCGAACTTCATGAGGTTCAGGTGGGCCCACTCCTGTCCAGGTCCCTCTGGGCACCATCCTTTTGCTCATGTGTAATGCTGTAATTGCTCATGCTGTAATCCAGCTCAAAGGCTGAATTACAGCATCCACCTCCACTGTGCCACGGGTCTGCTGCTTCCCCCCAGCCTCCTCCATTCCCTGCCCACCACCTGCCTGGAATCAGGCTTTTCCATGCACCTTTTCCATGCATCCTGGCTGTAAATACATCCCAAAACGAGAGCACAGTTTGCCTTCCCCAAACTGCACAAGCCAAGCTAAACAAATCCCCATGCACATGTGAGTTTCAGCCATGCAAAGCAGGTTTGGGTCCTGCATGCTTCAAATTCAGTCTGAAGCCTTTCTGGGATGTGCTCCCTGTGTGGCTCTGCCTGTCCTCACCATCAGCTGAGGAAGCAGCTGCTCCTCCTGGAGAAGCCACAGGAGGTTCCCTGTTTGCTTGTTTTGATGAGGAGCTTTTCTTCTGAGCTGTCTCTAAACCCAACACTACCCAAAGGATGCTGCCAGGCATCCAGAGCAAGCACAGCACTGATTCCACCTTGGAGCACTGCAGATCTCTCCAGGTGCCTCCATCCCTGACCCCAGTGTGTGAGGACAGGGATGGAGGGCAGGGCAGCAGGCTGGCACTCTGGAAAAATGGGCTTTAGTGTCTGCCCTGGGCTGGAGCCCCTCAGACATGAACAAGGTGGGCTGGTACATTCCTTTTTCACCATAAAGTTAATCCTCCCCCAGAGCCACTGCCCCACAGGCTCTTGGTGTTTTCTGTTCTCTGCCTGGGTTTACTCTTGGAAAAAAAAAACCACCAAAAAAACCTAGAAAACATCATTTTACCCTTCCTATTCCCATTCTACTTGTGGAATCGTTCCCCTGGCAAAAAAAAAGCAGCAGAGGTTTAGTGAGGGTCAGACCTGCCAACGCTGGTGAGCACAAAGAGAGAGCCTTTCTTCACTACCCTTAGAGCAGCTCAACCACACCTGGCTACACCCCAGCAGTGCCACACCTGCAAGGACAGGGGAGCAGAGGGCTCATGCAGCATCTCTGGCTGTGCCCAGCACCCTGCAGACCACCCAGCCACAGGCTGCAGCTGCTCAGACATTTTCCATGTCTCCCATGTCCCATTTGATGCCCTCCATCATTCTGGAGCTATGGGAGAGTAGCTCCCATACCCCCCTCACTGCTAAACAGAGCCAGAGTGCCTGAGTGAAAGCCTCCAGGGTGATCCAAGACAGGTGAGATGGGCCCTTTGGAAAATGAAATCACAGGGAAATTGCATTATTACTAATAAAATTACTCATAAGGAAATCAATTTGCTTTTTTTTCTCACCCATAGGGCATCCATCTACTCCCAGAAAACATTTCTGGTGCTGGGGTTGCTGGCTCTGCACACCTGCCTGGGCTTTGGCAAAGCTTTTGGGGAGAGCACTGATGGCTTGTCCCAGAAGGATAGAATGGTTGGGATTGGAAGGGACCTTAAGGATCATCTTGTTTGAGCCTCCTGCCACAGGCAGGGCCACCTTCCACCTGACCAGGTTGCTCCAAGCCCCATCCAACCTGGCCTTGGACACTTCCAGGGATCCAGGGGCAGCCACAGCTTCTCTGGGCAACCTGTGGTGGGTCTCCCCACCCTCACAGTTGAGAATTCTTAACCTTAAACCCACTCACTTCCAGTTTAAAGCCATTCTCCCTCATCCTGCTTCACCAGAAGTCCCTCTCCTCCTGATGTTTGAGTCTGATGGTAAAGCAGGACCCTCTGGCAAGTGGTTTTTGTGGGTTGGTGGGGTAGCAGGGCACAGAAATCTGGGAAAGGAACAGAAGAAGCCCCTTGGTGCTCACCAACGAGAGGAATGAGGGATTTGTCTTTACAAACAAGCTGTGGGTCTGCTGGGAGATAAAACCAGCACTGGGAGAGAAAAGAAACAATGGGAAGGATTCCACTGGTTGATGAATGGGAAAAGAGATTTGCTTTTACAAATAAACTTTAGGTTTGCTGATGAAACAAAATTAGACATTGAAAGATGAAAGAAACAATGGGGAAGAAAAATCCCTAAATTCTGTAAGAATTAGAAATGAAAAGGGAGGGTTGTACATTAGAGGGAAATCTCTGGTATCAGGTGTTCTGGGAAGTCTGAACCTCTCAAGTACCTCAGCCAACGGGGAAAGAGAGAAGGGAAATGCAGCCGGGAAATTGGGATAAAAAGGAGGCAGAGTCCTCCAAAACTTGGAGAGATCCCAGGGGAATGCCCCATGGCCTCTCCCTTTATTGGAATAAAGCAAGAAAGGACTCCCCTGTCTCCTTTTTGGACATAAACCTCTGGTGTTTGTGGGTTGATTTTCCTAACACCAGCATCCCAGGAAGATGCCTGGCAGAGGCAGGGAGTGGGGCTCTTTGGGACATGGGGGCTGCAAAGCCCAAGGGCCAGAGCCCATTGTCCTCCCCAGCATCACAGACTTCCAGAAAACCATCACAAAGCAGGATGAAATGACAAACCAAATCACCCAGGAGCTGGGAAATGCAAAGCCAGGACCCTTCCAGCCTGGGGAAACATCCTCTTAAACCACACTGGGATGGCAGCACTTGGCACTGGGTTAAAAACAGAAATATTGGGCTTTGGGGGCTTTTTTTTTAAAATATTGTGTTGCTGGATGGAGCAACTGAGGGCAGCCAAAGGTGGGCACATCCCACCAGCAGGGGCAGGAAGAGCTCCAGCTCCACGTCCCTGCCACCAAGCAGAGCTGTGGAGCTGCAGGCCGCTAATTAGCGAGCTGACAATTAACGAGGCCACCCCTCTGCTTCCTGCCCCGCCATGATTTATTCATCTGGCACCCCAAGGGGGCTGCAAAAGATAACGAGGCACCGAGCACCTGCCGAGCCCAGATGGCAATTTATTATTTCCCTGCAAAGCCAGGAGGTTCCCTGGGCACCAGGGGATGAGCAGGGCCAGGGAGAGCCCAGCCTCAGCCATGGGCTGCTCTCCAAAAAAAGCAGGAGCAGCCTCAGCCTTATCACAAGTGGTTTTATCACGGAAACCATCCCAAGGAAACCCTACCAGCCTCACACAAGCAGAGCACTGACCTAGATCCTGCCAAAGCAACGTGCCACATCTAATTAATTCGGGGGCTCCTATCTCCTTTGGGTGTTTTATTAAACATTATTCCCCAAATCAGCTTCTGGAGGCAGGGAACTGCTCCAGACCAGTGATAGTGGAGGAGGATGTGCTGCAACAGCTTATCCCAGGCAGTCTTGCTGATTGCTGGGCAGGCACGGGGAGGGGAAGCTTTTATTTTTTGGTTATTATTATTATTATTATTATTATTTATTAGTTATATGATGTTATTTCAATATGGGACTGAAGCATGTGGCCACAGCCTTGTCACACAGGGAGTGTGGGGTGAGAGAGGCCAATCCAGGACTTGGAGCTGGGCTTTTCTCACAGCACCAAGGCAAACCATGAGAATAAGTTGATTAAAGGAAAATAACACAATAACAAAATAAGTTAATTAAAGGAAAATAATAAAATAAGCTGTGGGTTCTAGCTCTTGTTTTCTCAAGTTTGTTAATGTCCCAGCTTGCTCTGATTTGGAAGTCTTGGGCGCTTTTTAGAATTGAATACAAATCATGGAAAAATCCTCTAAGATCAAGTCCAACCATTAGCTCAGCGCTCCCAAATCCCACAAAAAATGTCCCCAACCACCATATCTATAGAATCTACAGATAAAGCCCTCACAGCTGGGTCAAGCCACAGCAAAAGCAGAAAGGCAACAACCCCAAACATTATCTACATACCCAGAGAAACTGCCAAGAGAAACTGCCTGGAGGACTTCCTAAACAGAGAGCTTCCAACCTTCTCCTGCCACCCCACAATGTGGGGACACACCATTCCCATGGGATGCCACCCTCCAGCTCAGAGCCAGGAGATGGAGCCCAGCTGGCCCTGGCTGCCCCACAGAGAGCCAAGAGGACACCCCCAGACCCTCCCAGCAGCCCCACACAGGACAGGGAATGTTCCCAGTCCCCCCAGCTGCCCACCTGGGCTGGGGGCTATTGCATTTGTAGGGATGCCCCGACGAAGGCAGGAATGATGCATCTGACTTTATGTTTTTAGAAGGTTAATTTATCATTCTATGATACTATATTATATTAAAGAATACTATACTGAACTATACTAAAGAATACAGAAGGCATACTTACAGAATGCTAAAAAGATAATAATGAAAACTCGTGACTGTCAGGACCTAGGACATCCCTCTGTCTGTCCTGAGCAGCCCAGACCCCTGCCAGGGGGCTCAGAGACCCTGGCACAGAGCCCAAAATGCCCCTGTGGGTTTGATTATGACCCCTGGAGCAAATGACCAACCTTGTATGAAGATCAGCAAGCCATGACAGCTTAAGTAGAATATTAGTGAAGTTATCATGGGGTGGAAAAGTAGATTTTAGGGGTTTTGGTATGGGGGTTCAGGAGGCCCAAGATGGAGGGAACTGGGTGTGTCCAGCCTTTCTGCTTCTTCTTCTTCTTGGCCTCCATCTTCTGCTGTGATGGTGGCACTTTGGGATTGGTTTAGAGTAGAAGCTCACTGTCTAACATAGGTGATAGGTATTGGACAGTAATTGTAAATATTGCACATGTAGTTCTTAGTATAAAGACATAACCCTGCCCTGGGGGCAGGCAGAGCGCCTGGACTGTCCTGCTGAGCCGACCTCGGCTGGACAGGAGAAAATTTTTTATAGATAAGGAACAATAAACAACCTTGAGACCGAGAAATGAAGAGCCCTGACTCCTTCTTCAAGTGCCGGGCTGGGAAAAGAGACTTTCTAACCCATCTTGGGGTCACTCTGCCCAGCTAGAGATCCTGACACGTGACTCTTTCCAGAGTCTAACACAGCTTGGCCCTGATTGGCCAAAGACTGAAAACAACTCACAGGAGAATCCAATGAAACAATCACCTGTGGGTAAACAATCCCCAAGCACATTCCACATGAGCACAACACAGGAGAAGCAAAATGAGACAAGAATTGTTTTCCTTTTCTCTGAGGCCTTTCAGCTTCCCAGGAGGAAAACCCTGGGTGCAGGAAATTTTTCCGAGAACGCGAACGCCACGGGGCGCTCTCTGATACTTACTCCCACTCCTTCCTCCGCGCCTGGGGCGTGCTCTGCATCTTGTGTGCCTCGTGGGCCTTGATGATGTCCCTCTGCTCGATGAGCCCTCCCCGCCGGCGCTTGATCACCTCGGGGCTCACGGCCACCAGCTGGGCCAGCCCCAGCTCCGCTTCGCCATCGCGGCAGCGCGACTCGCACAGCGCGTCCAAGGAGGCGGTGCGCGACACCAGGGCCTGGGCCAGGCTCTGAGGCTCCAGCAGGTTGCAGGAATGGGTGTTTTGCATCAGCCCCAGGCGGTGCTGGCGCCACGTCTCCTCCTCGGGCAGGGCCAGGATGCAGCGGGACGAGGCGGCGTCCAGCTCAGCCGCCCTCGCCGGGGCGCCCATGGAGCACGTCCCGAATCCCAGCATGGCTGCTGCTGCTGCTGGGGCTCATCACTCTGCAAGGGAACAGCACAGAGGGAGGCTCAGGGGTTTGCTGGTTTTGCCCCACAATTCCTTCCATTCCCCCATATCAACCAAAAGTCCCTTTTCCCTTTGGTTTGTCAGGCTGGGGTTTCCTGGTTTTGCCCCATGATTCCCTCCATTCCTCCAACATCAACCAAAAGTCCCGTTTTGTCACCCTGATTTTTTTAAGGTTTTCTAAGCTTTCTGATGTTTACATCCTTGTAACGAACTTTCTCACACAGTTTTATGCAAATAATTATTGCTCTACATTTTTTTCTGGAAGAAGAGAAATTTAATAGATTGTTCATTTGCCCAGTGTCATTGGAGAGGTAGCACTGTCACCCTCCAGTCCATTGCCACTTTTGAAAATCTATAAATGTTAAAGTCAGAAATTAAACTTCCCTTCTTTTTACCTTGAAAGTTCCAGTGTCCACATTGTTTTATTTCATGTCCTAGAGCGACAGGGCAGCACCTCCTGCCTCCCTTATCCTTCCCAACTGAACCTCTTGAACCTGCAGCTCCCTGACCCAGTAGCCAGCCCTCCCTGGAGCAGCACAGCTGGATGAGATGGAAGAAGGATTTGGACAAGTGGATCAAGCCACAGCAGGCTCTTTCTATTTGGTTGGTTTTTCTCTATGGGACACTCCTGGCTGGAGCACCCAGATTCTCCTCCAGCCCCACACTCAATGGGCAGGCAGGCAGCCCTAGGGACAGGCAGCATTTCAGGAGGCTGGATGGTGAAATACCAGCCTGGCTTTGAGCTGGGAGCTGCACAAGGGAGCCAAAGGCAGGGGAACAGTGCCAGGAACACCACATGGAGCAGTGCTCCTTGGCCAAGCAAAGCAGGGGATGCCCTACAGACAGGAGATGCTCATGGCCAAGACTACACCCAGAGCCATGGGCAATGCTTTATTTTCATGTTGGAAAAGCTCTGTTCAGCCTCTTACTGGTGCAGGAAAGGCTTTGATTTGGCAGTCCCAGAAACTCCCCGTCCAGCGTTAACCCATGATGAAGGTGAAAAAGGGGATGAGAGAAAGCAGCACGCAGCCAAGGCCATTGCTCCCTTCCTGACTCCATCCCTAATGCAGCAGAAAACAAGGAAGAGGAGGATTTAAATCCCCAGTCATGCAGCAAACTGAACACATCATCATCTTAACCCCTTCCTGTTTGGAGACACCTCCAGAACAAACAGAGGGGTGAGAAGAGAGGATGGGACAAAGGCTGAGGAGCACCAGAACCAGAAGCAAAAATAAATAAAATATAGGGGGGAAAAAAATTAACAGTAGCTGAGGGGACAACAGCAATCCTAGTGAAAATAAGCCTGCCATTCCTCATGAGGGGAAGGGATGGAGGGCCCTGGGGAACATCCCATTCCTTCAGGTGATGCCCTGTAAATAGAAGGCATCCAAAGTCACCCTCAGATTTAAACCAGTCCAGCCCAAGGGGCACTCAGCCCTTGGCAAGCTCTCCAGAAGGAAGAAGGCAACTGCCAGCAAGAGCCTCAGCAAATTAATTAGCACATTGATAAGAGGAGTTTGGCTGCTCCCACTGAGAGCTATAAATGGATCCTCCACTCCACTACTTTGCTTACCCATGCGACTTTTTTTAGGAGCATTAATTACTTCTTCAAGTCAGTTCTGGACACCTTCATCATATCTCATTTCCACCAGCTTCTGCTTTTCCTTTTCATATTGCTCTGCTCATTCTCAACCCTCCCCTCTCAAAGTTTAACTCCAGGTTTCCTTAGGTTTTGGGGGCATTTTTGGTTTTCTTTTTCCTGTGGTTGGTGAACTTTTTTATTTTGCTTTTTTTTTTTGTTTGGTTAGGTTAGTTTTGTTCAGTTTCTGTTTGTTTTGGGTTTTTTATGTTTTTTTATTTCAAACAGCCATTAAGCCCTATTCCTTCCCTAAACATTTCCCTGGCAAGGACAGGAGGATTTCATGCACACCAAGCGTGAACACTCCAGGTTTCAGCCATGCCTGAGGACAATTAGCCAAGAGCAAATGAGGATAAATCCCCAGGGCAGGTCCAGCATCCCCACAGACCTGATGCCTCCCAGGGCATCTCCCACTCCAGCTGACTCCCAGGCTTGGGGGCAAGAGGGAAAGCTCACGCAGAGCCCTCAAACAAAACCCTGAGCTAGTTGGAGGAAACAAACAGAAATAATTAGCTCTGCCTCCCCCAAGCAAACAGGGCTCATGCTGCCAGCAGAACAAGCCACGTTCCCTCTGGAGAAGTGACAAGGAGAGAAGGGAGGATGCCAGAACATTTTGTTAAGGGAAGCTGACGAGGTTTGATGCTAATGAGGGATGCCACATGCCAGGTACAGAGCAGCTGGCACCAGGGCACCTCTTCTGGCCTTTGGACCCCTCCTCACACACTGAAAACAAACATTTTATTTTTACCCAAAATCTGAATTAATGGGAAAATCACCACATTGGCTCATGTAATTTGGTTTCTGGTGTTTAAATGCCAGCCCTGCCCCTGTTGGAGGGAACCATGCTGGAAAGAGGCATGGCCAGAACCAGGAGCCAGCCAGCAGCCCTGCCTCCAGCCTGGATTTTCTTAATAACACAGAACTCTGTGTGTGTGTCACAAAATGGCCTGGGATGGGAAAAAACTTTAAATCCATCTCGTTCCAGCTGCCCTGACAAAAGCAGGGACACTTTCCACTAGACCAGGCTGTTCCAAGCCCCATCCAACCTTGGATACTTCCAGGGATGGGGCAGCCACAGCTTCTCTGGACAACCTATGTCAGTGCCTCACAGGGCAGAATTTTCTCCTAATATCTAATCTAAACCTGCTCTGTCAGGGTGAAGCCATTCCTCTTTGTCCTGTCACTCCAGCCCCTCATAAATATTTCCTCTCCATTTTTCTTGTAGGCTCCCTTCAGGTTTCAGTGCCTCTGAGCCCTTCCAGCTGCAGACCAGCCCTCTCCTGGGGATAAACCCAGATTGTCACAGCTCCCTGTTGACAGCCAGGCAGGAAATTACTTTACACCTCCACTAATGACAATTAGGGGTTAAAAACAGCACAGGAAAACAGCACATCCACCTGTATTGGCGCCCCTGCAGTCCCACAGGTGGTTTCCCAGCCCCTGCCACAGGGACAGGGGTGTCACTGCCCAGCTGGTCTGTGTTTGATACAGACCCAAGGAATTACTGCACTGTGACACAAAGCAGGCTTTCAATACATTAAAGTGAAGTCTCTAGAAACTCTCACCTCCCAAACTTCATTCTAAAAGCAATAAAAGTCAGGAAAACTACTGTTAGCTCTTGCTGCAGAGAAATCATCTGGATAAAACCATGGCCACAGGGCACTGAGAATGGCCAAACTGAATTAGAGAGGGGATATTCAGCTACCAAAAACAGCATTGGCACTTGTGTCCTTCCTTCCTTCCTTCCTTCCAGCCCTGGCCCCTGGTACCCCACTGTGGGCTGAAATGGGACACAAAAGCAGCATCCTCACCCCACAAACCACTGAGAAAAGGCTTTTCAAGCACAGGAGCACAAGTGATGGAAGAAGCAGCACACACAGATCCTCCCTACAGCATCCTCAAGGGACCCAACCCTGTTATCTCAACCCTGTTATCTCAACCCCAGCAGGCAGGAGACGCAGAGATCTCACACCATGGCTCATTTTTCCCCCCTCTGGCAGCTGATTAACTAATAGAGAGCCACGGGGAGGAGCAGGTTGGCAGCAGCAGGAGGAAATTCCTTGTAGGGGTTTTCAGTGCTGTGTTTGTGTTTCAAGGGCAGCAATCAAACCTTTAGCCAAGTGAAAGGTGAATTACCATAATCACTACACTCAGCACTTAGGGCAAAGCTGGGTGAGCTCTTTGCTTCCATTAGCTGAACAACTTTTACCAAAAAGCCTGGAGTTAAAGCAAGAGGTTTAAAGGCTGTGCTGGTCCACAGGGTTGAGCTCCAACAGTGCCCTGGAGAGCAGGGGGGCAGAGATCCCTTCCCAGGGAGGGCAGGATGGACAAATACTGGCTGTGGTGTATTCCACAGGCCCTCCAAACGTGGCTCAGCAGCCTTCCCTGAGGATTTGCAGGATGATTTTGACAGCAGCATCAGAGCAAGAAGCTGTTAAATATATGTATGTATGAGAAATGTGTATGGTACTAGCTATATATACACATAATATAAAACTGCATGAGAGTGAGAGGAATGAGGGATTTGTCTTTACAAACAAGCTGTGGGTCTGCTGGGAGATAAAACCAGCACTGGGAGAGAAAAGAAACAATGGGAAGGATTCCACTGGTTGATGAATGGAAAAATATAATTGCTTTTACAAATAAACTTTAGATTTGCTGATAAAACAAAATTAGACATTGAAAGATGAAAGAAACAATGGGGAAGAAAAATCCCTAAATTCTGTAAGAATTAAAAATGAAAAGGGAGGGTTGCACATTAGAGGGGAATCTCTGGTATCCCAGGTGTTTTGGGAAGTCTGAACCTCTCAAGTACCTCAGCCAATGGGGAAAGAGAGAAGGGAAATGCAGCCGGGAAATTGGGATAAAAAGGAGGCTGCATCCTCCAAAAATTGGAGAGATCCCAGGGGAATGCTCCATGGCCTCTCCCTTTATTGGAATAAAGCAAGAAAGGACTCCTCTGTCTCCTTTTTGGACATAAACCTCTGGTGTTTGTGGATTGATTTTCCTAACAAGAGCATCTAGGATGCTGCTCCCAAGCACCTTGGGGACACCCCAAGCCAGGCAAGGATTCCCCACTTCACCAGCCCACAGGAGCTCAGGGCTGGTCCTGCTGGGAGCTCACGGGCTGGGACCTGGCCCTGGTCCCACCTTTCCCTGGGATGCTGCCCTGCTGCCCCCAGCTCAGGGGACACTTGGGACAATCCAGAGCCTCCCTCCACCGAGCCTGCTTGCCCTGAGCTGCTAATTACCAGTCCCTGCTAATTACCTCCAGGGGGGAAGGGGAGCTCAGGCAGGGTGGAAAAGCAGAGCTCAGAAGAATTTCAGCGTGGGGCCCTTCCAAACAGAGACAGATGGGCTGTGAGAGAGGCTGATTCATCCTCGTGGCCTTTTCCTCTCCTGCCACGTGCACTTCCCCTGGCACTGCCATGGATGCTGGGCTGGGTGAGCCCTGCCTGGGGCAGATCTGGGGGGCTCCAGCCCATCTGGGGCTCAGCAGAGCAGAGCCAGCTGGTGGGGGGGTTATTTTCAGTCATTTGATGCTGGGGGAAAGTTTGTGGGATTAAACCCCCCTAGTACTGGCAGACTTGCAGTGGTTCTGCTGGGGAAAAGCTGCTCCCAGCATCCCTGGGACCCACTGAGAGCTGGGGCTGCATTCCAGGCTTGGGAGATTTGGACACCAGTAACAGAGGGGTTCAAGTGAGGTGGGAAGGAAGGAGAGGGAAGGGAAGAGGGAAGGGAAGAGGGAAGGGAAGAGGGAAGGGAAGAGGGAAGGGAAGAGGGAAGGGAAGAGGGAAGGGAAGAGGGAAGGGAAGAGGGAAGGGAAGAGGGAAGGGAAGAGGGAAGGGAAGAGGGAAGGGAAGAGGGAAGGGAAGAGGGAAGGGAAGAGGGAAGGGAAGAGGGAAGGGAAGAGGGAAGGGAAGAGGGAAGGGAAGAGGGAAGGGAAGAGGGAAGGGAAGAGGGAAGGGAAGAGGGAAGGGAAGAGGGAAGGGAAGAGGGAAGGGAAGAGGGAAGGGAAGAGGGAAGATGTTTACAGGCAGAGGTTTCTTGCAGATTTAGTCCTACACACAGCAAAAGGTGTGGATGAAAGGATCAGGTCAAATGTACCAAATTGGGAGAGTCAGGAAAGGCAGCATCACGTGTGCTGGTGTTTTGAGGGCAGAGGAACATGGTGGAATCAAAAAAAAGCCGCTTGGCTCAGAAAACATCATTTTCTCATCACCCACTGGTATATTACACACTATTTTTTTGGGCCACAGCAACACCAAAACAACACAACAGAGACCCCTGGAACACCTGCAAAGATCAGATGGAGGAAAGAGCAGAGCTCAGAACACCCAGGAGCTGCTCCAGGCCAGGAGAAGCCTCAGCAGCAGACATGAGAGAACCCTTTTGTCTGGGAACAGCTTTTGTTCTGCCATGCCAGGGCTGTCACAGCTGCAGTGGTGCTCCAGCAGCAGAGATCACTCCCCAGGGCTCAGCACCACTTCTGCTGCCCAGGAAAAGCTGAGCTGAGCCCAGGCTGCTGCTCAGGCCCCATCCCAGGCAGGAGCATCTCCAAGGGCAGCGAGCCCCCAGTTTGAGGGCTCACCTTGGGTGGCACAGCCCCGAGCACAGGAGCCCTCCTACAGAGCATCAATCCCAGGGAGAGCAGCTTTAGGAGAACCAAAACATGAAATCACCTCACCTCTGCTTTAACAGCAACTCTTAAACAACACCACCAACTATTTCTATAAATGCACATCAAGGAACTCAGCACGGAGAGCCAGAGCCTGCCAGGGAGCAGGACCCTGTGGCCAGGAGACAGCAAACCCCAGCCCAAGGATGCTCTCAGAGCATGGGCAGGCACGTCCCTGCTGCAGTGGCAGTGAGAGATGGGGCTGTGTGGCCTGGCACAGGGGCAGAGCCAGGCACAGAGATTGAAAATGTTAGTGTTCACATAATCACAGAATGATTACATGCAGGTGCTTTTATTGAGAGCTCTGAGTGTCAGGGGTAGACAGACCCAAATCTGATTCTGACACGCGTTTGGGATGAACATGTTTTTATATTCTATCATTATATAACTTACATATTAATTATTAAACTTACATTGTTCTACTGTATACACTGATTTCATCCAAACATGGATTTCTTGTGATCCCCCTCAAACTCCTAACATAGTTTCTCATGATTCTTTAAACAATAATTCTATCTAATCACATCTAAAAATTATATCATTTATCATATACTGACTGTACACGTGCAGTTTCACAGGATCCAGCAAATACAAGCCCAGGGCCCACCTTTAACATCTTCCCAGGGCCTACTAAGCCTGACTTTCTTTCTAGCTCTCCAAATTTTGTGATTTTAAAATCTTTTACTATCAGGAACACCCATCCTGACAACCCAAAGCTCTTCCAGCACCGCCTTTGAGACAGCCTCATCCCAACCCCTGTGCCTGCAGCTCATCACACACCCACCACACCTACAACCTGCCACCCTCCATTCCAGCTCCACACCAGCATCCCAAACCCCCAGGAGAGCAGAGCAGAGGCAGACAGACAGACAGACCTGAGGGGGTGTGTGCCATCCGCCGCGGGCAGGAATGGGGAAGATGGGACAATGCCTGGCACAGCTCAGCCTTCCATGTACAAGCTCTTCACCCAGCAGGGGAGGGGGACTGCTCTGGTGGGAGCAGCTCTGCAAAGAGCAGGAACCAAGCCTGGCAACAGGAATAATCCAGGATGGGAATTCCAGAGGGATCTGTGCAGCAGCAGCAGCAGTGTCCAGAGCCCTGCAGGGCTGAGCACGGGCAGGAGCTCGCTTTCCAAAGAAGGGCACAGCCAGGACTCCTGGAGAGAATTTCCAGGCCACCCTCCAGGAATTAGCTCAGCTGTCACCCCTATGGAACCGTGCTGCCCTTCTCTCTCTACTCCCACCAGGAGAGATTCCCCTTGGAAAGGCAGAACAGCCCCTCTGGGCTCCCTGGGAAAGGCAGAACAGCCCCTCTGGGATCCCTTGGAAAGGCAGAACAGCCCCTCTGGGATCCCTTGGAAAGCCAGAACAGCCCCTCTGGGATCCCTTGGAAAGCCAGAACAGCCCCTCTGGGTTCCCTTGGAAAGGCACAACAGCCCCCTGGGATCCCTTGGAAGGGCACAACAGCCCCTCTGGGTCTCTTGGAAAGCCAGAACAGGCCCCCTGGGCTCCCTGGGCAAGCCAGAACAGCCCCCTGGGATCCCTGGGAAAGGCAGAACAGCCCCTCTGGGCTCCCTTGGAAAGGCAGAACAGCCCCTCTGGGATCCCTTGGAAGGGCAGAACAGCCCCTCTGGGATCCCTTGGAAGGGCAGAACAGCCCCTCTGGGCTGCCTGGGAAAGGCAGAACAGCCCCTCTGGGCTCCCTGGGAAAGGCAGAACAGCCCCTCTGGGCTCCCTTGGAAGGGCAGAACAGCCCCTCTGGGCTGCCTGGGAAAGGCAGAACAGCCCCTCTGGGCTCCCTTGGAAAGGCACAACAGCCCCTCTGGGCTCCCTGGGAAAGGCAGAATAGCCCCTCTGGGATCCCTTGGAAAGCCAGAACAGCCCTCTGGGATCCCTTGGAAAGGCAGAACAGCCCCTCTGGGTCTCTTGGAAAGCCAGAACGGCCCCCTGGGCTCCCTGTCGTGCCCCAAGGCAGGGCACACAGCCCAGGCAAAGCACAGGTATGAGAACAGCCCCAAACTGTCCCCTTGCCCAGCCACAAGCACAAGGAGAGTGGCATCTGCACAGCCCAGCCCACCATTCCATGGATATTTGGTGATCCCAGAGCCAGTGGATGCAGCTGGTCATGGACAGAGCCCCACCACCCCAAGGACAGCATAAATCTACATTTATTTTTAGTGATCCCAGCACTAAATAGTGGAATTTGTATTTACAAGCAGCTTGTCTGTCAATTTGTTCTTTGTCTTTACAACTAGTGGATTTGTCTTTACAAACAAGCTGTGGCTCTGCTGGGAGATAAAACCAGCACTGGGAGATAAATGGGAAACAATGGGAAGGATTCCACTGGTTGATGAATGGGAAAAGAGATTTGCTTTTAGAAATAAACTTTAGGTTTGCTGATGAAACAAAATTAGACACTGAAAGATGAAAGAAACTATGGGGAAGAAAAATCCCTAAATTCTGTAAGAATTAAAAATGAAAAGGGTGGGTTGTATATTAGAGGGAAATCTCTGGTATCAGGTGTTCTGGGAAGTCTGAACCTCTCAAGTACCTCAGCCAATGGGGAAAACCCCCTAAATTCTGTAAGAATTAAAAATGAAAAGGGTGGGTTGTACATTAGAGGGAAATCTCTGGTATCAAGTGTTTTGGGAAGTCTGAACCTCTCAGGTACCTCAGCCAACGGGGAAAGAGAGAAGGGAAATGCAGCCGGGAAACTGGGATAAAAAGGAGGCTGCATCCTCCAAAACTTGGAGAGATCCCAGGGGAATGCCCCATGGCCTCTCCCTTTATTGGAATAAAGCCAGAAAGGACTCCTCTGCCTCCTTTTAGGACATAAACCTCTGGTGTTTGTGGGTTGATTTTCCTAACAGAGCACAGCAGCAGCACTGACTCTGCACATCACACCTCAGCTGCTCCCACACCCAGGGAATGGGAATATGGGAAGCAGGGCTGCCAAGCCTGGTAACTCAGCCTGAGCTGGCACATTTCAGAGGGGACCAGAGAACTCAGACCACATCAGAGCTCAGCATCAGTCCCCATCCCCCTGAGCCCTAAAGCAGCTGAGGAATTGCCAAGCTCTGGAGAGGAGCAGGAGCTGCCCAACCAGCCAGGGTGCATTAGAAGTTGCTGTGCAACAGGGACAGAAAATGCTTTTAAAAATAAAGAAATAAATAGAGCAGCCTCTGGGAAGCACTGCTGGCAAAAAGCAGCCAGCCCTGGCTCCTTCCACCTGGAATGAGGTAGCCTGAAGGAAGGAGCTGAGAGCAGGGCCCTGCTGCTGCTGGGGGACATCAGGTCAGCTTAAACCACAGACATACAGAGGACCTGATGTAGATGGAGAAGGAAAAATTGGGAGCCTTGCTTGAAGCATTCAGTTCTCCTGTGCACTGCCCTGGGAAAAGTTTGCTTGCCCATGTCAAGGCTGAACATGTGTGCTGCCAGGATCCCAAAATGATTTGGCTTGAAAGGGACCTTAAAGCCCATCTAGTTCAAACTACCCTGCCATGGGAAGAATAATCTTTTTCTGAACATCCCATCTAACCCCAGCCTCTGCCAATGTGAAGCCATTCCCACTTCTCCTGCCACTCTGTGCTCTTCTGGATCCTCTCCGGACCCAGATCTGGATGTGAATGTCCATGTGAAGCTATTCCCACTTCTCCTGCCACTCTGTGCTCTTCTGGATCCTCTCCACATCTCTTGCAGCCTCTTTTAGCACTGGCAGGGGCTCTAAGGTCTCCCCAGAGCCCTCCAGGCTGAAGCAGCCCAGCACCCTCAGGCAGTGCTCACAGCAGAGGTGCCTGTGACACCCTGGGCTCCCCAGAGGGCTGTCCCTGGCCTGAGTGGCACCTGCTGTCACCAGCTGGGGGCTGTGCACAAACCACAAACGGGATGGGACTGCTGGGAACGTGCCTTGAGCTGTTTGATTTTCCAGCATGAGCCTCATTCCATGGTTATGACAATGGGAAGATGCCACCAGCTCACATCCCAGGCAGCAGACTAAGAAATCAATGTTACAACTCACTTTAGAAGTTTCTTGACCAATCCCACAAAGCAAAAGCACATTGACAGTAGTTCTATCCAACCACTATAAGCACTCACACCTTTGGTTAAAACAATGCTTGCTTATTTTGAATACTATACCTGCTTGTAAGCCTTAAAACACAATGCACAGAGCTCCATTATTAAGCTTTAACCTTCCTAATATCTTGCTAGATAAACTTTCTGTAGCTTAGGGAGTTATTCCAGACAAGTGTTAATACACACACCACGGTTCCATTTGTCCTTGCTTTTCTACTTTTTAAATAATTTTTCTGCTGACCAATCTCATGGCTGCTGCTCAGCTCCAATCCCAGTTCTGCTGTCTCTGAGGCCTGCCTTTTGCAGCTTTCCCAAAACCCTCTGATTTTGTGGATTCCCACACCTGCTGCACCCCAGGCATCACCAGCACCCTGGCTTCTCCAAAAACACTGATGGCTTCCCCAAAAACACTGATGGCTTCCCCAAAAACACCTGCCTGAGCCAGGAGCTGGGGATGGGGCAGGAAGGACACCCAGCTCTGAGGGCAGCATCCCATGGCCACGAAATCAATGTTTGACCTGGCAAAGGCACTGAAAACAAGCTCTCATTTCTCAGCCTGCCTTGGCTGAGGTGACTCACAAACCACAATGTGTGTCAGTGCTTAATAGACCTGCACAGGTAATTACTCCATCCTGGAAACAGCAGATTCCTGGCAAAAGGAGTCACAGCACCCCTGAGAGGGGAAAACAAAGGGATGCCACGAGGGTGAGAGACAGCAGGCTTTATTCTTCTTTCAATCCTGCTCCCATTATGCACAAAGATTTGCTGAAAAGGTCTCATTGTTTGTGCAAAAACGAAGACAATCTCTTGCACAAATTGCACGGTGAGGAAGGGAAGGGGATAAAGGATAAGTCTGGGCTCCCATGCTGGGGGGGAAGAAATTCCTCCCAGTGAGGGTGGGGTTACCCAGAGAAGTTGTGAATTCCCCATGCCTGGAAGTGTTCAAAACCACTTTGAGCAACTTGGTCTCATGGAAGGTGTCCCATGGGGCTGGGCCAAGATGATCTTTAAGGTCCCTTCAAACACAAACCACTCCAGAATTCCATGGGGAGCACGTGCTGTGCATCCTCCACTGCAGGGTCCTCACCAGCAGCTACAGCCACAAGCACTAGGACAGAGCAGAGCCCTAAATCCCTGGTAAACAGAGCAAAACCTTCCTGATTCCACCCCAAAGGAGGAAAAGCAGGTTTTCCTTTTGCTCTTTTCCACAGAGAACAGAGTGGATTTGCCTTATCCTGACTTGGGATAAATGGACAATAAAAAGTAATTTCTTGCCCTGACAGCATCACACATGCTGAAATCAGGCCCTGAGGACCCTTCAGCAAGCAAGCAGCTTCCCTGCTTGCTGGGAAAGCATGTCCCAGCACATTCTGCTGCTCAGGGCCAATAGCCTGGACCAATAGCCACTCCCCTTCCTCATCCTTCCCTGCTCCTGCCATCCTCAGCCACTCCAAGCTGCCACACACCCCCAGAGCTCATCCTCTGAGCCCACTTTCTCCCACACCTGGGGAGATGGGAACAAAACAAATAAATGTGATTGTGGAGCTAAAAAGAACATTTCAGCAATCCTGCTTCTTCCAGCAGGACTAATAACCCGGCTCAGCGAGCACAGAGCTCTCACCTCCTACTCAATGCACACACACACACCTAGGAAGCCCCAGGGCCCCTTCTCCTGCTCAGGGGACACCACCAAATCCCTTAGGAAAGCTTGGCTGAGGGATTCCTCTTGGCTGCCAAAGGCTGGACCCTGCAGAGGGTCCAAGCCAGCCTGGCCACGAGCCCAGATGCTTTGCTGAGGTGCCAAGTGAGGGGTCTGTGCTTCTGGAAGCCATCTGGGTAAGGAGACAGGCATGAAGCACAGCATTTGGAGGCACTGCTCTTTCAGATACACCCAGCTGGACCCCAGCCTCCAGCAGTGGCCTCTTGTCCCTCCAG
The DNA here is from genome assembly GCF_037042795.1 of Molothrus aeneus. NCBI lineage: Eukaryota > Metazoa > Chordata > Aves > Passeriformes > Icteridae > Molothrus > Molothrus aeneus. Next base: position 28,223,309 of record NC_089654.1, on the reverse strand, counting down.
CAGCACAGCTCTGCCCCAGCTCCAGTCCTGCCCCAGCAGCGCTGGTCACCCCCCATCTGCCTTGATTGCTCACAGCCAGCAGCTCCAGCACCTCCCTTTGGACCAGAGCCACTGATTTATCCTTGGGCTCCCTCTCCTCTGAGTGTTTTTGCTCCCAACAAGAGCTCACCCAGCGCTGCTTTCCCTCCTTTCATCCGCCCGCTGCAGTCGCTGGCGCCGAGCCGTGCCTGCCTTCCCTCCTTCTCCTCTTTGTGGCATTATTTCCTCTCTGCTGTTCCATCCCTCTGAAGCACATTGCTCAGAATAATTCCTGCCACAGCAACCTTTCCGCCTGAGAGCTGCTTTGTGGGACACTTGAGCACGGTGCAAAGGAGCTCAGATTTAGGATGAGACGAATTCCTGGAGCAGAGGAGAGCAGGAATAACAGCCTAGCCCCTTCCTCCAAGCTTGGTGCTGCTGAAAGCTGGGGCCTGGGAAGGTCCAGCAGGAAAAGAACAATGCACATCCCATTTCTTCTTTATACAAGACATGCATCAGTCCAGCCCAACACTCTCCACAGCCCTGGCTGAGCAGCCAGTCCAGGCACGGAGCTAGAAAGAGCTTGGCTCTGACCCAAGCTGACTGCTCCACTGATCAGCTCCATCTCCCTGCTGAAATGATGCCCCACAGCTCAATCAGTTCCTAAATCCACCATAGAACTGGCCCTTTTGCAGCAGCACATGCCCTTGGAGCTTGGACTTCACCACATTTGGAAACATCACACTGTGGTGGCTGCTCACTGGTGGCCCCCCATCCATCCCTCTCCAGCTCTGGAGAGGCTCCAGACGAGGCTCCTCCACAGCCACACACACACTCACACACACACAGAGCTCTTTTTACACCAGGGAGCTGCCATCTGGAACTTTGAGACATCTCCAGGATGGCAGAGGCCCGGCGGTGTGAGACTGGCGGCGTGTGTCACCCAGCCTGTCACACCAGGGGCTCCTCCTGCAGCCTGGCACGGCCACCTGGCACTGCCCAGCTGGCCAGCATGGCCCTGTGCTCACCACCACCCCCACACTGGACACCAGCAGAGCCCATTGGCTTGCAGCCCCTTGCCAGGGCTATTTCTGGAGCCTCACTCCCCCTCTCTCTCTCCTCTTGCCCACTCACTCCTTCCTAAATAGCTTCACACCACTGATTTTCCCCATGCCAGCCATCCACCGTCTGCCAGCAGGATTGGGAGCACCAGCAGCATGTCTGAGCTGGGGAGAAGCAAGCAATCATCCCTCATGGCCCCCAGCCCCCACCTGCACAGCTCAAAGTGGCAGCACCCGAAATCCATCCCTCCCAGAAGGGACCAGGCTGACACCTCCACCCTCCCCAGACTGGCACTGGTACACGACTGCCATCCAACATTCAGGTTTAAACCAGGTCATTTTCTTGCTTTGAACCTTGTTTGTGTGTCAGCTGCCAGCTGAACCACTTGTGAGGGCTCCAGTCTTTCTGTCACATTCATATTTTCTGGAAAAATCCCCTTGCCCAGGATTTCTTCTCCTGGGAAGCTGAGAAGCCTCAGAGAAAAAGGAAAAAAATAATTATCTGATTTGCTTCTCCTGTGGTTTGCTGCTTTGGAATGTGGTTTGGACATTGTTTACCCAGGGTTTTCCTCCTGGGAAGCTGAGAAGCCTCAGAGAAAAGGAAAACAATTCTTATCTCATTTGCTTCTCCTGTGTTGTACCCATGTGGAATGTGTTTGGAGATTGTTTACCCACAGGTGATTGTTTCATTGGATTCTGCTGGGAGTTGTTTTCACTCTTTGGCCAATCAGGGCCAAGCTGTGTCAGGACTCTGGAAAGATTTAGGAGTTTTCATCTTTTGGTCAACTGGTCATTGTTTGATTGATTTAATGGGAATGGTTTTAACTTAATGGCCAATCACAGCTGGCTGTGTCGGGGTTCTGGAGAGAGTCACAAGTTTTTCATTAGTATCTTGTTAAACCTTCTATCTGCATCCTTTCTCTATTCTTTAGTATAGTTTAGTATAGCATTCTTTAATATAATATCATAAAATAATAAATTAGCCTTCTAAGAACACGGAGTCAGATTCTCAATTCCTCCTCCATCCAGGGGACCCCAAAAATACCAGAGTCTTCCTCATGATCTGTGGATCTGCCTGGGGTGCATCAAAACTCCATCACGCCCCACAGCAGCACAGAAACACCATTTGGAAATACTGCACTTGTGTGTTCCTGGGTTTTATACCCTTCCTTCTGCCTGAAATGGGCTGGACAGTCCCTAATAGCAGTCCCAAGCTGAAAACAGGGGGTGCTCAAAGGCTGTGAGCACCCAGATGGGATCCCCCCTCTCAGGGAGTCCCTGGCACAGGATCAGCACTGCAGCCAGGACCAGGCACCTCCAGAGAAACCAAGGCTTCCCCTAAAGCAGGGGCTGCCAGGACTGAGTTTATGGCCTCTCCAAGAGCTGCTCACAGGCTCTGCCCCACAGCCCTGTCACCCTCCCCAGGCAATGCTCAGGCTGTCACCCCTGCTGCAAGTGACACCCAGCTCATCACTGCACTGGGCCTCATTGAATGGTCAGGCTCAAACAATGGTTTGGGCTGGGAAGGACCTTAAAGATGATCTTGTTCCAGCCCCTGTGCCATGGGCAGGGATTCCAGGGTGCTCCAAGCCCTGTCCAGCCTGGCCTTGAACACTTCCATGGGTCCTGGAGAGCAGGTGAAGGCAAAGGGTCTGTCCTGGTCCTTGTTCCCGTGAGGGAACACCTCCAGCATGCCAGCAGGGAGGAAGCAGGCCTTGTGTCCAGAACCTTGCTCTTCCCTCCTCCCCTGCTTGTGAATACCCTGGAAGTGTTCAAAGCCACTTCGAGCAACCTGGTCTCATGGAAGGTGTCCCCCATTGCTGTCACTACAGTGCAAGAGTTCTATTGTCATTACATTGCAAAGGTTCCATATTGCCAGAGTTTTGTACCTCCTTGGTGTTTCTCATAGGCAGCTCCTCTAGACACTGACTCTTCCTTGTCCTCACAGCAACCAACCAATCCACTCTTTTATAACACTCTTCTCATTGGCTACAGGTGTGGCCTGTTAAAGTCAGGCCTGCTCCTAATCCTTAATAATTGGCTCAGCTGCAACTCTTTAGGGGGTAAGATTGCCTTCTATGCTTCCTTTATTTACTTATGTTCTATCCCCCTACAATTCCCCCTTTTTCTTTTAATTACAGAGTTGCAGCATTTCTAGAACATATTCAAATAAATTAACATCATCACACATTCATATATTTCATTTAGAACTAAGAGTTATACAAATGTTCAAACAACATATTATAGCACAAATACATATATTTCTAAATGTTAGCTCAGTTTTGCAGCTTTTCTCAGTTTACAAAGTACTTCTCTTCAAAATCTTTTATACTCATATTTAACAAACTGCAATTGATATATTTTACCAATAGTTAATAGCTGCATTTGATATATTTTACCAATAGTTTAGTATTCACATCCTTTTCCCTGAATCCACAGGGTTATATAGCCAAATCCTGTTTCCCCAAATCCATGGGGTCATATAGTTTAGTATTTAAGTCCTTTTTCCCAAATCATGCTGGGGTCACCATTGTTGTCATTACAGTGCAAGAGTTCTATTGTCATTACATTGCAAGGGTTCCATATTCCCAGAGTTTCATACCTCCTTGATGTTTCTCATAGGCAGCTCCTCCAGGCACTGACTCTTCCTCATCCTCACAGCAACCAACTGACTCCAGTTCCCCTCAACCAATCAATCCACTCTTTTGTAACACTCTTCTGATTGGCTACAGGTGTGGCCTGTTAACATCAGGCCTGCTCCTAATCCTTAATAATTGGCTCAGCTGCAACTCTTTAGGGGGTAAGATTACATTCTATACTTCCTTTATTTACTTATGTTCTATCCCCCCACACCTCATGGCAGGGGGTGCCAGACCAAGATGATCTTTAAGGTCCCTTCCCACCCAAACCACTCCAGAATTTATTGAGGAAGCACCAATTGGACACAAAGACGTAAATCTGCCACATCTCCTCCAAAAACACCCTTGAGCCAAAGCACTGACACCTTCAAGCCAAAACCACTCCTCCACATGAGCCAGCCCTCTGCAGAGCAGAGCAGATCCCTCAGGTTTTGCCCACTTCCCACAGCCCCTTGGGGTGGATCCCCAGCCTTGCACACTCAGGTTGCACCTTGGCTCATCCCTAAATGTATTTGTTCTGGTTCAAGGTAAATTTGGGAGATGCTTTTTATACCATAAAAGCATTATATAGTCAAGCCAGGACATTACCACACCCAGGTTTATTTTGCAGAGCAAACCTGGCCCCAGAAGCTCAGCAGGGAAGATTTTCAGCACCACTGAGTGCCCAGGGAAGGTGTGGAGCCACCTGCACAGAGCTCCCCGAGCTGTCAGCATCCCTGCAGTGCCAGGAGGCACAAGACTCAACAAAGCCTTGGCATCCAAGGGACCCTTCTGGAGAAGCTTTTGGGAAGCAAAAATAATATTGTATTTATTTGCTGGGAGTGTTCTGACAAAGGCAGGAATGATGAACCTGACTCCATGTTCTCAGAAGGCTAATTTATTACTTTATAATACTATATTATATTAAAGAATACTAAACTACACTAAAAAATACAGAAAGGGCACTTACAGAATGCTCAAATGATGATAATAATGAATGCTAATAATGAAAACTCGTGACTCTCTCCAGAGTCCCGACACAGCTTGGCCCTGGTTGGCCAAAGACTGAAAACAACTCACAGCAGAATCCAATGGAACAATCACCTGTGGGTAAACAATCTCCAAACACATTCCACATGGGTACAACACAGGAGAAGCAAATGAGATAAGAATTGTTTTCCTTTTCTCTGAGGCTTCTCAGCTTCCCAGGAGAAAAATCCTGGGCGAAGGGATTTTTCCAAAGAATGTGAATGCCACCAGAATAATCCACAGTGGTTTAAGGCTCTTTGCATGGATCCAGAAATCACCCAGAGCCTGGTGGGCATCCAAGAGCAAGCCCAGGTACTCAGCTCACTTCCAAGAGTGTCCCAGCAAGCTGCCAGGAGCTGAGCCAACACCTCTGGGTGAAGATCCCTTCACTTCCAGGCTCTCCCACCCCAGCCCAAACCCCAAACAAGCCTTGCCTGAGGATGCTCCACACCAAGCAATGCATCTCTAAAAGAGCTTTGGGTGCTTTCCACATCCCACAGGAGCTGTAACACGAGGCCAGTACCAAGTGTTTCTAAAAATCTCAGCCTGCTGAGCCCCGTGGATGCAGAGCCTGCTTGAAATGGCTAACGGATTGCATTTTTCCCAAGCTTGCTATTTCCATATGCCAGGAGGAAAAAAATAATAATAGAAAAAAAAAAGCCTTAAATCAGAGCAGTGATAAATTTATAAAGCTACTGTAGCAAAAGAAGGGGAAGAAAAAAAAAAAAACCAAACCAAACCTGTAGTAGAAGCAGCCTCCCAGAAATTCCCCTGTGCAAATTAAGTGAAAAAGGAGGGGGAAAACCCACTTCCATAACAACATACTGTGGACAACAGCAACCATGGTCTATCACTGCTGCCACCAAATTCAGCACCCACTGCAGCAGCTCATTATTTAAGAAGTAAAACCAGCATTTTCACCCCAGGCCCAAAGCAGGGCATGGAAACCCAGGCTGGCCCCACACTGCCTTGGAGAGTAAGGAGCATGAAGCCACCAGGCTGTCACCTCATGGGACTTAAGGGAGAGTGGCAGGGATGAGAGTTCACCCTAAACCCAGCAGAACTGTCCTGATCTCACCGTTGCTGCTGGGCTCCCCACTGAGCCCCACCAGGCTGGTGCAGAGAGCTGGGACATCTCCTGTGCCAAGCGCCTGCCCTCACAGGGCACAGCAAGGAACAAGGGGCTCAACCCCCAGCCAAACCTGCACAGGGCTCCCCACCATCCCCAGGCCCAGCTCTGACCCAGCTGGGGCTTTTCCATCCAGGAATGTCTGGGCAGTGAGCCCTTCACTCCCAGCACCACCCAAGCTCAGCCCCCAGGTCCCACCATGGAGCTAAAACTTCACTGTCACCCCAATCCACCACAGGGACCTGCAAACCTAAGGTTGGGTTATTTGTGGGGTCTGCAGGCAGGAAATCAGGGAAAATTCAGCTGACTCGAGGGGAAAGGCTGGCCCAGCCCAAGGTGCTGTGCCATGAGATGAAATCCTTGCTCAGAACTAGAGGAGCAGCAGTGCCTGGCAATTCCCAAAGCAGCCCCAGCCACTGAGGCTTCAGGAAAACACACACCAAGCAAGAGCCTGGAAAAGAAGAATGATGTGGAAAAACATGAGTTTCGAGAAAGGATGAGAAATGCAGTAATTTGGCATTCACAAGATGAAATAGAGGCAGCAGCCCCCTCAACTCCACCAAACATCACTGAGAGGCCACCAGAGTAAAATGTTCCACAGCCAAAATAGGGCTGCACCAGCAGTCCCTCTGAGCCCTCCCTCTTTGTGCTCAGCTTCAGAAAACAGACAGACCCGAAAAAGTTAATACAAGAAGCCAGGAGTTAATACAAGAAGCCAGGAGTTAATACAAGAGCTAGTGCTTTTCAGCTGATTTTTTTTAGGTGACAAACTAAAAGCCTCACACGTTTCTATATCCCAGGGCATTGTTTACATTCCTCAGCTGAAGGGAACAGCAGGAGCAGCCCAGAGCCTGCAGCACTCAACCTTTGAATCCACAAAGCTACAGATCCGCCCCAAAACTGGGGGAGAAAAGGGATTAAAAACCCAAACAAAGGCATTTAATGCAACCAGCACACAAGGAGACCTTCTCAAGTCACCCATACCCTTTGGACACACATTAAGCACTCCAAGACAGATTTTCTGTATTGTACTGGGAACCATGCCTGGCCTGAGGGAGGTGATTTGTCTTCTCCCCACAGTGATGCACAGCCACAGCAGCCAGGGTGACTTGAGGGATGTAGAACGTGCCCCAGGGCACAAGAATCACACAGGCAGCACCTTTCTGTGGCCACATCCATCCAGCCCAGCTTCAGAGCAGCCCCTAAAGTCGAGGCAGGGGGTGGGGAGGTTGTTCCCACCCTAATGTGCCAGTGTGAGTTAGCCCATCACACCTGGGCAGGTGGAAACATTTCCCAGTGCAATCCCATTGAGCAAAAATTTTATTTTATTATTATTATTATTAATAATAATAATAATAATAATAATAATAATAATAATAATGTGCTGCAAGGCAGGGTAATCAATTCCTGGTGTAGGGTACTTGTGTTTTCTACCAGCAAGGATCCAATATCACCCAGAAAGGAGAACTGTCAAGGCTCAGTACTTACTCTAGCTCCAGGAGCCACATTCCACTCATTTGCCAAATCTGCTCTGTTTAATATAGAAAAAAAACCCACCTGAATTATTAAAGGAACTGAGGAATAACAGAGGGAGATGAAAACACCATCAGTTGCTCCCTCTCCAATCTGATTTTTTTTCAAGCTGATTTAAAACCTCGCTTTGACTCTGCTCCTGCTGCTGGGCACTTCATTCACAGAGGAAGCCTTTATTAGTAAAATACATATTTGAGCCATCAGAGCAGCTTCAGCTTTTCTTTTCATCACCTCAACCCAGCTCATCCTGGAAAGAGCTGCACGGTGAGGGGAGCAAGGAAAAAAGGCATAGAAGAGCTTAACACATTCAAAACAAAGAGAACAGCCCTTGGGGAAGAGAGCAGCATAATTAAAACATTAATTCAGATTACAGCTTTTGCTCTGGGCCAGCTCCAGTCACCCAAAAATCCCAGCAAGGGACAGTGCCAGGTCAGAGCCCAGCTCTGAGGCTCAGCCACAGCCCCAGGCACAGCAAAGCCCTCTCCATCACCCCCTCCCCAAGGCAGGAGCTGAAAAACCACCTCCCTTCAGAGGGAATCATAGGGAAAACAAGCTCCAGCTCTCAAGCAGCAAATTAAATACCTGGAATAACAAGTTGGAAATAGGTGACGGCTTCAAGGCTTATAAACACTCTGAGCAGCACTGACTGCTCCCTGCATGAGCAACACACACAAAGTGACTAAAACAAAGTCATGGCAGCCACAGGGGACTCGAGGGAGATGTGGCAGCCACAGAGGGAGGTTTGGCAGGTGGCTGGGAGCAGGCACTGGAACGGGAGGCAGGCAGGGAACGCTGCAGCATCCCTGGCCATGCAGTGCTGGGAGATGGGAACCACCACCCCAAGGGCCAGATCAAGAGCCTGGACCACAACTCAGTGGGAGAAGGGAAAAATCTTGCAGCAGAGTGAGAAATTCTCCCTGCAAGATCTTTAATAGACCTGCCTGCCAGGGTGTGGGGTGGCAGCCAGGCACAGGGCAGGAGAGATCTGCTGGGGGCAAAAGTGCCAAGGTGGGGGGAGAAGGAAGACAAAAAGTAATTTTATCTGGTGGAAAGTGTCTACTCCAACACAGCAGACACACTTCATTGCAGTTTTGCTTTTTATATCATATCCACCACAGGAAAAACAGCACCAGATTTAAAAGATGGCTCTCAAACCTAAAGCCTCCAAACCTTCAGCTTCCTATTGCCCTTGCCATCAAATTTGGATGCTGTTAAAACTTCTACCCTCTTCTCACCCTTTCTACTGGTTCTCATGATTTTGCCTGGTGTAAAACCAGCTTCACCCCACAGAAGCATTTCCATTTCAACCAAAATGCTGCTTCCAAGGCTGGGGGAACATCCCTGTCCATGGTATGCTGGTTTTGCACCCTGGTCCAACACACAGGATGTCCACGGATTCCCTGGATCACCCCAAGGAGTGATTTCCTCCCCTCCTTGCTCAGCATCACCCCAACCCACAAAGAGGCATTTAAGGGCATTCCTCCCCCCCTGTGACACTGCAAAGTGCTCCAAGACCCAGCAGCACCTCTGATGCTCCAGGATCTACAGAGGGGATGGCCCTGGGACAGCTCCAGATCAGAATCACAGAATACATCCACTATCAACAGAGCAAGGCCAACCTCCTGGTGCCCATCTCACACTGCAGAGTTTGGGACACTGCCTTTATAAAGACTCAGTTTCCACAGCTTCCTGTAGGTGCCTCCCCAAAAAACATGAATCTCTCAGAAGAGACCAAGTTTCACAGCTGTGGAGCACGAATCTGGTACCCATCAGCAACCTCATCAACCTCCAGACCCCTTGGAACAAACACAGAAGCAGACACCAGTGGAAAATTGAAGAGTTCATAGATGCATACAAGTCAGGCTGGAAGGGGAAGGAGCCTCTCCCAGAGGTCAGGAGGCAGAGAGAGGGAGCAGGAGAGGATTTACAGGACAGCAGGCTGATGTACAGGGTGGTTTTCCAGCCTGGATCAGAAGCAGGAGCTCCAGAGACAGGTGTGGAGGTAAACCTGGATAAAGCAAAGCTCTGCTGGCAGGGCCAGCTGCCCACAGCTCCAGAGCAGCTGACACCCAGCCCATTCCTGCTGCCTGTGCATCCCAACCAGCCCTGGACACAGTGCAGCTGCTGCCAGGCAAGGAAAAGGGCTGGGAGGATCCAAAGATGGATCAGAGAGGCAGCAACACCACTGAGCAAGGAGGACCAAAAGAAAGGACAAGCGGAGAGGAACATGAAAGATCCATAAATCCCACGTAGATGTGGAAAAGCCACGTGAGCACCATCTCAGCAGAGGACACTGGTGCAATGAGCCACCATGCAATGGCACAGAGCAAGAGATCAACCCAGTCCCCTCTTCCTCCTCTTCCTCCCTGGAAAATCTGACACCCTGGAAAAACCTGCCCAGCCTTTGCATTCTGCAAACCTCAGCTGACACCCAGCCCATTCCTGCTGCCTGTGCATCCCAACCAGCCCTGGACACAGTGCAGCTGCTGCAGGCAAGGAAAAGGGCTGGAAGGACAGACAGAGAGACCAGCAACCCAGAGCAGCTTCCAAAGGTGGAACAGGGGGGCAGCAACACCCCTGAACACAGAGCAAGGAGGACCAAAGAAAGGACAGGAACAAGCAGAGAGGAACATGAAGGATCCATAAATCCCCACGCAGATGTGGAACCACCTCAGCAGAGGACACTGGTGCAATGAGCCACCACACAGTGGCACAGAGCAAGAGAGATCAACTCAATCCCCTCTTCCTCCTCCCTGGAAAATCTGGCACCCGGGAAAAACCTGCCCAGGCTTTGCATTCTGCAAACCTCAGCTCTAAAAATACCGCTGGGTGCAAGCGACACATTTCGCTGGGAGCCGGGAGCGCAGCCCACGGAAGCAGACAGCAGGGACAGGTTTTGTAAACAGGGCTTTTTTTAAGGTTTAGGGAGCCAGAACCAAACACCCAAAGGCAGCCTTGGGTGGGGCAGAACTGAAGGAGGGACCCCATCAAAGGGAAAAATCCCACAGGGAAAAACAGGGAGGGGAAAACTCAAGGGCTGCCCCTGTTTCCCTACGTGTCCCATATGTCCCAACTCACATTTGTAAGATTTTAGGATGGAGTTTCTCCCCCTGTATCACACCACAAGAAGGGTCCCAGCTCCAGCCATGCCCACAGCAATAATTCTCCCCTCTCCAGCTGCTTCCACAGAGAAAAACTCCTATTTTTAGGGGAAGCAGAGGCTCAGAGATGGCCATAGAGACAGCCCCACTGCTGGGGGCTGTGCCCCATCTCCCAGTCCCTCCAAATAAACAGGGTGTGATCCTTCCCTGGCTGCTGCAGCCACTCACTCCCCAGGAGCCAGGATGAGAGGCAGAGCAGGAGGAAGAGGAGCCCAAAGTGTTGCTCAGTTAATCACAGTAATTAGCCACCATCTTGAGCAACTCCCATTCAGTACAGCCTGATTTTCTCACACAAGGTTTCAATTAAAACTCATCTCAAAACCGACATGGAAGTACCACCCTGACCCACCCTGGGGCTCATCCAGGGCATGGCAACGTGCACAAGTGGTGTTCTTTTCCTTTTAGGACAAGCTTTAATTAATTTTAAACCAGGTTATGATTTCCCAGCCCTGCTTGGGAAGCCTCAGCACCTTCTGCCTGCAGCTTGGTGGGCAAACAAGGCAAGGGGAATGCAAATGCTCTTGGCTGCACCAGAGAACTTCACAGAAACAGCTTAATGAGCCTCTCCAGGGATGTGCTGTCAGGGGTGAGGCTCAGGCCTGCCCACACCTCTGTGCTTTGGGGCACCTTTCCAGCTGGTTTGTGCTTATTTATAGGCAGCAGTCCTGGCAGAACCACGGGAGCTGAGCCCCTGATCATTTTGAGCTTTCCTGCAGAGATCAGGCTCAGACGTCTCCAATGCCTGGGGCAGGGGCTGCACACCTGGAGCCTGGGGGTGTTTTTAATGGAACCCCCCATTCTCTGTGTGTTAAGTGAGAGGAAATAAAGTGTTTTGGCACTAAAGAAGCAGAACAATAACCCAGAGCCAGGCTGGGAAGCACAGATGCCTGTGGATGGCAAACTGCAGGAGCGGGTGGTTTGGTGCCCATGCTGGTTCCTTTAAACAACTGCCTGGAAAACCCAATATTGGATTTAAATCCACCACAGGCAGCCTCTGAAGCAGGGAGCACAGATCCCAACACATCTCTGCTGAAGAGGAGGAAAACCAGCCCTTCTGAGCCAGTAAATAGCACGATGGGAGGGTCGCCTTGACATGGGATTTTGGGGGAGAATCTCACCCCCCTCACTTTGCAGATGCCACATCCCAGCATCACCGGGGAATTGTGGAACAATTGGTGCCAGGGAGCGCCTGAGCCAAGCTGCTGGCTCAGAGCAAAGTCAGGATGATGCCAGGGGTACCAGAAAGGGAGGAAGCCCAAAGCCTTTGCCCCTGGGCTCCCTCCTGCCCTGATCATTTCTCAGGCTGACAGAGAGCTCAGCAGCCTCTCCCCAGGCACGAGGCCTCACCACCGTGACTAATGGTATGTTTTGACATCCCTGAAATACTCCAGCACTTCATTTCAGCCGCAGGGAGCAGGAAGGAAGGAGGGGACATGCTGGTGGGGAGCCGGCACCGGGAGGGGAGGGTGGAAAGAGCTTTCGCAAGAGCAACAGGCAGGGACAAAGCAAAGCAGCATGGAAAAGACTCAGGAGGTGGATGAGGGGCAGGCTGAGACCTGGAAGGCACCTGGGGAGCTTTCCTGGTCCCCTCTGGTCCCCTGTGCCTTCCCTGGAGCTACAAGGCACTGGATTTATTTATCATCTCCTCCTGAACACAATGCTGGAATGGGGACACAGGGATGCTCCACTAACCCCCAGCACATGTGTACGTGGCTGGGGAGGGATGCAGGGTCACTGGAATCCCTATCAGTGGTTGGGGAGAGATTCAGGATCACTGGAACCCCTGTCTGTGGTTGGGAATGGATGCAGGATGGCTGGAATCACTATCAGTGGTTGGGGAGGGATTCAGGATGGCTGGAATCCCTGTCTGTGGTTGGGGAGGGATTCAGGATGGCTGGAATCCCTGTCCATGGCTGGAAAGGGATGTAGGGTGGCTGGAATCCCTATCAATGGTTGGGAAGGGATGCAGGGTGGCTGGAATCCCTGTCCATGGCTGGAAAGGGGTGCAGGGTCACTGGAATCCCTGTCTGTGGCTGGGAAGGGATGCAGGGTGGCTGGAATCCTTATCAGTGGTTGGGAAGAGATGCAGGATGAATGGAATCCTTCTCCGTGGTTGGGAAGGGATGTAGGATGAATGGAACCCCTCTCCATGGTTGGGAAGGGATGCAGGACCCTGCCCATGGTTGAGGAGGGAAGCAGGGTCACTGGAATCCCTGTGAGGGATGCAGGATGGCTGGAATCCCTGTCCATGGTTGGGGAAGGGATTCAGGAGGGCTGGAATCCCTGTCCATGGTTGGGAAGGGATTCAGGATGGCTGGAATCCCTGTCCATGGTTGGGGAAGGGATTCAGGATGGCTGGAATCCCTGTCAGTGGTTGGGAAGGGATTCAGGAGGGCTGGAATCCCTGTCAGTGGTTGGGAAGGGATTCAGGAGGGCTGGAATCCCTGTCCATGGTTGGGGAGGGATTCAGGAGGGCTGGAATCCCTGTCTGTGGTGGGGAAGGGATTCAGGAGGGCTGGAATCCCTGTCCATGGCAGGGAAGGGATTCAGGAGGGCTGGAATCCCTCTCAGTGGTTGGGGAAGGGATTCAGGAGGGCTGGAATCCCTGTCAGTGGTTGGGAAGGGATTCAGGAGGGCTGGACTCCCTGTCAGTGGTTGGGGAAGGGATTCAGGAGGGCTGGAATCCCTGTCCATGGTGGGGAACGGATTCAGGAGGGCTGGAATCCCTGTCCATGGTTGGGGAGGGATTCAGGATGGCTGGAATCCCTGTCTGTGGTGGGGAAGGGATTCAGGAGGGCTGGAATCCCTGTCCATGGCAGGGAAGGGATTCAGGAGGGCTGGAATCCCTCTCAGTGGTTGGGGAAGGGATTCAGGAGGGCTGGAATCCCTGTCAGTGGTTGGGAAGGGATTCAGGAGGGCTGGACTCCCTGTCAGTGGTTGGGGAAGGGATTCAGGAGGGCTGGACTCCCTGTCAGTGGTTGGGGAAGGGATTCAGGATGGCTGGAATCCCTGTCCATGGTTGGGGAAGGGATTCAGGATGGCTGGAATCCCTGTCCATGGCAGGGAAGGGATTCAGGGTCTCTGGACTCCCTGCCCGGGGAGGCAGGAGCAGGCAGTGTCCCCAGGCTGCTCCTTTGGCCTGTCTCCAGCAGAGGCAGGAAGGTGACAGCCGGCAGTCCCCGGGGAGGTTAATCAGGTTAATTAATTAAGGAGCCTCTTTGAGTGCCTCCAGGCACCTCCGGCCCGGGGGAGCCAGCAGGGACAGGGCAGTGAGGAGCACAGCAGGCAGCAGCCGAGCTGCTGGCCACACCATCTGCCAGCCACAGCCATGGGGGGCAGCTGGGGCTTTTCCTGGCACCTCTTGCTCACCCCCAGCTGGGGCTCAGGCAGTGCTGCTGCACCCCAGGGGCTGGGGAGAGCCCAGAGCAGGGGCTC